>NC_083347.1:33990958-34680557 GCF_019175385.1 Lycium barbarum
CTGTTTCCAGCTTATAAGCTGCTTTTTTTAAGCCCATCCAAACAGGCTCTTAGTATTGAAAGACTAATCGGGAAAATTCTAGATGATAAAAGTAAACACAAGAATTATTCAACAAACACTCACCACACATGGCATATGGACTAGTCAAGATGGATCAATTTTACTTCTTAAGCAAGAACAAATAGAGCAATATCTCATCATCCCAAGTAAAACTCATCTAGTAGGTAAAGAGTCACAAAATGAGCCAAAAAGTTGTCACAAAATCATTCCTTCTATGCATCTTGCTTCTCTTTTCACTTAAAATTCCACTTGGAGGGGTATGCTCAATTAAACGCTTCACATGCAAGAGACTAACTCTATTAGTACTAAACAAGCCAAGAGTTTCCACAATTTTTCCTCAAAGGATCACCTACACCTAAACTACAAGACTAATTAAAGAAGCTAAGAAAGAAAATAAAATAATAAAAGTGACTAATCCACAACATGCCAACAAAACAAAATCTTCAAAAATTTGAGCGAGTTCTATTTGCAACAACGTCTATCCATAGCCACACCAACAGTCACAAAACAAACACGGCAAGGGCATAAATCATGCATAACCAAAATATAATGTGCTACCACATGCCACCCCCAACTACAAACATTTCAGTGTCCTCACTGCACATAATAAAAACAAAACATAAAATAGTTTGAGGACAAATAATTTTTTTTTCTGTCAGCACCTGCGACTCGCAGGCATGACCTGCGGTTCCCAGGTGATGTCACCTAATTTTTTTTTTACTGTCAGCACCTGCGAATCGCAGGTGATGTCACCTGAAAACTTTTTGTTAGTAGTAACTATTGGTTTGGGGCTGCTCTGAAAACCCGTCCTGCTCAAAACAACTCCAAAAATTCTAATACTTTGTGAATTAGTCAAAAATAATCTACTAAGCTATTCGTAAAAAGAAAATTTCAAAAAGGACTTAAAATTTTGAAAACGATGGGTTGCCTCCCACCAAACGTTTAATTTAACGTCGTGGCACGACGATTGCCAACTTTACTGCTTTTCTCGCCATTTGGAGCTTATGAATTGGGAACCCAACTTGGACTCAAGTTTGTGACCACGAGCGGTGGGGGGTGGTAAGTAGATGAACAAGACAAACGTTAATTTCTTCATTTTGCACTTCTTGGCTTTCAAATGAGGAATGTCATTTTGCCTTCTTACTCTTTCGAATTGCAAGATGTAAGGCACTTGTCTTTCTTCTTCACCATCCAACATGGATGTATGTGGCTCAATTTCCATATCACCATACAAATCCAATGTTGAAAAATGCTTGGAGTGAGACTTCAACCTCCCAATTTGCAAATATTTCCGGATTTTGACATTCTCATTTTCCCCCAAACTAGAGTCAACTTCCACCATTTTTTTCAAGACAACGGTTGACTCTAATTTCTTTTCTTCTTTGGCATCTCTAATGAAAATAGATTCGGTTGGAGGATGTTCAATTCTTGATTCCTCCTTTTCATGATTGGCCTCCAACATGGGCATTCTCTTCTCATATTGAGCATTTGAGAATTCTTCTTGATTTTGTTCAAATGCCCATGGAGGATTTTCGTCTTCATTCATCAAGCCATTTTGGAGATTAGTTTGCAAGTACTCCTCCAAGGCTTTTTGCTTTTCATTTCCTCCTTCAAGTAGGCATTCCATCATGAGCTTGAACTTTCCATTTTGACCATTCTCAACTTCTTCCACTTCCATTTCCCTATCATTGTCGCAACAAAAAGTAGAATCGTCATAGTGGGGGTTCGGGGAAGGGAAGGACACATAAGCACAATTAGCCCAATGTCCATTTTGACCACCACATCTATCACATATGCTCCACTCATGGGTTCGAGATTGTGCGCATAATCCTCTCCCGGGAGACTTTAAACAATTTTGCCAAGAGTGGGGTCCTCCACAATAAGGACAAGGGTCATCAAAGTATGAACAACTTCCATCCGACCCATTCTCATGGAATGATGCCATTTTTTTTTCTTAATTTTTTTTATATAAAAATCAAATAAAGCAACGAAACAACAACACAAATATTCACAAGTTTGGACCAAAGCAAGCAAGCTTAAATCCCAAACTAACTCAAATATGCCAAATTGTTCCCTGGCAACGGCGCCAAAATTGATAACGTCCAAATTCACTCCTCAAAGAGAAAGTGTACACGGTCGTCGCAATATAATTTACCCAACTATGAGTCGGGGTCGATCCCACAGGGAACAATATACTAGGCGATTTAAACAAGTAAGGAATTATCACCAACTAAGCTAAGACAAACACTTTTTCAATTTGTGGTTTTTGATTTTGAAACTACCAAAGATAAAACTAACCTAGAAAGCGAGTAAAATGATCAATGGCCACAAGCATGGATACAAGGAGCTCTCAAGTAACGATCCAATGAATATTATGATTTTACAACTAAGAGCAGGTTTATGTTGATAGATAATGATTTCTAAATTCTCATTGAAAGTCTTCCAACCAAATCAATGAATTTCACTCTAAGCTTTTCCAAGCCTTAGAGTGTGATATTAGACACAATCAATTTAACCTCAAGTAACTTTCCTATTCCTAGCTTAAGTTATTAGATGGGTTTAATGACCCAAATTCTTGTTAATTAATCTTTCCCAACCTAGATTTCTTCTTCCGAGCTCAATCAAAGTAAATGGGTGAGTCTTAGGGTTAGCTAATCCCTTAAGAAACATTAAAGAACAAGATTAATTAAATCAACAAAGACCCACTTCAATAGCAATAAAAATCATTCAATACATAAGCAAAACAAGAGTTTCATCCAACACTTTAATCATAGAATATTTTCATAAACAAGATTCAAGTGAAGAAAATAAATACGACGAACTCAGATATACAATACAAAGCAAGGAATTGAAGAAATGAATTAAAGGTTTAAGAAATGCTCAACCAAATCTTCAAATCTTCAACCCCAAAGTGTGGTGTAGGAACCTAGTCTCCCAAAATTGTATGAAATGGCCAAAGATATGTTTTACAAACCCTAAAAGAGTATTTATAACATTCCAAAAACGGGAACAAATTGTGGACAAAAATGCCCTGCGTGCAGCACATGCTGCAGCAAGTGCTACTCGCAGGCACAACATGCTGCAGCAAGTGCTATTCGCAGGTGTTGCATGCACAACATGCTGCAGCAAGTGCTGCTCGCATGAACAACATGCTGCAGCAAGTGCTACTAGCATGTGCTGCCAGAAAGTGCTGCTTGTTCTATTTTTGCTCTATTTTGCTCCGTTTTGCTTCGTTTTGCTCCGTTATGCTCTCCGGGCATCTTATCCTACAAAACAACATAAATACACAAAAAGTAACAACAAAAGTGCTTGAAGAGTCACAAAAGCTTAATTAGCATCTAATATCCCGTAATTTCGCGGCACATCAACATTCTTGTTACTACTAGAAAGTAAGAATTAACTATATCGTTAAATATATTAGGAACGTATTTATTTAAGTTAGAAAATGACATCTATTAACATATATACTCCTTTGCACACAAGTTGGTAATAATTATTAGACCATATTTTAATAAGCTTAGGTGTTCTTAGTTACCTTTTACCTCTTATGCTATATTTCATTAAAATTAAAGTATTTTTTTCAAGATAACGAGTAAAATAAATATAACAATGTTGAATAAAATTTTAATTTTGAGAATTTATCCAATATCAAGGACTTTGAATTCCTAATTAACTAATAACGTAATATTAGTAAATTAAGCTACATAACAGAATTCGGATGGGTCGGGTTGCTTGTGGGTTGGGTCTAATATATATTTACGTGGCCCAATAAATCAGTACCACCTATTTTATTAAAGTCATACGTATGCCATCTTATAATTTCATTAAAATGAGGGACATTTTAAACCATAAAGGGCATTTGGGGTCTGGAAGGAGGGACATTTTTAACCTGAAAACTAATTTTAAGGGCAATAGGAGTCCAACATGTGGAAAGAGGGCAAACTTAAACAATTTTGAATACGTTAGGGACTTTTTTTGCCCTTTCCATTTTGCATTTAGTGGCATTTCACGTAGGTAAAAAAATGTGTGAAATATTGATCAACTTTTATGCCCTTCCACATTATAATATTTCTGTAAGAAAATTATTCTGTATTGGATAAATTGAAACACTTGATAATTCTAGAATATATATATATATATATATATATAAAAGTTTGTTTACCCCAAATTTGGATAATCAATTAAATTTATGAGTGGGGTATAGGATGTGTGGTAAACTTTAATCTTTTCTTTGATTGAGAGAAAATGGAATAGAATCAACTATGACTAATCTAAATAATAATTGATGGTATGCACTGAACGTATATGCTAATATTTGGAATATTGTTTGATAGCACAAATCTAAAGATGAACAAAATAAATCCGGACCAAAATCAGATATTGAGAGAGAGAGATTTGTATATATTTGCTAATACAAAATGTTCTAGAGTTCAAGAAGCCAATCCCTCAAAAGTAGGGTAGTGACCCCTATTTATAGTATTGCCTCATGGGCTTCATACAACATGAGGCCCTAAAGAATAAAGAAATACTCTAAAATGGATTAGGTTGGTCGTGCGGTCTGACACCCGTACGATTGACAGTACAATATGGCAGGACGGTATTGACGCGTGACAATCGTGCAACGGATCTCAGGGACCAACGACCACGATCACACGGACCAACGACCACGATCAACTCGGCTAGGGAGAAACCGGACCAAATGATGTTCTTCTCTTTCTTCGTTCCAAACACTCCTCCGGTCCAGAAAGAGTCTTCGTGCGCGTGCTTGTCCCTTTCTTCTTTCGGTCTCCGGTCTTACCGGTTTAACATATATTCCATTTTCACCGTATACAGATAGTCCCCACACTTTCCGGACCGTAGTTTTATCGGAGTAACGGGAAGTGGATGCATCAAGAAACCAGTGACTCTATTTATCCGTTGTTATCTTTTCATATTGGCGGGAATAGTTGCGTCACGTCCCTCTATCGTCGGCCACGTGTCTCATCCCGGATGGTCGGCTCTGACAACCGCCATAACGCACGTCGCTTTAAGTCATTCCTCATTAATTATGGGACATGTGGCATCCCCCAGTTGGCTGGGGTTGAAACCGCCTCGATCCCATGCCTATGTAACGTCCTTTGCCTCTTCATTTGAACATTTTTACCTCTTTAACTCACTTCTTCTCTGTTTTTAGTTCTTCACTTATCATCTTTCAACTTACATTTCTTGTTGATTCGCCGCTTATACTATGTAAAAAGGAACGATTCTGCCAACTTCTCCACTAGTCGTTCTTGTGTGTTGCTGCTTCTTCCTCTTGTTCTTTACCATTTTTGAATTCTTTGACTGTTCGCTTCACTTTTTAACTTCCTTTTCGAATTCACCCAATCTCTTTTTTCCATATTTTCAAATGTTTGCCAACACTAAAACCACTTCCCATGATGTCCCCTCGGTTTCTTCTCAAGGAACCGAGCCAACTTCTCCAGCCAAGGGGAAGGTCACCTTCGAACCTACCGCTTCGGACATTGTTCCGGCCAAACCTAATTTCAACAAAGATTTTGAGGTTGAAAAACCTTCTCCGGTATCCGATAGAGGGTTTGATGTGAGACGATATCCCTCATCCATTATCGAGGATAAACTTGACTTAGTCCAGGTTGATTGTTGATGGGACAACCGTTCAGTCCAAGTTTTTTTCCCCGGGTCAGACGAGTCAGTCACCGACCATCGGGAGGGCTTCTTGTACGTTTATACTTACCCTTTCACCCTCAAGTTCGACCCCCCGATCGATCCGGTCATCTTAGATATGTGCCGGACTTATAACGTAACCTTGGCACAGATTGGTCCGATTGTTTGGAGGGCCGTGGCCTGCCTCCAGCTGTTGATCGATCCGGTCATCTTAGATATGTGCCGGACTTATAACGTAACCTTGGCACAGATTGGTCCGATTGTTTGAAGGGCCGTGGCCTGCCTCCAGCTGTTGGTCAATAATACAGAAAAGGAGTTCACGCTGGCCCACTTAATACGGTTATACTCCCCGAGGCTGTTCCGGGGTGGTGTAATAAAACTCGCTAAGCGTAGCCGGAATCCAATTTTTTCAAAAATGGACGAAGATAGAGACCGGGGCTGGTTGGAGTGATATGGCCGGGTGCGGACCTCAGACATTATTACGGACAACTACATGCCTTTTCCGGAAAGGTGGAATAACAATCGTAAGTCTAAACTCTTTTAATAATTGCTTTTGTATGCTTTGTCGAACTTCAGTTCTTCCACCTTCTCACTACTTGTCTTCTTATTTATATTAGCCGTGGGTTGGATTCCTCCAGTTGTCCGGAATCTCAATGGATGGGTTACTGCTCTCCTCAGCCAACATGCCCACGATGATCGGACGTGGGGACACCTGTCACGTGGCCGATGGGTCACCCAAAACCACGGTAATACTTTGCTTCTATCCGTATTCATTGCATCTTCTACGCTTCTGTAACATCTTCGATTTTCAGGTTTACCTAAGGGCTCGGTGGATCCAAGGCCGGAGTAAGCAGCTGAACCCGCAACGTCGGCACCCGAGTTCGATTCAGCGGGTGCATCTCGTATCCTTGCTGCTGCCGCCAAGAGAAAAAGGCCCTCGGACAAAGGGCAGAAACCGAAGAAAAGGGCGAGGAGCGTCGTTAGGACTTTAAGGGATGAAGCAGAGCCCGAGCTCCTCGTTCGGTGGATCAGTGTGGCCCCTTCCGTGGCTCCCATTCCAGAGGAGGGTATCACCATTTCACCATCTCCTTCAGCCGAGGAAAGACCTTCAGTTCCGGAATTACATACAGGCGGGGAAGAAATTCATTAACCGGCTCCTTTAAGGTCGATTGAATTCGTTGATATTTCAGGTGATGCTTCTTCCGAAGAAACCCCTCTGCAAAGGACAAGATTCGTGGAGGCACCTGCTGCCAAAGCCGCTCAAAGGATTGAGCCGGTCTCAGAATCCGAAGTCCCCACGGATGTTGGTCCGCTGCCCGACTATGAGATTGCCGCAACTTTGGAGACCCCTGCCTTTTTCGAAGCTGCTGAGGTCCCTCCGAGTTCTCCAACTCCGGCATCATGGCCGGATGAATTTGATGACATGTTCTCGGACACTCCTCCTGCTACCGGCGAAGCTGCTGGTTTCGGACATCTCCCGATCCCTCGAGCCACGAGGGCGGCTGGTCAGACCACCTAGTCCGACGCTAGGGATAGCTTGGTGCGTACCTTTCTTCCCCAAGTGTGGAACCGAGGGGGACAAGGTCGGCTGTGATCACCGTTCCCGAGGATTGCAGCTTTCTTTCTCTCCCGGTGGGTGTGGCGAGCTACCTGAGGCCCCTTGTCTCGGACTCGGACTAACAAAAGATGAACGGAGTCCCTTGGCAGTGTCTCATCAATGAGGGTATGCACGCGGGCAATCGAGTAAGTTTATCATCCATCCTTGCATAATTTCATTGACAATTTTAATCTCGTTTATTCAAGTTTTTAACTTGCTTGATTTGCAGAGTGTGGTGCTCGTCAACGAGGCTTTCGTCCGTGCCCTGCAAGAGGTGGATGATCTCAAGGGCCAACTGGATGCTCAAAGCCGCGAAACGGAGAAATTTCTGCACCTTCTGCGGGTGAAGGAGGATGAGTTTAACCAAGCAGTTAGTCTTTCCAACCTCCGACCCGAGCTTGATACAACAAAGGCCGAAAATCGTCAATTAAAGGGTGAGCTGGCCGAGATGGTCGAATATAATCGGCGTCTTGAAGCGCGGACAAGATCGGCCTTAGCCGAGATAACACTCGTTTTTCCTCAAGGCTTGGTGAGATCGAAACCACCTTCTCTCAACTCCGGGGGGAGCTGGATTCGGTGAAGTCCGATGCTACGAGCTTGGCCGAGAGGAATCAGCTGCTCGAATCTGAGAGCGCCCAGTGCAAAGAGTGTATGAGGGTGTTTGAAGAGAGGGAGGAGAAGAGGGCCCAGATATGTGATGATCTAAAGACCGAGCTTGAGGAGGTGGTTGGTACTAATGACACTCTCAAGGCTGAGCTCGAGTCGGCCACTCAAATGCAAAATGCCCTCGAAGAGGCTCGGGATGTTCTGATGGCAAAGCTAGCCCAGGCCGAGGCCGATTTGGAACAAGCTCTAAAGAGCGTGGAGGCCGCCGAGGCTCATACTACTATTGCTGCTGAGTATAAAAAGTGGAAATCTCGGAGGATCACTCTTGAACAAGCCGAGCATGGCTTTGCGGATCTTCCGGCCTTGATACTTGAAGCTAAAAGGGTCGAGAAAGATGTTAAGGGAGCCCTCGGGGCTGAATCTGACGACTCTGAGCGGACAGTGTCCGAACACTCTGGATCCAGCCATACCGGATAGACCAGGGCCTGTACTTTGTTTTTTTTTTTTTTGCCTTTGTAGGGTTTTCGATGTAAAAAACCTTTATATGAATGGAACATGCATTTTTCTTGATTTTCTTTATTCTGTTTGAATGTTTGTTATGATTTTTGCCCGAATTATCGGTCCGTTTTAAGGAGTCATTATTTCGGACTGTGCCTAAATATCAACTTTTCTCTTCATCCGGTACATTTTGTCCGGGAATTTGATCGAGTTTTTGCCCGTGGGACTTATCTTATGCTTTGTGAATTCAGACGTCTCCGAATCACAATGGGCATTTTTAGGGCCGGTATTTTTCGGACACCTGAATCTCAGCCTTAGCTAAATTTTGATGTAACAGTCCCCGTTTTTGGGGTTAACGATTTTGGCTCGGTTCACTATGACCTTGTTGCCTTTGTCGAATTTCGACCGTAGTGCCCGGAATAGGGTATATGAATGAAGTAATGTCGAAATACGGCGATAATCATCGGGGTAGAGTGTTTTAACAAGAAGACATCCGAGATATTGCTATTCGAACTTTCGATGGTTTTTGTATTGCAAGTATTTGTACAAGATATGAGAATTTTGTTTCCTTCTGCTTTTGCCGTAGCAAATACTAAATGGACACGATTCATTCTGATCGTTTGGTCCTTACACCGAAACCTAATGCAGAAGGTCCAGTTCTTGGTTTTGCCGTAGCAAATACTGAGTGGACACGATTCATTCTGATCGTTTGGTCCTTACATCGAAACCTAATATAAAAGGTCCGATTTTAGTTTGTTGAGCTCCTCTGATTTTCGCTAACCGGGGTAAACTTCGATGTAGGTGTAATAGTCCCCTAGCGCTTATCCGAGCTGCAAGATCGGGTAAGCGCTATTAAGTCCCCATTCGTAGGGTGTGACTCCGAGTTTCCGGGCGTTTGTCCTTGTCTTCGTCGAGTAACACGTTGTACTTGTTGCCTCATTAAAAACCATGTCGGAAAACCCATTTTGGGACAAAACCGTACTAAGGAAAAGAGTGCAACACGTGTTTTCAGGCCTATATTCTAACTTTATCCGGTACTTAACTTCCTGCAAAAAAGAAAGGTTAATAGAAAAACACGGGGAGTCCATACCATAGTAGTAGTATCTTTTCAGATGAGCCACATTCTAGTTATTGCGCAACCGTTGCCCGTCCATGAATTCCAATTGGTACGATCCTTTGCCCGTTACATCGGTTATCTTGTACGGTCCTTCCCAGTTCGGACCCAGTTTTCCTTCGTTAGGATTCTTGGTGTTCAAGGTAACTTTCCGAAGCACCAAGTCCCAAACTTGGAAATGCCGAAAATTGTCTCTCCGATTGTAGTACCTTTCCATTCTCTGTTTCTGGGCTGCAATACGGACCAACGCGTTTTCGCGAAGTTCATCCGTGAGGTCGAGTTTTATGGCCATGGCCTCTTCGTTTGACTCCTCGGTGGTATAGCTGAATCGGAGAGTCGGTTCACCAACTTCTACGGGAATAAGAGCTTCGGCCCCGTAGACCAACGAGAAAGGAGTTTCTCCTGTGCTTGATTTCGATGTGGGTCTGTAAGCCCACATTACCTCTGGTAATATTTCCCTCCAGTGATGCTTTGATGCTTCAAGTCTTTTCCTCAAATTCTGGATTATTGTCTTGTTCGTGGATTCCACCTGTCCGTTCGCACACGGGTGATATGGAGTTGATACAATTTTCTTGATCTTCAACCCTTCGAGGAAATTGCTGACTTTTCCGCCCACGAACTGGGGACCGTTATCACAAGTTATCTCGACAGGGATGCCGAAACGACAGATGATGTGGTCCCATATGAAGTCGATGACCTCCTTTTCTCTAATTTTTTCGAAGGCCTGTGCTTCAACCCATTTGGAGAAATAGTCGGTCATAAATAAAATAAATCGGGCTTTACCTAATGCCCGTGGCAATGGACCAATGATGTGGCGTGATTTTACACCACAATCGATGCTTTTTAACTATAAGTTTTACTTGTTTTTAAGCAAGTCTATGTCATTTTACGTAGTTTTTGTCATGTTTCAGGTAATACGAGGTCCCTAGAGCCTAAGTGTGGAAAACAAGCAAAAAAGTTGCAAAACTGGAATTAACTGGAAGTTCTGGAAAAGAGCCGTGGAAAAATACTCTACGCGATCGCGGAGAGTACCCACGCGATCGCGCCCACGCGGGAATTGTACTCCACGCGATCGCGCTATAAAAAAAAATGGCATCTTTCCATGAAAACTTGTTTAGTAATGACTTTTATTGTGAGCATGGCCAAATTGGTGAGTTCAAATTCATGATGGAGTGTCTACTAGGTGAGGGTAATGAAAACTAAAAAGCTTTTGAAGAGTACTTGGAAACTAGTCTCCAACTTGGTTTGATGAAAGAAGAAGAAAATCCTCCACGGGCAAATCATTATGAACTACCCAATGCTCAAGATAAAAGGGTAAATCATGAAGATGAGTTTATTGGGAATGCCAAAGAAAAAAATGAATGGGAGTCAACCATTGTTCTGAACAATATGGTTGGTGTTGACCCCAATCCGGGGGAAAAAGAGGATGTCATAGTTCAAAAAGTTCAAGAGCCTTATATTCTGCAATTTGAAAATTCAACAAGGCAAAATGACATTCCTCACTTGAAAGCCAAGAAGCGTAGAATGAACAATATTTTACTTGGCGTGATAAGATATTTACCACCCCCCACTGCTCGTGGTCACAAACTTGATTCCAAGTTAGGTGCCCAATTCATAGTGGTAAGTATTCCCGCCTGTCACGCGGGTGACCCGGGTTCGATCCCCGGCAGCGGCGCCATTTTTTGGTAACGTCCAAATCCACCCTATTAATTAGAATGGGCACGGTCGTATGCAAATATAATTTACCCAACTATGAGTCGGGGTCGAATCCCACAGAGAACAATATGTAGGTGATTTAAGCAGATTAGGAATTATCACTAACAATAGCTATGCCCGAACGCATCAATGGTGGTTTTTTATAAGGTTTTGATAAAATACGGAAATATAAATTCTAATCTACAAAGCAAGTAAATTGATCAATGACAATAAGAATGGAAGAAGGGAAACTACTTCTCAAGTAACGATCCAATCTATTTCACGAATTGTAAATAATAGCAAGTTTATGTTATTTAGCCTCGGATAATGACTCTAAATTAACTTCTTCCGAAGATTAACTAGACTACCCAATTGAAGATCCCTCAAGCAATTAGGAGCATTAAGAACACCCGAATATGGCTACAAGTGGTATTGCCTATTCCTAGGTCAACTTCCATTAGATGAGGGTTAACGCCCCAAATTCATGTTAATTATTCTATCCCAACTCCGTTCTTCCTCTTCCGAGTTTCAAACAAAGTAAATGGGCGAGTTCAAAGGTTAGCTAATCCAATGAAAACATTCAAGAACAATAATAATTAAAATAGCAAAAACTTACTTGATTAAGAACAATGCAAATGAATAAATAAGCACAACAAGAGTATCAATCTTAATTGTCACCAAGAGATTTCCATCAACAAGGATTAAAAAGAAGAGAAAAAATGTTCTCTCTTCTTTTTAATCCTTGTTGATGGAAATCTCTTGGTGACAATTAAGATTGATACTCTTGTTGTGCTTATTTATTCATTTGCATTGTTCTTAATCAAGTAAGTTTTTGCTTTTTAATTATTCTTGTTCTTGAATGTTTTCATTGGATTAGCTAACCTTTGAACTCGCCCATTTACTTTGTTTGAAACTCGGAAGAGGAAGAACGGAGTTGGGATAGAATAATTAACATGAATTTGGGGCGTTAACCCTCATCTAATGGAAGTTGACCTAGGAATAGGCAATACCACTTGTAGCCATATTCGGGTGTTCTTAATGCTCCTAATTGCTTGAGGGATCTTCAATTGGGTAGTCTAGTTAATCTTCGGAAGAAGTTAATTTAGAGTCATTATCCGAGGCTAAATAACATAAACTTGCTATTATTTACAATTCGTGAAATAGATTGGATCGTTACTTGAGAAGTAGTTTCCCTTCTTCCATTCTTGTTGCCATTGATCAATTTACTTGCTTTGTAGATTAGAATTTATATTTCCATATTTTATAAAAACCTTATCAAAAACAACCATTGATGCGTTCGGGCATAGCTATTGTTAGTGATAATTCCTAATTTGCTTAAATCACCTACATATTGTTCTCTGTGGGATTCGACCCCGACTCATAGTTGGGTAAATTATATTTGCATACGACCGTGCCCATTCTAATTAATAGGGTGGATTTGGACGTTATCAAAAATGGCGCCGTTGCCGGGGAACAATTGGTGTATTTTGGCTAATCTAGGAAATAAGCTAACTTGCTTTGATCCGAACCCGTAAATATTTGTGTAGTTGTTTTCTGTGTTTTATTTTATATAAAAAAAAATGGCATCTTTCCATGAAAACTTGTTTAGTAATGACTTTTATTGTGAGCATGGCCAAATTGGTGAGTTCAAATTCATGATGGAGTGTCTACTAGGTGAGGGTAATGAAAACCAAAAAGCTTTTGAAGAGTACTTGGAAACTAGTCTCCAACTTGGTTTGATGAAAGAAGAAGAAAATCCTCCACGGGCAAATCATTATGAACTACCCAATGCTCAAGATAAAAGGGTAAATCATGAAGATGAGTTTATTGGGAATGCCAAAGAAAAAAATGAATGGGAGTCAACCATTGTTCTGAACAATATGGTTGGTGTTGACCCCAATCCGGGGGAAAAAGAGGATGTCATAGTTCAAAAAGTTCAAGAGCCTTATATTCTGCAATTTGAAAATTCAACAAGGCAAAATGACATTCCTCACTTGAAAGCCAAGAAGCGTAGAATGAACAATATTTTACTTGGCGTGATCAGATATTTACCACCCCCCACTGCTCGTGGTCACAAACTTGATTCCAAGTTAGGTGCCCAATTCATAAGCTCCAAATGGCGAGAAAAGCGGTAAAGTTGGTATCCGTCGTGCCGCGACGTTAACTTAAGCGCTTGGTGGGAGGCAACCCATCGTTTTTTTTTTTATCATTTTTGAAATTTGATTTTTTTTTTTAGAATTGTTTAGTTTATGATTTGTGACTAATCTGCAAAATTTCACAATTTTTGGAATTGTTTTGAATAGGTTGAGTTTTCAGAACAGCCACAAATCAGTAGCTGCTGGTTTCTGTAATTTGTTAGACTGGTTTCTGTGCTTATTTTCTGAATCTGGAAAAATTTGGGCGAATTTTACTCTTCGCGATCGCGCAAAGAACCCACGCGATCGCGGTAAAAAAAGAAAAAGAGAAATTACTCTGCGCGATCGCGCCACATCACCACGCGATCGCGCAGAGGCGCGTTTTCAGTTTTCAAAACAGAGTAAAGAAAGGCAAAACGGTAGAAACCCATCATTTCCTTCACTTTTTCTCAAAAATTCTCTCAATTTTCTCTCAAATTCAACTTCAATTTTTAAGAAGAATTCTTCAACTTGCAACCACAAGGTATGTGATTTTTTCATTGTCTTGATCCTAGGGTTGTTTTTATCATCTTTCCATGTTAGAAATTGTGAAAGAAAACTTTTCTTCCACTTGTTTAAGCATGAATATATGATAAAATTGTTGAATTTCTTGTTATATAAATGGTTGTTTGTTGTTGAGTGATGTGAGTTGAGAGATGGGTGCTGATATATGAAAAACAAAATGGGGCAAAATACGTGCTTAAAATCATTGAATTGAAGCCCCAAAAATGATGCCCATAACCTGTTTGTGAAAATGTTTCTGAGAATCTGAAATGACTCAGCGCGATCGCGCTGATAATAGACGCGATCGCGCTGAATAAATGGCTCAAATTTGCGCGATCGCGCCAGTTCCTTGCGCGATCGCGCTAAAGGAATATCTCAAATTGGCGCGATCGCGCCTGGTTGCCACGCGATCGCGCTGAAGGAAAAATGGCAGTGCCCAAACAGAATGCTCGCGCAGAGCTGCTCAAAACTTGGGGGACCAATTTCCTTAACCCAACTCCTCATTATACATCATTATAGGTGTTCATATGCATTGTGTTTGTTTTGTAGGTACTTAAACTTTAAAAAATGGCTTCATCATCCAGTGCTGCCCAAGTACCCTTGATTGAATATTATGACACCACCACCTTCCAGTCAGCAAAATGTTCGAAGCTGTATGATAGGCTGCTGGGAAAGAGCTTCATTGAAGAGAGGGGCTTTGTAACAGAAAATCTGGAAGAAAAGATGCCCGAGTTCTATGGAAGGTTGGTAACAAGTGGCTGGATACGCTTTGCAGATGAACCAATCAGGGCAAACCATACCCTTGTGCGGGAATTCTACGCAAATGCTGCAGAGGCAGACATTACACATAGGGCAATTGTCAAAGTCAGAGGTGTGGATGTCCTGTGCAATGCCTCAAGAATAAATGCCTATTACAATCTGCAGGATGGTGACAACAGCGAGATGACACAAATGTATGAACAACTGCGGCAACAATGGTTTGTGACCCACCTCCACGGTGGGGAGCAACCAAAGTGGCTGACAACAATGCAGAGAAAGATTGACTCTGCAGAGTTCACTGCTGAGGCCAAAACTTGGCTTGATATTGTCGCATCCAGGGTGTTGCCTTCCAAACATGAGTCAGACATGCCCATTGAGAGGGCCAAATTAATTTGTGCTGTGATGGAAGGGTTGCCTGTCGACGTGGGGAGGCTCATTATGCAAGAAATCCGGGAGGTGGTGCTTGAACGGACTAAGAGTCTATTCTTCCCGTCATTGATCACTTACCTGTGCTCCACTGATGGAGTGCCCACAAGGCCAGGTGACAAAGAAAAGGGGCCTGGGGGACCAATTCATCCTTTGAAAAAGAAAGGGTCTGTTGCTATACAAAAGAAAAGGAAGATTGATATAGCAGGCTCGTCATTTGGGCAGTTTACATCTACTGCATCAGATTCTACTGGTGGGGCATCTGCTCCTCCTATGGCTATACCAATCCTGCCACCAATACAAGAAGCAGCCAGGCCTTTTCAATATATCTCCACCCAGGTCCATGGGATGGACAATCGGCTTCAGCAGCTAGTGGCTAGTCTCCCTGCGGGCCCACATGGAGAAGGCACATCTACAGCTCCCTCTGTTCCTATTGGTCCAACATTAGCAGGTATTGTGGAGGACATGAAACATATCAAAGAAAAGCAGGGAAAAATAGAGAGGAGGCAGAAAAAGGCAAGGGAGCACGCCAAGAAGCAAAGCAAATTCCTGAACAAAATGATGAGCATTCTGAGGAGTGTATGCGGCACACAACATGAAGAGGAGGAAAATGAGGACGATTTTGTCCTGCCAGAGCCCAGCAGCTCCAGTTCAGAGGGTGAGCAGAGATGACCATAGCACGCAGTGCTAGGAGGTATGAAAAAAAAAAAAAATTCTGTGTTGATGTACTGCAGTGAGGACACTGCAAGTTTTTTAGTTAGGGGTAGGAACCTCCTCGGCTTTTCTTTGCCAGAGTTCTTTTCCTGAGGGGGGTTTTATTTTGTTGAAACTGGCATGTTTAGGATGTCACTTAGGTTGAATAGAGTAATTTTGTTTTATTTGGTACTACTTGGCAACTAATGGCATGTATTGTGTTTTGTTGAAATTTTTGGACCCCTCGAAATTTTCAAAAATGCATACTTAGAACAGTTATTGTCTGACATGATTGATTCTTTATATGACATTGTGATTATTGGGGTGTTGTGTGTGATGAATTACTACTTAGGAAGTCACAAGTGTAAAAATTATTGTCCTTATGCCGATGTGTGTGTGAAGTGTTAGTTTGATTCTGTTTATGCATGTATAATCTAGAACTTGCCCGGTTGGTCTTATTTGAAATGCGAAAGTTAGTTTGGTTGTGAAATGATCTTAGGCTTTCTTTGTTGAAATAGTCACTTTGCCTAAATAAGCCTTACCAAAAGTGTTAAATACCCTTAGTTTCCCTTTTGAGCCTTTTTGACCTTTTTCTTGGCTAGCAAATTATGAAACCTTACCCTTTGTGAAATTAATCCATCTTCGCACCCGTTCCCTCCTTGATGCTACTAGTTAGATGAGGCAAAATGCCTAAGTTGGGGGTGAATTAAATGTGGAGTACATGTTAAAAACATAAGTTGGGGGGTGGTGGAGTTTGCTAGTGGAGATTCGATGTGGTAGTTGCGTATATATATATATATATATATATATATATATATATATATATATATATATATAATAAAAAAAAAAAACAGAAAATTGTAACGCAAAAAGAATTGTAAGTTGGTTAGAAGTAAAACCACATCGAGGTCGAAAACTGAAAGAAAATAAAGGGGTGGAAAGAAAAGAGGCGAATGAAGGTGACAAGATGTTGTAGTGTTCAAGGAGGGTGAGTCACTAATTTCCAAAAAGTATCCGACCTGTCCCTAAACCTACATTACAAGCTGAAACAAGTCCTAATGTGATCACAACCGAACGAGCCTAGGATGAAAACATAGAAAATAAGGGCAAGCATATGGTATTTGCATGTGTAGATATGAATTTCTTTGTGAGTGTGAGTGTTTTTCTCTTCTCTTTCGTCTTCGTCCCATTCTTGTCGTATATATGTGTGTTGGGACATTCTTTGGTCTATGTGAGGGCATAAGGATGATAATTGAACAAAATAAAGTGACCACCTAAAGTAGCGTTTGTGTGCACCATAATATGTTCGATAATGTAATGTCATTCATTGAAGCTTCATTGTTAGTCGTAGTGTTCTTGAGTTATGCATATTGTTTTAAAGTAGAGAGTTGGGGGTGGTCGTTTAAAGGAAAACATGCATGCCGGTAGTTCAGAGTCAAAACCAATGTAGACATTGTTATTCTATAATATCTAGGTGTTAGATTGAGTCATGGTTTTGTATGGCTTGCTTGAGGACAAGCAAATACTTTAAGTTGGGGGTGTTGATGTGGCGTGATTTTACACCACAATCGATGCTTTTTAACTATAAGTTTTACTTGTTTTTAAGCAAGTCTATGTCATTTTACGTAGTTTTTGTCATGTTTCAGGTAATACGAGGTCCCTAGAGCCTAAGTGTGGAAAACAAGCAAAAAAGTTGCAAAACTGGAATTAACTGGAAGTTCTGGAAAAGAGTCGTGGAAAAATACTCTACGCGATCGCGCAGAGTACCCACGCGATCGCGCCCACGCGGGAATTGTACTCCACGCGATCGCGCTGGAATGTAACGCGATCGCGCCTACGCGCGTTGTTAATTCCACGCGGTCGCGCAGGAGCTACACGCGATCGCGATTAAGGGAGCAGGGGAAGCTGACGTCATCCACGCGATCGCGCATACACATGGCGCGATCGCGATGAAGGATTTTCGGCAATTTTCAACCAGAACCTGGGATTTGACGATTTCTTCCATTCCAGTTCCTATAAATAGAAAATGAGGGCAAAACATCAGTATCTTTGGCAGCTCCCATAAGTTGGAGGCTAGGGTTCCTACAAAAATGTTCTCTCTTCTTTTTAATCCTTGTTGATGGAAATCTCTTGGTGACAATTAAGATTGATACTCTTGTTGTGCTTATTTATTCATTTGCATTGTTCTTAATCAAGTAAGTTTTTGCTTTTTTAATTATTCTTGTTCTTGAATGTTTTCATTGGATTAACTAACCTTTGAACTCGCCCATTTACTTTGTTTGAAACTCGGAAGAGGAAGAACGGAGTTGGGATAGAATAATTAACATGAATTTGGGGCGTTAACCCTCATCTAATGGAAGTTGACCTAGGAATAGGCAATACCACTTGTAGCCATATTCGGGTGTTCTTAATGCTCCTAATTGCTTGAGGGATCTTCAATTGGGTAGTCTAGTTAATCTTCGGAAGAAGTTAATTTAGAGTCATTATCCGAGGCTAAATAACATAAACTTGCTATTATTTACAATTCGTGAAATATATTGGATCGTTACTTGAGAAGTAGTTTCCCTTCTTCCATTCTTGTTGCCATTGATCAATTTACTTGCTTTGTAGATTAGAATTTATATTTCCATATTTTATAAAAACCTTATCAAAAACAACCATTGATGCGTTCGGGCATAGCTATTGTTAGTGATAATTCCTAATCTGCTTAAATCACCTACATATTGTTCTCTGTGGGATTCGACCCCGACTCATAGTTGGGTAAATTATATTTGCATACGACCGTGCCCATTCTAATTAATAGGGTGGATTTGGACGTTATCAACCAACAATGTCCATTCCCCACTTCATGAAAGGCCACGGTGACACCACCGAATGCAGCAACTCCCCGGGCTGATGAATCATCGGCGCATGTCTCTGACACCCGTCACATTTCCGGACAAAATTCTTTGATTCTTCCTCCATCCGTTTCCAGTAATAACCGGCCCTGATAATCTTTCGGACTAGAGCTTCAGCACCGGAGTGGTTGTCGCAGGTTCCTTCGTGCACTTCTCTCATCACATACTCCGTTTTTCCGAGACCGAAACACTTGGCCAGGGGTCCGAAGAAAGACCGTCGATACAATTGGCCGTCTACCAAGAAGAAACGCGCAGCTTTCGTCCTTAATGACCGTGATTCTTTTGGGTCATTCGGGATCTTTCTATCACGCAAGTAATCGATGTACTTGTTGCGCCAATCCCAAGTTAAACCCATTGTTTTTATTTCGGCATGTCCGTTTTCTATCGCCGTATTCATCAAGTGCACCGTAGTCCCGGGGTTGATTTCTTCCCCTTCGACCGAAGATCCCAAATTGGCCAATGCATCGGCTTCACTGTTCTGCTCCCTCGGTACATGCTGCATGGTCCATTCTTTAAATCGGTGTAGTATCACTTGGATTTTTTCCAAATACCTCTGCATCCGTTCGTCCTTGACCTCGAAGACGCCATTCACCTGGTTAACGACCAAAAGAGAATCGCACTTCGCCTCGATTATTTCGGCCCCCATACTCCGGGCTAATTCCAAACCTGCAATCGTAGCCTCATACTCGGCTTCATTGTTAGTCAATTTAACAGTTCTAATGGACTGTCGAACGGCATCTCCGGCCGGGGTTCTAAGGACGATTCCTAGCCCGGAACCTTTGAGGTTCGAGGCTCTGTCCGTGTGTAGCGACCAAATACCCAAGGCTTTCCCCAAGGTCAGCAGAAGTTCTTTCTCAACCTCGGGGGCCATAGCCGGGGTGAAATCTGCCATAAAATCGGCCAAGATCTGGGACTTGATGGCCGTCCGAGGCTTGTATTCGATATCATATCCTCTAATTTCTATGGCCCATTTAGTTAGTCTACCCAATAATTCTGCTTTGTGCATTATGTTTTTTAGGGGGTAAGTAGTCACTACACATATCGGATGGCATTGGAAGTAAAGCTTGAGTTTTCTAGAAGCGCTTACCAATGCCAATGCCAATTTTTCCAAGTGGGGGTAACGGGTCTCCGCATCCCCCAAAGTTCTACTTACATAATAAATAGGGAATTGCGTAACTGATTCTTCTCAGACCAAAACGCCGCTTACCGCTACCTCGGAGACAGCAAGGTAGAGAAAAGGCTGCTCGTCCGCTTTTGGTGTGTGCAACAACAGTGGGCTGGACAAGTATCTCTTTAATTCTTGCAAAGCTCTTTGACACTCCGGTGTCTAAACGAAGTCGTTCTTTTTCCTTAGTAAGGAGAAGAAGTGATGACTCTTGTCCGAGGACCTCGATATGAAGCGACTCAGTGCCGCTATCCTTCCGGTGAGCCTCTGCACTCCTTTGACATTATTCACTAAATCGATATCCTCGATGGCCTTGATCTTGTCCGGGTTGATTTCTATCCCTCGGTTTGACATCATGAAACCCAAAAATTTGCCAGACCGGACACCGAAGGCACATTTTCCGGGTTGAGCTTCATGTTATACTTGCGAGGTACATCGAAGGTTTCCTGCAAATGCTTTAAATGGTCCTCTGTTTTCAGGGACTTGACCACCATGTCGTCAATATAAACTTCTATTGTTTTCCCTATTCGTTCTTCGAACATCCCGTTAATTTGGCGTTGGTAAGTTGCACCAGCATTTTTTAATCCAAAAGGCATGACATTATAACAGTAAGTCCCATATCGGGTAATAAAGGATGTTTTCTCTTGATCCTCCGGGTGCATCCGAATTTGGTTATACCTAGAGTCAGCATCGAGAAAACTTAACATTTCATGCCCGGCCGTCGCATCGGTCATTCTATCGATGTGAGGCAAAGGAAATGAATCCTTCGGGCATGCTTTATCTAGATCCTTGTAATCAACACACATTCGAAATTTATTACCTTTCTTCGGCACCACTACTACGTTAGCTAGCCAGTCCGGGTACTTTACCTCCCGGATAGAGCCTATTTTTAAAAGCTTTGTTATCTCGTCTTTTACGAAGGCGTGTTTTACTTCTGCCATGGGCCTCATCTTCTGCTTTACCGGGGGAAACCTCCCGTCTAAGCTGAGCTTGTGAGTTGTTACTTCCGGTGGTATACCTGTCATATCTTTCTGTCTGGTAGATATTCAAACAAGATGATCTGCTCCAGCTCCTCTACTGTTGACTTGGTTGCATCCAAGTCATATGGCATGACGAATGATCTGGGAACACCGAAATCATCCTCTTCATACCCCGGATCTGACCCCAAGTGCTTTGATTGCTATTTGGTGTCCTTTCCCCCGGTTGAACCTTCTTCCTTTTGATCCGATTTTTTGGGCTGAGGTGTCGCTTCCTCGACCGCAAACATCTCCCTTGCAGCGGGTTGTTCACCTCGGATGATTTTTATCCCCTCAGGAGTCGGGAATTTTAGCAGCTGATGCAACGTCGACAGCACGACCCTCATGCTATGTATCCAGGGTCTACCCAGTAATGCATTATAATTCATATCTCCTTCGATTACATAGAACACCGTTTGCTGGATAGTGCCATCAATGTTTACCGGCAATGAGATCTCCCCCTTTGTGGTTTCGCTCGCCATGTTGAATCAGCTGAGTACCCGGGCTACCGGTACAATCTGATCGGGTAGCCTTAGCTGTTCGACCACTCTCCACCGGATGATGTTGGCCGAGCTACCTGGGTCAATCAAAATACGCTTAATTTGAGTTTTAAAAATAAGAATAGAGATTACCAATGCATCATTGTGCGATTGAATGATGCCTTCTGCGTCCTCGTTGCTGAAAGAGATGGAACCCTCCGGTATATAATCACGGTCGCGCTTTTCACGCACAGCAGAAACCTTGGTTCGTTTCATCACCGACCCTCGTGGGGTATCGGTGCCCCCGATTATCATGTTGATTATATGCTGGAGTTCTACTGGCTCGGCCCTTTTATGAGTCTCCCTTTCCTTGTAGTGACCTTTGGCTCTTTCACTCAGCAATTCTCGGAGATGACCATTCTTTAGTAATCGGGCTACCTCCTCTCTTAACTGGCGACAATCCTCAGTTTTGTGTCCATGGGTTCCATGATATTCACACATCATGTTCGGGTCCCGTTGGCCCGGATCCGACCTTAGAGGTCTCGGCCATCTTACATCCGGGACACGGCCAATAGCCGAGACGAGGTCCGAGATGTTGACGTTGAAATTGTACTCCGATATCCTCGGCAAGTCTTTATTGCCTGCAGAGCTTCCGGCATCGCTTCTGAATGCGAGACCTCGACTGTTCGGCGTGCGCTCGACCCGTTTATTACCCCGACCAGAGAAATGGCTCGGGCCAACCCTGGATTTCTCCGACCTGAAGCTTGGTTTTTCCGAATGAGAATATGGCTGATACATTTTCCTCGATGATCTGGCCTCCGGTTCGTAATTTTTCCTTGGTCTCTCAAAACTTTTGTTCATATTTACTGGCCCCGGGGGAAGCTCGAGTTGGTCATCCTTCACCCGAATCTTTGACTTGTATCGGTTATGGACATCTGCCCATGTCACTGCTTCGTATTCCAGCAAGCTTTCCTTTAATTTGAACGAATCCGTCGAGCTCCGCACACTGAGCCCCTTTGTGAAAGCTTGTGCAGCCCATTCCTCCGGAACCGGGGGGAGCTCCATCCGTTCCCTTTGGAATCGATTGACAAATTCACGCAGTAACTCATCGTCTCTTTGGGCTATACGGAAAATATCCGCCTTCCGAGCCTGCACATTTTTGGCTCCGGCGTGTGCTTTTACGAACGCATCGGCGAGCATTTCGAAAGAAGTGATTAAATGCTCGGGCAGATGGTCATAGCACGTCAATGCTCCTTTTGACAGAGTTTCCCCGAACGTTTTCAGCAACATGGATTCAATTTCATCTTCCTCCATATCATTGCCCTTTATAGCGCAGGCGTATGAGGTCACGTGTTCGTGAGGGTCTGTTGTGCCGTCATATTTCTGGATATCAGGCATTTTAAACCTCTTCGGGATCAATTTTGGAGCCACACTTGGAGGAAAAGGCCTTTGGATGTACCTCTTCGAATCCGGCCCTTTCAGAATAGGCGGAGCCCTAGGTATTTGATCCACCTGAGAGTTGTATGTTTCCACCCTCTTTTCGGTCGAGTCTACCCGCTTTGCCAAAGTTTCGAGCATTCTTAGAACCTCGGTAGAGGAACTAGCTCCGGACCCATTGCTCTCAACCATCCGTGCCTCGTCCCTCTGGGTTCAGCCACACCCTTTGTTTTCTCCGGGGTCGTTGTATCTCTTCTGCTTTGCAATTGGGCAATTGCGATTCCCTGTTCGGCAATCGCTGCTCTCTGTTCCTGCAACATTTCAAAAATTAAACGTAAGTCAATATTATCTTTCGGGGTATCCGGTTCTTTCCGGCCCTATGTCCGGGACAAAGTAATTGAATTGTGGGTATTTAAAGGATCGGTGGCCGGCTGGGCGGCGTTCTCCTGGTTCACGGTGTTTTGTCGGTTGAGGCCCTCCCTCGAGTTAATGGGGTTCGGTTCAGCGGGGTTTGGTAATCCTCGTGGCCCGCTGTCTTCATTTTCGGCAACAATCTTGTTGTTATTGACGTGACCAGATTGTCCACTGTTAGCCATTTGGTCCGTTTTTACAGAGATGAACAAAAGATATTTTTGATTTTGATGGGTAAGATAGAGATCAAGATCAAAGACCACTATTATCCTAGCCCCACGGTGGGCGCCAAACTGTTTACCCCAAATTTGGATAATCAATTAAATTTATGAGTGGGGTATAGGATGTATGGTAAACTTTAATCTATTCTTTGATTGAGAGAAAATGGAATAGAATCAACTATGAATAATCTAAATAATAATTGATGGTATGCACTGAACGTATATGCTAATATGTGGAATATTGTTTGATAGCACAAATCTAAAGATGAACACAATAAATCCGGACCAAAATCAGATATTGAGAGAGAGAGATTTGTATATATTTGCTAATACAAAATGTTCTAGAGTTCAAGAAGCCAACCCCTCAAAAGTAGGGTAGTGACCCCTATTTATAGTATTGCATCATGGGCTTCATACAACATGAGGCCCTAAAGAATAAAGAAAAACTCTAAAATAGATTAGGTTGGTCGTACGGTCTGACACCCGTACGATTGGCAGTACAATATGGCAGGACGGTATTGACGCGTGGAAATCGTGCAACGGATCTCACGGACCAACGGCCACGATCACACGGACCAACGGCCACGATCAACTCGGCTAGGGAGAAACCGGACCAAATGATGTTCTTCCCTTTCTTCGGTCCAAACACTCCTCTGATCCAGAAAGAGTCTTTGTGCGCGTGCTTGTCCCTTTCTTCCTTCTGTCTCCGGTCTTACCGCATATATCCGATTTTCACCGTATACAAAGTTCAAAGTTTATTATTTTAGGTACGCATTTCATAGTATTTGACGCAAGATATATTCGTGCAAAACACGAACTTAGCAACTAGTATTATTTTAAAAGCATGAATACTAATGTTGATTGACCAAAATATGTTTCAAATATTGAACGACTTTTATAACCTTAACTATTTTATTAATTTAGACTAGAACATACAAGGATATATAGGACAAAACAGGAATAACTCACATTAGGATAAAAAATTGTATGCTATCTGGAACTTAACTCCGGTACACATTAGGATGGAGAATTAAGACGTCATTGGAATTTAGCTAAAAGATCAAATTTCTTATCTAATTTTAACATGAATTGTATAACATTCCTATTCCTATTCCTCTTGTATTAATTTGCCGATAACAATTGTGAAATAATCATAAAACAGTAAAACAAAACAATCATGGCTTAGTTTTTTTTCTTTTAGTTAGTGAAGGATATTATTTTCAAAATATCCTTCAAATATTATACGACTTTTATATTCTTAATAAGCTTTAATCCTATTTTTTTTTTCAAATACTTCTTAAACCTATTATACCTAAAAGACTAAAAACCTGAAAGAACTTTCGGTTCCAGCACTAACATTTTGGAGTTCAAACTAATCTTTGACAGTTTGAAATCAAGTTGATCATGTCATTAATTTGATTCAGATAAGAATGACATTCCAACTTCACGCATTCTGTCATCTCCACAAAGACAAAGCTAATCAAGGTACGCCCCCTTGACATGCTTTTTACGCGTTATAGATTTTTAGAAAACAAAGCATTTACATGTATCTATTTTTTTCTCGTGTAGGATACTTCGACTAATGCACGTTTTGTTGGTACTTTTATAGTATTTCGCTGTACTTAAGAAAAACCAAAGTGTAGGGATATTAGTTTCTTTGAAATATTCACGAGAAAATACTCAAAATTCCCCCAACGTTTGACCAAAATCCCAACTACACACCTAACCTTTGCGGGGGTCCTATTACCCCCCGAGACAAATTTTTTCAGTATCAAAATGACCCTTTTTTGCTGATGTGGCAGTCCAATATGCCAAACCCCAAATATTAAATGGCACTTGTCCACACGCGCCTGACCCACGTGCCACATGTTTAATTTCGCCCCATTTTTTGACCCGTAACCCGACCCGTACCCACTTCTTTAATTTTGCCCCATTCAGCCTCAATCGTCATATTCAACAAAACCCTACACCTATCCCAAATTCGACGGTAAACACCATTTTCACCCCCAATCGTTGTCAACATATTATCACGACTATATTTTCGTTGCTGCTCATTGTTCATCTAGTAACGGTTAGTTTCGTTACATTTTTTTGTTTTGAAAAAATGATACTACGATTTTGTGCATATTGTTTGAAATCTGGACTATAAAGAACAAATTTTCAGAGTTCCCCAACTGTAATCAGCATATTTATCATCATATTGTTTGATTTTTTTTTTCCAAAAAACGATATAGTCTAAGGTTTTCAGTTACTGTGCATGTGCTTATCATTTTTTTTTTATTCCGTTTGACATTAAGTTGAATTAGTTGTTATTCTTTGTTTTTTTTTTGTTTTGTATTTAGGTAGTACATCGCTGATTTTGTGTATGTAACCTTAAGATGGTACCATGGAGGTGAGTTACACTTAAATAATGGGGAGCCAATATATGAAGGTGGGGAACTTACTGATATATTCGCTGTTGATGTTGATATGTTGTCTTTTTTTGAGTTGAGAGACTTTATTAAAGAATTAGGATACACAACTAATTGCACATTCAGTATTAAGCCACCTCATAGTGGCATTTTGGTAGATGTTGATAATGATGAGGTTATTTTAAATATGACTGTGGGTTTGAATGATGGTGATACTGTGGAGGTTTTTGTCAAGCACATGGTTGATGAAGCAGTTGTTGACCCACCTTTATTAGAATATGTTAGTCATGGGGATATAGGGAGGAATCTTGTTCCCCTTTTAATAAAGGGGCTGATGACATAGGGGCTGATGAAAGATGTAGTAATGAAAGGGTTGTCGAGGAGCCCTTAGATTGTCCTAATACACCTTTGTCATTTTCTACTCAAACTTGTGAAAAAACACCACCTCCTACCTCCTATACACATGCTGCTACTGCTGAAAACACACCACCACATTCCTCTTTTACTTCAAATTTTTCTGTTCCAGAAAAAACACCTCCTACCTATCCTACACCTGCTGTTGGTCCTGAAGAAACAACACCCCATTCCTCTTTTCCTTGTGCTGATACTACTGCTGAAAATACAGCAGGCCCTTCCTCTTCTACACCTGCAGCTTCAGTTGAAAATAATCCACCCCATTGTTCTTTTACTTGTGCTGCCTGCTGAAAATACAGCAGGCCCTTCATCTTCTACACCTACTGTTCATGAAGATCTTGAAGATGTAGGTCCAGTTGGATCTGATTCCTTAGATGAGGGTTCTGATTTCTCAACTGATGATAGTGAACAATCTGTAGATGACATAGAAGGGGAAGGTGGGGATGAATATGCAAGTGATGAGCCTGATGAGGTAAGGGAGTTGAGGGCTGAAAGGAGGATTGAGTTTCAGAGGAGAAAAAGAAGTGAGAGGGTAAAACCTGATAGTGAAGAGGTTCCAGCAGGTGAAGCTGGTGTGGATCTAGGATTTGATGAAACTACAACAGGTAAGGTTAGTCTTGAGGGTAGGTTAGGAGGTGATGAACCTTACATTTATAGTTCTGCTGATGATATCTTTGAAATAAATGAGGATGAGGGTTGGGATGATGAAGAGGACATTGAATCTGTTGGGGTAAATCTGCCAAGAAGACAAAGGTTTACAAGAAGGAAGAATGATAAGAACAAAATCATTCATGACCCTACTGCCAAGAAAGTTGTATGACAGTTGGGTATGGTCTTTAAAGATGTTGATGAGTTTAGGAGAGCAGTAACAAAATATGCTGTTAGGAAAAGGGTTAAGGTAGAAAAGTGGGTGAATGAGCCTACAAGGGTTAGGGTGAGGTGCAAGGATGGTTGTCCATGGATATTGTATGCTAGGCTTGATAAAACCACTGATGTTTTCCAAATTAAAACTTACATTCCAAAGCATACTTGCCTCCAAACTACCAGAAACTACTTGTGTAATGCCAAGTTTATTGTTGAGACCTATAGAAAGAGAATAACTGAGCAGCCAAACATTAAAGTTGTTCAGTTGCAAAAGCTAATTAGGACAAAGTTTAATCTTCATGTTGGTAAGACCACCGATAGAAGAGCAAGAGCAAAAGTACTGAAAGAAATCATGGGAGATCACATTCAGGAGTTTGGAAAAATCCTTTACTACAGGGATGAATTGTTAAGGACCAATCCTGGTTCCACTTGTGTAGTTAAACTTGCTGAACCAAATGCTGATAGTAGGCCTGTTTTTTTGAGTTTTTATATCTGTTTTGATGCTTTGAAGAAAGCATTTCAGCACTGTAGAAAATGTATTGGTTTATATGGTTGTTTTCTGAAAGGGGTTTGTAGAGGACAGTTGTTGGTAGCTGTGTATAAAGATGGTAATAACCAAATGTTTCCTCTGGTATGGGCTGTGGTGGAGTATGAAAACAAGAGCACTTGGACTTGGTTTATCATAATTTTGAAGGAAGATTTGGCACTTGGAGATGGGACAGATTTAACATTGATAACAGATATGCAGAAGGTATGTTTCCTTGATTTTTGTTGCAATTTTTTTTCATGAAACCTCACGTGTATTTGTTACTGTTTCAGGGACTATTGGTTTCTATTCAAGATCTTTTACCTGCTGTTGAACACAGAAAGTGTGCTAGGCACATCTTGGCTAACTTCAGCAAAGAATGGAGAGGGCTACAGAGAAGACAACAGTTTTGGAGAATTGCCAAAAGTACCTTTGAGTCTCAACTAAGGAGAAATATTGAGCTGATGAAGTTGCTTGGTCCAACGAAAATGATGGACAAACTGATGTATTACAACATAGATTATTGGTGTAAGGTCTACTTCAACACTAATGTAAAAGTAGATTCTGTACATAACAATATGGCTGAGTGTTTTAATGCTTGGATCTTGGCTGCCAGGTGTGAGCAATGCATATTTACCTTGCTGTGTGTTTATTTTTACAAACTGTCTGTAGATAACAATATGACTGTTTGTTTATTGGCTAACTGGTAGGCACAAAACTATAATAACAATGCTTGAGGAGATTAGGGTGAAAATGATGGCAAGGATTGGAACATTGAGGGAGTTTGTAAACACTTGGAGATGTAACTACTCTCCAATGTGTACGAAGGTGTTAGAGGAAAATGCTAAACTTTCAATGCAATGTAACATTGAGTTTAATGGAGCTGCTGGTTTTGAAATTAGGGAAGGACTATATCAACACACTGTGGATATTTCTAGAAGGCAGTGCAGCTGTAGGGTGTGGCAGCTAAAAGGCATTCCGTGTGCACATGCTTTAGCTGCAATTCAGTTCAAAAGGTATGATCCGCTTGGCTACATTGACCATTGCTATAGCTAGGGGTGTTCAAACGAGACCGAAAAACCGATCCGAACCGATAAACCAAGTCAAACCGATTTAATAAACCGAAAACCGACTCGGTTTGGTTTGGTTTGGTTTTAGATTTTTAAAAACCGATAACATTAGGTTTGGTTTGGTGTTACCCATAAAGAAAACCGAACTAAACCGAACCGAACCGATAAATATGTACATATTTAAAATATTATATATATTTATATATGTTAATTAAACTTTATCTATTTTTTAACTTCTTCATAATTTAGAACCATTCCAAGAGAAAAGTCTAGCCCATGTTCCCCAAGCCCAATTACGTTTAAAGTAAAATAAAAATCGCTTACTGAATAGTTAACATAAATAATTTTTTCCCTCGTTAGATTTTTAGTTCCCTCCTCTTATTTCCTCCCAAACCCTGTAGACCTCTATTCTGCTCTCACAATAACAATTAAGTACAAGAAGCTTTAATCCCTGTAAGTCTGTAACTTTTTCGTCCCTTTTCTTTTTTGGTTAATTTTTGTATGTTCCCTACTCTTTGTTTGTATAATTATTTTTGTGTCTTTGAAGTTTTACTTGAATGAATTGCTTCTCTAGTCTTTCATCTTGTATGTGTTTTTTATTTTATTTCTCTGTTATTTTAGATTTTCTCCACTGATTTAGGTTTTTTCTGTTGATTTAGTTTTTATCTAATGATTTTGGATTTCTCTATTTATTTAGATTTTCGGATACTCTTTTTCAGATGGAAACTACAACTACTCAAAAAGAGGTGGAGCCAGTGGAGGTAACCAACAAAGTATCTCCAACTACTTTGCTGGAACCTGAAATTGACGGTGATAAAACTCGTGATATTACTCCCAATCATGCTAAAAAGCGAAAACAAACAACTCTTTGCGACCCTGATCGTAGCCTTGTGAGTAGTGACAGGAGAACATCCGGCGTTTGGAAACACTATTCTGAATATCTTGATAAATGGGGTAAGAAAAGGGCCAAATGTAACTACTGTACTAGTAACTTTGCTTCTGAAAGTACGAATGGGACCTCAACGCTATGGAGACATTTAAATGAGGTTTGTTCTAATTCCCCTCTTAGAATTATTTACAGAAATCAATCAAGAATCATGGTAGTTAAAAAAGGGAGAACAAGCATATAGTACATGTACTGTAGAAAAGGTTGTGATTAACGTCAATGAGATTAGGAGAGCATTGCTGAGTTTGTCATTATTGACGAACAACCTTTTAAAGTTGTTGAAGGGGAAGGTTTTAGGAGATTAATGGCAGTTGCTTTGCCTAATTTTCAATTACCTTCTCGCTTGACTGTTGCTAGACAATGTTTGAAAATATATCAAGAAGAGAAAGAAAAGCTTAAAAAGCTTATTCATAATCAACGTGTATGTGTTACTAGTGATACGTGGACATCACTTCAAAATCTAACTTATATGGTTGTCACTGCCCATTGGATCGATGATGAGTGGAATCTAAAAAAGAAAATTCTCAACTTTTTCCAAACATCAGATCATAAGGGTGAGACAATTGCTAAGGGGATTGAGGCGTGCTTATTTGATTGGGAAATTGAGAACATATTCACGGTGACCTTAGATAATGCAACTGCTAATGATTCTGCAATTAAACACTTGAAGAGAAGAATTGAGGATTGGAAAGGAGGCATCTTAGGAAATGAGTTCTTACAAGTTAGATGTAATGCTCATATTCTAAAATTGATCGTGAAAGAAGGACTCGGTGAACAAAATGAGTCTATTTCTCGGGTAAGAAATGCTATCAAATATGTTAAGTCCTCAGCTAGAAGGTTTGATTCCTTTAAGTCGTTTGTCGAGAAGGTTAAGATTGACACTCATGGTCTTTTGACTTTAGATGTTGAGACTAGGTGGAACTCCACATATATGATGCTAGATACAGCTGTAAAATTTGAAAAGGCATTTTCAAGAATGTATGATGATGATCACAAATACCTCAAGTATTGTTTAGAAACAAATAATGTGGGAGGGAATCCATCGATAGATGATTGGAAGAATGTTAAAGTTTTCATTAAGTTCCTTGAGATTTTCTACCAGGTAACTTTGAAATTCTCAGGAACTTCATATGTTACTTCCAATTCTTTCTTCCATGAGATCTTTAATCTTCAAAATATAATTTGCAAATATGTTCGTAGTGAAGATTCCATTTTGAGTGGCATGGCTAAAAAGATGGAGCTTAAATTTAACAAATACTGGGGTACTTTTGAAAGTATGAACAAGTTATTATTCATTGCTGTTGTTTTGGATCCTCGATACAAGTTGAAATATGTGGAATATTTGTTTAAAAACTCTTATGGTTGTTTGGTGGGAGCCGAAAAATCGAAAAAGGTGATGGATACTTTGAGTCGTTTGTATGATTACTACATGAGTTCTTTTTGTGGGACTCATACCGATATAATTGGTGGTCAAACAAGCTTGAATGATGAAATTGATACCATGCATAGTGACGAGATGTGTCAATCACAATGGGAGAAATATTTGGCAGATGAAGACAATACTAAAAATAAATCAGAACTTGAGAAGTACTTGGTAGATGATTTGGAAAAGACCAAAGAGTTAGATATTTTGGCTTGGTGGAAAGTTTCTTCGGCTAGATATCCAATTATTTCTAGGATGGCAAGAGATGTTCTTTCTATTCCTATTTCTATTGTTGCTTCTGAATCAGCTTTTAGTACCGGTGGTCGGATTCTTGACTCTTATCGAAGTTCTTTATCTCCAAAGACAGTAGAAGCTCTTATTTGCACTCAACAATGGTTAAGATCAACTTCCAAAGAATGCAAGCTTGAAGATCTTTTAGAAGAAATTCAAAAACTTGAGATAGTTGAAAAAGGTAAATTTACACATTTAACTCTTTATGAATATGTCTTTTATGTTTTAAAAAGTTTTAACGCCTACTTTGTTAAACTTTCTTCTTTATTTTTTCAGAATATGCTGGCACAACCTTGAGCATTGATTATTTTGGATGTTGCAATTGAAATTCGTAGTGCAACTGTTTCGCTCTTTGGTAGTTAATTTTCAGGTTTTTGCTGCTGCTTCACCAGAAGTACTTTTGGATTATGCTATTGACTTGTTTTTTGTATTTAATCACACTTTTATGCAAGCAATTAAGTGATCTTTCTCTGGTGACAGTTGGGTATATGGTTCTTTTGTGTTGATCATTCGGAGGACTGTTTAAAGACCTTGTTATTTTGCTCAACTTGATTAATGAAAAAGTAATGTGTATAATTAACCTTTTATGGGCTAGCCTTCTTAATTTTGTTGCTGTGGAGATTGTACTACTATGCAGTAGTTGCTATCTTCCTCATGGTGGAAATTTTGTAATTCCTTTCGAGGCTATTTTTGCATATGCTGCTGTGCTGATCCGTGCTTTCAGTTTTATTTCAAATAGTTTCATCTTGGAGGAAGGTAAAGTAGCAAGTTTTGTATTGGCCACGGCTGGAATGCTTCAATTACGTCGTGCAATAGTGAAAAAAATGATTCTTCTTGAAGGACTTCTTTTTGTTTCGGTGGTTCCTCTTCTCAGATTTGGTATCGAACTTGGACAGTCAAAACAGGCTGTCAATTCTTTATTTTTGAAGTCATTTCCTTCGTGGACCGTAGGAGTTGAACAATCCACCAACTTATGGATTTATGTTGTTGATATCTTGCCCTTTTTAGCGCTTATCATTTTAGCTTATATACTTTACAAGAACATCAGACATAGTTCTAGTCAGGACATATTCAAGTTTGTTATTGTTGGAACCATATTTGCTTCTTCTCTTATAGCTCTAGCTTGGGCTTTAGATGGTAACTTAATTAGCTTATATACTTTTCTTCTGTCCTCACTATCTCTGAACGAGTTCAGGTATCTTTGAAGATTAATGGCAGTTGCTTTGAAATTCTATTGATTTGCAGTATGAAGGTAGTATATATTTGACATGAGCCTGGATGGAGCGACATGGGTAATGATAAGGATTCATATATCCGATCCCAACATGGGCAAATAACAAGTGCAAGTTTGTAAATAAGTTTGTTAATTTTTTTGCATTATAAAATATATTATTACAACCCGAAAAAACCGAACCAAACCGATAAAACCGAAAACCGATAGAATTTATACTATAATGGTTTGGTTTGGTTTGAATATTAAAAAAAACCGCCTTAATTGGTTTGGTTTAGTTTTAGCCAAAAACCGAGTCAAACTGGACCATGAACACCTCTAGCTACAACAAAGAGACTTACATGAGAACATATGAGCATGTTCTTCAACCAGTCACAAACATGGAAATGTGGCCTGTCTCTACCCACCCTAGTGTGGCTCCACCAGACATAAAAAGCATGCCTGGTAAGCCTCAAAAGGCCAGAAGGAAGGAGGCAGGTGAAATTCCAAAGTCTGGGAAGATGCCAAGAACTGGAATGGCCATGACTTGTAGCAACTGCTATAGTTGAGGCCACAACAAGAGAGGGTGTCCAAAAAAAGGCTCAGCAGCATGGACAGAACCAGCAAGTTCTAGCAGGGGAAGGGCCAACACATCACAACCACCATCTTCAAGCAAGGTCATGGGGAGACCAAAGAAACCTGTTGAAAAGAGGCCAAGAGGAAGACCTAGGAAAACTGCCAAGGCAGTAGGAAATAGTCCTACACCAGCTGAAGTTCATGTTTCATGTTCTGCCCCTGCAGCAACTAGTGCACAGCCCACTGCTAAAAGAGGAAGAGGAAGTAGCACTAGTGCACCATATAAAAGGCCTAGAGTAATGGGAGTGGGTGTTTTCCAGGCAGAAAATGGGTTCAAAGTTGTTAATGTGAGTGCCTTAATAAGCACAAGTGTTATTTTATGTGTTGTTTCCATTACTAAGTGTTATTTTATGTGTTGTTTCCATTACTAAGTGTTATTTTATGTGTTGTTTCCATTACTAACTCCTTGTTATTATTTGTGTGAACAGTCTGGCATGTCAAGCAGCAGGATTGTGTCAACTAGTAAAGCAAAGGTCACCAGATCAGCAGAGGTAACTGGTGACATTGGCTACAAGCCAAGTGCAAATAGTAATCTGAAATGGAGAGGCAATGAAGCAATCACAACCAGGAAACTACAAGAGATACAGGAGAAAATGACAAAAGGTAGAGGTAAATCAACAAACCCAAGCCAAGAAATCACTTGTTCACAGTCCAAGCAGCCATGGAAAATCTAATTATGATGAAAACTGTCCCTCCAGTTCTTAAATGTACACATTTATGGATTGACATTTTAGTATTTTGTCTTGTTCGTTTAATCAAAACAACATTACAGTACATAGCTGTTTAACGTGTTCCAATGCCATTACAGTACATAGCTGTTTAACGTGTTCCAATTCCATTTTGTCTTGTTCGTTTAACGTTTAATCTAAGGTTATTCAAGGCACTAAATCCGACATGGTCAAGGAGCATTAAATGGTACTAAATCCGACATGGTCAAGGACCATTAAATTGCACTAAATCCGACATGGTCAAGGACCATTAAATGGCCTATTAATTCGGTTGGAAGGCATCTATATAACACAACATACACACACACCATATCACACATTCACAACACTAAAGTGACTAAACTACAACAACAACATCAACGTGCAAGCAGCAGCAAACACAACAAACACAACAACATACCAGCAACAAGCACAACAAACACAATAACATATAGCATCGACATCATACCAAAATAAGATGCTAGCTTTCTTTCTGAAAAAGTTAACCCGTTCTTACGTGCAAACCAATGATTTTGTAAGTTTTTTTTATATTTGTTATTATTATTTCATTTACGTGAAAAACGATGATGTAAACTATCTTTTTTGTTTATTGAAGATACTTCCACATGAACATCATGACATTTTTCCAACGAGAACAACGCATGCCGTGTTAAAGTATTAGGATGACACCGTTCACAAGATGACGTTCAAAATTGGAAAAGATGCTCGTTTATGCCAAGGGTGGAAGGCATTTATAGATTCAAAAGGTTTGAAAGAGGGACACACACTAGAGATTTGGGTGTGTAAATGTGAGTGTGGAGATGGCATAGGGTTTAATGTATTTAAAAAAGAGATAGAGATCATAAATATTGACTAGTAGATCTCTATTATTCAATTTTCTATGTTTAACATCTCCATGTATGCTACTATTTTGATTAAGACAATGATTAATGTTATGTGGATGTGATTTTGATTTTAATTTCGGATAAACACTTCAAAACACCTTAACATCAAACTTCTTCATTCATACATGATAAAATAGATTTATATGTTACAAAATTTGCCATAACAAAAGGCAAACAAAACATAACATAGCCGAGACACTACCACCACCACCACTATCTATGGCAATTTGATTTTTCCATTGTTTGAATTGCCACTACAGAATACAAAACTTATGAACACAACAATAATACAAACAACAAAATAAAAAACGAAATTCCTATGGAACCTACCCCCTTTAGTCTTCCTTGTGTCTTATTTTTTTGGTCCATCAACCTCGACCAAACCCATGTCAACACTAACCGAATTATTATCGTTAATAGTGATCTCATCCAATTCCATCTTTAAACTCCGATATTGCACCAATTCCTTCTCTAAATCTCTAATTTTGTTAACCAATTTTGGGAGGATAAATTTTGATCTCAGATCAACTTCATCTCTGTCCCTCCAACGAAAAAACTTGCATTTTTAGCCTGAAAAATAGCAAAACAAAGCATAATTTTACAAATTGAATTTTTCAATAAGTCAAAAAATAGGAGCAATACCATACACCATAATAGGGACAAGACCAGTATCTTCTTCCAGAGTTGTTTTTAGACCTAGAAGTTTGCATTTGCAACAAATTCCCGTGTTGACATTGGACCACGGTTCTAAGCATAGGATCACTCTCATCCATACACAATCGACCAAGGTCAATTTTTTCCATAACAAACCCTAAGAAATGACAAAATGACTAAATATGAGCAAGAATTACCCAAGAAATTTAAAATAATAAATTTCACATGAACGAATTTAAAGAGAAATAAATGAGAAATAAACCCTAACTAACGAATCTCTTTCCAACGATTGGAGCGATTAAAGTGTTGATTTTTGGAGTATAACGATTGGAGTGGTTGAAGTTATGGAGTTGTTAACTTTTTTTGACAAAAAATGGAGATGGGTATTAAATGGGTGAAGAAGAAGATGAAGTAGCCGTTTGGGTGTAAAAATGGAGGGAGTTCAAAATTAATCTATGTGGCAGCTTAGTTGGCGTCCAAAACACGTCAGATGCAGTTTTTTGAAGTCTATAACGCGCCACTGAGCGGTGCATTCACGCTCTTGTCCACATCAGCAAAAGAAGGTCATTTTGATACTGAAAAATTTGTCCGGGGGGTTAATAGGACCCCCGCAAAGGTTAGGTGTGTAGTTGAGATTTTGGTCAAACGTTGGGGGGTATTTTGAGTATTTTCTCAAAATAAAATAGAAAATATTCAAATTGGTTTTTATAATTTAAAAATAGGTTAAGGGGTCTTATGTCCAAAAATGAATTGTCTTACTATTTTGAAAATATTGGCATAGTTTGATGACCTTATTGTCCAAAAATTTTTAAAAGTTACTGTCACGCCCCAAAACCACCTTAGACGTGACCGACATCCAACGTCATGAACAACATCAGAAGAACCTAAACGACACAATAAGACCACTTGAACCCGCCAGGTTCAATATTCGCCTCCAACAATTTATAAAATAAATATAACAAATCATGAATATATGAATTAAAACAGCGGAAGTCTTCATAATATAAATAATTCAATCAAAACATGATAGTTTGCCCAAAAGAGATACACAACAACTCTTCTTCTTCTACCCACATTTGAATGTATACTAAGGAGCTTCTAAGAACAAGGAATAAATGTCTAACTCATCAGGACACAACCCGGAAACTAATATAAATAAATGAAATCAAATAAATAGGGTGTCCCACGAATGAATGTGTGGGCTCACCAAATCATTAGCAACCGCAAGTCCTTCCTAAACACCCGTAGTATCAAGAACCTGCTCTTCACCGTTACCTAACATACCATCAAAAACAACAATGGTAATTTAATGTGAAAAACAAAAACAGCACCGTTACTTGAGTGCCTCGGGGACAACAAGTAATGTGAAAATAAAGTACAATAATACATAAAGAAATCGGTCCTGAAAATCATGTGAAACCAATGTAAGAACAGTTACTCAATTTGTGTATCTCAATAAGAATTATCAAAACCCGATTATAAAGCCTCTTGTCAAGTTACCACTTCAGATATGCCTTTCAATTAATCATGATTATCAACAACGTACCGCCATACCTTATTAGCACATTGACTCTTCAGAAAAAGATACTGCATGGTTTCCACTGTTGGTCGATTACAACACCAAGACCTTGAGGGCATTGTATATCCAAGTCTTGTCAGAATGTCATCCAAAGGAAGTTTGCAATGCCACACTCTCCATGAGAAGAAAGATATCTTGATTGGCAAATTCCATGAGAGAATAAGAATATCACACATGCCAATAAATGCCCAAGAATCAAGCACATCAAAGGGGTGACTGTTACGCTCTATTTTGAACGGGTCCAAGATAGTTTGCAACTTTCCGGTTCGTATAACTGGTATAAAAGGGTTAGAGTCGCCACCTTATTTTTAAAGAAAAACAGGAAACCTATATGTATTTATGTGTCTACTCCATTTTTAGTCCACGAAACCTATGAAATTCTAGATAAGGGTTTTATTTACCTCGATGGGAAGGTATTAAGCATCCCTCAGAGCCTGTCCGAAGACAGTCCTTAAACTTAGTTTAACTGAACACTAGAGGGGGGTTATCTATCCGTTTATCATTATTATTACATGTTTTCAAAATGTTATGACTTCATGAAAAGCTACACTAAGTGATAATATACTAAGTATATACAGTGTATAAAAATGTATTTATATCAAGTATCAAGTGTTTATAAACTATGAATATTAAAAAAGAATATATAAAAGAGAATGTATAAAAGTGTATAAAGATTCGATGAAGTCTTCGGGTTCCTTCCGAGTGTCGTCTTCGGAATGTGTCTCCGAGTACCTGTATAAACACTTCGTAAAAGTGTTAGTAAGAGAATAAATAACTATCGAATGAATTAAAGAAATAATGAATAAACTTAACATAAAAATTCGTCTTTTGTACAGGGGAGGCCTTTGAAATCGACGGAAATTTCTTCATCGTCCAAGAGCGTAATATTTGTAATAAATTGTAAAATGAAATAAAAATATGTTAGTTAAAGAAGTTTGAAAAAGTAAAAAAATAAGGGATGTGACATAAAGCTTTTAAAAGGTGATTTGACATAAAGCCTTTGAAAAGTGATATGACATAAAGTCTTTGAAAAGTGATTTGACATAAAGTCTTTAAAAAAGTGATTTGACATAAAGTTTGAAAATATAAAGAACAAAAATGTGTAAAAAATAATAAAATAAAAATGAGCATGTAATGTGATGATATTGTCAAAAAGGTAAAAGAAAATGCTTGCAAGTGTATGAAAAATATTTATAGGGGAGTAAAAAAAATGTATGCAAATTTAAAGAAAAAGTAGAGAAAATGTATGAAGAAAATGTAGAGACAATGTATGAATAAATATAAACAAAATGCATGAACAAATATAAAGACAAATGCATGAATAAATATAAAGACAATGCATGAATAAATGTAAAGATAAATGCAAGAATAAATATAAAGACAATGTATGTAATGTATATAAAAATATAAAGACTATGCATATAATGAATGTAAATACAAGGTATATAAAAGCGTAAAGACAATGTATGAAAAAAGAAGAGAAAAAAAATAAAAAATAAAACAAAGAGAGGAGGAAGATGCTAGTCGTGCTAGTATTCCTATGAAAAGAAAATACGGAGAGTGTAGAGAGAAGAAAAATATATGTGAGGTAGTGTAAAGTGGTGGGTGGAGCTCGGCGGTGGATCGTCGGGGGTAGTTGGTGGCTCTTTTGGTGAATAAGAAGAAGGAAGAAGATGTTTAGGGGGTTTTCTTGGGAGGAAGAGAGCAAAAATCTGAAATTAGAGTGTGTTGTGTGTGTAGAAGATGATGAAAATAAAATTGAACCCTTCAACTTATTTTATAAAACAAAATGAGTCATCTTATGGTCCAAAGAATAATGGTCTTCCTCCTCTTGTCCCCTTTACCCCTTTTAACTCATGCGTAAAAATTTATTAACCAATGGATGAAGAACCCAACCCATCATTTCAAATGTCATCTTTTAAAAAGTGACAAGACCTTGACTTGATCGAATTGTTGCTCTGCGTTGAAGAATTAATTGCTTCGATTTTCTCTACATCGACGGACTGTACTAAAATATAGTTAACTAATACATGTATAAATAATAATGTAAGTATAAAATATAAATATTAATGTATAAGATATAAAAATGTACTGCTATAAAATAAAGAAACAATTATTAACTGCACAAAATGATTGTATTACGCTATACATGTGAAAAAATAATGATTCTTGAAAAATGTCAATAAATTGATAAAACTCCTAAAATGAGGATAATTATCAATAAATCATCAAAAAATGTAAAAATGTGTAAAAAGCTATTTCGTGCTCTTTAACGAATCAGGACCACCCGAAACGTTAATTTCAAACACGGCGAGCCAAAATTAGGTGTCAACAGCTTGTCCCTCTTCGACCGGAGAAGATGAAAGAGTCTTCGAACGAAGACGTTGACGTGTAGCCTATTTTGTCTCGGCAAAGAATTACTAAAAGGATATGTACGGAGAAAGAAGCCAGACGTTGTTAGAGCTTTGACAATACTCTCCGTCCGTCGGCAGGGTTGTGATAAAAACAAAAATGATAAAAAGGGAAGGATTGTTCAGGGTCGAAAAACATTTGCGCACCCACGTCATCGCTTCCAAAATTGCCCCGGTGTCGAGCTACAAGACGCTGGGAGGGTGCGAGATTGTATACTTGCTGGGGAAAGAATGATTCTCGCCCCGATGTGACCGAACTCTGCATAGAGCTTCCTACAATCTCGTCAATCACGAGAATCAGGTCAATGTAGTTCAAAAGGTGGTAACTAATGGATGTTGTGGCATTTTGATCATCCAATCAAAATTTTGCCCCAGTGTTGTTAGAATGGTCCTAGCAAGTGTAGGACGAAGAACGGTCGTGCTCGAATTCGAGCTACCTACATATCCCTGAGATGGGAGTCAGATCGATTGTAATTCGGGAAAATAATTTATTACTATAGGGGAAACCGAACTGTGAGCCATGGATTGAAATGGACTACAGAGTTGTGTGTCGGGATCCTGATGAAACTTCGGGTTGTGTGCCGAAGCTTTAAATGGAGAGGGGTCCTGGATAGTGTATAAGGACCTTGATGCATACTCCGGCTTGTGTGCCGGAGCCTTGGAATGAAATGATATCTCGTGTTGTGTGCCGAGATCCTGATGCATACTCTGGTTTGTGTGCCAAAGCTTTGAATGGAATACCCGCATTAGAAGGTGGGCGCCTGAACTGAAATTAAAATACCCGCATTGGAAGGTGGGCGCCTAACTGAAATTAAAATACCCTCATTAGAAGGCGGGCGCCTAACATAAATTAAAATACCCGCATTATGAGGTGGGCGCCTGACTAAATTGAAAATACCCGTATTAGAAGGTGGGAGCCTAACATAAATTAAAATACTCGCATAATGAGGTGGGCGTCTAACTGAAATGAAAATACCCGCATTAGAAGGTGGGCACCTGACTGAAATTAAAATACCCGCATTAGAAGGTGGGTGCCTGAACTGGAATTAAAATACCCGCATTAGAAGGTAGGCGCCTGACTGAAATTAAAATACCCTCATTAGATGGTGGGTGCCTAACTGAAATTAAAATACCCGCATTAGAAGGTGGGTGCCTGAATTGGAATTAAAATACCCGCATTAGAAGGTGGGTGCCTGACTGAAATTAAAATACCCTCATTAGAAGGTGGGTGCCTCACTGAAATTAAAATACCCGCATTAGAAGGTGGGCGCCTGAACTGGAATTGAAATACCCGCATTAGAAGGTGGGCGCCTGACTGAAATTAAAATACCCGCATTAGAAGGTGGGTGCCTGACTGAAATTAAAATACCCTCATTAGAAGGTGGGTGCCTAACTGAAATTAAAATACCCGCATTAGAAGGTGGGCGCCTAAACTGGAATTGAAATACTCGCATTAGAAGGTGGGCGCCTGAACTGAAATTAAAACACCCACATTGGAAGGTGGGCGCCTGACTGAAATTAAAATACCCGCATTAGAAGGTGGGTGCCTGAACTGAAATATGCCTTTCAATTAATCATGATTATCAAACAAAATTCCATGAGAGAATAAGAATATCACACATGCCAATACAGGCGCAAGAATTAAGCACATCGAAGGGGTGACCGTAGAGGTTCCCTTGTCACAGCGCACCACACCGGAATATAGAATTCTCGGTGGCTATCCTTCCTCCCGAATAGCTAGGCATTAACCGCACTCTAGGTAGCGAACCCGGTAGTGGTCACTCTTCCTCCCGAATGGCTAGGCAATTACCACACTAGGATCCATAGTGACTACCCTTCCTCCCGAGTAGCTAGGCCAAACACAACGACAAAGTTCGTTGCATAGAAGGCGAATCACAATTTATCTCAAGGTAGTCACATCATCAATTAGCATTAAAGTTCATTATGCCATATTGTAAAGATAAATCATTTCAATGAATGTCTTGAAAACGTTTCCACTTCTTTAACCAAGATTTCAATGTCATAATTCATCATGAAAACATTAATACCAATCCTTAGCTATTATTATTGATTATCTCTTGTAGAGGAAAAACGATTATGATTTCATATACGTAAATAGAGGATAATACAATCAAGGTTTAGTGTGGGCTTGTCCCCTCACGCACACCAACCACAATCAAAACATGAATTAGGGTTTTGTATGAAAGTTCACCTTTTTATTCAATAAAGAACTTTTGAGAAGAAGACATGCATCCATAATAAGGTTTTTTTTTTTTTTAAAAAAAAAGAGACATACAAATCACCTTCATAGTCAAAAGAGTATGTTCAAAAGAGACATACCTTAATTAAGCCTTACGTAATTCAACAATTTACTTTTATAATGAAGAACACTCCAAAACCTTAGCTTGAATCACCTTGAAAAGGATTACCTTGCAAACCCTAGGTTTTTCATTCAAGAACCATGTTAAAAATCATGGGTTTAATGCTTGGATTGATTAGTAATGTTAAAGATGTTCTTACCTTTATGTTAGGAGATGTGGAGAAAAGATTTTCATCCTTAAGGTTTATGAGAATAAGAATAATTCATAAAATTAACTGAATCCCGCTATTTATATACACAGCTGGCGGCTGGTGAAATACGGTCAGAGTTTACGGACCGTATTTCAAAATACGGACCGTAAACTGTGGCCGTATTTTACAATAATGAAAGCGGTGAGCAGTCTTAGGGAACAGGTGAAATCCATCCAGAAATACAGACCGTATTTCAAAATACGGGCCGTAAACTCTGGCTGTAATTTATGATATCAAAACAGTGAGCCACCTAAGATGGTGGGTGAAATACGCCCAAGGTATACAGACCGTATTTCAAAATACGAGGCGAAACTTTGACCGTATTTTACATTTAACCCAAAATAGTGAAGTCTAATTATCCAAGACACTTTCACACTTAACTCGAGTTTACGGAGTGTTACATTATCCCCCCCTTAAGATCATTCGTCCTCGAATGAGGATAATAACCTTGAAAGGATTCACTAAACCACAAGTTACTGCAAACAAACCCAACGATTTATCTACGAATAATTACAATGCTAGCTCATACCTGCCATGGGGAACAAGTGAGGATATCTCTTCTTTATGTCCTCCTCTGCTTCCCAAGTAGCTTCCTCAGTATTATGGTTTCGCCACGACACTTTAACCGATGCAACATCCTTCGTCCTCAACCTTCTAACTTGACGATCTAGAATCTGAACTGGTTTTTCTTCATAGGTTAACCCATCATTAATTTCAATCTCTTCATGGTTCAACACATGGGAAGGATCAGGTTTGTACAGCCTAAATATCGAAACGTGAAACACGGGATGCACCATGGCCATATCAAATGGTAGCTTCAATTCATAAGCCACCGTCCCAATTTTCCTAACAATCTCGTAAGGGCCAATGAAACGGGGACTAAGTTTCCCTTTTTTACCAAACCGTATTACTCCCTTCATCGACGACACTTTCAAGAACACCTTGTCATCGACAGAAAACTCTAGCTCACGCCGCCTCAAATCATTATATGACTTCTGTCGACTCTGAGCTGTCTTGAGCCGTTGCACAATAAGATTAACCTTCTCAATTTCTTCATGAACTGAATCCGGACCCAACAACTCCACTTCAGTTGGTTCAAACCAACCAATTGGAGACCGACAACGCCTCCCATAAAGAGCCTCATAAGGAACCATCTGAATACTCGCTTGATAGCTATTGTTGTAAGCGAATTCCACTAGAGGTAGGTGTTCATCCCAACGTCCCTCAAAATCGATTGCACAAGCTCGTTGCATATCTTCTAAAGTCTGAATAATCCCCTCCGCCTGCCCGTCAGTTTGAGGATGAAAGGCAGTGCTCAATTTCACTCTAGTTCCCAACCCTTCCTGAAAGGATGTCCAAAAATGAGCAGTAAATTGCGTACCTCTGTCCGATATAATCGATGTCGAAACACCATGCAATTTAACTATCTCTTTTAGATATAGCTTGGGGTACTCCACTGCGGTATATGACGTCTTCACAGAGAGAAAATGGGCAAACTTTGTGAGTCTATCCACAATAACCCAAATCGAGTCAACCTTAGCCTTTGTGTGGGGTAACCCCACAACGAAATCCATATTGATCTCCTCCCACTTCCACTGCGGAATTTCGACATTCTGGGCCAGGCATCCAGGCCTTTGATGTTCAGCCTTCTGATGTACCGTGAAATTACGGGATATTCGATGCTAATTTCTTAAGCTTTTGTAACTCTTCAAGCACTTTTGTTGTTACTTTTTGTGTATTTATGTCTTTTTGTAGGATAAGATACCCGAAGAGCATAACAGAGCAAAATGGAGCAAAAATAGAACAAACAGCACTATCTGGCAGCACATGCTAGCAGCACTTGCTGCAGCATATTGTGCATGCGAGCAGCACTTGCTGCAGCATGTTGTGCATGCAGCATGTTGTGCATGAAGCATCTGCGAGTGGCACTTGCTGTAGCATGTTGTGCATGCAGCATCTGCGAGTGGCACTTGTTGCGGCATGTTGTGCACGCAGGGCATTTTTGTCCACAATTTGTTCCCATTTTTAATGTTATAAATACTCTTTTAGGGTTTGTAAAACATTATCTTTGGCCACATTTTCAAGCTTGGAGAGCTAGGGTTTCATCTACACCATTAGAGGAGAATATTGGAGCACCTTAATGAGATATTTCTTAAACCTTTCTTCAATTCCTTGTTTTGTATTGAATATTTAAGTGTGTAGTATTTTCTTCTTTCACTTGAATCTTGTTTATGATATTATTCATTATCAAGTGTTGGATTAAAACTCTTGTTATGCTTATGTACTGAATGAATTTTATTCCTAATGAAGTGGGTTATTATTTATTTAATTAATCTTGTTCTTGAATGTTTCCACTTTCTGGCAGCACATGCTAGCAGCACTTGCTGCAGCATGTTGTGCATGCGAGCAGCACTTACTGCAGCATGTTGTGCATGCAACATCTGCGAGTGGCACTTGCTGCAGCATGTTATGCATGCGAGTGGCACTTGCTGCAGCATGTTGTGCATGCAGCATCTGTGAGTGGCACTTGCTGTAGCATGTTGTGCATGCAGCATCTGCTAGTGGCACTTGTTGCAGCATGTTGTGTATGCGAGCAGCACTTGCTGTAGCATGTTGTGCATGCAGGGCATTTTTGTCCACAATTTGTTCCCGCTTTTTAATGTTATAAATACTCTTTTAGGGTTTGTAAAACATTAGCTTTGGCCATATTTTCAAGCTTGGAGAGCTAGGGTTTCATCTACACCATTGGAGGAGAAGATTGGAGCACCTTAATGAGATATTTCTTAAATCTTTCTTCAATTCCTTGTTTTGTATTGAATATTTAAGTGTGTAGTATTTTCTTCTTTCACTTGAATCTTGTTTATGATATTATTCATTATCAAGTGTTGGATTAGAACTCTTGTTATGCTTATGTACTGAATGAATTTTATTCCTAATGAAGTGGGTTATTGTTTCTTTAATTAATCTGGTTCTTGAATGTTTCTTAAGGGATTAGCTAACCCTAAGACTCGCCCATTTACTTTGATTGAGCTCGGAAGAGGAAATCTAGGTTGGGAAAGATTAATTAACAACAATTTGGGTCATTAAACCCATCTAATAACTTGAGCTAGGACTAGGAAAGTTACTTGAGATTCAATTGGTTGTGCTTGATATCACACTCTAAGGCTTGGAAAAGCTTAGAGTGAAATTCATTGATTTGGTTGGAAGACTTTCAATGAGATTTTAGAAACTAACATAAACCCGCTCTTAGTTGTAAAATCATAAAACATATTGGATCGTTACTTGAGAGTTCCTTGTATCCAAGCTTGTGGCCATTGATCATTTTATTTGCTATCTAGATTAGTTTATATTTTTGCATTAGTTATAATTTTATCAAAAAAACCAAATTATTATCAAGTGTTTGGCTTAGCATAGAAAGTGATAATTCCTAACTTGTTTAAATCTCCTAGCATATTTTTCCCTGTGGGATCGACCCCGACTCATAGTTGGGTAAGTTATATTGCGACGACCGTGTACACTTTCTCTTTGAGGAGTGGATCTGGACGTTATCACCTTCACTTGTTGACAGTTTAAACACTTAGCCACAAAATTAGAGATATCAACCTTCATGCTCTTCCACCAATAGTGTTGTTTCAAATCCTTATACATTTTGGTTGATCCCGGATGAACCGAATACTTGGAACTATGAGCTTCCATCATTAATTCTTGTCGAAGACCATCAACATCAGGAACACACAATCGTCCTTGGAACCGCAGAACACTATCACTGGGACCAACAGTGAATGAAGTGTATTCACCCCTTTCGACTCAATCTCTCAGCTTTGCCAAAAGTTCATCATCATATTGCTTGGATTTTATCTTTTCCACCGGGTCAGACCGTGATGGCGTGATTCCCACTAACTCTCCATCTTTGGTTTCATCAAGTCTGACCCCAAGACTAGCAAGTCTTTGAATTTCCTTCCCCATGGGCATGTCATGTGCATTCAAATAAGCCAACGTGCCCATAGATTTTCTACTCAAAGCATCAGCAACCACATTAGCCTTACCAGGATGATACAAGATATTCAAGTCATAATCTTTCAACAACTCCAACCACCTCCTCTGCCTGAGGTTCAACTCTCGCTGCTTGAAGATATATTGCAGACTCTTGTGATCAGTAAAAACATCACAATGCTTACCATACAGATAATGACGCCAAATTTTCAAAGCAAACACCACAGCAGCCAATTCCAAGTCATGAGTCAGATGGTTCTTCTCATGCTTCTTGAACTCACGCGAAGCATAAGCAATCACCTTACTGTTCTACATTAATACACAACCCAAACCAATTCTAGAAGCATCACAATACACCACATATCCACCAGACCCAGAAGGTAAAGTCAAAATAGGAGCCGAAGTCAATCTTGTCTTAAGCTCCTGGAAAGTCTTTTCACAAACTTCGGACCACTGAAACTTAGCAGTCTTCTGTGTCAATTTAGTCAATGGTGAGGCTATGGACGAAAAACCTTCCACAAACTTTCTGTAATAATTTTCCAAACCCAAGAAACTATGAATTTCCGTCGCACTAGTTGGTCTACGCCAATCCTTAACGGCTGACATTTTCTGAGGGTCTACCTTAATGCCGCCACCACTCACCACATGACCCAAGAAAGACACAGACTCAAGCCAGAATTCACACTTAGAGAATTTTGCATAAATCTAGTTCTCCTCAAGTGTTGTCAAAGTTATCCTCAAATGATTAGCATGATCCTCACGATTCTTAGAGTACACCAAAATGTCATCAATAAACACAATAATGAAGCGGTCTAGATAAGGGCTAAACACACGATTCATCAGATCCATGAACGCAGCAGGCACATTAGTCAACCCAAACTATATGACTAGAAATTCAAAGTGCCCATAACGAGTACGAAAAGGGATTTTCGGGATACCTTTCTCTTTTATCTTCAATTGGTGATACCCAGACCTCAGGCCAATCTTTGAAAAGAACTTAGCACCCTGAAGTTGGTCAAATAGATCATCTATCCTAGGCAAAGGATATTTATTCTTAATGGTCACTCTATTAAGTTGATGGTAGTCAACGCACATCCTAAGGGAACTATCTTTATTTCTAACAAACAAGACTGGAGCACCCCATGGTGAGGAACTTGGTCGGATGAAACCTTTGTCCAACAAATCCTTCAACTGATCCTTTAACTCTCTTAGCTCCGCTGGAGCCATACGATACGGTGGAATAGAAATAGGTTGGGTGTCGGGAATAACATCAATCCTAAAATCAATAACCCTATCGGGACGGATGCCAGGGAGATCTTCGGGAAATACTTTGGGATAATCACTGACTATGGGAACAAATGCAAATTCGGGTACTACGGCTTTTGTATCATTAACAACAACCAAATGGTAAATACACCCCTTAGTAATCATCTTATGAGCCTTAAGATAGGAAATAAATCTACCATTTGGCTTAGCGATTTCACCCTCCCACACAATAACAAGCTCATTCGGAAAGGTGAAACGAACTAACTTATGGCGACAATCCACATTAGCATAGCACGCAGACAACCAGTCCATCCCCATGATTACATCAAAATACACCATCTCAAGTTCATACAAATCGGCCATGGTCTCATGACCTTTAATCACAACAACACAATCTCTGCACACTCTAGAAGCAATAACAGGAACACCCGAAGGCATATTAACAGCAAAGGGTTTCAACAAAGGTTCGGGTTTCATACCCATATCAAGAGCAAAATAACGGGTCACATAGGATAAACTTGAACTCGGATCAATCAATGAGTAAACATCATGAGAGCAGATAGTAAGGATACCTGTAACCACAACGTTAGAATCCTCAACTGTCTCCCTACGAGTCAGCCCATAAAGTCGAGTTGTCCCTCCACCAGAAGTATTAGCAACTTCCTTTCCTTTGCAGTTATTACGAGCATTCTGATTATTATTGTTAGCATTATCACCATGCAGATTTTTAGCAGATGCAGAAGCAGGCGAATCATTCTTTTGAATAGACATAGAAACCATCTTGTGTAGCCACTTTCTGCATTCCCTCTTAAGATATCCACTAATACTACAGTGATGACAAATACGATCTTCCCACACTGGCGGACGACTACTTCCCTGCGAAAACTTACTATTATTATGATTTTTCTGGCCTTGCCTACTAGAAGGCACACTAGCATGGGAATGAGAACCAGACTGAGCAGGTGCAGAATATCCTCTACTCTGCCCTCCTTTATAGTTATTACCACTGAAACAACCCGCCGAACGCGCCTTCTTGTTCTGATCTCGATCCACTCTCTCTTCATTTTTTTAACTCTCTTGTTGTTCAGCAAACCCAACCAGAGGTGAGAAAGTGCAAATGGGAGATATAGCAACAGCAACGCATGCAGACTTGATACGTGGTACCAAGCCTTTCACAAAATGTTTCAACTTATGCTTTTCAGTCAAAATCATGTATAAAGCATACTTTGACAGACGGGTGAACTCCAAACTATACTCACAAATCGACTTGGTACCCTGTTCTAGCTTTTTAAACTTCTTAGCCATAGAAAATCTTTCCTCATCAGGCAAGAACCTTTCCATGAATGCCTCTTCAAATTCACCCCACGTCGGAGCTAAAGCAGCGCCACCCCTCTCAGATTCCCACATCTTAAACCATGCGTGAGTAACATCCTTCAACTGATACAAAGCGAGCCTCACAACTTTTGGAATCCTGGGCATCCATTACCCTCAATTCCTTAAAGGTCTCATCTAAAAAGTGTTGGGGGTCATCCACCTCTCGTGACCCAAAGAACTCTGGTGACTTTAAGTCTAGGAATTGCTTAAGTCTGCCTCCACCATGAGGTCCCACACCTTCACGCTGCTGCTGACCCGCAACCAAAGCAGTCAACATTTGAATCGCCGTTTGCATAGTACTAATCTTAGGCACACCCGCAACAGGAATAGCAGGAGCAGTCGGTGTTAGGGGTGGTGCTTGATTTCCAGCATTATTTCCATTAACAACATTCGCACCCCTAAGATTTCGGTTAGCTCTCGCGGTTGTGCTCGGTTACCATTTTTGGATCGCGTCAGAGCCATTTCTGCAAGGCACGAATTAACGAGCAAATTAGAACGATCCTAAAGGACTTGAAACTCTACAGCACAATCTAGAATCAAGAAGAATAGGAAACACCTATAAATGTCCTGGTAGTTTTTCGATCATGCAAGTGATCAGGCTGTACAAGGAAGACTCCACTAGACACAGCTCCACAGACACAGACAACTCCTAGGACATATTTAAACCTAGGCTCTGATACCAAGCTTGTCATGCCTCAAAACCCACCCTAGACGTGACCGGCATCCGACGTCATGAACAACATCGGAAGAACCTAAACGACACAATAACAACACTTGAACCCGCCAGGTTCAATATTCGCCTCCAATAGTTTATAAAATAAATATAACAAATCATGAATATATGAATTAAATCAGCGAAAGTCTTCATAATATAAATAATTCAATCAAAACATGATAGTTTAGCCGAAAGAGTTACACAACAACTATTCTTCTACCCACACTTGAATATATACTAAGGAGTTTCTAAGAATAAGGAATAAATGTCTAACTCATCGGGACACAGCCCGAAAACTAATATAAATAAATGAAATTAAATAAATAGGGTGTCCCACGAATGAATGTGTGGGCTCACCAAATCAGCAGCAACTGCAAGTCCTTCCTAAACACCCGGAGTATCAAGAACCTGCTCTTCACCATTACTTAACATACCATAAAAAACAACAATGGTATGCCTGAGTACTTCGTACTCAGTGAGTGCCTCGGGGACAACAAGTAATATGAAAATAAAGTACAATAATACATAAAGAAATTGGTCCTGAATATCATGTGAAACCAATGTAAGAACAGTTACTCAATTTGTGTATCTCAATAAGAATTATCAAAACCCGATTATAGAGCCTCTTGTCAAGTTACCACTTCAAATATGCCTTTCAATTAATCATGATTATCAATAAAAATTCCATGAGAGAATAAGAATATCATACATGCCAATACAGGCTCAAGAATTAAGCACATCGAAGGGGTGACCATAGAGGTTCCCTTGTCACAGTGCACCACGCCGGAATATGGAATTCTCGATGGCTATCCTTCCTCCCGAATAACTAGGCATTAACCGCACTCCAGGTAGCGAACCCGGTAGTGGCCACTCTATCTCCCGAATGGCTAGGCAATTACCACACTAGGATCCATAGTGACTACCCTTCCTCCCGAGTAGCTAGGCCAAACACAACAACAAAGTTCGTAGCATAGAAGTCGAATCACAATTTATCTCAAGGTAGTCACATCATTAATTAGCATTAAAGTTCATTATGCCATATTGTAAAGATAAATCATTTCAATGAATGTCTTGAAAACGTTTACACTTCTTTAACCAAGATTTCAATGTCATAATTCATCATGAAAACATTAATACCAATCCTTAGCCATCATTATTGATTATCTCTTATAGAGGAAAAACGATTATGATTTCATATACGTAAATAGAGGATAATACAATCAAGGTTTAGTGTGGGCTTGTCCCATCACGCACAACAACCACAATCAAAACATGAATTAGGGTTTTGTATGAAAAATTCACTTTTTTATTCAATAAAGAACTTTTGAGAAGAAGACATGCATCCATAATAAGGTTTTTTTTTTAAAAAAAAAAGGAGACATACAAATCACCTTCATAGTCAAAAGAGTACGTTCAAAAGAGACATACCTTAATTAAGCCTTACGTAATTCAACAATTTACTTGTATAACGAAGAACACTCCAAAACCCTAGCTTGAATCACCTTGAGAAGGATTACCTTGCAAACCCTAGGTTTTTCATTCAAGAACCATGTTAAAAATCATGGGTTTAATGCTTGGATTGATTAGTAATGTTAAAGATGTTCTTACCTTTATGTTAGGAGATGTGGAGAAAAGATTTTTGTCCTTAGGGTTCATGAGAATGAGAATAATTCATAAAATTAACTGAATCCTGCTATTTATATACACAGCTGGCGGCTGGTGAAATAGGGTTAGAGTTTACGGACCGTATTTCAAAATACGGACTGTAAACTGTGGTCGTATTTAACAATAATGAAAACAACGAGCAGTCTTAGGGAACAAGTGAAATACGGGCCGTATTTTATGATATCAAAACAGTGAGCCACTTAAGATGGTGGGTGAAATACGCCCAAGGTATACGGACCGTATTTCAAAATACTGACCGTAAACTCTGGCCGTATTTTACATTTAACCCAAAACAGTGAAGTCTAATTATCTAAGACACTTTCACACTTAACTCGGATTTACGGAGTGTTACAGTTACTTTAGTGGACTTTTCAACAAGTTTAATGACCATTAAGGAATTGACTCTATTAATCAGCACCCGATAGCTATATTTAATTTAATTTTGATAATCAAATATTGAAGTAATAATATATTAAGATCAATTTCTTATAAAACACATGTATTACATTAGTTTATTATTTCGTGTCCCGAATCCCGCCTAATCAGGAGATATTAATGTGGGATACAAATTTTAATGCACCAAATCACTCTCCTTATTTACGGTCATATTGTAGGCTAAAAAATCTTTGAGAGTTGCTAAATTGTCACACTAATTTGATCTAAATTTGGTCACACTTATGTAAAAACCACCATAACCTCTATTGTACAGTTTTAGATTAAAATAAATTTTGAGAAGAAAAAATAGAAATGATATTAAGTAAGCATAAATTATTAAATTTGACCTAAATAGTCATATAAATTTATCCCATTTGGACTATTATGGCCAAAATAATGTGACGAAAAGACCTTATTGAAAATTGTTTATTATTTATTGTGCTCTTACCTGAAAGCTTTGGTTATGAACCTTTTTGGCCCCCCTCTTCAAAAGCACATTCAAATGTATTTATCCACGTGGAATGAGATCAAAATTTTGATAGTCAATCCGTTCTATGTCTAAAAATGGTTTGCTTGCAAGTTGTGTAATAGACAACAGTTATCTCTATCTTCCCCATTAACCTAACCATTTTAAAATTCAGATTCAATAAGATTTTTAAAACAGTTGATGTAATAGACAACAGTTATCTCTATCTTCCCCATTAACCTAACCATTTTAAAATTCAGATTCAATAAGATTTTTGAAACAATCGATGGCATTATTGATGATTTACAACTCTAAAATATCCTCATAATAAGCTATGATTTTAAATCAATGTTCCTTATTGTTTAAAAGAAACGTGTTTGAAACTTCTTCAAAAATAAATATTGAAGTGTTCGGATCAAGAAGTAAAATGACATTCTTTTCCGGACAAGTATGTACAACATAACAAGTAGATCAGATCATTTTTTTTTTCATTTGATATATTCGATAACGTTTTGGGGTTTGTCCGCTCATGTAAGATCCATTAAAATAGAAATAGAAATATTTTTTATTAAAATTATTTTATTTCAGAATTCGAATAAAAAACTTCTAATTAGGGTGGATGACTCCTATGTATTCCACTACGAACATTTTCAAATACTCATAATATTCAAAATTTTGTTAATTAATGTGTAGCATTGCCCTAGGGCCCAGACTAGGGGTTTTCCTTGTCGAAGAAGATACAAGGAGCTACAACATTTTGTTTTCTTTTAAACTTCAACATCATCAGTTGCCAAACATTTATAGGCAAAATACATCAAATCACCCTTAAACTATACCCAAAATGTCAATATCATACCTAAACTATACGGGCGACCTATTACACACCTGAACATCTAAAAACTGAAATTATTTATTCCCTGCAAAATGATGACCACTTGCACAATGGAAAGTGTAATACACTCGCCTGCCACGTCAGCACCACGTCAGTGCCAAATCAGATTTCTTTTAAATTTTAAATTATTTTTCTTTTCTTTTAGTTAATTTATTTTTCCTTTATTGTAAAATATAAATAACCCTCACCCCCCCCCCCCCCCCCGCCACTCTTCTTCTTCTTCATCACTAACCCCTCAACCACTACCCTATCACTAACATCACCCAAATCTCTTTTAAACGTCCATTTGAAGGGCAGTTCGTGCAATTTCAATTTCTCCAGTCCATTTGAATGGCAGTTCGTGCAATTAAACAATGAAGAAAATTTCTCCAGTTCATTTCACCACCACCCCATCTCACCGGAACCATCAATCCGCCACCACTATCGCCACCAGTTTCACCACCACCAATCCTCCAATAATTGTGGACAAATGAATTTGAACGGAGGGAGTATTAGTAATTTTACTGCTGCTGCTGCTATTACATCAGCAGTAGTAGTACCAACCCGCCTCCACCCCATTCCACCAACTCTATTACTACTACTGCTGCTATTCCACCAACTCATATTCACATTTCACCACCACCAATCCTCCAAATTCATATTTTTTTAATCCCATCCCCACCCCCACCCCATTTCTTCTTCATTCCCTACCCCCCACCCCATTTCTTCCTGTTTTTCCGCCACTGCTGCCTTCCCCCCGCCCCTTCTCCTCCCTTATCTTCACGCCCCCTGCCCCTTTCCTCCATTTTTCTCATCACATTGTTTAATTGGGCAATTAATTGTTACTTTCTAATTTCATTATTAAAAAAAAAAAAACACACAATCCAATGGATTTTGCAGAGATTTAGTAGTAACCTAGGTTTCATGGCCACAAAATTCCAAGTTTTAATGGCTCCAAAATCTGAACTTTTTTTTGTAGTATTTTGATATTTTTTCCAAGAAAGGAAGAGAAATGGGTGAAATTGATGGCGGTGGTGGTGGTGGCTATGGTGTTTTCCGGTGAGATGAAGAGAGGGAGGGGGCGTGGAGATGGGGAGGGAGGGGGAAGAGAGGTATCGTCGCCGGAGACGAGCTCGTCGGAGCTCCATTAATAGCGGAAAAATGAAGAAGAAATGAGAGTGGAAGTGAGACTACAAAAATGAAAGAAGAACGGGGGTGGGGGTGGGGGTGGGTGGGATTACAAAAATATGAATTTTGCAATTAAAAAAAAAAAAAAAAAGAACTTCACTTGCCTATTTTTGAATTATAATTTTTATTTTTGCCACATCAGCTTCTAAGGGGTAATAAATAGCACTTTAAAATATATGAGGTGTGTAATGGGTCGTCTGTATAATTTAAGTGTGATATCGACATTTTGGGTATAGTTTAGGGGTGTTTTGATGTATTTTGCCTAACATTTATTTATGCTTGTCCATGCATGGTGAGAGTTTGTTTTGGACATCTTCATGTGACACAGTATATTGCTTAATTTCTTTTCTCAAAATTGATAGAGAAGAAAGAACTAACACACTTAATAGTTCTTTGGTTTAAGTAGACATTATTTACGCGATATATATAATGAATGAATTATTATACGGTGAATAAAAATGCGTGAATTATTATATAGTAAATAATAGTAGTATATGAAATGTCATTAAATAACCTATCAAAAATGAAATGTCATTAAATAATATACAAATGTTTACATAATTTGTTAAATATTATTTAGTATCGTAAATCAAATCTTGTATTAATCATTTAAGATTTTTTTTTAATATACGAGCAAATTTATTATGCGAAACTAAATTATAAAAAATCCTTTAAATAAACACAATATCAGATCTAAGCTGTCTTCTAGATAAGATGGTCAATTTGGACCGACTAAAGAGGGATCACTAATTCACTATTCAATTCAAAGCATCTCAATTTCGAATCTAAAAAGAAAGAAAATAATATTCCAACTTCTTTTCTTATTTTTTATTTTAAATTCCGACTTGGAAATTGTAGTGGTTGGCTAAATAATCTAATGTCTTTCCTATCATATAGTACCAGCCACCAATATTGCCACCTCTTAGAATCATTATCAAGATCTAAAAAAAACTAACGGTTTAGATTGAACCTAAACCGATGAGCAGTCAGTTTCATTATAACCGAATGCACGATAGCAAATCATTGAATTTTACAGGATAAAATTACAAAAATAGTTACTTATATTTGGTAGTAATTCAAAATAGTCTCTTAAGTATCACCTGAGCAGTTTTACTCCTTTAAGTTTGCTAAAAGTGAGTATCTTTGGTCTCCGTTATATATTTACCAAACTTTGAATGTTAAATTTAACCCGAAATCTGAAAATAATAAAAAATTAGCGGGAACTCACCTATGAAAGTATAAGATTTGCAATTTATGTTATTTTTAGTATATTTAAAGAGTCTGGTGCGACTTTTTGAGATGTAATTTCTAATATTTGTTTATCTATTATTTTTTTTGGTATTTAGTGTAATTTTTTATGTTGCTGTTTGTGTGATTTTGATGGAAATTTCTGATGAATCTGGTTAAATTTAATTCAGAGTTTGGTAAAATATATGACGAAATACCAAATGCGCTCACGTTTTACCAAACTTAAAGGACTAAAACTGCTCAGATAATACTTAACGGGACTATTTTGAACCTACAAACAAAGATAAGAGACAATTTTTTTTTTTCATTTTCTCAATTTTAGAGAATAAAAAAAATAAAAAAGACAATATATCTTTGTCTGGATAAAGATAAGGCATTCATCTTCCTTGGTATATTCCTTTTCTCAATATCTCTCTCTCTTTATATATCAAGTCTAACTGTCTAAGTTTCTCGATATATGTATTGAAACTATGTCGATTGCGTTGGAGAGGAACAACACAACAACTGATCATCAGATTGAACGGTAAGTTCAAATGTCTAAATGAAACTTACTGGTAAGTTCAAGAGGCCGTCGATATATTCCGCCAGTAAATATTAAAGTGGTCGAATCAACAAGCAAATAACATAACAAGGAACATAATATGACTATCCTCACAATTTGATCAAGAAGATCAAATCTCTCTCTTTTTCTTTTTTCATTTGATATTCGATAACCATTTCGAGGCCGGTCCGCATTAGGTAAGGCCCCATTAATAAAAAAAAAACACAAAAAAGAATTATCAGAATTATTTCATTTTTAAATTTAAAATCAAAACTTCTAATTAAAGGTGGATGAATATGAACCACATCCATTCCACTACGAACATTTTCAAATACTCATAATATTCCAAACAAGAAATATACTACGTTTTGTTTGGGTAGCATTGCCCACCCAGGCTAGGGGTTTTCCTTGTCGAAGAAGATGCAAGGAGCTTTGACCTTTTGTTTCTTTAAACTTCAACATCATCAGATGAGGGCTGCATTTATTTATGCTTGTCCATGGTGAGAGTTTGTTTTGGACATTTTCATGTGATATAGTATATTGCTTAATTTCTTTTCTCAAAATTAGTATTAGTATCCGTGCGATACGCGATAAATCTTTTTAAAAAGTCAACAATAGCAACTTTGTATCTTGCTTTTCCAAAAATTAAATTATTTTAACTATATCATACATTTTTCTAATCGAGAAAGTATAGTGATTGATAATGAATAGTAACTTATTTTTCTATATGCCCCCATCATAATGTTATAAAATATTTCAATTCAAAATATTTTATACAATATGCAATTAAATTTAAATTTTCATTTGATTATATTTTTATATTTAATATGTTGCTTGTAAGTGTTAAAATGTTTCTTTTGTTTTGACTTTCTCTAGATATTATCCATATATAACTTTTATCATTATAATTAAAAGATGTTTTACATCTTAAATTCAAATAAGTCTATCATTATATTTTATACTAACCTTTTTTATATTGTTTTTCTCTTTTGTTTCTTGTCTATCATTATTGTACTATTACTTATAGCTTGTTTGACCAAGCTTCTAAAATCAGCTTATTTTGAAAAGTGTTTTTTTTCAAAAGTACTTTTGGTGAAAACAGTTTGTGTTTGGTCAATTAATTTTAAAAACACTTTTGAGCCGCAATTAGTGTTTGACCAAGCTTTTAAAAAGTGTTTCTCAGTGTATTTTTCTCAAAAGTGTTTTTCAAAAAAGTGATTTTGGGCAAAAACTATTTTTTTTAGCTTCTGAAAAACTGCTTCTGCTACTCCCCAGAATCACTTATTTTCTCCCAAAAGCTTTGCCAAACACCTGACTTTTTTTAAAATAAGCACTTATTGGAAAAAATAAGTATTTTTGGGAAAAAATAAGCTTGGCCAAACAGGCTATAATGTTGTTACATCAAATGATAGAGGAGTCTTGATTTCTCCTACTCTTCAATAAAATTTCAATCATTTTTAGAATTTTCTTCTATTGCTTGGAATAGCTATTTTGTTCCTATTTTATATAATAAACTTATATGATAAGTTTTTCCTTTCTCCTAAAATATTTTCTTACTTTTAAAATTTTATTCTATTATTCACAAATGTTTAATTGTCTAAGTTTATGAATAATGTTTTTTGAGTATTAATTACTTAATTTGTTTTATTTTTCGAATTATAAATATCCTAGATTATCTCAATTCCCCTCTATGTACTTTTGTTCAACTGTGACATTTTCAATAGTTTTACTCACTTAGTATTTAATATATATATATATATATATATATATATATATATATATTGAAATAATGTATTTAATAGTCGTAATAGTGACTTTTGAATTCTTCTTATAAGAGAAGTTTTTTAATTATTCTGCTATAAAATTTACTAATATTTTAAATAATTTTTATATATTTTATATTTTTAGATTTTATTCTGTTGTTTAGAAATATTACATTATTAAATATTTTTTAATTTATTAAGATTTTAGTTACATGATATTATTCATTGTATGACTTTTCTCATCATAATTCAAAAATAATTTTCATTGTTGATTGGAGTAAGTATTAATCCTTCTATATGTAGCCAAATAATTGATATTTTAGTATTACGTGTAATAAGAATTAAATTTTAATTAATTTTTTCATTGTTCAATTTATTTTTATATTAGCTTTGTCACTCCTTCCATCCCAATTTATTTTACTTTATTAATTGCGCCTTCCGTATTAGGCATTCTTTTCATCTAAATCAGTTCATAAAATAATAAATCTTTCTATATTTACTAATAATTTAATTTTAAAATTTTAATTTCACTGTTAATGAGATGAGCCATAGAAATTTTTATAACTTATTTTAGACCATACTATTTGATAATATTTTCTTTTTCTCTTAAACCCGTATCTAATCAAACGTCTTCACTTAATTTGATAGAAGGGAGTAAGACTTTTACGTGATCTTATTAACATAGTATGACTTGTCTTATATACTTTTATTCTATTGCTCAAAATTATTTCATTGCTTAAATTTATCAATTATATTTCTTTTTTTATTTTTTTATTATTATTTACTTTATTTTAAAAAATTAAGTTAAAAGTATAAATACCCTCACACTATCTCTGTTATTTAAAATTATCAATTATATTTTCCCATTTAACGTTAAACGTCTCTCAATTTTTTCCTCGTTCTCCTTTACCACTTTAAATGTAAAATATATGTCTGGAGGTATTTGATTCGTAATTTTCTATGTAAAGTTATATTATGTGTCAAAATAAATAGCTTCGGATCTAACCTGTGTGACGTCTTTCCCTTGCTGTTTTTACTTGAGTGGATACCTCAAGCATGTTTGCCCAGGTTGGAAAACACGAGTTCTTGAAATAAATTAAGAAAGTCCCCGGGCACTCATAATTTCAATGTGGAGAAATCCTTTATTGGGTGCAAAAAGAAAGAAATCAAGAACAATTAAAAGATCAATACGAAAGGAAATATTTTCTATTTTAAAAAAACTGCCAGGGAAGTTAGACAGACGTGGCAATAGTTTGGGTTGGTTTTGGTCTTTTTCTTATTTATCCTTGTAAAAATAAAAATTATGTGGCTTTTTATTATGGTGATTACACATTGGCAGTTTTAAATTGTTTTTAATTTTTTTTAATGTGGTTTTTTGTGGTGATTACATTTAGAGAGTTTTAAATGGACAGTTTTTATGTTTTTAATTTTATTTAATTTCGTTTTTTGTAGTTATTTACAATTTGACAGTTTTTAAATTGGGATGTTTTTTTAAATTTCATTTTTTTGTAGTGATGACACTTGCACCCTATCATGCTTTTGTCTCTCCTATTCTATACAGATAGATTTTAAAAATAAAAATTATGTCGCTTTTTATTATGGTGATTACACATTGGCAGTTTTAAACTGTTTTTATTTTTATTTTTTGTCTTTTTTTGTGGTGATTACATTTAGGGAGTTTTAAATTGACAGTTTTTATGTTTCTAATTTTATTTAATTTCGTTTTTTGTAGTTATTATTTACAATTTGATAGTTTTTAAATTGGATTTTTTTTTTTAATTTCATTTTTTATAGTGATGACACTTATCACCCTATCATACTTTTACCTCTTGTATTCTATATTTTTTTTTTTTTAGCAATCCTCTTCTATTCTATATAGATAGATAGATTGATAGGGAAGAGAGAACCACCTCACTAAATGGTTCTTTGTTTCACATACTAGTTAAGTAGAAATTATTTACGCAATACATATAATGAAGGAATTATTATACGGTGCATAAAAATGTGTGAATTATTAGATAGTAAATAATAGTAGTATATGAAATTATATACGGTAGAAACCGGATATGAGGCGAACTGGTGGAACGGGGAACCAGAGGAAGGAATGAGAATGTGTGGGATACTATTCGCCCTTGACCGGGGTAATGCTTGGGCCGGTGCCGGGCAAGGGCACTGACAGGTCTGCCTTCGACGTTGTCGAAATGGCCAAGCTCGGTGACCCGAGCATCCAAGCCCGGTGACCCGAGCATCCAAGCCCGATGAACCGAGCATTCATGGCCGTTTGTCCGAGTAGCCGTTGGTCCGTGTGGCCGTTGCATGCGGGCCACGCGCCAGTAGCGTCCTACCATAGTCAACTACCTACCATGCGTGTGTCAGACGGCGCCGTCAGTCTAATCCCACTAAATCCGTGCAGAGCTGTCCTTGTTATTATTATTTTATTATTTCCCATTGTATGAGACCCATGGAGGTGGCACTATAAATAGGGCATATCCTCCTCCTTTGAGGGGGTTGGCTCCTTTTACTTCCCAAGAACATTTATAGTAGAAGAATTCATATATACAATCTCTCTCTCAATATTTGATTCGGCCAAGGCCGCATGTCGCTATTATTATTGTGTTTCTTCCATCTAGTGTTTCACATTGTTCATAAACGTTTACATTCATAGAAAATTATCATCAATAGTCGTTTCACTAAAGAGCTCTCAAATATATATTTTCTCTATCAAACACACATCAAGATCCAAGCACATATCCTATACCCACTTACAAATCTAATTGATTATCTGAATCCGGGGTAAACAATTTGGCGCCCACCGTGGGGCGAGGATAATAGTGGTCTTTGGCCTTGATTTCTACAATATTCATCAAAACTAAAAGAAAAAAAAAATCACTACCCATCTCTGCGGAAACGGACCAAATGGCTGACGTCGAACAATCCGGTCATGTCAATAACGCCGAGATTGTGGCGGAAAATGAAGGAAGCGGACTACGGGCATTACCAAATCCCGCTGACCCGAACCCCGTCGATTCAAGGGAGGGGCTCAACCGGCAGAATACCGTGGATCAAGAGAATGCCACCCTACCAGCCACTGATCCTCTAAATACTCACAATTCCGCCACATTGTCCCGGGATCGGAGCCGGAGAGAACCGGACGCACTAAACGATGGTGTTAACTTACGTTTAATTTTTGAAATGTTGCAGGAACAGAGAGCGGCAATCGCCGAGCAAGGAATGGCAATCGCTCAGCTGCAGAGCGGAAAGGATGAAGCGGGGCCGGGAAAGGCAAAGGGCACTGCCGAAACCGGAAGAAATGAAGCGCGAGTGGTTGAGAGCGACGGCTCCGGAGCCGGCTCCTCCACTAAGGTCCTAAAGATGCTCGAAACTTTGGAAAAACGGGTAGATTCGACCGAAAAGAGGGTCGAGACATACAATTCTCGGGTGGACCAGATACCGGGGGCTCCACCTTTACTGAAGGGGCCGAATTCGAAAAGATACATCCAAAGGCCCTTTCCACCGAGTGCGGCCCCGAAACTTATCCTGAAGAGGTTCAAAATGCTCGATATACAGAAGTATGACGGCACCACGGACCCGCACGAGCACATGACCTCATATACTTGTGCCATAAAGGGCAATGATATGGAGGAAGATGAGATCGAGTCGGTGTTGCTGAAGAAATTTGGGGAAACTCTGTCGAAGGAAGCGTTGACGTGGTATGACTACCTACCCGAGCACTCGATCACTTCTTTCGAAATACTCGCCGATGTCTTCGTAAAGGCACATGCCGGTGCCATAAAGGTGCAGGCCCATAAGGCCGATATCTTCCGAATAACTCAAAGGGACGATGAGCTACTACGGGAGTTCGTCACCCGATTCCAGAGGGAACGGATGGAACTCCCCCCGATACCAGAAGAATGGGCCGCGCAAGCTTTCACAAAGGGGCTCAACATGCTAAGTTCAGTTGCCTCAGCCAAATTGAAAGAAAATTTGCTGGAATACGAGGCCGTGACATGGGCCGATGTCCGCAATCGGTATGAGTCGAAGATTCGGGTGGAGGATGATCAGTTCGAGCTCTCTTCGGTAAAGTTAAAAGTGAATAGAAGTTTCGAGAAATCGAAGAAAGGTTATGAAACGAAGTCCGAATCATCAAAAGAAAGGTTTCGGCCATACTCCCACTCGGAGAGATCAAATTTCAGGTCGGAAAGGTCAAGGGAAAGCCCGATCCATTTCTCAAGCCGAGGCAGCAAGCGGGTCGAGCGCCCGTTAAACAGTCGGGGACTCTCGTTCAGGAGCGATGCCGAATGTCCCGCCAGCAATAAGGGTCCACCGAAGATTTCGGAGTACAACTTCAACGTCAATACCTCGGGCCTTGTCTCGGCCATCGGCCGCGTCCCGGATGTGCGATGGCCGAAACCACTAAGGTCAGATCCGGGACAACGGGATCCGAACGTGGTGTGTGAATATCACGGAACCCATGGTCACAAAACTGAGGATTGCCGCCAGTTGAGAGAAGAGGTAGCCCGGTTATTGAAAAACGGCCATCTCCGAGATCTATTGAGCGAGCGAGCCAAAAATCACTACAAGGAAAGGGAAGCTCATCGAAGGGTCGAACCGGTTGAGCACCAGCATACAATCAACATGATAGTTGGGGGTATTGACGTCCCCCGGGGGCCGATAATGAAACGGACCAAGGTTTCTATTGTTCGCGAAAAATGCATCCGAGACCATTCAACCCGGGGCTCTATTTCCTTCGATGACGAAGACGTGGAAGGCATCATTCAACCGCACAATGATGCGCTGGTAATTTCTATACTCATCTTTAAAACTAAGGTTAAACGTATTTTGGTTGACCCAGGTAGCTCGGCCAACATCATCCGATGGAGAGTGGTCGAACAGCTAGGGCTGCTGGATCGGATCGTATCGGTGGCTCGGGTACTCAGTGGGTTCAATATGGCTAGCGAAACTACGAAGGGAGAGATCTCGTTGCCCGTGAACGCGGATGGAACCATTCAGCAAACGGTGTTCTATGTGATCGAAGGCGACATGAAGTATAATGCGTTATTGGGCAGACTTTGGATACATAGCATGAGGGCAGTTCCCTCAACACTGCATCAGTTGCTGAAATTCCCCACCCCGGACGGGGTGAAGAGCATCCGAGGTGAACAGCCCGCAGCAAAGGAAATGTTCGCAGTAGAGGAGGCGGCGCCCCGGCCCAAGGAGCCGGCTCAGGAAAAGAAGGGTGTAACTGGAGGGGAGGTCCCCCAATAGCAACCAAAGTGTACCGGGCCAGATCCGATGCGTGAAGAAGATGACTTTGGGATACCCAGATCCTTTGTCATGCCGGATGACTCGGATGCGACCAGATCAACCGTAGAGGAGCTGGAGCAGATCATCTTGTTCGAATTCTTAATAGACAGAAAGGTATACCTGGGCACGGGGCTCACCCCGGAGCTCAGGCGTAAATTAATTGAGTTTCTTCGAGCTAACGTCGATTGCTTTGCATGGTCGCATATAGATATGACAGGTATATCACCAGAAATAGTGTCACACAAACTCAGCTTGGACGGGAAATTTCCCCCGGTAAAGCAAAAAAGAAGGCCCATGGCGGAGCCGAAACACGCCTTCGTGAAAGACGAGGTAACAAAGCTTTTAAATATAGGTTCCATCCGGGAGGTGAAATACCCGGATTGGCTTGCTAACGTGGTGGTGGTGCCCAAAAAAGGTAATAAATTTCGAATGTGTGTCGATTATAAGGATTTAAACAAGGCATGCCCGAAGGATTCATTTCCATTGCCCCACATCGACAGGATGATCGATGCGACGGCCGGACATGAAATGTTAAGTTTTCTCGATGCTTACTCCGGGTATAACCAAATCCGGATGCACCCGGAGGATCAAGAGAAAACGTCCTTCATCACCCGCTATGGGACTTACTGCTATAACGTCATGCCTTTCGGATTAAAAAATGCCGGAGCAACCTACCAACGCCTAGTTAATGGAATGTTCAAAGAACAAATAGGGAAAACTATGGAAGTTTATGTTGACGATATGGTTGTTAAGTCCCTGGAAACAGAGGACCATTTAAAGCATTTGCAGGAAACCTTCGATGTGCTCCGCAGATACAACACGAAGCTCAACCCGGAGAAATGTGCTTTCGGGGTAAGGTCCGGAGAATTTCTGGGTTTCATGGTGTCAAACCGGGGAATTGAGATCAACCCGGACAAGATCAAGGCCATCGAAGATATCGAGGTCGTGAAAAACATAAAAGGGGTACAGAAGCTCACCGGGAGGATAGCGGCGCTGAGTCGGTTCATATCGAGATCCTCGGACAAGAGTCACCGGTTCTTCTCTTTGCTCAGAAAGAAGAACGACTTCGTTTGGACACCGGAGTGCCAAGAAGCCCTAAGGGAGTTGAAGAGATATTTGTCTAGCCCCCCGTTGCTGCGCACACCGAGGACCGGTGAGCCACTTTTCCTCTACCTAGCAGTCTCCGAAATGGCGGTAAGCGGAGTTTTGGTCCGAGAAGAATCAGGTACGCAATTCCCTATCTATTATGTAAGTAGAACTTTGGGGGATGCAGAGACCCACTATCCCCATTTGGAAAAGTTGGCATTAGCACTGGTAAGCGCTTCCAGAAAGCTCAAACCTTATTTTCAATGCCATCCCATACGTGTAGTAACCACATACCCTTTGAAAAACATCATGCATAAACCTGAGTAGTCAGGTAGATTAACAAAATGGGCTGTAGAAATTAGCGGTTACGATATCGAGTATAAACCTCGAACGGCCATCAAATCCTAAATCTTGGCCGATTTTGTGGCAGACTTTACCCCGACCATGGTCCCCGAGGTCGAAAAGGAATTTTTGCTGACCTCGGGAAAGACCACGGGTATTTGGTCTCTACACACGAACGGGGCCTCGAACCTTAGAGGTTCCGGACTAGGGATTGTCCTTAGGACCCCGGCCGGGGATGTCATTTGACAGTCCGTTAGAACTGCTAGACTGACTAACAATGAAGCCGAGTATGAGGCTATGATTGCAGGTTTGGAATTGGCTCGAAGCATGGGAGCCGAAATAATCGAGGCAAAGTGCGACTCGCTTTTGGTCGCGAACCAGGTGAATGGCATGTTCGAGGTAAAGGACGAGCGGATGCAGAGGTACCTCGAAAAAACCCAAGTGGTACTTCATCAATTTAAGGAATGGACCATACAACACATACCGAGGGAGCAGAACAGCGAAGCTGACGCATTAGCAAATCTGGGATCCTGGGTCGAGGGGGAGGAAATCAACCTCGGGGCAACGGTGCACTTATCAAACACGGCCATAGAAACCGGGCACGCCGAAATAAACACAATGGGCTTAACCTGGGATTGGCGCAATAAGTACATAGACTACTTGCGTGACGGTAAACTCCCAAATGACCCAAAGGAGTCACGATCACTACGAACCAAGGCTGCCCGTTTTTGCTTGGTGGACGGCCAACTGTATCGACGCTCTTTCCTCGGTCCCCTGGCTAAGTGCTTGGGCTCCGGTGAAACGGAATACGTAATGAGAGAGGTACACGAGGGAACCTGCGGCAATCACTCTGGTGCAGAAGCCCTGGTTCGAAAAATTATCAGGGTCGGTTATTACTGGAACCGGATAGACGAGGACGCAAAAAGTTTCGTCCAAAAATGTGACGGGTGTCAGAAGCATGCTCTGATGATTCATCAGCCTGGGGAGTTGCTACATTCGGTGATCTCGCCTTGGCCTTTCATGAAGTGGGGAATGGATATTGTGGGCCCGTTGCCTTGGGCACCAGGTAAGGCCCGTTTCATTTTGTTTATGACTGACTATTTTTCTAAGTGGGTTGAAGCACAGGCCTTCGAAAAGATACGAGAAAAGGAAGTCATCGACTTCATATGGGATCACATCATCTGCCGCTTCGGCATCCCCTCCGAGATAACTTGTGATAATGGTCCTCAGTTCGTGGGCAGCAAGGTCAACGATTTCCTCGAAGGATTGAAGATCAAGAAAATCATGTCAACCCCGTATCACCCATGTGCAAACGGACAGGCAGAATCCATGAACAAAACGATAATCCAAAATCTGAGGAAGAGACTTGAAGCATCGAAACACCATTGGAGGGAGATATTACCGGAGGTGTTGTGGGCTTACAGGACCACGTCCAAATCGAGCACGGGGAAAACCCCGTTCTCATTGGTTTACGGAGCCGAAGCCCTTATCCCCGTAGAAATCGGCGAGCCGACCCTTCGTTTCAGGTATACCACCGAGGAGTCAAACGAGGAGGCCATGGCCGTGAAGCTCGACCTCACAGATGAACTACGCGAAAGCACGTCGGTCCGCATAGCGGCCCAAAAACAGAGGATGGAAAGATACTATAATCGAAGAGCCAACTTTCGGCATTTCTAGGTCGAGGATTTAGTGCTGCGAAAAGTTACCTTGCACACCAAGAACCCCAACGAGGGAAAGCTGGGTCCGAACTGGGAAGGTCCGTACAAGGTAACCAATATAACGGGCAAAGGATCGTACCAATTGGAGTCCATGGACGGGCAGCGTCTGCGTAATAACTGGAACGTGGCCCATCTAAAGAGATACTACTGCTAAGGTATGGTCTCCCCGTATTCTCTTATTAACTTTTCTCTTTTGCAGGAAGGCAAGAGCGGGACAAAATTAGAATCTAGACCTGAAAACACGTGTTGCACTCTTTTCCTTAGTACGGTTTTGTCCCAAAATGGGTTTTCCGACAAGGTTTTTAATGAGGCAACGAGTACAGCGTGTTACTCAACGGATATGAAGGGCAAGTACCCGGATATCCGGTGTCGCATCCTCCGATTGGTGTCGTAATAGCACTCACCCGACCTCGGAGATCGGATAAGTGCTAGGGGAGTACTATGCCACACCGAAGATGACACCGATTGAAACAGACGGAGAAGCTCAACATTTGCCACGGCAAAACTAAGGCCCGGCCACCGGCCATAGCCTCCAATGTAAGGACTAAACGATCATAATGAATCGTGTCCCATTCAACATTTGCTACGGCAAAACTAAGGCCCGGCCACCGGCCATAGCCTCCGACGTAAGGACCAAACGATCATAATGAATCGTGTCCCATTTTTCATTTACTACGGCTAAGGAAGAAAGAGTTAAAATTCTCGTATGTACAAACATTTTGCAAACACAAAGTTATCAAAAGTTGGGATAACAGCTTTCTGTTAAATATACCCAGTTGATAACCATCGTATCTCGATACTGCCTCATTCGCATACCCTACGCCGGGTACCTTGGTCGAAATTCGATAAAGGCAACGAGATCACAATTATCCAAGCCAAAATTTGATAAGCCACCGGCCCTAAAATATCGGATAAGACCTACGGGCATGATGAATTAACGACTACGAGTCGACTTGTCCTAGAACGGACCAACAACTATAGCAAAAGCAGTAAACAAACATTCAAACAAAGAAGTAAGAAAGATGCACTTTTCATTTATACAACGGATGTCTCTTACATCAAAAGAAAAAACAAAGTCCTACAAAGGCAAAAAACAAAAAACAGAAAGCAAGGCACAAGCCTTATGCTATCCGGCATGGCTAGAGGTGGATGAGTGCTCGGACTCGGTTCGCTCGGAGTCGTCTGACTCGGACCCGAGGGCACGATTGGCTTCTTCCTCCATCCTCTTGGCCTCGAGTATCAGGGCCGGAAGATCAAAGAGACCATGCTCGGCTTGCTCGAGGGTGATCCGCCGAGACTTCCACTTCTCATACTCGGCAACAATAGCAGTGTGAGCCTCGACCGCCTCAATACTTCTCCATGTTTCCTCCAAGTCGGCCTCAGCCTTGGCCAGTTTCGCTTCCAGATCGGCCCGGTCCTCCTCAAGGACACTTATCCTACCAGTGGCTGCCTCCAGCTCGGCCTTAAGGGTGTCGTTGGCGATAACCGCCTCCTCGAGCTCGGTTCTTAAGCCTTGGCATATCCGAGATCGCTCCTCGGCTTTCTCTTCGAACACCCTCCTACGCTCGTTGGACAAAGCGGCCTCGGACTCGAGCTGCCGGTTCCTCTCGGCCAGGCCCGTTGCATCAGCCTTCACTGAGTCCAGCTCCCCCAAGAGTCAGGAAACCGTGGTCTCGAGCTCATCTAGCCTCGAGGAAAACTGGGCTTTATCCCGGCTAAGGCCGATCTTTTCAGCCTCAAGGCTCCGATTATAATCGGTCATAGCGGCCAGTTCACTCTTCAAGCGACGGTTCTCGTCCTTAGCCGCATCGAGCTCAGGACGGAGGTTGGCCAGCACAGCCGCCCGGTTCAACTTTTCCTCCTTCTCCTGAAGAAGATGCCGGTATTTCTCCGTTTCACGACCTTGGGCATCCAGTTGGCCTCGGAGATCATCTATCTCATGTTGGGCACGGATGAAAGCTTCATTAACCAGCACCACACTCTACAGGTGAAACAAGTCAGAAGGCTTAGGCGAAGTAAGGATAAAATCCACAGATAAACCGTACAAAGATGACAGAAGAGCTTACCCGGTTGCTTGCATGCATACCCTCGTTAATGAGGCACTGCCAAGTGAGCCCGGTCATTTTGCGCTTGTCCGAGTCAGAGATAAGGGGCCGCAAATAGCTCGCTACGCCCACCGGACGCGATAGAAAGCTGTAGTCCTCGGGTACGGTGACTACGACCGATCTGGTTCTCCTTGGCTCCACGCTCGAGGCCGGGAAGATATTTACCAAGCTTTCCCTGGCCCCTGATTCGGGGATCCGGCTGGCCGGCCTCGTGGCCCGAGGAATAGGGAGATGACCAAAGCCCGCTGCTTCGCCGGTAGCAGGGGGGGTGCTCGAGAACATGTCGTCAAAATCGTCCACCCGCAGAGCCGGGGTAGATGAACTTGGAGTAGCCTCAATATTTTCGGCAAAGGTCGTGGGCTCCGCAGTTGCAACAGGCTCATGCTCGGGAGACGGACGGGTGCCTGTGGGGGCTCCGCTCTCCGGTACGGGGGCGGTCCTTTTATCGGCTTCAACAGCAGTCGCTTCCCCGGACCTTTTCCTTTGCAGGGGAGTGTCTTCCGAAGAAGTTTCACTTGAAATGTCGACAAAGTCAATCGACCAAAGAGGAGCTGGTGAAAGTATTTCTTCCGCACCTGAATGTGGAGCGGGAACCAAGAGACCTTCGCCGATGGAAGGAAGGGGCGGAACGGAGACCGCCTCCTCCGGTATTGGAGCCACGGAGGGAACGGAGCCGACTCTCCGAACGATGATGTCGGGCTCTGTCTCTTCCCTCGAAGGACGAGCAACACCCCTTGCTTTCTCGAGGAGCATAGTGACCCAGTCATTCAAATTCCGGATGACCGGAGGAACATACCCATTGGCTGGCAAATGTAAGAAAGAAACAGTGAGGAAACAGAATTAAAATTTGACGAAGCAATACTAAGGCAATTGTTCGAGGCTTCGGACTTACGCTTGTTATTTCACTTCTCCGGGAAAGGCATGTGCTCGGCTGGAATTATGTCCTCGGTCTTCACCCGGACGTATCTCTCCAACCTTCCCCGGTCTCTGTCTTCATCCATTTTCGAGAAGAATGGATTCTGGCTGCGCTTGGCCAGTTTCATTACGCCGCCCCGGAACAGCCTCGGGGAGTATAGGCGTATCAGATGGCCCAGTGTGAACTCCTTCCCGGCGTTGTTGGCCAACAACCGGAGACACGCTACGACCCTCCAAACATTTGGGCCGATCTGAGCCAGCGTGACGCCGTAAGTACGGCACATGTCGAGAATGACCGGATCCACCGGAGGGTCGAGTTTGAGGGTGAAGGGGTACGTGTAAACATACAGAAACCCTTCACAATGGTCAGTAACGGATTCATCTGGTCTGCGGGCGAAAATTCGAACCGGACGGGTGTCCCACCCGTAATCGGCCTGGACTATGTCGAACTTTTCCTCGGTGATAGACGAGGGATACCGCCTCACATCGAACCCCCTGTCTGAAACGGAGGAAGGCTTTTCGACCTCAAGGTCTTTGTTGAAATTAAATTTAGCCGGTATGATATCCGAAGCCGTGGGCTGGAATTTAGCCGGGGACGCAGGCTCGGCTCCCGGGGACGCAGGCTCGGTTCCCGGGGACGCTACCAGTGGAGAATCATGGGAAGTGGATTCGGACATCTTGGGAATATGAAAGAAAGAAGGTCGAAGAGAGGAATTTAAGAAGAACAAAGGAACTGATGGTTCGAGAAGAGGCAAAGTGTAAAACGACGACGCTCGAGCAAAGAATATTCGACAGCAGTGGTGTCAAAGTTGGTTCTTTCGCACACAATATGAAGCAATGAATCAATAGGGAGACCAAATATGGAGTTGATTGTGTGTGGTGCAAGTGGAAAAAACGCAGAAATGAAGTGGAGTTGGAGGGGATGCAGAGCGTGAAAATGGTAAAATGAAGGGGTAAAGGGCCTTATATAGGCATGGGAGAGGAACGGTTACCGAGGACGACCAATCAGACTGCGCCACGTATCCCCATCATTAATACGAAGCGACTCGAAACGACGTGAAAAAGGCGGTTGACAGAAGTGGACCACCAGGGGTGAGACACGTGGCCGATAAAAGGGGATGCGTTACGCAACTGTTCCCGCCAAAATACGAAGATAACGCCGGGCTGCCAGAACCACCGGTTTGGGAGTTTAACCACTCCCCGTTACTCCGACAGATCGGAGATCCGGGAAGTGTGGGGGCTATCGGTATACGGTAGAAACCGGATATGAGGCGAACTGGTGGAACGGGGAACCAGAGGAAGGAATGAGAATGTGTGGGATACTATTCGCCCTTGACCGGGGTAATGCTTGGGCCGGTGCCGGGCAAGGGCACCGACAGGTCTGCCTTCGACGTTGTCGAAATGGCCAAGCCCGGTGACCCAAGCATCCAAGCCCGGTGACCCGAGCATCCAAGCCCGGTGACCTGAGCATCCAAGCCCGATGACCCGAGCATTCATGGCCGTTTGTCCGAGTAGCCGTTGGTCCGTGTGGCCGTTGCATGCGGGTCACGCGCCAGTAGCGTCCTGCCATAGTCAACTACCTACCATGCGTGTGTCAGACGACGCCGTCAGTCTAATCCCACCAAATCCGTGCAAAGCTGTCCTTGTTATTATTATTTTATTATTTCCCATTGTATGAGACCCATGGAGGTGACACTATAAATAGGGCATATCCTCCCCCTTTGAGGGGGTTGGCTCCTTTTACTTCCCAAGAACATTTATAGTAGAAGAATTCATATATACAATCTCTCTCTCAATATTTGATTCGGCCAAGGCCGCCTGTCGCTATTATTATTGTGTTTCTTCCATCTAGTGTTTCACATTGTTCATAAACGTTTACATTCATAGCAAATTATCATCAATAGCCGTTTCACTAAAGAGCTCTCAAATATATATTTTCTCTATCAAACACACATCAAGATCCAAGCACATATCCTATACGCACTTACAAATTTAATTGATTATCTGAATCCGGGGTAAACAGAAATGTCATTAAATAACTTATCAAAAATGAAATGTCATTAAACAATATACAAATCTTTACATAATTTATTAAATATTTAGTATCGTAAATCAAATATTGTATTAGTCATTTGTTCATTATTTTTTATATACGACCAAATTTATTATGCGAAACTATTTTTTTTTTAAAATCCTTTAAACAAACACAACATCAGATCTAAGCTGTCTTCTAGATAAGATAGTCAATTTCGACCGACTTAAAAAAAAGTGGACCAATTAAAGAGAGATCACTATTAAGTATCACCATTTCGAATCTAAAAAGAAAGAAAATAATATTCCAACTTTTTTTCTTATTTTTTATTTAAATTCCGACTTGGAAATTGTAGTGGTTGGCTAAATAATCTAATATCTTTCCTATCATATTGCCACCTCTTAGAATCATTATCAAGATCTGAAAAAACCAACGGTTTAGATTGAACCTAAACCGATGAGCAGTCAGTTTCATTATAACCGAATGCACGATAGCAAATCATTGAATTTTACAGGATAAAGTTACCAAAATAGTCCCTTATTTGGTCATAATTGAAAATAATCCCTTAAGTATCACCTAGGCAGTTTTACTCATCAAGTTTTGCTATATTTACCAAACTTTGAATGTTAAATTTAACCCGAAATTTGAAAATAGAAAAAAATTAATGGGAACTCACATATGAAATTATACGATTTGCAATTTATGTTATTTTTAGTATATTCAAAGAGGTTGGTGCGGCTTTTTGAGATGTAATTTTCAATATTTTTTAATCTATTTTTTTTATTTAGTATAATTCTTTATGCTGCGGTTTGTGCGATTTTGATGGAAATTTCTGGTGCATCTAGTTAAATTTAATTCATAGTTTGGTAAAATATATACCGAAATACCAAATGTGCTCACGCTTTGGCAAAATTGAAGGACTAAAACTACTCAGGTAATACGTAAGGGACTATTTTGAACCTACTAACAAACATAAGAGAGCATTATTTTCATTTTCTCAAATTTAGAGAATAAAAAAGATAATAGTATCTTATAATAGTCTGTGGATAAAGATAAGGCTCTCATCTACCTTGGTATATTCCTTTTCTCAATCTCTCTCTCTCTAAACTCAGTCTTCTTTCTCTCTCTTCCTCTGTACATAAAGGCTACACATATAACTGTCGTCTAGGTTTCTCCGTATATGCATTGAAAGTATGTCGATTGCGTTGCAGAGGAACAACACAACAACTGATCGTCAGATCGAACGGCCAGGATTCATTCACGGAATGTCGGCGTTTATTCCGGCGATGTATAAGTCGCCGGATCTAGGCATCGAGGATGATGGGACATCTTCCTCGTCATCTTCTTCTATTGGTCGGAACAGTGACGACTCGCCGGCGCCGGCAAGATCTTCATCGGACGGCGACGGCGAGGAGGTTGAGAGTCCTTTCAAAGGTGGTGCTTTGGATAGTTTGGAATCATTGGAGGAGGTTTTGCCAATAAAGTATGTATCTTTACTACAATACTAGCATTTTTGGTCGCTAAATTATTGCTATATTCTGATTTTGATCCTTGTGATATCTGACGAAGCACATTTAACCTTCAATCAATTAGAAATGTGTGTTTTTAGTCCTTTTATGTAAGAAGTATGGTGTATTTGAACTACTTTTAAAATTATATTGCCGTCAAATATGGAGTAACAATATAGCATTTTTGTTATAGGTATACTCTGATTTTGACCTGACAAAGCACATTTGACCTTCAATTAATCCAAGTGTGTTCTTTTAGTCCTTTTATGTAAGAAGTATGTTGTATTTGAGCTACTTTTACAACTATATTACCGTCAAATATCTTTGGAGGATGTTTTGCCAATAAAGTATGTGTCTTTACTTCCATTTAATTTCTCTATTGGTTTTAGGTTAATTTATTTAATTTACTCGTATATTTTGAAATTAAGATGCTGAATGTAGTTCCTTACATGGAGATTTGGGCTCTGAGACTACAATTTTGCATGGTTAATGTTTTGTGTATATTTATTACTCCCTCTATATATTTATGTTATATTTGACTTGGACATGAAGATTAAGGAAGACTTTTGGAACTTATGGTCTAAAATAAGCAATGGAGAAATGTGTGGCTATAAATCATTTCATTATGGGTAAACTGAAAAGTTTCAAGTTAATTTGTTACTAGATATAGAAATGTGTCTTTCGTTTTAGCACTCACTAAAGAGGAAATAACGTCACATAAATTGGGATTGGAAGAGGAAATAGTGTCACATAAATTGGGATTGGGATGGAGGCAGTAACTTATTTGTAGTAGTGCTTTAGGGCGTATCTTGTACTTCCTCCTTTTCAATTTCTTTGTCTGGTTTTGACTTGACAAGAAGTTTAAGAAAATAAAGAAGACTTTTGAATCTTGTCATTTTAAATTAAGACATGTAGAAAGTACCAAAATGCCCTTTAATATGGTGGTTTTAAACATATCATGTGGAAAGTTGGAATTAAAGAGCTGCCAAAAAAGGAAAGAGACATTCTTTTTGAAACGGACTAAAAAGGAAAGTAAGACAAATTAATTGAAACAGAGGGAGTATTTGATTTACTCGTATATTTTGAAATTAAGATGCTGACTTTAGTTCCTTAGTATGGAGATTAGGGCTCTGACTCTACAATTTTGCGTGGTTAATGTTTTGTGTGTATTTGTTGACTGATTTGTCGTAGTAACAATTAATTGTGGTTTAGGGTGCATCGTGGTAAATATTTATGATTGCGAGGGAAATGGACCATAAATATTTAGGAATTATTGGATTGAGGATAAGTAAGGTTAATTTCAGTATAAAATTTTGTATTACTTACACAATGTTTAGTTTCGGTATAAAACGTGTAGCTTATGCAACATTTGGTTTCGGTATTAAACTGTGCTTCAGTTTGCAGGGTTTAATACTATCAGAAATCAATTGCTGTACTACAGTACTACTTACACTACTTACACTGGTATACCATATACTGGAACAATTTAATGTGGAAGAAGAATAGATGTTTTAGCAATAAGAGTTGCTAAAGAAAAAATGACCTTAAAGTATGGAATTCATCATTTTAATCCGTATATTATTATATAGCAATCCAAGCATTATTATCACCACACAACAATCCCTTTATTATTATTCATCGCGAAACAATCTATACATTATAATTCTTGACTAACTGGATCACAAACCAAGCAGTCCATAAAAACTTTATAGGTAACTACTAGTATTGTGTGTATCTCTGTGTGGCTTTTTTGCATGCTTTGTGATGGTTTTGTATAAAGAATTAAGGAGTGCTTACATGTTTACCAGGGCTTGTCTTAGTCTTGAGAGGTGAGCTATATAACTAAGCTTCATTTTTTAGGTAATGGATCTGGTACGTTGGAGTGGGACTTGTTCATTTGTGCCTATTTGTTTAATTTGGGCAGTGAAAAAAAAAATGCGAAAGCTTACTTGATTATTTGTTCTCCCAATTAGTTAGCTTTATCTCGTGTGGCCTGGTATAGACCCTGTACCTGGAAAGTAATTTGGAGCTAGTTTGCAATCTTAGTGGAGTGGTTGTTATGAATGTGATTGATGTTTCATCTGTTGTCCATAGTTCTTGTAGTAAAATTGACAGTTGGGGCTAATATGTGGTCTCATTACTCCTTTCAAACAGGTGGATAGGATGAGGTGTCAGAATTTTTTTCATTGGGGTTTTAAGGCTTATGAGTGGAATTTTCTGAATTTTAATTTGTTCTGAATCACGGTTCCATCATGGGTGCATGTGTGCTCGTAGTATGGATAAAATGCCTTGTTAGGATAGAGGTTGGGGGACCACTATACCAAAAGATATTCAACTCTGATGCTTATTGTAGCTTTGGAATATCACTTCAGCTTATTTAATAATGACCATGTTTATTTAATCCCTTTTTTTTTCCCCAAAAAAGGGACCACCAATGTGGTATCTTGAAAGCTCAACCAACGTGGGTGTATTAGCAATGGAAAAAAAAAAAAAAACAAATGAATATTTTCAGTTTAAAAGCCACCCAATGGGTGGTGTTAGCATTTAAAAGAAAGAGAAGATACGTAGTAAATAAAAGCGTGTACTGGTTCACCCATTATTGCTGAAGTTGAAAAAGTATCTTACCTGGACTGAATGGAATTCTTGGATAGTAGCAGAAGTGCAGAACTTTGTTTTCTTTTGTTTGTATTTTAGTTTTAATCAAGTCTCTAAGAACTTGGATCTTCTGGAGGATGAAAAGAAGGTGCAGGAGTCATTTAAAAAGATTTTAACTGCTTATAGATGTTTTATGAGCAATCTATTAGTCTTGTTCTTTTCAATGTTCTAATTGTGCTCGTCTGCTACGTTTCAGGAGGGGCATATCAAATTTTTATGCTGGTAAATCGAAATCTTATACTAGTCTAGCAGATGCGGCATCGAGTCCCTCTCTTAAAGATATGGTCAAGCCGGAGAATGCATACACTAGGAAACGCAAGAACCTGCTTGCTCATAGCAATTTCTTTGACAAGAACCGGAATCATTTCCCAAGGAATAATAGTGGTGGGTTATATAAGAGACCAATAAACTCTAGAAGCTCATTAGCTCTTGGTTCAACCTCAAGTTGCTCTGAGAGCAATAACAGTTCCGAGTCTTTGAACTCAAATACATCGTCACCTCGTTTCTCTCTTCCTCCTCTGCCTCCGCAATCAAGAAGATATAGCAATGAGTCCTCATCGTCACCTCCTGAACAGAAGTTGAGTGCATGGAGGTCTCTCTCTTTATCGGATCTGCAGGGGGCTGCTGCTGCAACTCCCAGCCTAATGGGCATAAAGGAATAGAGAGAGATATCTTGACGATAACTTAATTTCACGTCACCCTATGAACCTAACTTCAGAGAGGTTTCAATGGAGGTTGGCTTATTTTAGCAGTTATAGGCTTCAGTTTTTCGCCCTGCCTCTGTAATTATTCCTCAAGGCATATCAAATATTGGAGTCATTTAAGAATGTAATTGTTTCTGCGTACTTTTAACCTTTGGTTTTCCTGTGTACCTTCTTGTATATTTCAATGTGTTTGCCTAATTTAGAGATTTTATATTTCAGTTTGGTGTCTGCTTAATCTGTAGATTTTCTTTTTGGTGTATTTCTCAATTTACATCCCGACACCCCAAATCTCTTTGGTCGCAGGCTAGCCCTTCACTTTTTTCAAATTTTTTAGAAGAAAATTTCTTTTCAATCTAAATCCAAATTTTTAACATTTCTGACGTATGATTAAATATGATTAAATGGAAGTACATAATTTTATAACAACTTATAGCATATTCAACACCAATACATCGTCAAAGCATATTCAACACCAATACATCGTCAATGAATCTGTTTGTGATATAGTTGTCTTAATTAACATCTTCATCTTCCTTTACGTTCATATGCAAATTTAATTAGTTAAACATTATCGAATAATTACGTTTCAAAAACTAATAATATTTAAATTCAACCTGTTTCGAGTAGCACAAGTGTTTGACATTTTCATGACGGATGCAATTTTTATACTTGGTGATTATTTAAACATTATCGAATAATTACGTTTCAAAAACTAATAATATTTAAATTCAACCTGTTTCGAGTAGCACAAGTGTTTGACATTTTCATGACGGATGCAATTTTTATACTTGGTGATTATGTGTCACGTCCCAAACAAATGTGAGTTGCACCCACACTAGTCCTATAATGGACGAATTGATCCCTTAACCCATTATCAAGCCAATTTCAATTACTTAAATCAATAATAAAACATCACTCATGAACAAATGATAAAATCTAACAATAATATAAATAAATAACAAGTGCGGAAATCTAGCTATTACATCCCCAAACTCTGAAAGTCATCGCATAAGGACTCTAACTAACAATGTCTAAAGAGAAGAGATAACTATCTAAAATGAACATAATGTCTGGGATGAAAATAGACATCTGAAATAAGAAAGATCTTCAGGCGGCATGGCACCGATAGGAGCTCACCTTCTGATTTTGGTAACGAATAACCTGAACTATATGCGAGGTCTGGAAGACGTCTCTCGCTCAAAATCTGCACTAAAAAAAAGTGCAGCAAGTGTAGATCACTACAAACAACACGTACTGATAGTATCATAGGCCGAATAAAATTAGTATCGTGCATACATATATAAAATAAATGGAATAGGTAGACGGGCGCAACAAACATGGAACCACAACAAGTATCCTCGAACAGTCCTCACTCAGAAATCAGTCACCAATCATCAACAAAGAACACCACTAGACAGACCAAATGTAATGCAATAAATGATAAAATCTCCACCTCTGTACACATATGCTAAATGGTAATATTTTCCCCAAATAGCCATGACCTGGACCCATGGTGTTCATGTACTACTCGTTCTGGAAGGAACCTCAGACCACGAGCTCATAATTAGGCTACATCATCACCCCCTGTCAAATGTGCCTTAAGAGATGTATATGTCCCGTCCCAATCATCATCAATAAATGCCTCATAATCACATCACACGAATAGCTCAAGAATACGTATCAAGTCAACACCAATGAAGCATAATCAAATAACACAAGTCACAATAAGACTCACAAATAATCTGTTCACTGATAATATAATATGTAGCTATCTCAATTCGTCTCTGAAGGGTATATATGAACACCTCCCTTTCAATGGTCTCAAGAATTTGCAGGTTTAACAACCTCAACAATGAAAGAATCACTTTACAAAATTTAATCATATAACTAACAACGATCACCCAAACTCCACGTCTGAAGACCTAGACATGCTTTCTCCTATAAATTCTATGACATATACAATCAACTGATCAAAGTCTAATTCAAGTAAACCGTAACGTACCTCAAAGCAGATTTGAGTAATGGAATCACTTCGCAACAACCTTTTCCTTTTGCAATAACTTAGAATGTTCAAAGTCTAGAAATCATGATGCTAATTAAGTAATGGAGTATTAACTCAATAATAACAATTTAGGGAAGATAACCCCTCCACTTCTACCTTAATCAATGGTTCACTTTCCTTAGGAACACATTCATCCTAATTCTAGTCTCAACAATCGTATTAACTCCTTTTATAGGTTCTATAATCAATTCAACCCTACGAATCTGAATTTAGCCAAAGTTCTCATTTTTATTGGAACCCTAGGTCTCAACAAGCAATTTCCATCATTGAATATCCAGTTCTCATTCTAGGAAGTGATAATCTCTACTCTTAGATGATTAAACAACATTAAACAACAATAAACAATAACCCATTAGTATTCCAGGATTTTCTTGGTGTTTGTGTTCTACCCTTCAATTCCCGTTAAGGGTCTTTTGATTGAGACAAGAATCTAATATGAACATTAAGCGAAGAAAGTTAGTGATTAAGGCTTACATTTGATGGAGAATAGTGCCCTAACCATAAAAACCTGCCTCTATGCTCTTGGGAACTATTTTGGGGATTATGAGAAGTGTGGGCACGAAATAACTACTTAAAATCGTCATTAGACTTAAGTGGGCTTCGTTGCAAAGACCAAAGTCTCGCTGCAGCGGACTCGTTGCAGCGAACGGGGCATTCGTTGCAACGAACCCTGGGATTTTCCCACTCTTCGTTGCAGCGAGCCATGTCTTCGCTGCAACGATCTTGCTGAAACGAAGAATCATCGTTGCAACGAGGCGTTGCGAACCAGTGAGCACGGAAATTCCAACATTTTTATACTTAGTCTCTCAAAATCATTCTAAGGCCTTATGAACACAAACCAACAAACAAACCAAGTTAAAAACACATCACAAAGTCACTTACAAGTCACAAAACACAACATACAACACAACCAAATTATTTAGGTCCGCTCATTTCTAGCCTCGAAAAAGTACTAGCAAGGATAGAATGGTCAAAGCATGCATAACGACCAAGCGGGTCGTTACATTAGGAATTTTAGTATTTGAAATTTAACACTAAATGATTAAAGTATTGTGTAACATACTAAGACTTTTTTCAGAATTTTCTTTTAAATTTTAAACATAAATTAAATTGCAATTATGAATGCAACTTCTATACAATGTGATTAGGAGTTAACGCTAAATTAGTAAAATATTGTACAGATTACTAAGACTTATTTGGCAATCATAGTTCCTAGTTTTTACTTTTTTCACAATATTTTTTTTTAATTTAAATTAAATAGGCTTTTGGCCCACGACCGGCCTCGGCCCATTGTCAAGCCTTAAACATTTTTTTGCACGGATTGCCCTTCTTTTGGGGTGGTCTTTAAATTTTGCCCCTCATATTTGTGTTCTTTAAGTTTTGCCCTTCGCTTGTATACCTGAGGTTCTGGGTTTGAACCCCCGCTCAGGCATAAAATAAAAAAATAATTTCGCAAGGCAGGACTGGGGGAGTGTAAACCGGATCCTGCATACAATCCTTAAGGAAAAACTAAAGTTATGGCGGAGGGGGCAGACTTTGCTTTGAGACATATATTTTTTTTTTTTTACTTTTCAAGGCAAACTTTTAATTATGCCTTAAGGAAACGTTCCGCCTTATGGGGCATACTTTTAGTTATGCCTTAACTAAAAGTGTGCCCCATGAAATATAACTAAAAGTATGCCCCATAAGACGGAACTTTTCATTAAGGCAACACTAAAAGTTTGCCTTAAGAAAAAATTCTGTCTTATGAGGCATACCTTTGGTTATGCCTTAATTAAAAGTCTGCCCCATAAGGCATAGTTCCTTATGAAAAAGTTTTTTCCCATAAGGCATAACTAAAACTATGTCTTGAGGAAAAGTTATGCCCCCTCCGGCATAACTTTAGTTTTTCCTTAAGGACTTTATGCCGGATCAGGCATACAATCCTTAAGGAAAAACTAAAGTTATGCCGGAGGGGGCAGACTTTGCTTTGAGACATATATTTTATTTTTTTTACTTTTCAAGGCAAACTTTTAGTTATGCCTTAAGGAAAAGTTCCGCCTTATGGGGCATACTTTTAGTTATGCCTTAACTAAAAGTGTGCCCCATAAAATATAACTAAAAGTATGCCCCATAAGGCGGAACTTTTCATTAAGGCAACACTAAAAGTTTGCCTTAAGGAAAAATTCTGCCTTATGAGGCATACTTTTGGTTATGCCTTAATTAAAAGTCTGTCCCATAAGGCATAGTTCCTTATGGAAAAGTTTTGCCCCATAAGGCATAACTAAAAAACTATGCCCTGAGGAAAAGTTATGCCCCCTTCGGCATAACTTTAGTTTTTCCTTAAGGACTTTATGCCGGATCCGGCATACACTCCCTCCAGCCCTGCCATGCGAAATTATTTTTTTATTTTATGCCTGAGCGGGGGTTCGAACCCAAAACCTCAGGTATCCAAGCTAAGGGCAAAACTTAAAGACCACAAATATGAGGGGCAAAACTTAAAGACCGCAAATATGAGGGGCAAAATTTAAAGACCACCCCAAAAGAAGGGCAATTCTGCGAATTGCCTAGCCTTAAGGGCCAACGTGCTGATTTGGATGGGCTTATAAGCCTCAATTTAAATGGGCTTAAAAATCTTAACTCAATTCTATCCTAGCATCGGGCTGGATTGACCTCAAGGATCAAGCCCATTTTAATGACTCTAGCTGAGAAATTTGCACGATTGACCTTCATTGGGGGTGGTCTTTAATTTTTTTCCCTTCGTCTAAAATACCCCGAGGTTCTGGGTTAGAACCCCTGTTTAGTCATAAAAAAAGAAATCACAAGGCAAGGCTTTGCAAAAAGTCTGCCTTATGCGACAAACTTTGCCTTAAGGCACAACTAAAAGTTTGCCAGAGACGGCAAACTTTTAGTTATGCCTTATGCGGCAGACTTTTTGCAAAGCCTTGCCTCGTGATTTTTTTTTTTGACTGAGCGAGGGTTCGAACCCAAAACCTCGGAATATTTTCGGTCACCTTTTTAAGCGAAGGACAAAAATTAAAGACCACCCCAAAATAAGGACAATCCGCGCAAAATATGTAGAGGAAATCAACGGGTCATTTGCACTTTTGTTCCTATTTTGTGATGGCCTTTAAGTTTTGTCTTCAAATGCGATGATCTTTAATTTTTGCCTTCAAAATCAAACTTATGCCTAGAGGGGCATGAGTTAAGCATCATAATATCCACAAGTTATGCCAGCGCTGTTAAAGAACTTATTTCCTGCTCAACATAAGTTCGATTTTGAAGGACAAAAATTAAAACTAGCCCATATGAAAGGCAAAAATTAAAGACCAGTCCATTTGAAGAACAAACCATGCAATTATTTGGAACTCAAGAAGTTGCACGGTTTTCCCTTCAAATGAGCCGGTCTTTAATATTTGTCCTTCAAATGGGTTGTTCTTTAATGGAAAAATTTCATAAATGACTAACTTGGAAGCCTTATTTTTGCTTTTTAGCTACATTTTACCTATTTACATCACGTAGCAAACATATAGCAAAACTCAGCACTTGTTACTTATTATATTCGCGTCGCTCTAATCATGAATACAATCAGTAAAAATTGCTGAAATTTATATTCAATTCAAGTGTATTCAACTCAACTGTATTCATTGAGCTACTTTTACATTGTATTCCTTTATTATATTTAAAATCAGTTGTATACAAAAAAATATCCTTCAAAATACACCCCAAAACACTGAAATTTGCACTAAAAAAATTAACGAATACACGCAAAAACTGAATACAAGAAATAAAATTCACTCTATTTATTTGTATACACTTCAAATTCACTGTATTCATTTGTATACAAAAAAATCTTCTTCGAAATACAAGCGAAAAACTCTATATACATACAACAAATAAGTGTATTTTGTATTTTCCGGTGAAATTCCGGTCAGATTCCGACCAGATCTGATCGGAATTTCACCATCATTGTCATCAACATCACAGTGCTCTTTCTTCTCAACATCACAACTGTCATCGTCATCAACTCACAATTCTTTTCTACTCCAACATCACTGTATTCATTATAGCTAACAAAATCTCTTCCTTCTTCCATTTTTCTTTCTCAACAACAAAGTATAATCCAAAAATCAAAAAATACTTAAAAAAAAAAAGCACCAGAGAAGTACAGTTCGCCGGAGAAGATGGCTGCTCCGGTTCACCGGAGGCATAGCTCTTCGCCGGAGCAGTGGGGTGGGGAGGGGGGGGGGGGGGGGAGGGGAGAGAGAGATGGGAGGGTTGGGTTGGAAGAGAATAATGTGATGATGGATATTCTACTTTAAATATATATGTAGCTATTAATTGTATTTAGCATATTACTTTTAGCTATAGGATGTAATTAATCTAAACTATATCTACTAAATCTAAATATGTATTAGAGTTAGTTCTGCCACGTGGTTATCCCTTCTTTAATATTTGTCCTTCAAATGGGTTGTTCTTATAGTTTTGTCCTTCAAATAGGTTGTTCTTTAATTTTTTCCCTTTAAAATCAAACTTATATCTAGCGAGATATAAATTCTTTAAGGGTGTGAGATATAACCTGTGGAATATTATAATGTGAAATATAAATTTATGACTAGCGAAAAAGTTGTTTGCATTGAGGGCCAAAAGTTAAAGAACTGGACAAAGAGAGCTAAAAGTGCAAATTAGCTTGAAACTTCATATCTGTAACTGGATTGGGTTTTGAAGTTATAATTGTGACAATTTCTGGATAGTGCTTCAGTGAAAAGTTTCGCGTTTTGGCTCCGTAAACAAGATACTTTACATTATGTTACATAAGACCAAAACAAACAAAAAAGGCACATATTAGCAAAAAGGTGTGTTTTTCCTAAACATCGAGCTAAAAATTGTTGAGGAGGTTGTGGCCTGTGGGGAGGAGAATAGGGATTTTGAGGAAGAGTTTAACAGCCTGGCCAAACTTCTCGTAAGATAAAAGTGGTTATTTTAGTTAAAAAAAAAAAGAATTAAAAAAGAAAAGAAAAAAGAAGTTAGTACTTATTTTAGAGATTTAAGATGTTGTGTTAAAAGTTGTTTCACATAAGGTCTGTATAAAGGTGTTTGGCTAAAAGTTATATACTTCCCGCTGACATGCTCATTTAACTTATATCGAGTTTTATAAAAGAGTTAATTGGTAGTGAGTGTAAGATACTTCCTATAAAACTATTACTTCTCTGCTTCTAATTATTATTATTATTATTATTATTATTATTATTATTATTATTATTATTATTATTATTATTATTATTATTATTTCTTTCTCCCTATAAATATGTATTACCAACCAATTTCATGACATTGAATTTTTTTTTCCATTTGCCCTAATGATATAATTCCATAATCATATTTGCAGAGTTGTACTTTGCTTTAAAAGAATAATGATTCATGTTCTTATTAACTATATGTAGAGATGAATGCGCAATGATTTGATTTGGTATTGGAGAAACAAAGACAGTCCTAAATTTAAGCAAAAACTTCTTTAGATAAAATTCACGATGCTGAAATCATAATGCTTATTTTGAACTTGTATTTTGTAGTTAGCACGCATGACTCACCAATTATATGAATTCCAAACACATTTTCAAATTAACGATATTTCATTCATACAAAAATGTCTGAAGTTCACTCATACACGACTGAGATATCCCTTGAACTTATTTATGTGCTAAAGTGTGTTGTACGTGTCAGTTTTAAACCTTACTCTTATAATCCCTTCCAGACGAGGGACTCTAGGCAATTTGGGGGTTAACCTTATTGTAATAGCTTGCTTGTGAGAAATTGTTAAACCCTTTGCTCTTGTCCTCTTCGTGTAGTAACTCCATCAAGGATTCACATTCACCCATGCTCCTTAAGATTACTTCAGCATTCATGTTCCCATTATTGACTGAGAGAGTTCAACTTTGGTACTACATTGTAGTAGCATGATCGAATGAATGTCCTTTAATTCATTATTGATTCCAAGTCTTACTCTTATAGTCTGAGATTTATTCCTACCTTTCTTTAATTTAATGTTTTGGCAAACATTGTTTTCCTCCTAAAGATAAAAGAAAGTTATAATTCTCTATTTAAAATTTCAAACCGTGAACTTAGCAAACCAAATAAATCCACATCAAAAGGAACAAAATCGAACTATACTGATCTTAATAGATGTGGGATCGGTATAACATTTTAAAGAAACGAAATATTGGAAAAATATCAAATGAAATACCTAAAGATCGTATTATACTGGCCGATGATTACCCCGGATTATAGGATAGAAAGTTTAGTACAAAAAACTAGATGTCACAGTATAGAAGTAAAATCCTAACAACTTCAGAGATGATCATACAGGGGCTCTCTGTTCATTTCCTCACCAACAAATAAATTATTATAATTTTAAAATTATAAGAGAGTAATGTTGTGTTTTGTCCTATGAACAAAAGTAGTGTCGCATACTTTTGTCACATAGTTTTCATCCCTAATTTATTTTCACTAATTATGCAAAATAACTTTTCTAACTTTACGTTATCCTTGAGATATGCAATTGGGATACCACCAAAGGATGTGGTGCACCAAATGGGGCTGCTCCACACTTAATCAGAAATCTCGAATTCAAGTCTTGGGAATAGAAAAAATCCTTGGTAGGGAGCACTTCGCCCCGAATGAGGCCCTATATGTGGCGTGAATCCGGATATAGTCGGACTCCAATGCGGGTACAGTACACCGAGTGGAAAACTAAAAAAAAATAAAAAAAAGAGTTAAGCAAGTGGGAATTATTTTTATTATATATACTTCAATCAGGGTATAGGAACACTGTAACCGATAATTGTACAAAACGTAATTATTATAGACTTGGTCTTATTTTATTGGTGAATGATTATTTATCAATTTCCTTAACACGTGTATTTGCGCTTAAAATGGCGCCCTTTACTTTTTCCCTTCTTAAGGGTTATACGTATTTTACTTTTAGGACATCTGCTTTCACTCTACATATTATTTCCAGACCCTCTCTTCGTCTGTTCAGAACTTTTTATTTCATTGCTTTTCATTCTCTCATCACTTTTGATTTTCTTTTAGAAATTTTCAATATTTGTTCGAACTTCTCTCCATTGATCGATACTGTATTTATTAATAGGTAAGCTTCCTGCTTTAGAATTTTTACCTTTCTCTTCCAATTTTTTAGACGATATTTCTCAAACATGAAATCTGAGAGGGCTGTAATAGGGTTTGTTTTTTGGGAATTATTTTCCCCTTTTCCTTCATCTTTTATTGCCACCGGCCTAATAGAAAAAAATTGGATGCCTTTGGATTTTTTTTTTTTAATTTATTTTATACATGCATGCACTGATTCACTATTTTTTTGTGTCAATTTATAATTGTCGAAGAAGAATACAATTAGAACAGAGAAAGTTACGTGAAAAAGCGTTCTGAAGGTCATTAATGCATTTCTGTCATGTCAATTATCTCGATTGCCTTTAGTCTTACTTATGATCCATATTGGTATTGATGAAGTAAGTTATTATAGTATTTAGTAGGACATTTTTTTTGAATTTTCAAGATTTAACTCCAAAAAAATAATAATTGAGCTAACAATAAGGGTATCGAGGCTGATGAAAGTCGAGGTGAGCAAGATGAAGAATAAATCGTTCGATGCCATCGATGAATTCCTAAAATTTTATGTTTTTAGAGAGAGAATGTGTAATAATTTTTGTTTAGAGAAGTTTCTTTTTATTAAATGTGTATTTGTGTGATAATATGTAAGCATATATCTGAAATTATAGTTTCAAAAATAGCACATAAAAATGTTTCTGCTTTGCGATAAATGAAATTAAGTTTTTATATATTATTTGAAGTTTATTTTGATTTCATAGTCGCGATGACAAAAATAGAAAACAAATTAACTTACAATATTTGCTCTTAATATTTTTTGAAACCTTACCTTATATTAGTAACTATATAACCATCTCATTTCACATGTTTACAGCTTTACGACGATATTCATGTTACTCACAGATGTATCTTTGTACCTTGCGCTGAACAGATAGAAAAATCGAATGTGCCACTATGGTAAGTTATTGTATTATCCTTGATCTTTTGTTTGATCAATGGTTTAATTCGTCCAGTACACCATCTGTAGTTCTTCATTTTACATTTTCAATTGCTATGATTGAAATTTTTGTTACTGAACTATTTACGCATCAACAACATTTAGAGGAAAGAGAAGTATCAAAACCTGAACACTCTCTCACTAGTTGGAAACCTATCAAGGACTGCTCTAAATGTAAGAAATGTCATTTTAAGAGGCACGTCCTTTTTTTCATATCGCATGTTAAATTTTGTGTTGTTTGTTGGCGAAAAGGCATATATTATTCAAAATTATATTTATGCAGTGGGAGGTAAACGAGGGCTCTATCCCATTGTTATTGTTCTTGCTGGTCTAGGTTATTAGTTTCCTCCTATGTATGAGCAATCATATTCTTGCTATATTTCAATTTCTTGGCCTAACCTTCATATCTTACGAGTCATTTGGTTGGTTGGTGGGATAAGGGATAACAATCCCAAGATAACCAAAGGATTATTTTATATTGCATTTAGTTATGAATATTAATTAATCTTGGGAACCTATTTGTTAAAATGATGGGATTATCTATCCCACATAAAAGGTGAAATAACTAATCTCATGGATATTCTTGTCTATCCCATCCTGGGAATCAAGCAACTCCTAGTGTGTAATTGCAAGCTATATTGAGAGATAAAACGTTACATGTAAGATGAGACTGTCAAAGAGATGATTTGCGATTCGATCAAACATGACTATAGATGAGACTTTCAAATTACATCAGAGCTTGATCAAATACTGAAATAAAGAATCATTCCCCTTACAAAGTTACTAAAGTCCTCACATGCTACGAGTTAATCAATTTTCAATCAGTTTTAGCCTCAATTTTGGACTATTTTGGTGTTGCATTTGTGCTAAGCACGGACACTGTCTTTTGAGTTGTGTTCCAATCTTCAACTTTCATAAGGTCAAATTTATCAACTATCACGTCCTTCAAATATATGACAGAATCAACTATATAAATACCTTAACATTTTCGAAAATGGTCTAAAACTTGAGATGTAATTAGTAGTCCTAAATCTAGTTCATAGAGTGGATTAAATTTTACAAATTATCATATAATTATTGTTTTTTCGCATCAAATGAAGTCATAAACCTATGTTGTCAATTAAAAGTCATAATGCTCGCTTGGCCACAATAGCTGAAAAATGTAACTATTGGCGAAGTTTCTTAAATTTTCTTATACCTTTTATACAAATGATCATAACAAAAATAAATAATATTTTTTACGGAAAAGGGCCAAAATTACTCCTGAACTTTGAAAAATAGTTCATCCATACCCTTCGTTATACTTTAGGGCCAATTATACCCTTACAGTTATACTATGGAGTCAATTATACCCTTATGTCTAACTGCTGCCACGTGGCATCATCCCAGCCCTTTAAAATTATTTTACCCTCAAATAATTTTTTACCCACTAAAATAACTCAACTCGACCCGAATTTTTTTTTTCTAGCAAAAATAATACGGATAATTTTTCTAGCAAAATAAAATAAAAATAATTCCGTATTATTTTTGCTGGAAAAAAAAATCAGGTCGAGTTGAGTTATTTTAGTGAGTAAAAAATTATTTGAGGGTAAAATAATTTTGAAGGGCTGGGATGATGCCACGTGGCAGCAGTTAGACATAAGGGTATAATTGACCCCATAGTATAACTGTAAGGGTATAATTGGCCCTAAAGTATAACGAAGGGTATGGATGAACTATTTTTCAAAGTTCAGGGGTAATTTTGGCCCTTTTCCGTATTTTTTATCACTTATTTAAAGTAATTCTGGTGAGTATTATTAAGTAATTTGTGTTTATTTACTATTTAAGAGTTTCAAAAGTTACATATTTTGAAGAAATTTTAATCTCTGCTTTAATCAAAGTCGTGAATAAATATTTTCGACTAGAATATTTATCCTCTGTTTAAAATAACTAAATACATAAAAGAATTGTTATGATTTTAGCTTATTTTATAATTAAATTTTAATATACTTAGTTACATAAATACCTTCATAGGAGGTGTTAAGTGTACAATTTTCATAGTATAAGGGTGTAAGTGTTTGATTTTAAAATATAGGGGGTGAATCCGTAACTGAATCATATTATAGAGGTGTTTAGTGTAATTAACCCTATACTTATCATGATGGATTTTAGAATAAAGAAAATAATAATTGCATTGCTTTTTATCATTAGTATCTATAAGTAATATAAAACAAAATAATCACAATAACCTCCATATTCTTTTGTTTTTTTCAAGAGAAGGAACAAATCTATGTCCTAAAATGAATCAAATTGAAGGTCATTGTCATTATTTTTTAATTCTGTTTGATTCATTTTCAGAAGTAGTAGGAACCATCTCCCTTTAGGCCATTTTATCAAACATTTTAAGGGTATTAGAAGCATATTATGTTTTTTTTCCCTTCAAAATTAAATTTGTTATTGCCACTTATTATCCAATACTATATTATCGAGGGTAGTCGTCAGATAATAGTTGTCCAAGCGCGTTTCCCCCTTGGCTAAACCACCACTTCAGACTAACCTTTTTACCTAACTGACACTTAATCAAGTTAGTGTTTTGCACTCACTTAAAACGTCCACATGCGTGCGAGTGTTTTCTCCAATTACATAAATTAAGCTTCCAAAAGGGGTGACAGGTAAATGAAAACAACTATTGCCCAAAAAGTATTATCTCCATTTGTTTATTTGAAATCAGTAGTTTAGCACGTAATTTTGAACAATTTACAAAAATAAGATGGTTCAATGAGAAAGCTTTTTCTGTTATTGAACCATCTTATTTTTGTAAACTGTTCAAAACTACATGCTAAACTACTCGTACTCGTTCAACAAAAAAAAAAAAAAAAAAAAAGTTTTCTCTAAATTGTTACGTTTGGTGGGTAAAAGACACGCATTATATATTTATTGATTTGACATAAATATAATAAGTAAGATTTTTTGGGTTTGATAATTTCGAGTGAAGCTATAGGAAAAGTACATTAAATGTTATTTGCACTTTACAAAAGTAGAACTCGATATTTGGACTCTTCTTACAAAAGCAAATCAGTTAACTTTTTTTTCGCACCCATCCAAACCAAAAGCAAATGTAACTCAAATTGCATTAGATACGTCCAAAGACTTTTTAAAGTTGTTCAAATTGTTGTAATGTAATTTTTAATTTCAGTTACGTTTGTATTTGATGCTTGAAATCTATCCTTGTTTATGGTCAAACAAGAAAATCTCACTAGATTTATCTCATTCTTGGTTTCTACACCTTATAGAAGAACGACATGTGTATCATTTTTAGATTTTGAATTATGTCTAATCAAATTTCTATTTTAGAACAAATAGTTAAATAATAAAACTTTTCTTTTTAACTTTAACTTCATTTAATTCGTTAAATTCAGTAACACTAATTCATATGAAATGTTGAACTGAATGGAAACAAGAAAATGTTGTGCTCAAAAGTGTAGTCTATTCGTTCAATGTATATATAATGAACTGCGAGTGCTTACATCTCAAATACTAAAACATACTCTAAATTTAGGGGTCGTTTGGTACGATGTTGAGATATCTATGGATTGGGATATCCCATAGGATTATAGACCGTGAGCAATTACATCTCAAATACTAAAACATACTCCAAATTTAGGGGTCGTTTGGTACAATGTTGAGATATCTCATGGGCTGGGATATCCCATGGCATTAGCTATCCTAGCTTTTATATGAGATAGCTAATCCCACGGTAAAAATTTACCCACATCGAGTGTTTACACCAAACAAATGCAATCATGGTTAAGTGATTTAATTAAGCGAATATATATATATTAACTAATTATGATTAAGTGATAGTGTTATATATTCTAACACATGTCATACATCCATTAGTTTGACACAATTCAAAAATCTAAAAATGATACACATGTCGTTCTTCTATAAGGTGTTGAAACCAAGGATGAGATTTAAAAATCTAGTGAAATGTTCATAAATGAGGACATAGTTCAAGCATCAGATACAAACGTAACTGAAAATAACAATCACATTACTACAATTTGAACAACTTTAAAAAGTCTTTGGACGTATCTAATGCAATTTGAGTTATATTTGCTTTGGGGTTGGACGGGTACGAAAAAAAAGTTGACTGGTTTGCTTTTGTACAACAATTTGGTTTGAGTTACATTTGCTTTTGGTTTGGTCAAAAATGTTTTATAAAAATTTTGACCAACCGAACATAAAAAAATTTTTAAAAAAATTTCCTCCACACCGAACACATCCTTTCTGTTTAAATCTTGGTGGACAAAATTGTCAAACTACCCGTTAGAACTACGTCTAGACCTATCTGGATGCCACCGTTACACAAAAGAAAACAAAAAAATCCACACAATTTCTTGTTACTTGCTAAATTGTTTTTCTTCTTTCTTTGTTGGTGAACTAGATGTTGGGTCCATCCCATAATTTGAGGAAGGAAACATCTCCCTCATTTTAAGGAAGAAAACAAGGAAGAAAACATTTCCCTTGTTTTGAGGAAGAAAACATATTCCTTGTTTTAAGGAAGAAAACATCTTCCTTGTATTTGACAAATTATCAAGTGCTTGCTTGAGTCACAAATGACATCAATAGGTTCATTTCATCCCTATAAATAGGGAAGCCTTCTATCATTTGTAGTATCACCAAGAGCAAGAGGGAAAAAACAGTAAGGAAAACACTTGAGTGAGATATAGGTATTCAGTTTAGGATTGGTTTTTTGTAATAGTTGAGTGTGAGAGTTGCTCCTCCTATTGTAATTCTGTTCCGGTTATGAATAGAAGACTTTTCCAATCCTAACACTAGATTTTATAACTAGTGATTATGGCCTTTAGATTCATTAAGAAACAAAATTAACAAATTTACCTAGGTATTCAAAGAACTGCTTATCAACCTTTGTACTGTTTAGGAATGAAATCCAGTAATAAGAACCCATAAAGAAACAAATATACTTGAAAAATTTCAAGTTTTTCACAGTATTCATATTCACTCAAAGATCATATGATTTTTGGGTCAATTCCAAAAGGAATTTTGGATTTTTCGTGATTTTTCATATCTTTTCAACATTTTCCCTTTTATCGTCTTCCATCAGAATTCCTGGAAGAATCTGAATAGTTAGTATAGATATATAAGTAAACCCAATTATTTCACATAGCAAATATACATTATGAGATATTGGTATTCAGTTTAGGATTGGTTTTTTGTAATAGTTGAGTGTGAGAGTTGATCCTCCTATTGTAATTCTGTTCCGGTTATGAATAGAAGACTTTTCCAATCCTAACAAGTGGTATCAAGAGCTTGGTTAATCTTCCGGGCCAATCTTTTAAAGTTTCGTAAAATTTTCAGTCAAAAATTTTTTGTCCCAAAATTGTGCTCTGAGTATACCATTAGAAAGATCTCGTTTAGAGGATTCCGAATATATATTTTTCAGAATTTTTCGACCACCGGAAGGCCTCCAAAAGTCCAGTCAAAGTTTCTCTGTCCACCATCGCCGCCGCCGCTCCGCCACCTTCCGGCCACCAGCTCGCCGGAGAAGACGACCGGAGAAACCCGATCCGACCAACCCGTTTTGTCCAGACCAACCCGTTTGACCAGAACCAGATCTGGTCAAAGTCCAATTGCCACATCATCCTTTTGTTGACTCTTTCAACCAGCCAGTGGTTAAACCGGCCCGGTTCGGTTTGAATTAGTGCAGCCCGGTTCACTCTGTTTTTGTCCGGTTTTCAGATTGGTCAGACCGGTTCCCTAGGTTTTCGACCATTCCGGATTCAACCGTGAGTCCCGTTTTGCCTGATTCTGCTTCCACAGTCCAGTACAAGCAGTTTAGGTGCACTTTATCATGGAGAAATCATCATCGGATACCATGATTCCGCTAACATCCTCAAATTATAACATGTGGAAACCTCGTATGGAGGACTTGTTAAATTTGAAGGATTTAGCCGAGCCGCTCGAAAATAAAGGTGTCAAACCCGACAAGAAGACAGACGAAGAATGGGCAAGAATGAATAGGAAAACGGTCGCACAAATTCGACAGTGGATTGACCATAGTGTATTCCATCATGTCGCGCAGGAAACGAGTGCTTACAAACTTTGGGAAAAGGTTGGGAGCATGTACCAAGCAAAAATGGCTCGAAATAAAACATTGTTGATGAGGCGATTGGTAAATCACAAGCTACGTAGCGGTACCTCTGTCACAGAACACACAAGTCAGTTCCAAGATCTCGTGAACCAGCTAAGTGCAGCCGAATGGGTTCTCAAAGATGAGGAGCAAGCAATCTTGCTCCTAAGTTCTCTACCTGATTGCTGGGAGACTCTTGTCGTCACTCTCAGTAATTCCGCCCCCAATGGTAAGGTGACCATGCAGATGGTCACGGACGCCTTAATAAATGAGAAATCGCGAAGAAAAGAAGCCGGGGTAGATCAATCATATGCCCTTGTTTATGAAAATAGTGGACGCAACGGAGGTAGAAGCGGAGGTAGAGGAAGAGGCCGAGGCAAAGGTAGAGGTCGAGGTCAAAGTAGAGGAAGATCTCAAGTTCGAGGGAGATCACGAGAGTGGGGAAAGTCCGTCGATACCAACACTTGGTTCGAGGGCTATTGTAACTATTGTGGCAACTATGGCCACAAGATGGTGGAGTGTCGAAAGCTTAAACGGGAGCAGCCTCAAACTAACCAGAGTTCGAGCAAGGAAGATGGTGAGACCATGGTCACCGTGTCACCAGACATTGCACTTGTTACATGCGGAGAGGAAGCATGCCTACACGTGGGCACAAATGATATTGAGTGGGTGATTGATACTGCTGCATCATTCCATGCCACTCCACACCGGGGTTTGTTCAGTACTTATAAATCTGGAGACCACGGCGTTGTGAAGATGAGAAACACCAGTTTCTCGAGCATTGTTGGCATTGGTGATGTGCACATAAAAACCAGCAATGGAAGCTCACTTGTGTTGAAAGAGGTTCGTCATGTTCCGGATCTGAGATTGAATCTGATCTGAGGAGTAGCTCTGGATCGACAGGGGTATGGAAATCTGTTCAAGGATGGTACGTGGAATCTGTCCAAAGGCTCTATGGTTATTGTTAGAGGACATATTTGTGGTACTCTTTACAAAACCAATGTAAAGTTGTATCGACCGAGTCTCAATGCAGTTGAAGAAGAGACATCGCCAAACTTGTGGCATAGACGATTGGGCCACATGAGTCTGAAGGGATTGACGACTCTTGCAAAGAAAGAAGCCATCTCAATAGATAAAGACGTAAATTTGGATCCCTGTGATTACTGTTTATTTGGGAAACAACATAGAGTTTCTTTCAGTTCCACCAGAAAGAATCGTTCCGAGTTGCTGAGCCTTGTCCACTCTGACGTGTGTGGACCCATTGAAGAAGAATCTCTTGGTGGTAGCAAATATTTCGTGACATTCATTGAATGACGCATCACGGAAGGTTTGGGCTTATTGTCTCAATTCGAAGGATCAAGTATTTGATCGTTTCAAGACATTCCATGCTATGGTAGAAAGGGAGACTGGAAAGAAGCTGAAATGCCTCCGATCCGACAATGGAGGCGAGTACACTTCCCGGGAGTTTTTGGCATATTGTGCTGAATATGGGATCAGACATGAGAAAACGGTGCCACGAATACCACAACATAACGGTGTAGCTGAAAGAATGAATCGCACTATTGTTGAGAAAGTCCGATGCATGCTCAGTATGGCTAAACTGCCAAAGCCATTCTGGGGCGAAGCTGTTCTGACAGCTTGTTATCTTATAAACAGGTCACCTTCAGTCCCATTGAACTTTGAAGTTCCAGAAAAGATATGGTCTGGGAAAGATATTTCATATTCTCACTTGAAAGTGTTCGGGTGCAAGGCATTTGTGCATTTATCCAAGGAGTTGAGGCAGAAGCTTGATCTCAGATCAACTCCGTGTATCTTTATCGGCTATGGAGATCAAGAGTTCGGATACAGGCTGTGGGATCCCGAAATGAAGAAAGTGATTCGAAGTAGAGGTGTCGTGTTCCATGAAAACCAGTTTCATGAGTGTGCTCCAACAGTCAACAAGCAACGAAGTTATCATGCTCCAGATGATGTCCCTGAATCACCACACATTCCTCTCAACAACGAGGAACTTCATGATAATGTCCATGATGAACAAGAAAACATTGATCCGGCAGATGTTGATGATGATCAAAACGAAGAAATTCTTGAGCAGGGGGAGCCTTCACCCCAAGATGCAGCTGGAAATAATCAAGTTCGACGTTCTGCGCGAGGGTTAATCCCTCAAAGGTCATACTCTCCAACAGAATGGATCCTTCTTACCAGCGAGGGGGAGACAGAGAGCTTTCAAGAAGCTCAATCTCATCGTGAAAAATCCAATTGGCGACAGGCCATGGAGGAAGAAATGAATTCTTTACAAAAGAATCAAACATATGAGTTGGTGAAACTTCCTCCGAGAAAGAAGGCCTTGAAGAACAAATGGGTTTTCAAGCTCAAGAAAGATGCTAGCGGAAATATCGTGAAGTACAAGGCGAGGCTCGTAGTCAAAGGTTTCCAACAGAAGGAAGGAATCGACTTTGATGAGATTTTTTCGCCGGTTGTGAAGATGATGTCTATCCGAGTGGTTCTCGGATTGATGGAAAGTATGGATCTTGAACTTGAGCAGATGGACGTGAAAACAACTTTTCTGCATGGTGATTTGGAGAAAGAAATATATATGGAGCAGCCCGATGGTTTTCAAATCCCAAAGAAAGAGCATCTCGTTTGCAAGTTAAGGAAAAGTCTCTACGGTCTCAAACAAGCCCCAAGGAAATGGTACAAAAAGTTCGACTCATTCATGCTGAAACATCAATACAAAAGAACAACTGTAGATCATTGTGTGTACTTGAAGAAGTTCCCCGATAGAAAATTTATCATCCTTTTGCTCTATGTAGATGATATGCTGATAGTAGGCCAGGATGCAACTATGATCAACAACTTGAAGAAAGATTTGTCTAAGTTCTTTGATATGAAAGACTTAGGCCCTGCACAACATATCTTGGGCATGAAAATCATTCGTGATCGAAAGGCAAAGAAGTTGTTCTTGTCACAAGAGGAATACGTTGAACGCGTGATCAAAAGGTTCAACATGAAAAATACCAAGCCTGTTGGTACTCCACTAGCAAATCACTTTAAGTTGATCAAGGAAAGTTGTCCTTCTTCCGAAGAAGAAAAGAAGAAGATGAAAGCAGTGCCCTACTCTTCAGCAGTTGGAAGTTTGATGTATGCAATGGTGTGCACAAGGACAGACATTGCTCATGATGTCGGTGTTGTGAGCAGATACTTATCAAATCCAGGAAGAATACATTGGGAAGCTGTCAAGTGGATACTACGGTACCTGAAGGGTACATCCAGACTATGTTTGTGCTATGGGGGAGCTAAGCCGATTTTGGAAGGTTACACTGATGCTGACATGACAGGAGATTATGATAGCAGGAAATCAACTTCGAGTTATATATTCACATTTGCAGGGGGAGCTGTGTCATGGCAATCCAAGTTACAAAAGTGTGTAGCACTATCAACCACAGAAGCCGAATACATTGTCGCAGTTGAAGCTGGGAAGGAGCTTATGTGGCTGAAACGTTTCCTTCAAGAACTGGATTTCCGACAAGAAAAATACACTGTTCATTGTGATAGTCAAAGCGCTATGGATCTCAGCAAAAACTCGAGGTACCACTCACGCACAAAACATATTAACGTTCGATATCACTGTCTCAGAGAAGCAGTCGAGCAACATGAACTGAAGCTCTCCAAGATCAACACAAACGACAATCCTACAGACATGCTGACCAAGGTGGTACCGAGAGACAAGTTCGAATTGTGCAAAGAACTTGTCGGCATACACTCAAACTAAAAGCCAGTGTACCCTCCTTCAGGTGTCTGGGACTGGAGGGGGAGATTTATTGGGTCCATCCCATAATTTGAGGAAGGAAACATCTCCCTCATTTTAGGGAAGAAAACAAGGAAGAAAACATTTTCCTTGTTTTGAGGAAGAAAACATATTCCTTGTTTTAAGGAAGAAACATCTTCCTTGTATTTGGCAAATTGTCAAGTGCTTACTTGAGTCACAAATGACATCAATAGGTTCATTTCATCCCTATAAATAGGGAAGCCTTCTATCATTTGTAGTATCACCAAGAGCAAGAGGGAAAAAACAGTAAGGAAAACACTTGAGTGAGATATAGGTATTCAGTTTAGGATTGGTTTTTTGTAATAGTTGAGTGTGAGTGTTGCTCCTCCTATTGTAATTCTGTTCCGGTTATGAATAGAAGACTTTTCCAATCCTAACGCTAGATTTTATAACTAGTGATTATGGCCTTTAGATTCATTAAGAAACAAAATTAACAAATTTACCTAGGTATTCAAAGAACTGCTTATCAACCTTTGTACTGTTTAGGAATGAAATCCAGTAATAAGAACCCATAAAGAAACAAATATACTTGAAAAATTTCAAGTTTTTCACAGTATTCATATTCACTCAAAGATCATATGATTTTTGGGTCAATTCCAAAAGGAATTTTGGATTTTTCGTGATTTTTCATATCTTTTCAACATTTTCCCTTTTATCGTCTTCCATCAGAATTCCTGGAAGAATCTGAATAGTTAGTATAGATATATAAGTAAACCCAATTATTTCACATAGCAAATATACATTATGAGAGCAAATGATATAATACGGAGAAAGAGAAGCCTACACTTATTTTTGTTTTGGCATGATACACTTCGGATCAAGAAGTGAAGAAAAATTTACAATCACTGACAAAAACACTAGATTAAATCACAATTATTCATTCTAGTTGCAAAAATATGAAGATATACTTTAGTTCAGCCATGCCAAAAAAATGAATTTCTCTAGCTTGACCCAATTCAGAAAGGATATTTTTGTTACTACTAGCTTTAAGGCATAACTAAAGTCTGCCTTATGCGGCAGACATTACCTTAAGGCATACCTAAATAGTCTTATAAGGCAAAGTGTGCCGTATCTGGCAGACTTTTAGTTATGCCTTAAGGCAAGGTCTGCCGCATAAGGCAAACTTTTCCTTAAGGCATAACTAAAAGTCTGCCTTATAAGGCAAAGTTTGCCGTATTCGGCAAACTTTTAGTTATGCCTTAAGGCAAAGTCTGCCGCATAAAGGTAGACTTTTCAAAAAAATTGTTGTTAGCGCAGAAACGATAAAAACACAATAATTAACGTGGTTTGGATCGGTGTGATCCTATTCCACGGAGAACGGCTGACACTTTTATTAATATCAAGGGAGAAAGTAAATTACAAGATTGAATACTCTTTGGTTCTATGTTCTGTCCTACTTAATAAATCCTGGCTAGCATGTACTTATACTACTAGGTCTAATCCTTTCCTAGAAAGGATCTAAATCCCAATAACACTCGAAAACCAACAAAGAAAAAAGTTTCCTTTTATTTCTTTCCGCTTTTGAGTAGGAATTGATTTGAATATCTTCTCAATTTCACAATCTCCACCTTGAGATGAATTTCGAGCTTCCATATGAACGTCATTTAGTCCAATGTCTCTAAGCCTACGTGAGCTAACTCCGTGTAGGAAACAATAGACACTAACTGAAACCTTGTACATACTAGTAGCTCTCTCTACCTTTCCCTGCTGTTCTCCATCCAGACGCATCAGTTGATGCAAGCTCCTGCCAAATTCATACAATGACTGAACTTGACAAGTGGAACCACCTTGGTCAACATATCCACTGTGTTGTCCTTTATGTCAACCTTCAAGACCTTAACTGTGCCTTGTTTAACAACATCGCAAATAAAATGGAATCGGATATCAATGTGTTTGGTGCGATCATGAAATCTCTGATTTTTTATCAAGTGAATAGCACTTTGGCTATCACATTTTAGAGTTGGTTCATGTTGAACCCTACTCAATTCTGACACCAAACCTTTCAACCACTTAGACTCTTTTATTGCTTCTACTGCTGCCATATATTCAGCTTCTGTTGTGGACAAAGCAATTATAGACTGGAGAGTTGCCTTTCAACTTATGGTACTACCTGCAAATGTAAATATATAGCCCGTTGTTGATCTCCTTCTATCAAGATCACCTGCAAAATCAGAATCCACATAACCAAGGATCGAGAAGCCTTCATTTCTAATCCTACAAAAAGTTAGACCAACATTCGAAGAACCTTTAAGATAGCTCAATATCCACTTAATTGCTTCCCAATGTGTCTTACTCGGATTAGACATGAATCGACTTACCACACTCACTGCTTGAGAAATATCAGGCCGAGTGCAAACCATAGCATACATAATGCTACCAACTGCACTAGAATAAGAAACTTTTGATATGTACTCCACCTCTTTCTTTGATTGCGGTGCCATCAAAGAAGAAAGTCTGAAATGTTGTGCTAATGGTAAAGTAACGGGTTTATATTTATTCATGCCAAACCTCTGAACCACCTTCTCAATATACTTTTTCTGTGAGAGATGTACCTTACCGTTCTTTCTGTGAATCTCCATTTCAAGGATTTTCTTTGCTTCACCTAAATATTTCTTGTCAAACTCCTTACTTAGCAATTTCTTCAAATCATTTATCTTTGTCATACTATTAGCAACAATAAGCATATCATCAATATATAACAGTAAATAAAATATTTGAATTACCAGATACCATCATGTGATACACGTAGCTATCAAATGCGCTTCTTGAGAAACCTTTAGTAATCATGACCACATCAAATCTCTTATACCACTGTTGTGGTGATTGTTTCAAACCATACAAAGATTTCTTCAATTGATAAACCTGGTCTTCTTTTCTTTCAATAAGGAAACCTTCGGGTTGATTCATGAAGATCACCTCTTCAAGTTCACCATGTAAAAATGCAGTCTTCACATCAAGCTGATGAAGCTTCAAGTCATAATGGGCAACCAAAGCTAGTAACAAACGAATTGAGCTATGCTTCATGACTGGTGATAAAATCTCTTCGTAGTCGATTCTCCTTCTAATAAAAGCCCTTAACAACCAATCTCACTTTGTATCTAGCATCTTCTACACCCAAAATGCCATCCTTTTTTCTGAAGACCCATTTGCAACCAACAGTTCTCTTCCCCTTTGGTAGACTCACTAAATCCTATGTCTGGTTCTTGTGTAAAGACTCCATCTCTTCGGTCATGGGTAAACGCCATTGATCAGCTTCACCACACATAGTAGCTTTTGTATAGCTTGAGGGTTCCAGTTCCTTTATTTCCTCCTCGGCAATAGCTAATGCATAGGCCACAAGATTAGCTTGCGAATGCTGAGATAATGTTTTGGATTAGGCTTCGGAGTTCGTTTGTCCTTTCCAGTAGCTATACTATATGATTCACCTTCAGGTACTACTGTGTCAGTTTTTTCATTATCTGACTCCACCTGAGTCGCTTGATCCTCCTGCTCGATGAGTTTCATATTTTCCTCCACCGTTTCTATTGTAAGAACTATCTGTCCTGCAAACTAAATAGAAGTCTTTCCAGGATCAAGCATAGAGGCCTCATTAAAAGTAACACCTTTACTGGTTACAAACTTAAGAGGATCTAAACTCCATATTCTATATCCTTTTACCCCTTTAGCTTCAAACTCTAGGTTCTAGTTTTCCATCACTTACATGATAATATGCTGGACATCCAAAGATTCTTAAGTACGAGTAATTAGACAGTTTACCTGACCATACCTCATTTGGAGTTTTGAAGTCAATCATCGACGCTGGAGAACGATTAACAACATAACAAGCAGTATTTACTGCTTCATCCCATAACGCACCTTGGCATTAGAAAGCGTACATTGTGGTTTCTCAAGAAGAGTGCGGTTCATCCTTTCAGCTACTCCATTCTGTTGTGGTGTATTCCTAACAGTTCTATGTCTCAGTACACCATGAATCTAAAAGAAATTGTCAAACTCTTCATTGCAAAACTCCAAGCCATTATCTGTTCGAAGACACTTAATCTTTCTATCACACTGATTTTCAATTGATGTCTTCCAGTTTTTGAAATTCTCAAAGACATCACTTTTAGCCTTTAATAAGTATATCCAAACCTTGCATGAAAAATCATCAATGAATGTAAGAAGATACCTCTTTTCACCTTTGGATGGAACCTGAGATGGACCTCATAAATACGAATGAATGTAGTCAAGTAACCCTTCGGTTTTGTGCTTGCCCGTGCTAAAGCTGACCTGTTTCTACTTTCCAAGGGCACAATGCTCACAAAAATCAAGTATACTAATTCTCACCTTTCAAAAGGTTTCGGTTGCTCAAAATTGCCAACCCCCTTTCCCTCATGTGACCTAATCTCATATGCCACATCTTAGCCTTGTCATCATCTGATAACCGTGAGGTTGCAACATTCGCAGTACCTAGAATGGTGCTGCCCATAAGTACATAAAGACCACCCTCCAGTTTGGCCTTTAACATGACCAGAGAACCCTTAGTCACCTTGCAGATTCCACCTTCACCCGCATGCTTATATCCGAGCTTATCAAGAGTACCAAGAGAGATCAGATTCTTTTTTATATCAGGATCATGTCGAACATTAGACAATGTTCTTATGATGTCGTCTTGACACCATATACGGGCTGAACCAATGCTGCTATTTCACATACTGAATAGTTACCCATAAGTACAGTCCCACTCGTCTGCTCGTAGCTAGTAAACCAATCTTTTCTGAAGCACATGTACAAGGTACAAATTGTATCTAAAATCCACTTGTGTGTCTGAATGTCATCTGTTGAAGCAGTTAGTACATAATATTCTTCAGATGTCTGAGCTACCTGAACTGTAGATGCACTGGATGCTGTTTTATCAATATTTTTATTCGGGCAATCCCTCTCAAAGTGACCCTTTTGATGACTACCCCAACATTCAACATCCTTCCTACTCACCCTTTTTCTAGACTTTGACCTAGCTACTGATTTGTCTCTCTCTCTTTAGCTCGAGCGACCTCTAACTGTCAAACCTTCACCATGGTCCTCTTTCTCACCATTGTTGATATGGTTTCTTAATTCATCCAAATTCAATGCATGTCTTACCATATGTAACGTGGCCACCTCCTTACTGTACATCATTGCATTAACTATGTCTTTGTAAGCCGGTGATAATAAAAACAGCAGAGTGTGCACGCTAGTTCTTCATCTCCCACTTGAATATCAACATGAGTAAGGTCTATATCCAATTTATTAAAAGCATCAAGATGATCCTAAAAGTTGTACGTATCTTCATCTTGAAGGTGTGTAAACGCTGCCTTAATAACATTCTAGTTGTTACTGATTTCTTCTGGTAGAGATCTTCAAGTTTCTTCTACAAACTCGCAGCTGTTTTCTCGGTACTGACTTCACATAACACGCTGTCTGATAAGGATAATTGAATTGCGCTAAACACATCCATCTCAATCTTCTGCTTCTCGACCTCTTTCGTATTTTCGGGATACGAGTCGTCCAAAGCATAGACTGATCCTTCTCTCCATAACAACGCCATGGTCTTGATCTTCCAGATGTTAAAGTTATTACTTCGCCCATCAAAATTCGCTACCTCAAACTTCATAGATGCCATAGTCTCCTCGTCTCCTAGATCTCAAGACCTATGGGCTCTGATACTAATTGGTAAAGCGGAAACGATAAAAACTCAGTAATTAACGTGGTTCGGATCGATGTGATCCTAGTTCATGGAGAACGACTGATACTTTTATTAATATCAAATGAGAAAGTAAGTTACAAGATTGAATACTCTTAGGTTCTACGTTCTGTCCTACTTAATAAAGCATAGCTAGCATGTATTTATACTACTAGGTCTAATTATTTTCTAGAAAGGATCTAAATCTCAATAATACTCGAAAACCAACAAAGAAATTTTTTTCCGCTTTTAAGTAGGAATTGACTTGAATATCTTCTCAAATTCACACTTGCCTTGCGATTTTTATGACTAAGCCAGTGTTCAAACCCGAAAACTTGAGATATTTTAGGCGAAGGACAAAAATTAAGGACCACCCCGAAAGGAGGGCAATCGTGCAAATTGCCCCCTAAAATTTGCACAAATTTATGAATTTAGACATAGAGAGTCTATTGATTGTTGTTGTTTTAGCATTCTTGGTGTTGTTTGTTAGTTGTAAATGTTTCGTTTAGTCATAATTCCTGCTATGCTTCTTTATATTGTTTATTTGCTGGTGTTTTTGTTACTTATTAGTTGCTCTCTCCGTCCCAGTTTATGTGGCACCATTTGACTATGCACAGAGTTTAAGAAAGAAAGAAAACATTTTTCAAATCTGTGGTCCAAAACAAGGCAAGGTGACATTCCTTTTGGGATAGACTAAAAAGGAAAGTGTGCCGCATAAATTGGGGCAGAGGGAGTAAAAGAGATGAGTGAATTATCAAACTTTGGGATCGTTTTGAAAATTGCACTTGTTAGTATAAGTTAATACTATGTGCTTTGTTTTTTTCTTTCGAAAAAAAAAACAAATTAGAGGGAAACTTAAGTAAATATACCTTTCGGCCAACTAATTTACCAAATATGGCCGAAGTATACACTACCTATACACTTCGGTTGTATATATCGTGTATAGGTGTGCATATTTAGTATAAACTATACACTACCTATACACTGTGTACATATTTTGTAAACTAGATGGTCAAATGGCTGTAATTTTCCCTTTAATAAAGATGGATGCATTTCCTATTGCATAAGGTGGAGTGAAAGTTCAGTCATATGTTAGATCTGTATCAGTCTGGTTGCCTTTAGTTTCAAATATGAATGACCCTTAGGCCTTAAAGTGGCTGCATAAACATTTCTTTAATGATTTTATAGCCCCGTCCTTATGTTATGTTTGATCTTCGTGATTTTGATTGAAGTATACCTGCAATGATAATGTTGTCCGAATTACTCATTTTAAGCAATAAGGAGAGGAACAATAAATTTTGTGATAGCTGGCTTGGTTATTCCTTTCTAGCATTGGAAATTCTTCTACTTTTGTAATTTGAATGAAAAAACTACTTGAAAAATCTCGGCTGAGGTCAAAGTACAGTGTTTAGATCGTGCATATAATAAAGGCTTAATACCTAGATGGACCCTTAAACTTGACATGTTTTGTAAGATAGACATATAAACTTATAAGGTGACCAGATAGACACTTAAACTTACTCAAAGTGTATTTTTCAAGTTTTTCAGTTGTTTTGAAAACAAAAACTATATTTTTCAAACACTCACAATTTTCATGGCCAAACAAGCCCTAAATATATCACAATTTTTTTTTTTTTAAAATGCAAAAATAAGGCAAACGCATATACATGAGACTATAAATGTGCACTTAAACCAATAAATACTCGCTAATCGCAATTTTGCAGCTTTCAATTAACTCGGATTTTTTTTTACACTTGAATAATTAAAAAACAATAACTTTAACCAATAAAAATCCTTAAAAAAAGAAATTTCAAATTAAGAAATTTCAAATTAAGAAATTTCTAAGTTCAGTATTTCAAGTGTAAAAGAAATTTCAAATTAAGAAAACTGTAAAGCCGAGAACAAAATTCTTAAAAAAAGGAAATTTATTAATTTGAAATTTCTTTTTTTAAGGATTTTTATTGGTTAAAGTTATTGTTTTTTAATTATTCAAGTGTAAAAAAAAAACGAGTTACTTGAAAGCTGCAAAATTGCGATTAGCGAGTATTTATTGGTTTAAGTGCACATTTATAGTCTCATGTATATGCGTTTGCCTTATTTTTGCATTTTAAAAAAAAAAAATTGTGATATATTTAGGGCTTGTTTGGCCATGAAAATTGTGAGTGTTTGAAAAATATAGTTTTTGTTTTCAAAACAACTGAAAAACTTGAAAAATACACTTTGAGTAAGTTTAAGTGTCTATCTGGTCACCTTATAAGTTTATATGCCTATCTTACAAAACATGCCAAATTTAAGGGTCCATCTGGGTATTAAGCCTATAATAAATGTGTATTTCTTTTTAATAGATACTTTAGGGGTCAACAGTGTTTTTTCTCTCTGCTCCGCTTGGTGTCACAAACCCCTAAGCTCTTAGTTGATGGTGAAGGGTTGAGTTTTCGGCCAGATACATCCCTAAAGTATACCCATAACATAAATACATCCTCCTAGTATCCTGTTAACAAAAACATCCTTAATATTTTAAAGAAGTTAGCATGTTTCATCCTTCAGTTAACTCCAGTTATAAAACTATCAACACTTCAAAATTTGTTGAAATTTCAAGCCTTCCTTTAAAACATCATCGTCTTCCTGAGATCCCCATCCATCTTTATTGGTGCCAATATTCTTCATTGACCTCTTCTGTTGGGCTAAAACGGTCTAAAGATACTCTTAACATGATGTGATATTGTCCGTTTTGGACCAAGTCTGCACGATTTTCTCCAAAAGGCCTCACATGAGTAACCTTATAAGTAGCTCATTTTTCTTTTCAGCTATCAATTCCACATGGCTCATACCATAATTCATGGGTTAGAGATTCAACATGTCTGTGTGCTATTCACATCGTCAGTGTTTTTACGGTCACCGAAGCTCAAAGGCTGTGCATGCGACTTCAAAGCTACGGGTAAAGGTCATAAGCCGGCCCATAAACGGAAAAAGAAACTAAACCGGGCCCCACGCCAGCTGTTTATACTCGTCCTGCCAAACCGTTGACTCTTGACTCTGATACAAGTTGTTGGGTTAAAACGGCCCAAAGATAGATTTTCCTCAAAATTCCTCACATGAGTTTCCAAGTAACTTTTTTTTTTTCTCCAACTACCGATGTAACAGTTTGTTTGCACGCCCAAACACCTTGTATGACTACTGACAAGATCTAAATTTTCCCTCAGTTGCTGTGTTCAACAATCCCTCTTCTTCTTCATCTTCCAGAAATTCACTGTCCTCTCCTTCTTGAACTAAATTTGGCGTTGAAATCTCCCTATCACTTATAAATAGCATGTGCATTAACATTGACTATCCTGAACTAAATACCAAGTTTCTCAAAAATAGCCACGGAGCATAGTTCCCAGTATACATGAAATCAATGCAATTTTTGTATCTCTTGCTCAAAATTCACCTATCTTTTTGGTACTTTATTGATATTCTGAGGATTTTGGTAAATTCCTAAGTGCTACTTCTCGTCTCTCCGTTAATCTCTGTTATCTGCAGAATATTGGGAAAGTTTTCACATTTTGCTTAGTTTTTGCTCTTGGCTGAGATCTGTTTATTAGAATTCTGAGGAATTCCTCATTGCTTACCGGTGCACTCTTCTGATAACACAAGTCAAAAGGTGTCACTCATCTCAAATAATCAGACGTCATACGGCTAATAACTCAGTGATCAATTATGCGCCTTTGTTTCTTTTGTCTATACTTGAGTAAATAATCATCTTTTGCTGACTCAGGACACTGACTCCCTCCTCTGAAAATCCTAGCATCAGTTTGATTGTTGCCGTGCTTTTGTTGAATATCTGTGGAGTTTAAAGTATGATATTGCATGTTTTTCTTGAACCAATTGAGTTCAAGGAGTCATCATTGTGTTAGAAAAGAAACAAAAGAATGATGATGATAAGGAACCCGCAAAAGAGTAAGGAGTGCTGGATTGGACAAAAGAATGGTGAAGAAGATGATTTTGAGTGGAGTCTTGGAATTTCACCGTCAAGTCACGTGGTCTTTTGAAACTGCCCTTAGTTTTCTGGCAATTATTAACCGGAGGATGAAACTTGTTAACTTTTGGATACATTAAGGATGTTATTGGTTCACATAAATAATTTAAGGTGTTAACTTTGAGGCACACTTTAGGGATGCTTTTGGCCAAAAAGTCGTGAAGGGTTCTACCGTTAGAGCGGTGTTCTATTAACCGAAATTGATTTTAAAAGCGCAATCACAATTGTGAAAAACTTCTGGATGTGAATTTTCTGCATCAGCACTGTGGTTAAATATGGAATCAACGTAACTGATATAGTTTTCATGGCATTATAATTTATAATTTTGTGTCAATATTAGCATTTTCAGTTTTTTACTAGTTTACTGACCACTTGGAGACCATCTTCACCAGTTTTATAACAATCCAAGCAATGAATATGTGGGAAAATTAGTTTTAAAGCCTTTAGCTCCTGAACGGCGATGGAAGTTCATATGTGAGACTTTGCATTGTGAAGTTCGCCTTCTATCAAAGAAGATCCCAGTTACAAAATTTCTGAATCTGCAGGTTTGCCTTTCTTAGCTCTTTCTCCCATGCTAATTTATTTACTGCTTGCGACCATTATCTATCCATTGTCAGTTCTAACATCGCGTTTTTGCAGGTAGGGATAGGCCACAATTTTCAGTTGCATGCAACTGGTTGGAAATGGAAGCTCACGACTTGTTTGGGTGGAGATGGTGTCTCCAGGATCCGCAATAAGACGTCACTTGGATTATGTCCTGGTGTCGATTTTTGTTTTGGGTGGAGAGCAGACTATGTTCTTCCTGAAATTACTGGGTAAGCTATTTCATCTTGATATGCCATTTTCTTTGTAAGAAATTAAAAGTGACTGAAACTTGGGTGTGTTTTGTATGGCGGAAATGTTTTTCATGGAAAATGTTTCTTGAAAAACAAGCGAGTTTCTTACTTATTTTCTAGTGGTTGGTAAGTAAACAAAAAAACTATTGTCCAAGAGCATTTATATGTAATCTAGCAAAACATTATGGGGTGGGATGGGGTGGGGAGTGGGGGCTCAGGTGTGATGGGGGTGGGATGATGAAGAGACAATGAAAGAAGTCTGTACTGATTCACCTATTATTACTGAAGTTGAAAAAGTATCTTACTTGGACTGAATGAAAGTCTTGGATAATAGCAGAAATGCAGAATTTTGTTTTCTTTTGTTTGTATTTTAGTTTTAATCAAGTTTCTGAACGTGGATCTTCTGGAGAATGAAAGGAAAAATGCAGGAGTCATTTGGAAAGATTTTAGCTGCTTATAGATGTTTTGTGACCAATCTATTAGTGTTGTTCTTCTCAATGTTCTAATTGTGCATCTGCCACTTTTCAGGAGGGGATTATCAAGTTTTTATGCTGGTAAATCGAAATCTTATACTAGTCTAGCAGATGCGGCATCGAGTCCCTCTCTTAAAGATATGGTCAAGCCGGACAATGCATACACTAGGAAACGCAAGAACCTGCTTGCTCATAGCAATTTCTTTGACAAGAACCGGAATCACTTCCCAAGAATTAATAGGGTGGGTTAGAGAAGAGACCAATAAACTCTTGAAGCTCATTAGCTCTTGGTACAACTTCAAGCTGCTCTGAGAGTGATAATAGTTCCGAGTCCTTGAACTCAAACTCATCGTCACCTCGTTTCTCTCTTCCTCCTCTGCCTCCACAATCAAGAAGATATAGCAATGAGTCCTCATCATCACCTCCTGAACAGAAGTTGAGTGCATGGAGGTCTTTCTCCTTATAGGATCTGCAAGGGGCTGCTGCTGCAACTCCCAGCCTAATGGGCATAAAGGAATAGAGAAAGATATCTTGAAGATAACATAATTTCATGTCACCCTATGTACCTAACTTCAGATAGGTTTCAATGGAGGTTGGCTTATAGCAGTTATAGGCTTCAGTTTCTCGCCCATGCCTCTAATTATTCCTCAAGGCATATCAAATCCTGGCATCTTGAGAATGTAATTGCTTCTGGTATTTTTAACCTTTGGTTTTCCTGTGTATCCTGTTGTATATTTCAATGTCGTGTTTTCCTAATTTACAGATTCTAAATAGAGATTTTATATTTCAGTTTATAGTTCAGTTTGTTGTTTGCTTAATTTGTAGATTTTCTTTTTGGTGTATTCCTCAATTTACACTTCAAACCTTTTGAGATCTGCATTTGTCTGGATTGCGACCTCTTCACGCCAACCCCTCTTCTTCTCTTATTCAACTCTGGAGTGTGTGACTATATTGCCAGACTTTGCATCACGAGTAGTGGCTAAACCAAGTTTGCTTCCTGATTGCAGGGAGGAGACCTGTGGCCATGGGAATAAAAGAAGAGAAAACTTAGTTCTTGCTTGCGAACATGAGCCACATCCTTACTCTAGGTATAAGCTTGAGCATGTTTTTTAGAACTAATTTTGACGACACCGTATTATTGCTCTTTGATCATTCACTTGTTCATCAGCGCGTTTGTATGAACAAGATTATGGTGTCATGTTGTGGTTGACTAGTAGACCACTGGATTGCCAGGTTGAGAGGTTCAAAGGTATGAACCTAAACCAGATGCTGTGGAGGGTAGCATGTTATCCATGGAAAAATTGGTTTCCAGATTCAACGGATTCCTTTTACTCATTTGGTTAGGAGTATGAAAAGTTGGAGTAGAAATAACTTACACTTTAAGGCTTTTTATAGTAACGAAAATGGAGTGACTTTTGGAATTAGTATAACTTAAGAGGGTTAATAAAGGTACTTTTTAAATTGCTTAACAGAACACACAACAAATTATAAATTAAAATAAAATAGCATTTCCTGCTCGAGAGAGATTCCACATCACATGTTTTGCAACCAACGTTATAAAAATATATAGATTTAAGGAAACCTGTCAAAATGATTTTGCACGTCTTGGGTGTCAAGATATGTCAAACACTCATTTGAATGTGGAGACTTGCCAGCAGCTAGGTAGCTGCCAGCTTGAGCATAGTTCTTGAAATCAGAAAATGGAGGAATTATTTGGGGGTTTAGAGCCAGCTGACTTAGTAAATCCTCTCACCTTTGACCATGCAGGTGGAAGGATCGATCCCATAAGTAGTTTTTGCTTAGCTTTCCCCTCCCTCTTTACCCCATATAGTAACAAAACTATTGAACATAAAGAGCTTGGAGGGATTTTAAGATTCTTTCTGTCTGAATTGGACGCTAGAGAAATTTACTTTTTGGCTTAGCTTAACTAAATTATATCTTTATATTTTTGCAACTAGAATGAAGATTTGTGATATTGATCTAGCGTTTTTTGTCAGTGATTGTAAATTTTTCTTCAGTTCTTGATCCAAATATATCATGCCAAAACCAAAATGAATGCAAGCTTCTCTATTAAGAAAAATATGCAGGCTTCTCTTCCTCCATATTTTATCAGTTGCACTCATAATATATATTTGCTATGTGAAATAAATCTGCATTAAATAATCAGATTCTTCCAGGAATTCCGATGGAAGATGATAAAAGGGAAAATGTTAAAAAGATACTTTGAATTTGCAGATCTATGTTGCTTAAGCACAGGACACGGGACTTCTAAATATTTGGACTGTATTTGAGAGATAAAAAATTTATTAATCAAAACAACAGGTAGAAGTAATTAATCATGAACTTAAACAAGCATTAAAGTATTGAAATGCACTATATGAGCAAAAAGAGGAGTGGACGACTGATGGTGAACAATGAAAAAATTTCTGTTGTCCTCCCCCGTGTCTTCAATCTATTATAAAGGAACTTGGATTATTTTCATTTTAGAAGTTGGTGGAGTCAACACTAATTACAAACAATTGACAGTGACTCTTGATATTAAAAATCTTCACACTAGTTCAATCGGAGATGCCAAAATTGGGAGAACAGCAAATACGTTACATGTCAGTGGAGTGTCTACCAAGACACTAGTTTGAGGAAAAAATGGTAAGAACTTTATTTGAAAAACTGGATAATCTAAGACATGTTTTGAAGTTTCGGTGCATGTTCCATGGCTAGCATGCATCTACCCTTATCTTAATTGTAACTCGTAAGTGCTTCATGGCAGAGAATCTCAGTCATCTATTAGGATTTGGAGCACGAAATATCTTACAAGGGTTAACTACAAGGTGCTTGTTAAGCAAGGCTGGGTCGGGCCAAAAGAACTAGATGGTCTGCTTTCTATCAGGAGGAGCTAAGCAATAAACATAACTGAAGTAGAGAACTTCTTCGATGGAAGAAGGCAAACGATTTTCCGAGGCATAATTAATACTTGTCGAACTACTGCGTTTCCCATTCATCACAAGAGCAGTAAATGCGCAGCTTTTCTAATAAACGATGTACCTTCGGCTGATTATGTGGAACTTAAGGACCAACAGTTTTAAGGGCTGTGCGCATTAATAGTTTCCAATAATAAAGCATTTCCGAGAAGCAAATATGTCGTTATCCACACAAGGTGTCGGCTTATTAATAAATCAAAAAACGATATTGTGTTTTTGTTCAATGCAGTTTGTCGGCACATATGAGTAATCATAAAGCATGATTCTGGAAGGTTGTGATAAAAGAGGACGAGTCATTTTACCAAAGAATTAGTGGTAGTCTCTTTTGAACTATGGTTTTGAGTACCCGAACATAGGAGGACTACCCAATTTATGCCAGAGTAACGGAACTTGTATTATCAGACCAATTCGTTGAAACATCTGATTCGTTGGGGTAGCTATTGTAGAATGTGGAGTATAATCATGGTATCAAGCTATTTAGCGGTAGATCTAAGTTGTTCTAAATCCGTGTATTCATTAGACAGATTCTCCGGATGTAACCAGATGAAGTTGTTTCCATAAGTAGAAAAGGAAGTGTTACATCTTTTCACATTTTGTGATTGTGTAAGCAAGCCTAGCTGCCTAGGTGGTCTTGATCTTTGATTTTCACCATTTCTTGTGTAGGAAGTGATAATGATATGATATGAGCTTAAATGAAGAAATAAGTATTCATGTAGTTGACCCCAACTTATTTGGGACTGAGGCATAGTTGTTGTTGTACTTGTATAGGACTTGTGTGAAGTTCTCTCAACATAATTTCTATCGACAGAAAGAGAAAAAGTTATGCATCCTTGGCCATTTCTCACAAGCATTAATTGCAACCTATTAAACAAGATTACTTTCTGAAAATGCTTCCGAAATTGTAGTTACTGCCCTTTGGTTTGGTGGAACACTGATAAGAACATATTCAATAGAGCATTGCCCTGTTAACTCTGAAAGTGTTCTATAAATGGGGTGGGTTGGATTGTCAAATTACTTGTCAAGTTGAGTTTTTGAGAACACTGTCCTTTCCCTGCCATTACCTTTTGGTTTGTTCTTCCTCACTTTATGCACTTTTATCCTTTTCTGTAGCCTAACCTTCACTTGATTTTGGCTTCGATTATATCTCCTGCATAGATGAAAATGTACATCCCTCGATGTTGTTCTTGGGATCCCCTTTCTGATTGAGTTGTAGGTTCCAAGACTAGGCCTTTTTAACCCACATGAAAGATTCTGCCTTTAGATTTCTTTTCTTTTTCTTTCTGCCCTACAGTTTCTGCCACTTGGCGTAACTGGTAAAGTTGCTGCCATGTGAATAGGCGGTCGCGGGTTCGAGCCGTGGAAATAGCCTCTTGTAGAAATGCAAGGTAAGGTTGCGTACAATAGACCCCTGTGGTCCGGTCCTTCCCCGGACCCCGCGCATAGCGGCAACTTAGTGCACCGGGCTGCCCTTTTTATTTTTAAGGTCATAGGTTTGTTGCTGGTTACGTTACAAGAGGAATGCTGAATCTTCATTAGGATCATGACAGTTTTCATTAGTTGATTTCACATTGCCGGTTCTCTCTCTTCTTCAGTTGTCAATTGTATGCTTATCTGTCCTGATAAACTTGGGGCTGCTTTTTTCATCTTGATTCTTCTTAACTTAATTTTGGTTGTTTTTTCATGTGGGCAGGCTTAATCACTACCAACTTGAGTGGATATGGCTGCAAATTCTTTTCACATCACCGTGGATGAATTCAGACTTTTCCATAAGATTGACCGAGAACTTTATTGTCTCCTTGTTAATGAGCTTCAGCGTGATCCTTTGGACTCAATGCAGATACTGGCATTGTGGATTTGGATGGAGCGAGCAGGTCTCAAAAATGTTATCAGAAAGATCTTTTCCTTGCCTAATTTTTTGATTAATGAACTTGCTGATGAGGCTGTTATCTGCCTCAAATTCATTGGGGACAACGGGTTCCTTCTCTCAATTGACGCAAGTGATATTTGGCAAACTCAAAACGTCATGGCAAAAGAGTTCCCCCTCCAGTTTTTCAATGAAAATCGGGACAGTGCAACCAGTGGGATAAGGAAAATTGCAACTGAGGTTTGTCTCAAGGCATTGCCTGATATTACGGAGAGAGCCTTGAGAAGTTCTGGACAAACTTTGACTGGTGAGTCATCTTTAATGGGATCTTTAATGGGAAGATTTGCTCACTTGGGACTTGGAGATGACATGTATCCTAGGAGGATGAACGGACAGGACGTACCACGTGAAGATCGGACCATGTTTGTTACTTTTTCCAAGGGCTACCCTGTTGCTGAATGGGAAATCAATGGATTCTTTACAATGCTTTTTGGAGAATGCATCGAGTCCATTTACGTGCAGGAGGTGAAGCCCCATGAACAGTCTCTTTATGCTCGAGTTGTGTTTTTTACGCCTGCAATTATTGACATTATTCTCAGTGCTGTGACCAAAGCCAAGTTTACTATCAACGGGAAGCATGTCTGGATGCGTAAATATGTCCCGAAAAATGGGAACACTCTCCCACCCATGATGCCTCAGAATTTTCCTGGAACTAATTAGTCCTTTTCTTTATGTGTATCTTTGTAAGAATGGAGAAGAAGTAATCATGTTTTCAGTTTGTAGTTCCTTCAGTCTACCTTAGGACCCTAAATCTGTTATGTATGCAGTGAAATGGTTAAGTTCTAGTAATAAAAAACATGTGTCTTTTAATCTGTGTATCTATATATTTTTCTACTCTGCCTTTGGATTCCAGTTTTTATGTTCTGAAGAGATTGATCTGGTTTATGACTACTTTAAAATTTCCAGTTCTTGTTGCTGGATTTCATTCCTAAACAGTACAAAGGTCGATTAGCAGTTCTTTGAATACCTATGTAAAATTGTTAAATTTGTTTCTTAATGAATCTAAAGGCCATAACTACTAGTTCTAAAATCTAGTTCACCAAAAAAGAAAGAAGAGAAGAGATTTAGCAAGTAACAAGCAATTGTGTTTTTTGTTTTGTTTGGTTTTGTTTTGTTTTTTTTTTTTTTTTTTTTTGTAACGGCGATATCCAGATCGGTCTAGACGTAGTTCTATCGGGTAGTTTGACAATTCTGTCCACCAAGATTTAGACAGAAAGGATGTGTTCGGTGAGGAGGAAAATGTTTTCTAATTTTCTTATGTTCGATTGGTCAAAATTTTTATAAAACATTTTTTCTAGAAAACGAGTTCCTTAAAAATGAGGAAAGTGACTTTCCTAGTGAAAGTAGGAAAAGTAAGTTTCACATTGATGGTGTCCTCCCCACCCTTTGATACACCTCGGTAGCCCCCAACAACACCACCCTATACCCTTACCCTTTATCCCCACCTTCCAAGTGTTTGTCTAGATTATATACAGATGCATTTAGGATAATATTTTTTATTTACGTACTGAACACAAAAAATAAGTAAGAAACACACTTAATTTCTTGAAACAGATTTTCCAAGAAAACATTTATCATGGAAAATATTTTCCTTCGTACCAAATGCACCCGGGTCGTTTAATTGATGGGATAATGATAATAATCCCGGGATAGAATTTGAGATTAACTTTATCTCATGTTTAATTTGTCTATTAGCTAATCTCGGGATAGCTTTTACATTAAAATTGTAGGATTAGGGCAAAAACTTACCCACACCGGATAGAAGTACGACATGTGTATCATTTTTAGATTTTTGAATTCTGTCAAACCAATGGATGTATGACATGTGTTAGAATATATAACACTATCACTTAATCATAATTGCATTTGTTTGGTGTGTGTGTGTATATATATTCACTTAATTAAATCACTTAAATCATGATTGCATTTGTTTGGTGTAAACACTCGGTGTAGATAAGCTTTTACCGTGAGATTAGCTATCTCATATAAATGCTAGGATAGCTAATCTCACGAGATATCCCAACCCATGAGATATGTCAACATTGTACCAAACGACCCCTAAATTTAGAGTATGCTTTAGTATTTGAGATGTACCTACTCACGGCTCATGTCGTATTCATTGACCGAATAGACTACACTTTTGAGCGCAACATTTTCTTGTTTCCATTCAGTTCAACATTTCATATGAATTAGTGTTACTGAATTTAACGAATTAACTGAAGTTAAAGTAAAAATGAAAAGTTTTATTATTTAATTATTTGCTCTAAAATTGAAATTTGATTAGGCACAATTCAAAATCTAAAAATGACACACATCTCGTTCTTCTATAAGGTGTAGAAACCAAGGATGAGATTTAAAGATCTAGTGACATATAAGGTGATTAACCATAAATAAGGATAGATTTCAAGCATCAAATACAAATGTAATTGAAAATAACAATCACATTACAACAATTTGAATAACTTTAAAAAGTCGTTGGACGTATCTAATGCAGTTTGAGTTACATTTGCTTTTGGTTTGGACGGGTGCGAAAAAAAGTTGACTAACTTGCTTTTTTTAGAAGAGTCCAACATCGAGTCCTACTTTTGTAAAGTGCAAATAACATTTAATGTACTTTTCCTACAACTTCTCTTGAAGTTATCGAACCCAAAAAATCCTACTCATTATATTTATGTCAAATCAATAAAATATAACACGTGTCTTTTACCCACCAAACGTGGGTAAGAAGAGTCCAAACATTGAGTCTTACTTTTGTAAAGTGCAAATAACATTTAATGTACTTTTTCTATAACTTCACTCGAAGTTATCGAACCCAAAAAATCTTACTCATTATACTTATGTCAAATCAATAAATATATAACGTGTGTCTTTTACCCACCAAACGTAACAGCTTGGAGATTTTTTTTTTTGCTGAACGAGAACCAGTAGTTTAGCATGTAGTTTTGAACAGTTTACAAAAATAAGATGGTTCAATAACAAAAAAAGTTTTCTCATTAACCATCTTATTTTTGTAAACTTTTCAAAACTATGTGCTAAACTACTGGTTTCAAATAAACAGATGGACATAATAATTTTTGGGCAACAATTGTTTTCATTGAACTACCACCCCTTTCGGAAGCTTAATTTGTATAATTGGAGAAAACACTCGCACGTGTGTAGACATTTTAAGTGAGCGCAAAGTTCTAACTTGATTAAGTGTCGACTATGTTTACCCCGAATTCGGATAATCAATTAAATTTGTGAGTGGGTATAGGATATGCGATCGAATCTCAATCTATTTGATGGAGAAAAGAAATATATGAATATAGTATGAGGAGGTAGCTAATGATCGGCGGATTGCTATGCACTTGTATGTTTGTTAATATATGAATGTTGCTTGATTGAAGAAATGCAAGAGATAAACACAACAAATATGGACCGAATCGGATGTTTGAGAGAGAGATTTTATATATATATATTTGCTATTACAAGAGTTCTTGGTATGAAGGAGCCAACCCCTCAAGAGGAGGACAATGCCTCTTATTTATAGTAGTCCCCCATGGGCTTCACACAACATGAATAACAAAATAATAATGAAAAAACTCTGAGTTGGGTTAGGTTGGATTAGGTAGACCATACGATCTGACACCCGTACGGTTGGCAGTTGAGCATGGCAGGATGTTATCGACGCGTGGCAGACGCGCAACGGATCTCCCGGACCAACGGCCATGAGTAACCGGATTAACGGCCATGAGTAACCGGATTAACGGCCACGATCAACTCGGCCATGGAGAAAACCAGACCAAATGGTGCCCTTCCTTGGTTTCGGTTCAGGCATTCCTCCGGTTCAGAATGAAAGTCTTCGTGCACGTTCTTGTGCCTTCCTCACTTTGGTTCCTTGTCTCACCGGTTTAACGCTTACCCGGTTTTTACCGTATACAGATAGTCCCCACACTTTCTGGGCCGAAGCTTTATCGGAGTAACGGGAAATGGATGGATCAAGAAACCGGTGATTCCACTTGACCGTAGTTATCTCTTCATTTTGGCGGGAACAGTTGTGTCACGTTACCTCTTTATCGGCCACGTGTCTTATCCCGGATGGTCGGTTCTGACAACCGCCGTACGCACATCATTTCAAATCACTCCTTATTAATTGTGGGGACACGTGGCGCCCCTCGGTTGGCTGGGGATCGTAATCGTCACAGTCCCATGCCTATATAAGGTTCTTTCACCTCTTCATTCAAACACTTTTAGACTCTTATATTCATCTTCTCTCTTCTGAACCTCTTCACTTTTCGTTCTTACAACTCACATTAACTGTTGATTTGCTGCTTGTATTTACGCGAAAATGGCACGATTTTTACCAATTTCTCTACTAGTCGTTCTTGTGTGTCGCTGCTTTTTGTTTGAGTGTTGCTACTTCTTACTCTGTCATTTTCTTGGTCCGTCTGTTTCCTTACTCTTTTTTAACTTCCTTTCTGAACCCACTCAGTTTCTTCTTTTCATATTTTAAAATGTCTGAAACCACTTCCCATGATATTCCCTCTGTTTCATCTCAAGGAAACGAACTTGCATCTCCAACTAAAATAAAGAGCACCTTCGAGCCCAAGGCCTCGGACATTATACCGGCCAAAAACAATTTCAACAAAGACTTAGAGGTCGCAAAACCTTCCTCGGTATCCGACAGAGGGTATGATGTGCGACGATATCCCTCCTCCATTACCGAGGACAAACTTGACCTAGTCCGGTCTGACTGCGGATGGGACAATCGTCCGGTTCATGTTTTTACCCCCGGGCCCAACGAGTCAGTCACCGACCATCGGGAGGGCTTCTTGTATGTCTATACTTACCCCTTCACCCTCAAACTCGACCCTCCGATCGACCCGGTCATCTTAGACATGTGCCTGACTTATGACGTAACCTTGGCACAGATTGGTCCGATCGTTTGGAGGGTCGTGGCATGCCTCCGGCTATTGGCCAATAACGCCGGGAAGGAGCTCACGCTGGTCCACTTGATACGCCTATATTCCCCGAGGTTGTTCCGGGGTGGCGTAATAAAACTAGCAAAACGTAGCCGGAATCCCTTTTTCTCGAAAATGGATGAAGATAGAGATCGGGGCTGGTTGGAGCAATTCGTCCGGGTGCGGACTTCGGATATCATTCCGGATGATTACATGCCCTTTCCGAAAAAGTGGAACAACAAGCATAAGCCTCAACTTTGATTAATTGCCTTCGTATGTTTTGTCACTCTCCGGTCCTACTTTCTCACTGCTTTTTTTATTTTTATTAGCCAATGGATACGTTCCTCCGGTCGTCCGTAATCTGAACGAATGGGTTACTGCACTCCTTAGCCAGCACCCCCACGATAACCGGACGTGAGGCCACCTGTCACGTGGCCGATGGGTCGCCCAGAACCATGGTAATACTTTGCTTCTATCCGTGTTTATTGCATCTTCTACTACCCGCACTCATTGCGTCTTCGATTTTCAGGTTTGCCCAAGGGCTCGTGGATCCCAAGCCGGAGTCGGCAGCCGAACCCACAGCGTCGGTACCTGAGTTCGATTCGGCGGGTGCATCTCGTACCCTTGCTGCTGCTACTGCTGCCAAAATAAAGAGGCCCTCGGACAGGGGCAAAAGTCGAAGAAGAGGGCAAGGAGCGTCACTCGGACCTTACGGGATGAAACAGAGCCCGATATTATTATTCGGAGAGTCGATGTCGATTCTCCCGTGGCTTCGGTTCAGGAGGAGGCTGTCGCCGTTCCACCCCTTCCTTCTACTGGTGAAGGACTTTTGCTTCCAGTTTCACACCCAGGTGCGGAAGAAATTCTTTCCCCGACTCCTTTAAGGTCGATTGATTTCGTCAACATTTCTGGTGAAACTTCTTCCGAAGAAGCTCCCCTGCAAAGGACAAGAAGTCCCGGGGAGGCAGCCGCTGCTGATGCCGATCAAAGGACTGAGCCGGTCCCGAAGGTTGAAGTCCCCATTGGCGTTCATTTGACGCCCGAGCATGGGTCTACTGCAACTACGGAGCCCCTGACCTTTGCTGAAGATACTGAGGCTACTCCAAGTTCCTCTACTCCGGCTCCGAGGCCTGATAAATTTGAGGACATGTTCTCGGGCACTCCTCCCGCTATCGGCGAAGCCGCAGGATTCGGGCATCTGCCGATCCATCGGTCCACGAACACGGTAGCCGGACCTCCGAATCTGGCGCCAGGGACAGCTTGGTGCGTATCTTTCCCGCCCCAAGCGTGGAGCTGAAAAGGACGAGATTGGTTACGGTCACCGTCCCCGAGGACTGCAGCTTTCTTTCTCGCCCGGCGGGCGTGACGAGCTATTTGAGACCTCTTGTCTCGGATTTGGACAAGCGAAAGATGGCCGGGGTCTCTTGGCAGTGCCTTATTAACGAGGGTATGCACGCGGGCAACCGGGCAAGTTTATTAACCATCTTTCGCCTAATTTCACTGAAAATCTTAACCTTGTTTTGTTCAAGTATTTTACTCGCTCCTTTTGCAGAGTGTGGTGCTCGTGAATGAGGCCTTCGTCCGTGCCCAACAAGAGGTAGACGATCTTAAGGGCCAGCTGGATGCCCAGGGCCGGGAAATGGAGAAATATCTGCACCTTCTTCAGGAGAAGGAGAAGGAGTTGAACCGGGCGGTCGCTCTCTCTAGCCTCTGACCCGAGCTTGATGCAGCTAAGGCCGAAAACCGTCAGCTAAAGAGTGAGCTGGCCACGATGGCTAAATACAATCGGAGTCTCGAAGCTGACAAGATCGGCCTTAGCCGGGACAACGCTCAAATTTCCTCGAGGCTTGGTGAGCTCGAAACCAGCTTCTCCCAACTCCGGAGGGAGCTGGATCTGGTGAAGTCTGATGCTACGAGCTTGGCCGAGAGGAATTGGCTGCTCGAGTCTGAGAGTGCCCGGGATAAAGAGCGTATGAGGGTGCTCGAGGAGAAGGCGGAGAAGAGGGCCCAGATATGCGATGATCTGAAAATCGAGATCAAGGAAACGACAGATGCTAATGACGCCCTCAAGGCCGAGCTCGAGTCGGCCATTCAGACGCAAAATGTCCTCGGAGAGGCTCGGGAATCTCAGCCTTAGCTAGATTTTGATGTAAAAGTCCCCATTCGTGGGATTAATGACTTTGGCTTGGTTCGCAATGACCTTGTTGCCTTTGTCGAATTTCGACCGTAGTGCCCGGTATAAGGTGTATGAATGAAAACAGTGCCGAAATACGGCGGTTATCACCGGGGTGAACTGTTTTAACAGGGAGACATCCGAGATATCGTTTATCCAAGCTTTCGATAACTTTTGCATTGCAAGTGTTTGTGTACATGAGAATGAATTTTTTCTCTTCCGCTTTTGCCGTAGCAAATGTTATGCGGACACGATTCAGTTTGATCGTTTGGTCCTTACATCAGAACCTAGCATTTTTGGTCCGATTTTGCTTGTTGAGGGCGGCCTCTGGTTTCGGCTAACCGGGGCAAACTCCGGAGTGGGTGTGATAGCCCCCTAGCTCTGAGCCGAGCTGCAAGATCGGGTGAGTGCTATTAAGTCCCCATTCGTTCGGTGTGACCCCGAGAATCCGGACGTTTGTCCTTTATCTTTGTCAAGTAACACGTTGTACTTGTTGCCTCATTAAAAACCTTGTCGGAAAACCCATTTTGGGGCAAAATCTACTAAGGAAAAGAGTGCAACACGTGCTTTCAGGCCTAAACTCTAACTTTATCCAGTTCTCGATTTCCTGGAAAAGAGAAAGGTTAATAGGAGAACATGAGGAGCCCATACCTTAGCAGTCGTATCTTTTCAGATGAGCCACATTCCAGTTATTGCGCAAACCGTTGCCCGTCCATGGACTTCAACTGGTACGATCCTTTGCCCGTTACCTCGGTTATCTTGTACGGTCCTTCCCAGTTCGGACCCAGTTTTCCATCGTTGGGATTCTTGGTGTTCAAGGAAACTTTTCGAAGCACCAAGTCCCCGACTTGGAAATGACGAAAATTGGTTCTCCGATTGTAGTACCTTTCTACCCTCTGTTTCTGGGCTGCAATACGGACCAACGCGTTTTCGCGAAGTTCATCCGCGAGGTCGAGTCTTACGGCCATGGACTCCTCATTTGACTCCTCGGTTGTATATCGGAATCGGAGGGTCGGTTCCCCAACTTCTATGGGAATAAGGGCTTCAGCCCCGTAGACTAACGAGAAAGGAGTTTCCCCCGTGCTCGATTTGGATGTGGTTCTGTAAGCACACAGTACCTCCGGTAATATTTCTCTCCAGTGATGCTTTGATGCTTCAAGTCTTTTCCTCAGATTTTGGATTATTGTTTTGTTTGTGGATTCCGCTTGTCCGTTTGCACACGGGTGATACGGGGTCGACACAATTTTCTTGATTTTCAATCCCTCGAGAAAATTGTTGACTTTGCTACCCACGAACTGAGGACCATTATCACAAGTTATCTCGGTGCGGATGCCGAAACGACAGATGATGTGATCCCATATGAAGTCAATGACTTCATTTTCTCTGATTTTTTCAAAGGCCTGCGCTTCAACCCACTTAGGGAAATAATCAGTCATAAACAAAATGAAACGGGCCTTACCTAGTGCCCACGGCGATGGACCCACAATGTCCATTCCCCATTTCATGAAAGGCCAAGGCGAAACCACCGAATGCAGCAATTCCCTGGGCTGGTGAATCATCGAAGCATGTCTCTGACACCCCTCACATTTTCGGACGAAATTTTTCGAATCTTCGTCCATCCGGTTCCAGTAATAACCGGCCCTGATGATTTTTCGGACCAGAGCTTCAGCACCGGAGTGGTTGCCACAGGTTCCTTCGTGCACCTCTCGCAACACATACTCCGTTTCTCCGGGACCCAAACACTTAGCCAGGGGGCCGAAGAAGGATCGTCGATACAACTGGCCGTCTACCAAGTAGAAACGCGCAACTTTGGTCCTTAACGACCGTGATTCTTTTGGGGAATTCGGGAGCTTTCCATCACGCAGGTAGTCGATGTACTTGTTGCGCCAATCCAAAGTCAAACCCATTGTGTTTATTTCGGCGTGTCCATTTTCTATCGCCGTGTTTAACAAGTGCACCGTTGTCCCGGGATTGATTTCCTCCCCTTCGACCGAGGATCCCAAATTTGCTAATGCATCGGCTTCGCTGTTCTGCTCCCTCGGTATGTGCTGTATGGTCCATTCTTTAAATCGATGTAGTATCACTTGGATTTTTTCAAGATACCTCTGCATCCATTCGTCCTTGACCTCGAAGACGTCGTTCACCTGGTTTACGACCAAAAGCGAATCGCACTTTGCCTCGATTATTTCGGCCCCCATACTTCGGGCCAATTCCAAACCTGCAATCACAGCCTCATACTCGGCTTCGTTGTTAGTCAATTTAGCGGTTCTAATAGACTGTCGAACGGCATCCCCGGCCGTAATTCTAAGAATGATTCCTAGCCCGGAACCTTTAAGGTTCGAGGCCCCGTCCGTATATAGCGACCAAATACCCGAGGCTTCCCTGAGGTCAGCAGTAGTTCTTTCTCGACCTCGGGGATCATAGCCGGGGTGAAGTCTGCCACGAAGTCAGTCTACCCGATAATTTCGCTTTATGCATGATGTTTTTTAGGGGGTAAGTAGTTACTACACATATCGAATGACATTGAAAGTAGGGCTTGAGCTTTCTAGAAGTGCTTACCAATGCCAATTTTTCCAAGTGGGGATAACGGGTCTCCGCATCCCCCAATGTTCTACTCACGTAATAGATAGGGAATTGTGTACCTGATTCTTCTCGGACCAGAACGCCACTTACCGCTACCTCGGAGATAGCAAGGTAGAGAAAAAACGGCTCGTCCGCCTTCGGTGTGTGCAACAGTGGGGGACTAGACAAGTACCTCTTCAATTCTTGCAAAGCTCTTTGGCACTCCGGTGTCCAAACGAAGTCGTTCTTCTTTCTTAGTAAGGAGAAGAAACAGTGACTCTTGTCCGAGGACCTCGATATGAAATGACTCAACGCCGCTATCCTTCCGGTGAGCCTCTGTACCCCCTTCACATTATTCACCACCTCGATATCTTCGATGGCCTTGATCTTGTCCGGGTTGATTTCGATCCCCCGGTTTGACACCATGAAACTCAAAAATCTGCCGGACCTTACCCCGAAGGCACATTTTTCTGGGTTGAGCTTCATGTTATACTTGCGGAGCACGTCGAAGGTTTCCTGCAAATGTTTTAAATGGTCCTCTGTTTCCAGGGACTTGACTACCATGTCGTCAATATAAACTTCTATTGTTTTCCCTATTTGTTTTTCGAATATCTCATTAACTAGGCGTTGATAAGTTGCACCGAAATTTTTTAATCCGAAAGGCATTACATTATAACAGTAAGTCCCATACCGGGTAATGAAGGACGTTTTCTCTTGATCCTCCGGGTGCATCCGAATTTGGTTATACCCGGAGTAAGCATCGAGAAAACTTAACATCTCATGCCCGGCCGTCGCATCGATCATTCTATCGATGTGAGGCAATGGAAATGAATCCTTCGGGCATGCCTTGTTTAAATCCTTATAATCAACAAACATTCGGAATTTATTACCTTTGTTGGGCACCACTACCACTTTAGCTAGCCAGTCCGGGTACTTTACCTCTCGGATAGAACCTATTTTTAAAAGCTTTGTTACCTCGTCTTTTACGAAGGCGTGCTTTGCTTCCGCCATGGGCCTTCTCTTCTGCTTTACCGGAGGAAACTTCCCGTCCAAGCTAAGCTTGTGAGTTGCCACTTCTGGTGATATACCTGTCATATCTATATGGGACCATGCGAAACAATCTGCGTTAGTGATACGCTCAAATTACACCTATTAATGGTATAACGCGGACGTTGTCAAATATAGTAACCCAACAAGGTTGGGGTCGAATCCCACAGGGAATATGGTGTGAAAAGGTTACTAAAATTGTAGGATGCTAAGTATAGGTCTAATGTCTTAATCCGATAATTTTGGTAAAAACTGTTTTTTTTTTCTATAACTAATCGCTATCTATTTCTTTGGTGGAAATTGATCTTGATATACTTCTAATGGATCTTATATGAATGCACTAAATCTCTATATTAATCTCTATTATTTCCCAATAAATAAAGATTATCACTTTTTATGATTTTCCCAAATATAAGAAAGTAACTATGAAGAACGATTAATCATGCCAAATAAATTCTTCTTATTCCTAAGAGAATTTATTAAACAAAGTTTAAAGCTTTGAGTTCTTGTTAGTTATTCTTACCAACCATAATTATTTTCCCAAATAAATCAAGGTTTTTGGCTTTAATCAATGTTTGCAACCATTAATTATAAATGAAGAATGAAGAATAACTAAATTCTAATAATCCATTATGTGTATATCAATCACAAACCCAGTCACAAAACACCCATCATTGGGTTCACAACCCTAGTAAAGGGGAATTAGCTGTTCATAGAAAAAGAAGAACAATGAGAAATAATGAGAATCATAAAGCTTACAATTGGTTGAATGGACTTGAGAAATTACTTGCAATTGTTTGTAATCTCCAAAAGAGCTAAAAAAAATGTTACTACTTATGCTAAGAAATATAAAAACTGAGGTCTCTGCAAAAAGCTACGTACAAGAACCCTAGAATTATGTATTTATAAGAGCCGAAATCGTGAGAAGTGAAAAGACACAATTGCCCGTCGGGCTCTGTTTACGTTCCATTTTATGGTCCGTAAAACTGTTATACGGACCGTAAAATTACTTCTTCTCATCCGTGAAATATCACAACATTTTTACGATACAATTTGACGGTCCGTATAAATATTTTAGGGTCCGTATAAATGTTCCGCAAAAATGGCTCGTCGATCATTGCTCAGTGTGACCACTCTACGGTGAATTTGACGGTCCATATAATGTTTTTACGGCCCGTTTAACTGCTCCGTCAAACTGCCTCTTCAGTGACTTATTTTCTCCACTTTTTCAACTTTTGCCATCAAAACACTTGATACCTGAAATCCACTAAAAAAACACATAAAATCACATAGAATTGCCTAAAAACAAGTAACACTTATAGCCGAAAATCATCAATTGTGGCATAAAATCACGCCACATCAGTTAGCTCGAAGAAATTCAATTAACTTGTTCCTGAGCTCCGGGGTTAGCCCCGTGCCCAGGTATACGTTTCTGTCCGGTAGGTACTCGAACAAGATGATCTGCTCCAGCTCCTCTACTGTTGACTTGGTTGCGTCCGAGTCATCCGGCATGACGAATGATCTGGGCACACCGAAGTCATCTTCTTCGCATCCCGGGTTCAACCCTTTATGCTGTGATTGCTATTTGGTGTCCGTTTCCCCGGTTGAGCCCTTCTCCCTTTGATCCGGTTTTTTGGGCTGAGGTGTCGTTTCCTCGACCGCGAACATCTCCCTTGTAGCGGGCTGTTCACCTCGGATGGTAATTATCCCCTTCGGTGTCAGGAATTTCAGCAACTGATGCAATGTTGATGGCACGGCCCTCATGCTATGTATCCAGGGTCTGCTCAGTAATGCGTTATACTTCATGTCCCCTTCGATCACATAGAACACCGTTTGCTGGATAGTGCCATTGACGTTGATCGACAACGATATCTCTCCCTTTGTGGTTTCGCTCGCCATGTTGAACCCGCTGAGTACCCGGGTTACCGGTACGATCAGATCGAGCAGCCCTAGCTGTTCGACCACTCTCCACCGGATGATGTTGGCCGAGATACCTGGGTCAATCAAAATACGTTTAACCTGAGTTTTAAAGATAAGTACAGAAATTACCAAAGCATCATTGTGCTGTTGAATGATGCCTTCGGCATCCTCGTTGCTGAAATATTTTGTCCAGGGAGGTAATAGGACCCCCGCAAAGGTTAGGTGTGTAGTTGTGATTTTGGTCAAACGTAGGGGAGTATTTTGAGTATTTTCTCGCTATAATTCCCGAATTCCGGTTAAGGCAACGTATAGTTGCGAGTATAGCATCGTATAGCGACGCGTGTGGTTCAAGTTTAAGGTGAAAAAAGTGAAGATATAGAGATATTATTAGGAGTAAGGTATGAATCTCCTATTATTAATGTTAATTTTGGTTTATTTACGGAGATAAAACTGTCAAATAGCCGTATAATAGTTTTGTTGGTGGAAATATGGGATAAACCCCATATGGGATGTTTATGGAGTATTTTTGGTGTTGAGAATATTATGATTGATGTTGGTATTGATGTTGTTGTTGTTGGTTGCTGAATTACGATTTTGGGCTAGGCATATAAACAGGGGAGATGCTGCCAAAATTTCGGCAGATTCTAGAAAGATTTATTTGAAGGAAAAAGACAAGCGTATAAAGGTGAGTCTAACAATAGTATAAATTTTCTTGAATATAGATTTACGAGCCTGGAAGGACAAGCGTTGAGTAGTTAAAGTTAAGGCGACCAAAATGGTATGTATGGCTAAACCCTTTCTTTCTAAAGGCATGATTGCTTGTTATAAACCTTTGTACCATATCTATAATATCCTTGCCTCCACAAATGCTAGAAACCTATGAATCTCATGATCTTTACGATATTATTGATCTTATTCATGATCTTTGAGACTATTCTTTGTGTTTGATCTCGCCTCATAATTCTTGTTCTTTTAAGGTGAGATATAGCGATGACGATTCTATTTCTAATGCTATCTAAGTTCATGGCTCTCGATACTCTCATGGCATTATTTATTTCATTTTACAATGGTTGATCCTTCAAGGAATGATATAGTGATAATGATAATACTAGTGATGATGTTGATTTCATTTATGTATTCTGATGTATATATATGTATGTATGTATGAATTGCATCTCACTGATCAGTTGGGGATAACACCGAGTCCCAAAAGGGCCGGGTACGGATGACACCGAGTCCCGAAAGGGCCGAGTACGGATGACACCAAGTCCCGAAAGGGCCGGGTACGGATAACACCGAGTCCCGAAAGGGCCGGGTACAGATGACACCGAGTCCCGAAAGACCGGGTACAGATGACACTGAGTCCCGAAAGGGCCGGGTACGGATATGACAGATGTATGTATAGTAAGTGTATGTGAATGCATATGTATGCATGTTGTGTATGGATGTGTATGAAGTGTTTTTCCTGTAGACGAGTAGTTTACATGATAGAGATCTTAAGAAGAGTACGAGGTATAATTACTTACTTTATCTTTTGTTATCTTCATTATGATATCATACTACTATTCATGCCTTACATATTCAGTACATTACTCGTACTGACGTCCCTTCTTGTGGACGCTGCGTTCATGCCCTCAGGTGTAGATAGACGAGACGAGGATCTTTCATCGTAGGCTGCCTTCAGGTACTGGTCTCGAGTGGTGGCTCCACTTCTTCCTGGGGCATTGCCGAGTCCGAGTTGTATATGATTTTTTGTGACAAGAGGGTATGTCGGGGGCCCTGTCCTGACTTATATACTTCAGTCATGTTCATAGAGGCTTTGCAGACAGTTCCTGTGTACAGCTTAGTCATAGTGTGACAGTAGTAACGTCGGCATCATAGGTCTATTGTGCATTTACTTATGCATGATAGTATGTTCATATTTAGCTTCTTGATCTTATTGTTTCCATTTGAGACACGAAGGATGTAAGTTATAAGTTTGTTCGCTCGGTTCCTGTAAGGTACCGGGTGCCAATCACGCCTTACCAAGGGTGGGGTGTGACACTAAAACCCTATTTTGATGTAATCTCATACTTTCGTAGAAGAATGTGGCGTGGGGAAGAACAAAGAGGTTCCCACATGTAGATAGAAGCCTTACATACCTTAATCGCTCCAAAACTTGAGAAAAGTATGAGTCTTTGAAGAAGAATTCCAAAATCCTGAATCTTGAATCTTGAACATTGAGATGGATTTTCTGGAAAACCCTAGGTTGTTAACATAGGATTTAGCTTAGAATTCATGTATAATCATTAAAATTCACTTGGGAATACATGGGAGGGACTTACCTTGATGTATGAGGATGAGGAAAAGAGAGAAAATCCGTGCTAGGGTTTGAAGAACTGAAGAACGGAATGAAAAAAATTAGGAAAAACATATTTAAAAAGCTTGCAGGGATCGCACGTCAAAGAGGACGTTTTGCGTGCCCAGCAGTATGCGCTGCCTACGCGCATACGGGCACGTACACGCAATGGACCTCGCTTCACTGCCCATCTGCACGAGACACGGGCTTGGGACATCAGTCTGCACACGTTGCATTCCTATGGACAAGTACCACTGATAGATCTTTAGTAAAACGTGCATAACTTTTTGTACATAGCTCTGATTGACCTAATCAGTATATGGATGGAAAGGTATTTCAAAACACTTCCTACACCTCCTATCTTGATTCCGACTTTACTTTGCCCAAGGAATCTTCTTATGGCTTGATTGAGTTTCAAACACCCTTTCTGCACTACTCATATTGGTTTCATTATACCCCCGTCTTACGAGTCAAATCTTATCCCGAATCCACGAGGTGTTACAATACCATGAAACAATAAAGGATGAGAGAAATGACATATTTCACTAAGAACATCCTCAACTAGCAACTTCAAGCTCAACACAACCTCTAACCATAATTAATAGGGTAACGAGCACAACATCACAACATGAGGCGACAAGCCCAACATCACAAACACAACAACAAGCCCAATATCACAATATGACGACTAGCCACACATTGAAGACAATTACCAGCCTAAGAGTATCCATCTCAACTGCTTGTCGGAAGACCTATGCATGCTTTCTCCATTAATATCTACTAATTACATATGAATTCCTAATCGGAGTCTAACTTAACTAAGCTATAACCTACCTCGAAGCCAAATAGGTTCCACGAACATCCCTCTTGAACTTCATATTCCTTTTTCGAGAAGCGTTGAGAATAATAGGGTAAAAAAGAACACGTATTTCATGTAAGTAACATGTTGAGGATATTCAAATACTACAACTCTAGAAGAGTTCTAAGAGATCTATGGAGAACGACCCCGGGCCAACAAAGGCAAAATAATTTTTTTTCCTTTAAACTAGTTTATTAAGAACACCAATGATCAACAACCTACATATCATATACATCTAACCCCCCAATGAGATATCAATTACTCTAAATTCCAAAACCCCCAAATTCAAGAAAATTCCATACTTACCCCATTTGAGAAATACCATTTAAGAACAATAACAATTTGAGTAAAACAATTAGTTTCCCCAAGCTTAGAATAAGTTATTAATCCTTAACCACCGAGATTTTAGTAAAAGGGACACCATTTACCCACCTAGGGTTCTTATTAACTTGAGAGATTCCCCTAAAACCTAATTTCCTAACATGAATTTTAAACAATGGACAATGAGGGGAAAAAAGGGAAATAAAAGAGGATGAGTTAGATCTTACTCTCTCCAAGGGACATGCAAAACTTCTGGAAATGCTGCCTAACCAGTCTTAATAGAGTTTTGGAGGAAAATAAGGTCCAATCCCAAAATGGGGAAATAAAGGCTAGGTCTGATTCAGCGATTTCCGCTTACGCGGAAGACCACTCGCCTATGCGATACCGCTTCTACGGAAAGTATTACGCAGAAGCTGGTTCAATAACTAGATAGAATTTCCACCAACGCGAATAGTATCTCGTAGACATGGGAATGCTGAGGAGGCTCGCCGAATGCAGAAGCGCAATAACTGCTTTCGAAAATTCCTAAGTAAGAGGAGTTATTTCTAAAATCGTCTATAGGTCACCCTTACCAGTAAATCCCACGTATAATAACTATTGGTAAGAAACCCGAACAAGGGGTATTTTCGAAAAAGAAAAAGAAAAGTCTGTAATGACCAAACGGGTCATTACATCAGATACTAATTAAACAACCATTCATCCTTGAATGGAGAGTACCAGAAGAGAGATGTGTAGAACCGGTAAGGAATTGGAGACATGGTCTCATAAGGGATTCTTCTTAAACATGTAAAATGATTATCCAAGAATAACATTACATCTTATGCCCAGAAACCAAAGGTACCAGTCTCCACTTACAAAGTAGCTCTCATCATGAGAAACTCGAGTTATCCACTGTGAACACATAAGCTTACATCATAACTCTTTGGAAAGAAAGCGATCGAGAAATTTTAGCTCGAAAGATTGTGGTAATGCTTCATGCCATCAGCCATTCTGTCATGAATTTTGACATCATTTAGCTGCCGGAAGTAGTAGTATACGTAGGTGGCGAATCTTCTCTGCTCATACACCCGTTGTGTGTCCTTGTCTGCTGGCCTTCTATCGTCGGAGTGTTGCTAGCCTTATCGGAAATAAGTCGGTACTTATCGAGTCAACAACCTTATTCATCTACGTAGTCTAAAAAATTAGGACCTTATTTGGTAGGACACCCAAAAGGATATTGGTGGTCTGATATGCCCCGTAAGATATATATGATAGTCACAGGTGGATTTGAATCAAACTGGGGTGGAATAACTACTACTCGAAGGAGCATAGATTCATAGGTTGTCGCTTACGCGAAGGGAAAAGCGCAGTGGCACACTCGCTAGTGTGAATGACTATCCGCATTGGCGACAGTATCTAAAGGAACCAGACTTACAGGTTTGAAGGGAACACACCGAGGCGAGTCCATGAACGCGATCAATTCAGCTATAGAAGTTCGCTAGTTCAAAAAGTTTCAGAAAGGCAGATTGGTAGCTTTACGACTTCCACACCCCCACAACACTCCACCACCCAAAATTTTATCGCCATTCCCCAATCGTTACACCCCTCTCCATAAAACACCTCCCCACCGCTATCTCCTTCTCATTCCCATACTACACACATAACACACAAGCAAACGATACAGTTACGAGCAAAAAAATAAGGGGATTTTCAACCACACTTCCTCCTCTCCAAGTCTCTACTCCACGGTAAGTTTATCACACCCACTGTACTCTAGAACAATTTGTAATTGCAAATCTGAGTTTGTACATGCCTAAAATTTGAGGATTTTGGGGGTAGAATTTGGAATTTTGTGATGTGGGTTTTGTAGGTGGGTGGTTGAAAAATTCTATAGGTTTGATTGTTATTTAACATTAGATCATGCTCATTATTGTGTAATTCCCTAGAATTGCTCGAAATTAGGTTGAAAACTTTGAATAATAATGGGGTAGGTGTTCATGGTAGTTGGGGCAGAATCATTAGAATTTTGGGGTGTTTATTGCTTGAAATCATGTTTTATGAAGTCTAATAGCCGTGCATGCTCTAATCATAGATGATCTAGGAGTAAAAACATGGATTTTGGGTCCAAATTGTGCGAAAAGTTAAGAAATTTTTTCTAGGTCTCATAGGTTCAAGATGAGCCCACCTCTGCGGAACAAGTTCCGTATACGAGACTTTGCCTCAGCGCCCTACCTTGTGCTGATGCAAAAAGTACTTGGGTGGGGTACATAAGCGGATGCGGATCAATTTTTGCGGATGCAGGTCCACTCCTGCCTCAATTGCTCTGCAGGCGCGAGACCTGCATAGACAGTTCTAAACCAGTAGCTTCGCACTGGTTTGGCCTGGCTCAGTTTTTCTAGTTTTTTTTGGCTCGTTTGATGAGTTTTAAATTGCTGGACTTGTTTCAATCATTGAACTGACTGAGTTTCGATCAATGTAGGTACTAATTGGCAAAAACTGGATCAACAAGAGAAAGCAAATATTGCTCTAAACGTAGGAAATGTCGGAGGAGGTGCCTAGTGTTATTTTTATGAGACCCGCTTCATGTCTCAGGACTGTCATACTCGCTACTCCAAAAATTTGTTAGAGAAGAAACTCTTGCATGAGAAGGGAATCGATATGCGCAAAGTGGAGGAGCATCTTCCTTACTTCTACCAGCGCCTCTATGAAATAGGCTGGAACTGCTTCATTAAAACTTTGAGCAAGAAAAACATGCATTGGGTGCGGGAGTTTTATTCCAACCTGAAACGAGTGAGGCTTTCTTAGCTGGATCCGGAGATAATTATCTAGGGTACGGTAGTGAAGTTGAATGCTGAGGTGATCAATGCTCTCTATAACTTGAACAATCATCCCATGAAGTTAATAGAGGCTAAGGATTTTTATGGAAATGGAGACTGGTTGGTCTCCAAACTGGTTGCAGAGGGTGACAGGGGCAAGATTACTTGGGTTCATACGAAAATAGGGATTTAGAACAATTACTTTACTGCTGAGGCCAAGAGGTGGGAGAGTATCATTGCTCACAGAGTGAACCCGTCATCAAACACCACTCACTGCACGTATTCTCATGCCTTCATGATTACTTGGATCTTGGATGACATTCCGATGAATGTTGGTGCATTGGTGATTCAGGTATGGAAGGATTACTTGCATTTGGGTGGTCTGAGTTTGATGCTCCCTCGCCGATTACTGACTTGTGCCAAGATACGGGGGTCCCGTCCCATCCTACTGATGATTGAGTTGATCCAGATAATCCGCTGCACCCGCTGAGGTTCTAAGGGAAGGGTAGTGTGACGTCAAGCAAGAAGAGGAAGGTTAAGGCGACTGTGGATGATGATGAAGACGAGGATGATTCTTTTCCTTCGCGGTCGCAGGGGCAAGATTCGATAATTGCTCAGCTGCAGGTGATTTGGTACTTGGTATCTCGGATTCCCAGGCCTCCCACAGATGTCGGTAGCTGGCCAGTTCACCAGGGAGGAGATTAAATAATATCTGAAGGCACAAAAAGGGATAAAGACCTCGATTAGCTCCATTGAGGCAGCCTATAGCAGTATGGAAAAACAGTGAGCTCTGCATGGACCTTGACAAAGAGAAGAAGAAGTGTAGGTCAAGGGACAAATTACTTGTGAGGATGTGGAAGGGCATCAAAGCGGTCTGCAATATGCTGAATTCGAAGGGAAGGCTTCCAGTTGAGGACACAGATGATAAGGAGAGGTACTCCTTCCAATCTGTAGCACCTCGTATATTCGGGCTAAGGTTTGACCTGCAAGACAAGGGTATAATGAACCCAATATAAGGAGTGTAAAAAGGATTTTTGAAACCTAATCAAGTTATAAGAAGAATCCATGGGAAAAGTAAAGTCGGAAGCTACCCTATAGAGCATGTTTTCAAGTGAGTTTGTACTAGATATCACTTAAAGTAAGTAGATGGAATAATCTATAAGGAATTTTTGGAAAACTTCCTTCATGAAAGCAGTAGATCTTTGAATTACCTTTCAAATGGTATATTATGGAGGTCAAAAGGACATATGTACAAAATGTTAGGTACGATTTAAGAAATAGTATTATGCCGCTCCATAAAAATGGGCCGTAAAATACCAAAAATATCCAGCACACTGTTACGGTTTCACGGCATGATTTACAAGCTGTAAAACGGGTCTGAAAACAATTTTAAAAGTTCATTTTTTGATTTTTTTTCACTTCATTCCTCACATCCTCAAGCCCTAGAACGACCATTCTCTCTTCCCATCATCCTCCTATACCAAGGTAAGCCTCTTCCAAGTAATTCCAAGTGTTTCTAACATCACCACATGAATTCTAAGTGAAAATCCATTGTTCCTAACCTAGGGTTTGTAATAAAATCTATCTCAAGGTTCAAGATTTGAGCTTTTGGAATTCCTCTTCAAAGATTCAGACTTTTCTCAAGTTTTTAGAGAGATTAAGGTATATAGGGTTTCTATGCACGTGTGGGAATGTTATTGTTCTTCCCCACGTCGCGTTCTTCCATGATCATACAAAATTCCACAAACCTAGGCTTTTTATTTTATTCATGATGATCCTAAGTTACATGTACCATAATATACCATGTTTGTTTTAATAATTCGTTATTATGTTCTTAATATTCCTTTTTTGGTTATTGAGAATCCGTCTGTAATCCATGAACACCCATGCTATGCATTCCACGGGTTCTTAAATGCAAGATACGAACTATTATGCTTATTTTCATGAGATTCTGCATGTTCTTTTTCCATGTTTCCATACAAGCTATATTATATATTTATATTCATGCTATATTACACTCATGAATCATGTTTACTAGCCATGTTTACCAATCCTGTGTACAAGTCATATTTACAAGTCATGTTATGAAAAATCATGAGCTTCTAAGCCAACTATAACCATGTTCATGTTCATGTTCATGTTTTTGGGAGTAGTTCAAACAACCTGAAACTACATATTCCAATGTAGGGTAAGGGTTGATCAACCCAGATTAAGATGACACCTTCAGACAATTGAATTGGATACTTTCATGTCATGCTTATGTCCCATACCCTGGGAAGGTGTGGGGTTGCTCTACTGGTTGGGCTAGGTACCAGACTTCACGTACCCACATGGTGAATCAATATTGTCGGTTATACTACGTCTTTCCCATAAGATACAGATATATATATGTACTTAAAAATATTTTTACTCATGTTATAAATTTATTCATGTCAGATAATGCCTATGTTCATGTTCAACTTACAGTTTCAGTTTTAGTCCTATTACTTCATCTGTCATGTTTATTTCATTCAATTGATTTATATACCAGTACAGTTCAAATGTACTGACGTGTCCTTTCACTGCACGGGGGCCAACATTTCACGATGCAAGTATTGATCTACAGGATAGTGGATCTGCTCGTTAGGACTATTCACGTATCATCTATTGGTGAGCCCCATCTAATTCGGGGTGTTATCTTTACTCTATTTTCATGTTAGTCATATAGTCAAGATAGGCCGGGTCCCTTGTTTGGTAGACACTTTAGCAATCAGACTCATGTCAGAGGTTTCATAAATTAGTTCAGTTATGTCATGTCAGATATTCAGTTGAGTTAGCCTTGTTGGCTACGTTACTATACTTTCAGACTATTTCCGCATTTATGATATAGTGGTATTTTCATACTTATGATTATGAGGTCCCACGTTTTACTCAAATTATGCATGTTTAACTTATATTCCACATCAGTACATCTCCCATGTTGATTCAGCAAGCCATGTGGTTCGCTCGGTCATATGCAGCAAGGCACCGAGTGCTGTGTTTCGCCCAGGCCATAGTTTGAGGCGTGACACTATCAGAGGCCGAGGGTGAATCTGGTGAGGGCGGTTCAGGTGGAGGTGGCAGCAGCGAGGATGAGGAGGACGAGGCCCAAAGTACACCTCGGTAGGCTTGAGCCCATACAGTTTCTGGTCTAGCCCTTGTTGGGCTTTCATTTTAGACTTTTTATTACTTTGGATTTTAGACATTTGGATATTGGTTTTCTTTTGTTTCTTGTTGTTTTTATTTGGTTTGAATGATATTTTTTGTGCTTTTGCCGGGCTTTCTATATTTTCTAGACTAGTGCCCTTGTCGGGCTTGATTTTATATGCAGGGTTGTCATTTGATTAATTGGTTACGAATTGATGTTGAATAGGTTGAAAAGAAGGGGCCGAACTTCATTAGCTTATGCCGAGTGATTTCGCTGACACAGAACAAATCTCTGCAGATGCGGATTCGCTTCGGCGTAATGTGCTTCGCGCATTCGGATTGGAATAAATTGATTCGGGTCCGCCTCTGTAGATAGAACTCTGCAAAGGCGGTCTCGCATCTGTGGCCCATTCTTCCCGGACGTGGTCATTTTCTCGAGGTACGAGATGGCTAGAACTAGAAGGGAGAATTCCTATTAAGTCTAGGAAATTTTCACGACATCTGAAACTCATTAAAACATTCTCCCAGCAGGAATCAAGCTTACACAACACTCCCTAACACACTACACATAAATACCAATTTGAACGAAGTGGCACGATAGGAGTGAAAGAAGAGAAGTTTCCTAAATGTGTTATAGCACCTCGCAGAAGAGTACAAACATCTACATACCATTCCACGAGACTCTATTAGACACAACTCTTATACTCGTGAGATCGATAACCTAACACTCTGATTCCAACCTGTCACGAATCAAATCGTGAACCGTGCAGGTACCCACACTAATCTCCTAGTGGGTGAACCCTTCTCAAACACAAAACTCATTTTTACGCCATTTTAAGAAAAACGATAAGCTAACCATTTCAAACATCATTTTAAAAGTAGAAAATAGCGAAAAGAATACTTTCATTCATTGAACCGTTTCCCAATACAAGAGCTTCTAAAATATACAACTTGAAATAAATTGAAACCTCCAACTGAATACAACTTCTGTTTTGGAATGAGAAATTAACAGAGATCTTTAGAATGAACTCCGTGAGACCCTCGAAGGCTAAGTGAATCTTGCACATCAACCTGGAACAACTCTACACCCCGGGAACGGTGTAGCAAGAGTAGTATTAGTACAACACAGGTACTGGTAAGCATTATGGGCCGACAACAATGAGTAAGACATATGTAACAAGCAAAAATTAACAGATAAGATGATAGGTGATCAAACATGGAACTTAAATACATCAACACAAAAGTTCATACCATATGATATGGATAATTATCTCTTTACTTAGACCATAACATAAAATCAACTTCTAATCCTCAATATGTTTGCATCTCACCAATTACTTACCACACAACCAAACAATCACTTAAGCATCACACAATCAAGCTGCGAACAAAATAAGGAAAACTATGATGATGTGGTATGCAATGCATACGAATATAATGCAATGTGATGCAATGGACAATGTCCAAAACCTGTACACACTTGCTATAGATGGAACTTTCGATGTCTCGATAGTCATGACCTATGGGGGACCCGTGAAGTAAATGTATTGCTCACTCTAGAATGTCCCTTCGGATCACGAGCACTTATACCTTCCGCTACGGTAGCAACCTCGGATCACGAATTCACATAGTATATCAAAATGTCACATTTCTTTATCATTGTTGCCATAAATCTTTCATCATCGTACCATATCGCTTTTGTCATTGTTTTCATTGGAACAACATCAAGTAACCATGGGAAATACGGAATGAAATGCATCCATGAATGTCAAACTCAACAATGATAATCATGAGAGTGTAATAGCTATAACCAATCCATCATAATCCAAAGTAATACAACACATAATTTAACCTCGAGCACAAATACCATGCAACTCATTATTCATTTCATCTTAGATGGAACTTCTAACTCCCAAGCCTGTCAGTCATTACATTAGTCTCCCCCATAAACCACAGTTGTACATAGCAGATCACAATACAAGTGGTCATACCATGAAATGATAAAGGATAAGGGAAATGACATACTTCACTAAGAACATCCTCAACCAGCAACTTCAAGCTTAACACAACCCCTAACCATAATTAATAGGGAAATGAGCACAACATCACAACATGAGGCGACAAGCCCAACATCACGAACACAACAACAAGCCTAATATCAAAAGATGACGACTAGCCACACACAGAAGACAATTACCAACCTACGAGTATCCATCTCAACAGCTTGTTCGAAGACCTATGCATGGAGGTCTTTCTCCTTATCGGATCTGGAAGGGGCTGCTGCTGTAACTCCCAGCCTAATGGGCATAAAGGAATAGAGAAAGACATCTTGACTATAACTTAATTTCATGTCACCCTATGAACCTAACTTGAGAGAGGTTTCAATGGAGGTTGGCTTATTTTAGCAGTTATAGGCTTCAGTTTCTCGCCCTGCCTCTGTAATTATTTCTCAAGGCATATCAAATCTTGCATCTTAAGAATGTAACTGCTCCTGATTACTTTTAACCTTTGGTTTTCGTGTGTATTGTTAGAAAAATAGCTAAACATAATCGAAGAAGAAATGGCTTTGAGGCGTAAATCGACTTTCCTTAAAGAGATATTGCTATTGGGATAATACAAGCAATTCCCTTTAGGATACAACAAAGCCCAGATTATGCCTGCCGATTTTTCTATGCTACTTCATGAAGGAAGACCTTATTTATAGAGTTTCACAAGTGACTATTGTGAATAGTCATGACTTTTCATGAACATATATGTTCATTTAAATTCAGATTTTAAATAAAATCTGAAAATATCAAGACTTTTATTATGTAAAGTCTTCATACTCCTTTTGCCTTATGTTGTGTAAAAATCCCACTTTATATATATTACAAACTATCTAACAATCCCCCACTAGTTTATAATATTTCTTATAATATCATGCATACCGGAGAGTATCTTATAATAGATTTGAACTTTCCATTAGTGTAAATAATTTAAAGTTTTGATGAAGTTATAGGTATCTTTAATGATTTGAACCACAACTCCATGTGTCAAAGTCGAAAATGTCACGCGCATAATATTATTTAGCAGCTTAGAAAACCCAGTATTTGCTTTAGCACATTTATGGCCATGTGCTCATCCTTATTCCATGAATACTTACAAGACCAATCCTCTAAGTCTTGCTTTAAAGCGGTACCACTTCAATATTCATATAGGTGAAATTTAGCTATTATGTCCCTGTTACTGCAGACATTTACTAATTTAATTAAGAATAAATTCAACCCCTTCTCGTAACAGTTTGCACTATGGAGTTTGTCTCTATGCCCCTGTTATTTTAGATATTTAACAACTCCTTAACTCCTCATATAATATTATGCAGTACATTTTATTCAAGGCCCAAAACGAGGAGACTCGTGCTTTAGCAACACAAAATGACTTGTTATTACCCCTTGAACTTATAGTGTTAAGTGTATACTAACTCAAAGTTGGGTTCCCATCACTTGTGTTTAATTTAAGGATTTTAGCCTTATTTTTCGACAATTTATTTATACTGCATTTCTTCTTAATAAATCTTGCAAGATCAACATAAATTATTTTCATTGAAAAGATATCTTTTACATAGGCATGTGACACACCCATATGCCTAAACGTGTCACGACCCTAATTACCGATCATGCGGGCACCTACCTTATTATCACTAGTAGGCGAACCCTTACCCATTAATCCATTAATCATTAGCCAATTTCAACTTCTATAATCAATTACTAACCAATAGATAAGTGAACGAATGAATAAATAAAATAATTCATAATTAATAGATAATATAAGTGCGGAAGTCTTAACTATTACACCCCCAAGATCTGAAAGTCATCCTACAAGGACTCTAACTAACAATGTCTAAAGAATGAAGTATATCTCAACTATAATAACAAATAATGTCTGAAATAAAAATAGACGTCTGGAAAGAGAGATCTTCAGGTGGCATGGCATGGATAGAATCTCACCCTCGGACCTGATCGAGCAAACTAGCTTCAAGCTAGAGATGTAATTTGGATGAAATCTCTGGAGCACAATCTGCACTAAAAAAGGGTGCAGCAAGGTAGTATCAGTATAAATACTATGTACCGGTAAGCATCATAGGACGACTACGATTAGTTCATGCATATAAGTATAAAATCAACAAGATAAATAGATAGGCACTTAATATTCAAATCCAAGTCACAAAATATCACATAAGAGAGTCATAACCTAAGATGAAGCTTCTAACCCACAAGTTTGTCAAATTTCAATGATCTCACCTGATCATCACAAGTCCAAGTTCCTTCCCTAGGTAGAGTCACTAATCCACAATTTAACTCAGTCAATGATCATACCAATACCCCAACAGCCGTTTCGGCAAACACACCAAAATCAGGACTAAACGAGCCATATAATAATGCAGAATAAAATGTAATGATGTATAATGCAAAATATGATGATGTGCAATGCAAAATATGATGATGTGCAATGCATGTAATGCAATGCACTGGCCAAATACACACTGTACACACATGCTACTAATGTCATAGCTCAGTAGTCATGACCTGCAGGGGACCCATGGTGTCCATGTACCACTCGTTCCGGAACACTCCTCGGACCCGAGCCGTTAATCCTCCACCCCGGAAAGAACCTCGGTCACGGATCCACATCATGTATCACTCGTTTCGGAACACTTCTCGGACTCGAGTCACTTGTTGTCCTCCGCCTGAAATTTACCTCGGACTCGAGCTTATACACCCTCCGTTCCGGAAAGAGCCTCGGACCCGGATCCACTCGATTATACAAGAAACACTGTTACATCTCTTTTAATGAGCAATTATCAAGTAGTATATTATTTTCATCAAGAAGATCATATTAGCTTTTCACCACAATTGTCATCAATTTGTATCACAAGTTCATCAAGAAGATTATATTAACTTCTGCACAATTTCACATCACAATGTATGTCTTAATGTATTTCAGTTCATTAGTATGTATGGACTATGAACAATCAGCAATATCAGTGTCAAACACAAGGCATCATGCCACAAGTCTTCCAAATCATTTCCATCATGCACGAGTGTATGAATGCATAGATGAGTGTAAACGTGGTAAATCAATACAAGTCAATAAAGCAACAGTGAAGGTGCACGTCACAAAGCCACAAGTCATATCAAGACTTGGATCAACTTAGCCATGAAATGAATCATACAATCATCTTAACCAACATAATAGTCTATGTCCCTCTTTACTTCCACATGTAGCAAGTACGCCTCACAACTAAGTCTGGTAACACCAAGAAGCTCCACTTTTCTATATATTATCATCAACAGCAATCATACATCAAGTTTTCATCTACGTACTGTCATAAGTTTATATCACAATTCAAGCCTAAACTCATTATCCTTCCTTTCTCTGATAATATATGTCACAATAAGAGAGAACTGGGTACAACACGACCATTTAGGCAATAAGTCTAATTACAGTAATAGGGAAACAAGCCACCATCAACGACAATCAACTGAATAGAAATCCATCCCAAATCGCCACAGTACGAATACAGGTACATCTCATCTTTCAGTACATAAAGTAACGACGACGAGCCCACAAAATCAAAAGTCATGTCAAACTAGCTAATATCCAACCAAAACACCATGTCCGAAGACCTAATCATGCTTTCTTCCGTCAATTCTATATAATACATACGTTTCGCTAATCAAAGTCTAACTAAAGTAAGCCGTAACCTACCTGGAATGCCGAGCAACAGTCTCGAATCACCAAACCTTAGCCTTGCCTTCCTCTTTGGAGAACCTCAAAACGATTAACGTCTATCAAATATGAATTCTATGTCAGAATATAAATCTAAGGATACCCATATTGCCATACTTTTATCCAAACCCAAAAATGGACCCAAAATAGCTAAATCCGAGCCACAAGGGCAAAATTGTAATTTTATTGAAAATTCAGATACAATATAGTCAAAATAGTACTCTACGAGTCTAAACGAGTCCAACGATACCCGTATTGCTATACTTTTAGAAAAATATCTAAAATACACCTAGAATGTGAATCCGAGTTCATAAGGGTAAAACGGGAAATTTAGTGCACAATTATGTTACCCATCATCTAGTTAACCTTCAATCTTAATTTCATGGAATTCTATTCATGACAAGCTATCCAAATTCATCTTTTCTATTTTTAGCCCTAGGGTTCTTAATCCATTAGTTCTTCACAATTAGTATGTAGGAATGACTATGAGATGATGATAATTGACACATAAATAATGAATACTAGGTTAGAATCTTACCCCAAAGTGCTTGTGAATGCTTTTCGATTGTTCTCTCCCCAACCGTCCAACTATTGAAGGTTTCATCAATTCTTGGGTTTTAATCTTGCACTCACCATTAATGGAGCTTAAGCTTGACAAGAGATTTGAGGAAGGAGAAATAATGAATCACGTAAGGGTTTGCACTTACCTTCAAAAAGGAACTTCACCCTAGCCCTAGGAAAATAGCCTCTCACATTCTAAGTGTTTTTGGGTTTAGGATGGGAAAAACATAAAAAAAAAAAAAAAGACATTAAAAACGGACCTACTGCCCAGTTGGGCTGCTGTGGCGCTCATTAGGCCGCTATAGCGGTCCTCTGGTCGCTGCCAGCGGCCAGCTGGAACAGCCCGAACGAAAACGAGCATAACTCCCTCATCCGGAGGCCAAACACGTCGATTCTTTTTCCTATAGCTTCATAATTTCGATACGGATTTAATGGTTCAGACCTCACTCAAAAATAAAGGTCGGATGATCATTCTGGAGCCATTTCTATCCACAGATCTCCGACGAAAACATCGAATACGAGTGCGACCAACCCCAAACCCATACGAAACTCTTTGGAACCTCACCAAAACTTGTGGACAAGTTCAAAATCATCATAATAACATATTGGAACTTCCAAAACATAGACACGGGGTCATCCTAACCCGACATTGACCATGGTCAACTCTAACTCGTCAACTTAACTAGTTTCTCCATGAATGACTCAATTTACACTCGAACCTTGCGGAACCCAATCCAATGACTTTATTAAGTTATATATCATACTAACACGACATGGGGAAGGGTCAACCAGGGTAATTAGGTCAAAAGCACTATAACGACCAGGTGGGTCGTTACAAAAAGGCATGTGGCACACACATATGCCTAAACTTTTCATTGCATATCCAATTATTGGCTACTCTTATCGTTGCATCATTACATTTATAAACAACATAGAATGGTAGCATCAGTTGTGGCCACAACACTTTGATATCATATTTCTCAACCATTCCGCTTCTTTTCAAGAATCTTCATGCTAGATATTCTTATTCCATTCTGGAATACAAATTTACTTTGATGTCCAAATTATAGCACCTTCGTCATCTTACAAATCTAACTTTTATGGATTTTATCATTATCATGTATTGGTTCAGCACTCTCTTAAAGACCAATGTATTAATACCCCCACTTATGAAGGTGATGTCTATACATTTTTATTTTTTTTTATTTTTTATATCTTTCAACATATACATCTTTTAATAAAAAGTCACAACATTTATGAAAGAACACAACATTTATAGGAAGGCTTATATCATAACCATCATTTTGGTAGTTTGATCAACTAATCATCACCAAAATTGTCAAGTTGTAAATTCACTACCACATCAAGGATATATTTTGTGGGAGTTGAAGAAATAATTTTATATCTTAAACTTCTTCAAATATTATTGGCTATCAATCATAAGCCAAGTACCCCTACACTTTAAACATTTTAAGTGTCCTTTCCAAATAATAAAAAATCTTGAAATATTATTATGAAAGTCATAACCTCTCAAGTGACATCTTTACACGAGTGAATATAATATTTCAAGTGACACCCTTTCACAAATGAGCACAATATTTCTGAAACGACACATGACCAACCGCCACGTTAGTGATTCAATTAACTAGTCGTCACCAAAATGAACCAATTATAAATTCATTCATTGTCATATCAATATCCACCAAGGATTTGTGGGAGTGGAAGAACTACACACATAAATAACTTTATATCTCAAGTTTCTTCATAATTGTAACAAACACTAAGTCCAATATTAACATTTATTCATAAGTCAAACATCCCCACATTTTAAATCTTTCAAATGACGTATTCTAGGCGACATTATCATATTGTTGCCAATGGTAATTCACAAATTATTAATATTTTTTTAGTAAGATATCAAATTCATATACAATGTCTTTCCATTCCCTTTTCACAACACATATGAAATAGAATTACTTAGTAAATCATTTTGGTGCCAATTAGAGCATTCAGCATTATAAATTCATTTTGTTATAATATGAAGACGTTACTATTACAAAAGCATTTCAACAGTTAATGTACTCAAAATGATCTACAAATAAAGTACCTTTTCTCTAAATTTTAAATTATTTGAACAACTTTCAAATATGAACAGCATCCATCAAAATAAACGAATTCATATATGTCACCCTCAACTTAAAGGCAACATTCACATGATTTTTATGCAACATAGTTATGCCACAATAATATTATTCTTTGGTGCAGAATAACAAATTTATAATAAATAAATCAAATATGTTATTCTTAAACATATTTAGAATGCATTTCATGATCATCACAAGTGGACCGTCTACCCTAATATTTATGAGAATAAATTTCACAAAAATCATAAAAAATAGAAATTCATAAATAAATAATGAGTGAAGTTCGAAATTAGAACCCGATTTTTGTCGCTTCTTAATCCATTACGTTAATGTGATCAGTTTACCATATTAAACTCAAAGCCATTGCCTTCACTCTTTCTTGGTTCGTGGTTTATCACGTTATTTTTTTCTGAAAAGGGAAATTATCCCCACTTTTGAAACTGCAACACTATTCGACACGCCTTTTGAAGCAATCATCAGACTTCCCAACAGTAATACTACTGGAACATATATTTTTCCATGAAAACGTTGGCCTTTTCTTTGTCTTGAGTCACGATTTTATTTTCCTCCATTCAAGAAATGTATTCAATTAAGAATACAATAATACTTTGACTTTTGAAGCCATAGCAAGTAGGAAAAAAGCTTACACCCCTTTTGAATCTACTTCTCTTTGGTTGTTGAACCAATCGGTATTCACATCTCCAATTGTAGATTCCTTTTTTCCTTGTCCTTTAATCTATGGATCACTATTTCCATTAGTATCTTCTTCATAATATCAATATCTCTTTAAGAGTGTTAGAAAAATAGGTAAACATAATCGAAGAAGAAATAACTTTGAGGCGTGGATAAATCGACTATCCTTAAGGGATATTGATCGTGTACTTATTGGGGATAATACAAGCAATTCTCTTTAGGATACAACAAAGCCCAGATTATACCTATAGTTTTTTCTATGCTACTTCATGAAGGAAGGCCTTATTATAGAGTTACACAAGTGACTATTGTAAACAGTCATGAACAACCATGTCCATTTAAATTCAGATTTTAAATAAAATCTGAAAATATCAAGACTTTTATTATGTAAGTCTTCAAACTCTCTTTTGCCTTATGTTGTGTGAAAATCTCACTTCATATATATTACAAACTATCTAACGGTGTATCCTGTTGTATATTTCAATGTGTTGTTTACATAATTTAGAGATTTTAAATAGAGGTTTTATATTTCAGTTTCATGTCTGTTTAATTTGTAGATTTTCTTTTTGGTGTATTTCCTCAACTCTTTAACCTTTTGAGATCTGCATTTGTCTGGAGTGGGACCTAGTGGGTAACTATATTGCCGGACTTTGCATCCCGAGTAGTGGCTAAAACAAGTTTGCTCCCCCATTTGCAGGGAGGAGACTTGGTGGCCATGGGAATAAAAGTAGAGAAAACTTGGTTCTTGCTTGCGAACATGAGCCACATCCAGGGGCGGAGCCACCCCCACCCAAGGGTGGTCAGATGAACACCCTTCGTCCGAAAAAGTTTCCGCGTATATAGGTTAATATTTTTTATTTTTGGATATATACTAATTGATGAACAACCTTGACAAAGATGAGAGTGATGGTCTAGCGGCCAAGGATGACGTCGTTTAGACTCTAATGTTTGACTTTGTGTTTTTAAATTAAAAAAATAGTTACTCATTAAATAAAAGCTAGTCAATATTTGTCTTCTCCTACACTCTTTGGAAAAAGAAACATAACTGGCCATTGTTGCATTGAGAGAAAGAAAAAACCCTTCTCCCCTTTTCTTTCAAGTTTCAACCCTTTTCCTTCCACAACCACTGTTATATTTTTTCATCAAAGACATTGCAGTCAAAAAGGTATTCTTTAGTTTTCTTATCCTTTAGTTAGATATTATACTTTTTTGATAGCATTAGTTCTTTTTTTCTCTGAAATTGATGTGTATTTCTTGAAATTGCTTTTGTGCATTTTTCTTCTTTGAACAGAGTTAGTTTCACATTTTAGTTTCTCTTAGTATAGATAACTAATGGTCATATAATTAAAAAATTAATAACTTAGTAGTTAGTACTATTTGGGGGAATTGAACAAAGTTTCAAGAATTCTTGAATTCTAATACAGTAATATTGTCTTTATGTTGTGCTAGTAAAAACTTATTTTGTACGGGTTGAATTCTGTTAAAAACTATCAATATGTTAGAGTAGATTTATCTATCCAGGAAGTAATTTGTATGACTAATTTTTAACAAGTGTGATGCATTTAACTGTTATTTTAGTTTGAAGTTTCAATGAGCTTGGAGAAAAATTTCCGTAAAGTACCAAAAACAAGTTCGGCATCTCAAAATCAAAATCAACTACATCGAGATGAAAATGATACGAGCCTTTTCTATTAATTGTTGAATATGTGTACTGAGAATGACTTTGAATAGAGCTAAAGTGCTACCTTGAGTTTGGTATGCAAGACTAAATCATGTGTTGATGTTGAACATAGGACCTAATATACTGTTGATATGGTTTTCTGGAGAAATGAAGTCAATGCATATCTTCAATTTCATGTGCAGAATACCAACAATTGGGCTAAGTTAAATTCAGATTAAAAAAATTAGTAGACATATTCAGCACTATTTTGCTAGCTTCTGTTTTAGGATTCTTTTTTTTTTTCTTTTGAATAGTTGGTTTATATGATTTGAGCAGGAACAAGGTTGGCCAACTATGGGATTGCAACCACTGAATATGGGAATAGGTTTGGGTAGGAGTTGTGATTTTTCTACTCTCACTTCCTCCACAAATTCTTCAGATTCGGACACTAAGGTCAGTCTTGCACCTTTATATTAACATAGTACAATTACATGCACTGCTTTTCTTTCTTTCTCACCCACCCTGTTCTAAAAGTATGAACACCCTTGATGAAAATCTTGGCTCTGCCACTGGCCACATCCTTACTCTAGGTAAAAGCTTGACCATGTTTTTTAGAACTAATTTTGACAACACCCTAATTATTGTTCTTTGATCATTCACTTGTTCGTCAGCATGTTTACACGAACAAGATTATGGTGTCATGTTGTGGTTGACTAGTAGATGATTGGATTGCCAGCTTGAGACGTTCAAAGGTATGAACCTCTAAACTAGACGCTGTGGATGGTAGCATGCCAACTGATTGTTGAAAAGTTGGTATCAGATTACTTAGTAACTTTTAACTTGAGCTTAGAGCAAATGAATGAATAAAAAATCAAAAGACGGAGATATGAGATTTTCTAAATGATCAAAACCAAATCCCAATCAGGCTAACCTTTTGTGGTGTGCATTCTAATTGAGCTCCGATCAAGCCCAACTAAGAATAATCTTGGTGCATAGCATAAAATCAGAATATGTTGTGTGCAATGAGTGCTGCCACTAGAGTTGTCGAAATGGATCAGTCTAGCCCAACTTAGCTCAAGCCTCGCTGGCCAAGGAATTTGATGGGCTAATGCTGGCTGGCCCTTCATTTGAAAGGGCCTTAAAATGGCCAGCCCAACCTAGCTCTAAAAGGGCTGCGGATGTATGGGCTAGCCCTTCACTTTTTTCCAAATTCTTTTTTTATAAGAAAATTTCCTTTCAATATAAATTTGAACGTATAATTATGTCCATTGATAACATTTCTAACATATGATTATATGAAAGTACACAATTCTACGACCACTTATTGCATATTCAATACTCATCGTCAAGCACATTTGAAGCCTTTTGTGATAAAGTTGTCTTAATTAAGATCTTCATCTACATTCATATTCAAATTTAATTAGTTAAACATTATCAAATAACTACGTTTTAATAACTAGTAATATTTAAATTCACTTAAAACTATTACCACCACTTTGAGTTTGGGTAAAACTGTGCAACAAATTTCGAGTAGCACAAGTGTTACACTTTGATGGTGGATGGAACTTTTATATTGGGTGATTAGGAATTTTGGTATCAGGAATTTAACGCTAAATGAGTTAAGTATTGTGTATGATACTACGACTTATTCAATCATCGCTATTCCTAGTTTTTACTTTTTTTCCACAATTTTCTTTTAAATTTTAAATTTAAATTGAAATGACGATCATGAATGCAACTTCGATACTATGTGATTAGGATTTAACGCTAAATGAGTAAAGTATTGTGCAGATGTTAATGACTTGTTTGACCAAGCTTCCAAATCAGCTTATTTGAAAAGTATTTTTCCAAAAGTGCTTTTCAAAAAAGTACTTTTGACGAAAAATAATTTGTGATTGGCCAATTAATTTAAAAAGCAATTTAGAACAGCAATTCGTGTTTGACCAAGCTTTCAAAAAAATGCTTCTAACTGTATTTTTCTTAAAAGTGTTTTTAGGCAGAAGCTATTTTTTTAAACTTCTGAAAAATAGTTTTTTTTTTTTTTTGGGTAACTACCATTTTTTGTATTAATCACCAATGAACCATTACAAGCACCATAGCACAGCTTATACCTCAACTTGCTATCAGTACAACCACCATTACACACACCTAGTTAGAACTTTTACAAAAAGAAATGCTGAATCATACTTCTAAGCCTACGATTAGCTCTAACAACACATACATAAACAATTTCTCTAGCTATGCTATCACTAGTCCTACTCTTGTCCTCAAACACCCTTTGATTCCTTTCCAGCCAAACAACATGTACACATTCAGCCAACATCATTCTGAATAGTCCTGCAGCCTGAGTCTTGCCCTTGCCATTCATAATCACCCATCGCAGATATTGGTCCCATGTAGCAGTAGTAGCTGGTTTCCTCTGAGCCCACTTGAGAACTTTGTTGCAAACAAGCTTGATGAAATGACATTCCATGAACAAATGATCCCTGGTTTCGAGATAGGCAGTACACAAAGAACAGATAGGATCAACAGCTAGTCCCCACTTACTAAGCCTATCAGCAGTTAACATCCTTCCATGGAAGTGTAGCCACATAGAAAATCTAGCTTTCGGTCTTGCATCATTAGCAAACATGAGACTTTTCCATGGTATCACAAACACTTGAGGCAATATAGATTGATATATATTTCTGACTAAACTATGCTTGCTATGAGGGTGAATTTGGAACTAAGACAGAAGCTGCTTAGTAAACAAAATTTGCCTTACCATCCAAGAAGCTTGTTGAGGAATGGGGCAATCAAAAAATGCTGCATCTTTTATGTAGTATGTATGCACCCACGTGATCCATAACTTGTCCTTTTTGTGTGCAAGATCCCAGCAGCATCTGGCAATGGCAGCTTGATTCCAAAGCTTGAGATTGATCAAATTGAGTCCTCCAGTTGCAAATGGCATACATATTCTCTCCCAAGCAACCAATGCTCTTTTGGTGATCACATATGTTCCAAACCACAAGTGGCTTCTCCAGTAGGCATCAATAAATTTCAATATAGTTGTTGTATAATGACTCGTTTGGTCGTTATTGCATTTTTGACAATTTTTTACCCTTTCTCGAGCTTGGTTAGCTCACTTTTGACCCGAGGGGACCGTTGACATGCTTTCCGAGGTGTTTAGATTTGATTCGAGTGACTTTTTGTGAAAATTAAACTTAAAGGGAAAAATAGTTGACTCAAAGTTGACTTTTGTGTAAACGGACTTTTTTCGAAAATTCTTCAATTTCGAGAGGTCTGGATGGTCATTTAGAACTTGTATGCATATTTGATTCGGTCCCAATGCACTTGGATGCATTTTGGGACTTGGGTTGGAAGATTATAAATGAGGTATGGGGGGTTGACTCGGTCACCGAGATCTCCAATAGGAATTTCGAGGCCACGAGTGTGTTCGTAGCGTGTTTTTATGTATATTTGCATATTTAGTATTTGTTCGAGAGGTTCCGGGATGGTTATGGGTGTCAATTTAAAATTTGGAAGACATTGAAAATTCTGGTGTCTAGTGCCTCCAATTCGGTGGCGCCATGGCGGTTTGGTGCCTCCAATTCGGTGGCACCATGGCAGTCTGGTGCCTCCAATTCGATGGTGCCATGGCGGTCTGTTGACCTCCAATTCGGTGACGGGCAATGACTGGGGTATTTAATGATATAAAACCCCAAATCTTTTCATTCATTTATTATTCCGAAGTAGTTCATGTTGGGAGCTTTTCTAGAGGTTTCCTGGGGCAAACTCTTTGACGTAAACTCATTTATCATCTCTCCCTAATCTTGATTCTTCACCTAGTTATCATTAATCCATGCTAGAATCTTCCTAAAGTTATGAGAGCCAAGTGGGTTTAATGGATATTTCATCTAGGGTTCTAAATCAAGATTTGTTGGTTGGGTTTATGCTAGATTATGATGTATCTAAGGTTATTGGTCATTTATCTTCCATTATTAGAGTTGAATTCTTGAATCAAAGAATTAAGGTCTAAGGTTGTTGGGTTATGATCACCTAGTGCTTAATTTGATATTTTACTCCAGAATTTTTGATTTTCACTTTGTGGGCCCCGTTTCCCCAATTTCAAGGGTTAAAATTGACCTAAGATGAATAGTAGCAATATTAGTATCATTCTTCATGATTTCTAATCTAGATTTCGAATATGCCTAGACTACTTTGGTTCTAAGATTCAGCAAAAAAGGAAAGCTAAGGAGTGATTTGTTAGTGTTGCGGTTCGGCCATCCAGGTAGGTTATGACTTACCCTTGGAGAGACTTAATATAGCGAAACATATATTTAGATTATATTGTCGGAGAAAGCATGTAAACCTTCGGGTATGAAGTTGGGTTGGATATTGCCTTAGGTTGGGCCTTGTTGAGTGATTGGGGCTAGCCACCCCGTTGTGTTGTGACTTGATTGCTTTATTGTGCTGGTTTGATGCCACGTGTTGTTAGTAGATATTGGGAATTTTTGTTCCATCTTGATTGTGATATTATAGTATCTTACGGGTGGATGTTAATACGAGGATAGAGTTCTATATGACTTGGGTAATCTCTCATGATGTTGTTGGCGTACCCATGTTGGTACTTGTGACACTAATATGTTATTGGCATACCATGTTGGTACTTGTGATATTGACCTGATTCTTGATGTTGGCACATGCATTGCACACATTCTCATGATATACTGTTGATACATTTTTGGTACTTGATAAAACACTGTGATGAGCTGAGCTCAGTTTGCATGCAAGTGATGTGAGTAGTCCGATGGTTATTCCGGAATTGTGGATTGTGTGAAAGAGAGATGAGAGTTCGTGATCAGTGGTTATGTACCGAAGCAGAATGAGTGTGATAAGAGATCCTGTTGTTGTCATCTGCATGCTTGAATCATACATTGAGCACTCATCTTGCATATATATATCTATAAGGCACATTTGACAAGGCGGTGACGATGTGGCCTATGTTGTTTGAAATACTTGGGAGGTTTTATACTAATTGCGCGACTATCCTATGTTGTGTGATACGGGATGGTCGGCAGGCGTGAAGGGTGGAAAGGTCGTCTCTATGATGTGTGATACGGAGCGACATAGTACATGGACTTCGCGGGTCCCCTATGGGTTGTGCTACCGAGACGTCAATATTTCTGTCCGGAGTACATGTGTACACAACATTGCATTGAATATACATTCTATACATTATTGCATTGCATTGCATTTTGGTTTCTGTTGTGATGTACTTGCGATGCGTGGATTCAGACTGAGTATTTGAGAATTAGCATATTTGGGGAGTAGATGCTTCAACTTAAGTGATGACGTGTACTAGTTCTGGCTCGTGTATGACTTATACTTGTTGATTTATCTGTCTATCCTGCTTTATTATCTGAATTATGTCAGCTATGCTTATTTGGCCGATGATACCTACCAGTACCGTTGTTTTGTACTAACCTATGCTTGCTGCATTCTTTTATGGATGCAGAGTATTAGACAGGTTCCACTCTTTTCCCTCGAGGATAATGACGAGGCTGCTGTAGAGTCATTCCAGGGTGAGCACGATGACGGCCGCTGCCCGAATGTTCTCTCATTTACTTACTTGTCTTACTCTTATTTCGAGACAGTTCTATTATGAGATGTTATCATCTTTCAGACTCATAGTACGTAGTTAGTGCTGTTGTATGACCAGACCATATCTATGAGGTTATATTTAGTGTTTCCGCACTTTATCTTATGTGGATAATTTGAGACTTATTCTATATTTACTTCTTCTGCCTTTACTTAAATTGCTTAAATTGGGATAAGGGTTTGCCTATCATGGTGAAAATAATAGGTGCCCGCACGACCTAGTAAAATAGGGCGTGACAAGTTGGTATCAGAGCCCTAGGTTACCCGATCTATAATGCAAGAGCGTGTCTTGTAGAGTCTCGTGGATCGGTACGATGAGCTCCATACTTATCTACGAGGGGCTATGAGACATTTAGGAAACTTCAAATTCTTTCATTCTCTCGTGCGACTTTATTCAAATTGGTACTAGTCGATTCCAATTGGTATCTGGAACTTCTCATCTTTTTCATCCTTAGAAGATGAAAATCTGTCCTTAAATTCTTACGTGAATGGTTGATCTATGACGTGTCGTGGTTTGGTACGGGACGTGTTGCCCTGATTCGGACGCGTGATCCAGTTCGATTACTAGTTATGGCTTGAGGCCTCGATTTCTGTGTGGATTCGCGATTAGACTCGTTTATTGTGGAAGTTCGTGAGAAATTGGGAGTTAGGTCAGAGGGTTACAAGGTCTCCATGTTTCAGCGTTGGGTTGCTCGGATGTGACAAAGTACATTTATGGCTTCACAATAGTAGGTTGCTTGATGATGTGACCAGTTTGGCTTTAGCTTCATCAAGGCTTTATGATGGTGCGTGACACTGGTGTACCAATGGCGGGTCGACAATTCAGCAACGGTAGAATGTTAGACTTCGGTATGTGAGGACAAGTGTTTGTTCGGTGATGACCATCAAATGTGGACAACGTTTTGTGATCACATGTAATAAAGGAAAGAAGTTGACAATGAGGACATGAAAGAAGACTTGCGTGGAAAGCACGTAGCGAAGTGAGACTTTGTAGGATATCTTGGGCATGAGTACTTTTCGAGAGATTGGAAAGGAAAAATTGGTATCTAGCATGGTTGTCTGGTGCTAAATGTTATTCTTGATATAAGTTAGTTGATGTTAAAGGACTACTCGGCTATTAAGTGAATGCTATGGGAAAATTGCTTGATCGGTAAATTTGATTGGGTTGTAGAATTTGAGGGGTTAGTAATCGACTGATGGAAATGACTTCAATTATGAGCTTATGTGATAAGTTAATGACATGAGGAGTTGTTGGTTGTTCACTTAGATGGGGGGGGGGGGGGGGGGGGGCATTGATATTGTTTTGTGGTTTGTCAGGCTTAATGGATGATTAGTTTAGAGGATCGAGTGGATTTGAGCATTTGTTGGTTAATAGTGATAAAAGTGATTCCAAATGAAATATGGTAACTGAAGGATTACAATGAGGCATCTTGCTAACGGGTTCAGGAGATTAAGGTTCGTAAGACTTGAGGTGAGATAGCATGGTTACATGAGTTGTGTTTAGGTTGAGGGGGAATTATATCATGACGTTCAGTAAAATGGTGGCCGATGAGGTTGATTGATGTCTTCGAGATTAAGAGCAAAAAGGAAATCATTGAAACAAGAGTTAGTGATGTGAAAGTTCGATTGTGATTGTACAGTATAGAGTGGGATGGAGAGTTATGGATGAGTTGGAATGTTCAGTTATATCATAGACTAATAGGGTTTAGTGGTGGACTAAGGTTGGGAACCTTGTATTCATGGGGTAAAATAATTGGCTAGATCCCGCTACTAATGGTGCTATTACTCGGCTTAGGTGATTGAATAAAAAGGATTGGCGTGCGTGTGGTTAGAGATGTTCAGATTCGATAATTAAGGTAAGAGATGAATCTTCGAGGACAAGTGATGTTAAAGATTTGAGTAAAGGGTTAGTAAGCATGGGTACTGAAATGATAGAATGGGCGATGATGGGTTAACCGAGTTAAGTTCGGTATACATTTCGGGAATTGGGTAAGTAATTAGGGCAAGGACGCTTCAGCGGGATACATAAGAATATTAGTGGTACTGTTGTGTGATACGCCAGATTTAGTGAGTGTTCAGTTCAGAGTGGTAAGCGTTAAGGAAACGCTAATGTGCAGAGTGTGTGGTACGATCCTATCTCCAGGATTAATTCGGCTAGTTGCAAGATTTATGATTATGTGGTATTCGATGAAGTGGATTCGAGGATCGATTGCAGTGTCGATCATCGTGGAGTGATTAGAAAATTGGGAATTGACGAGTTGAGAAAAGGTATAGATGATTGTGAATCGATAAGTAAAAGGTACATCTTGGGGATTTCTTGGGTCAGTATGGATTGTGGTGTCGTTTTCTCCATATTCCAGTTGAGATGTGATTGTTACGTGAGCTTAAGAAGGAAATCTACAGGAATGGACTATATGGTATAACAGAGTTCTGTGAGGTTCGTGATCAGCGACTAGTGAGGTTTATAAGAAGTGGCTTAGTGGTATACCATCGGATGAATTTCGTGACATTCTACAGTGGATGAGTTAGCATGCTCTAAGAGAAACGATTATGGAATTCCTATCAGATGAGGACTAGAGTTATATTATTGAGGTAATACTATGAGAGGTTCGATGGCTATATAATTACTTTATGAGGCTTCAGGTTTTGAGTCAAAAGGTTTGGGGTTGTATCGGAATTGCGTATCGAGTAGAGGTTGAGAAATTTGAAGATTGGAATCGTAAGGTATAGCTCTTCGGTACTAAGTTGATAACTGGGATAGAACTCTACTCGTGGAGTCGAAAGTGACAGACAAGATTTGTTATGCGTGGTATGGCTGTGATTGGTTTCAAAGTTCGGAGTCAAATCTAATGATTATTAGTGGTTTTCGAGAGTTCTGCATTCATTCAGGGTCAGCATGGTTCGAGTTAAGCTCAATGGTCTATGGTTATATTTCCAGGAAGATATTTATTCGATGCGTTGGGCTCAGATTCGAGGTAAGACAGGCTTACCGAGCTTTGTTAGGATTTCCCAGTGGAATTGATGATATTTTCTGAGAACTGTTACTTGGACAGAATGATGGTATACAATGAGCCTAGTACGGATTTGATGAGGAATTATTGTGCGAAAGGTCTCTATAGTGATCAGTTGTTTGCTCGATGAGATATTCAGTAGTATGGTTTCCGTATTGTGATTTGAAGGTTTAAGAAGATTTGGGACTAGCCGAGTTGGCTGCCGGTAAGATCAGTTTTGATGGAATTGCGTAGAGAACGCAGATGAATCAAGGATTCTTATTGGCGAGGGTAAGTTATGGGTTCAAAATTTTGGGATGTGTGTTCATATGTTTCTAAGAAATCACGGTACAAGGAAACGACTCTAGTAAGTGCGGAAGAACGGTTAGCGAAATCAGAGTATTTCATGGGTTCGGAATGGGCTACGGTTTGTGACCATGTTTCAGAGGATTGCGATGGTTTGGGAAAGTGTTTGTGGGGTCTATTGATTGCGTTCAGAGTTGCAGTTTTATCTAAACCAGAGAATTCGAGTAAAACGATTTGTTTATTCAAGGATTAAGTTGAGGGAAAGCCGAATACACAGATATGAGAAATGGAGCTTGAGCTAAGTTTAGTGAGTTGTGACTGGTAAGCGAGTCGAGGTGCTTGGACCTGTTTGAGACTACCTGTTGTTGGACCCTTGTTTCTATGAATTAGTTTCACCAGAACTATCAAATGTTTTTCTGATTTTCCATGTTCTGTGTTGGAGAAGTACCATTCTGGTGGTATCTGTATCATCCGTTAGGGTTCAGTTTTGATTGGTGAGAATCTTTCCTGTAAGGAGAAGTCCGACATGTGTGGCCGATATCTTCAGTTATTACCGATTCGAGCATTTTTCGTCCTCTCTTCTTTGTCGCTCGAGGACGATCGATTGTTTAATTGGTATATGATGTAACGATCCGTTTAGTCGTTATTACAATTGCGACACCTTTTCACCCTTTTCCGAGCTAGGTTAGCTCACTTTTAACCTGAGGGGACCGTTGACACGCTTCTTGATGTGTTTAGATTTGATTCGGGTGACATTTTGTTAAAATTGGACTTAAAGCAAAAATAGTTTACTCAAAGTCGACTTTTGGGTAAACGGACCTTTTCGGAAGTCCGTCGATTCTGAGAGGTCCGGATGGTCATTTAGAACTTGTGTACATATTTGGTTCGGTTCCCAATGCACTCGGATACCTTTTGGGACTTAGGTTGGGAAATTGGAAATGAGGTATCGAGGGTTGACTCGGTTAACGAGACCTCCAATGGGAATTTCGAGCCCACGAGTGCGTTCGTAGCGTGTTTTTATGTATATCTGCATATTTGGTTTGTGTTAGGGAGGTTTCGGGTGTCAATTTCAAATTTGGAAGACACCAGAAAATTTTGATGTCTGGTGCCTCCTATTCAGTGGCGCCATGGCGGTCTGGTGCATCCAATTCAGTTGCGCCATGGCGGTCTGTTGACGTCCAATTGGGTGACAGGCAGTGACTGGGGTATTTAATGATATAAAATCCCATATCTTTTCATTCATTTATGATTCCGAAGTAGTTCATGTTAGGAGCTTTTGTAGAGGTTTCTTGGGGTAAACTCTTAGAGGTAAACTCATTTATCATCTCTCCCTAATCTTGATTCTTTATCTCACCTAGTTATTATTAATCCATGCTAGAATCTTCCTAAAGTTATGAGAACAAAGTGGGTTTAATGGATATTTCATCTAGGGTTCTAAATCAAGATTTGTTGGTTGGGTTTATGCTAGATTATGATGTATCTAAGGTTATTGATCATTTATCTTCCATTATTAGAGTTGAATTCTTGAATCAAAGAATTAAGGTTTATACCCAAAATTGGGGGTTTTGCTTCAATTTCGAAATTAGGGGATTTCATGAGTTAAATTAGCAATTAGTTGTTGGGTTATGATCACCTAGCACTTAATTTGATACTTTACTCCCGAATTTCCCGCTTTGACTTTGTGAGCCTCGTTTCCCCAATTTCTAGGGTTAAAATTGACCTAAGATGAATAGTAGCAATATTAGTATCATTCTTCATGATTTCTAATCTAGATTTCGAATATGCCTAGACTACTTTGGTTCTGAGGCTCAGCAGAAAAGGAAAGCTAAAGACTGATTTGTTGGTTTGCAGTTCGGCCATCCAGGTAGGTTATGGCTTACCCTTTGTGAGACTTTGTATAGCGAAGCATATATTTAGATTATATTGTCGGAGAAAGCATGTAAACCTTCGGGTATGAAGTTGTGTTGGATATTGCCTTAGGTTGGGCCCTGTTGTGTGATTAGGGCTAGCCACCCCGTTGTGTTGTGACTTGATTGCTTTATTGTGTTGGTTTGATGCAACGTGTTTTTAGTAGATATTGGGAATTATTGTTCCATCTTGATTGTGATATTATAGTATCTTACGGGTGGATGTTAATACGAGGATAGAGTTCTATATGACTTGGGTAATCTCTCATGATATTGTTGGCGTACCCATGTTGGTACTTGTGACACTGATATGTTGTTAGCGTACCATGTTGGTACTTGTGATATTGACCTGATTCTTGATGTTGGCATATGCATTGCACACATTGGCATGATGTACTGTTGGTACATTGTTGGTACTTGATGAAACACAGTGATGAGCTGAGCTCAGTTTGCATGCAAGTGATATGAGTAGTCCGATGTTTGAAGGTTGTTCCGGAATCATGGATTGTGTGAAAGAGAGATGAGAGTCCGTGATCTGAGGTCATGTACCGGAGCGGAATCAGTGTGATAAGAGATCTTGTTGTTGTCATCTGCATACTTGAATCATACATGTAGCAGTCATCTTGCATATAAATCTATAAGGCACATTTGACAAGGCGGTGACGATGTGGCCTACGTTGTTTTGAAATACTTGGGAGGTTTTATACTAATTGTGCGATCATCCTATGTTGTGTGATACGGGATGGTCGGAAGGCGTGAAGGGTGGACAGATCATCTCTATGCTGTGTGATACGGAGCGACATCGTACATAGACTTCGCGGGTCCTCCATGTGGTATGCTACCGAGAAGGCGATATTTCCGTCCGGAGTACATGTGTACACAACATTGCATTGCATTTTGTTTCGGTTGTGATATCCTTGTGATGTACTTAATATTCTTGTGATGTACTTGCGATGTATGGATTCGGACTGAATATTTGAGACTTGGCACATTTTGGGAGTAGATGCTTCAAATTAGGTAATGACTTGTACTGGTTCTGGCTTGTGTATGACTTATACTTGTTGATTTATCTGCCTATCCTGCTTTATTGTCTGAATTATGTCAGCTATGCTTAGTCGGCCGATGATACCTACCAGTACTGTTGTTTTGTACTGACCTACGCTTGCTGCATTCTTTTGTGGATACAGAGTATTAGACAAGTTCCACTCTTTTCCCTCGAGGATGATTGACGAGGCTGCTGTAGAGTCATTCCAAGGTAGGCACGATGACGGCCGCTGCCCGGATGTTCTCTCCTTTACTTACTTGTCTTACTATTATTTCGAGACAGTTATATTATGAGACATTATTATCTTTCAGACTCATATTATGTAGTTAGTGCTCTTGTATGACCAGACCAGATATATGGGGTTGTATTTAGTGTTTCCGCACTTTATCTCATGTGGATGATTTGAGACTTATTCTATATTTACTTCTTCCACCTTTACTTAAATTGCTTATATTGGGATAAAGGTTCTCCTATCGCGGTGGAAATGATAGGTGCCCGCACGACCTAGTAAAATGGGGTGTGACATGTTGGTATAGTAAATAATTATGCCCAATAAGCTTGTATTCCAAACAACACAGATTGTACCAGTTGTGATCTGTCAGTATAAGAAAGCTTCTTTGCAGCCCAAGTGGTGATCTTCGCTATTATCCTCTCAATAGGCTTCCATTATAAGATAGACAGATTCTTTGTTGACAATGGAATCCCTAGATACTTGAAAGGTAATTCACCAAGCCCATATCCCAAGTGTTATAGATCCTTGACTGCTTGTGAGACCCCTCTAAGATACACTGAACTTTTGCCTAAATTTGATTATAGTCCCGAAGCTTCAGAGAAGACTTTGAAAGCTTGGTGGATTGCTATAATAGATTGTAGGTCACCTATGGAAAAAATTAACAAGTTATCAGCAAACTCAAGTGGGTAATGCCAAAGTTTGGCACACCTTGGATTATATTTGAACTCTCTGATAGTTTTTAGCTGGTTTAGGGACCTACTGAGATACTCCATGATAATAACATACAAAACGTGATATTGGAACACCTTGCCTGAGTCCCTTGGCAGCATTAAATGGCTTGGATGATTCACAATTGAACATGATTGTAATTTACTGTTCTTACACATTCCATTATCCAACCAGTGAATTGAGTAGGAAAACCCAGTTCATCCATAACTTGCCCAAGAAAAGGCCACGCCACTGAATCATATGCTTTTTGCAGATCAATTTTGATCATACATCTAACAGAAATATGCTTCTTCATATAGGGCTTAACCAGTTCCTGAGCCATAATAATATTATCAGAGATTTTCCTTCCAGGAATAAAGATAACTTGTGCTTCACTAATAATATAAGGAATTACATCATGGAGTCTAGCAGCCAAAATATTAGCAATGATTTTATATAGCACGGAACAGCATGCTATTGGCCTAAAATCCTTAACAGAAATAGGATTAGCCAGCTTTGGAACCAAGATGAAGGTTGTACAGTTGACAGTTCTTGGAAGTAGCCTAGTATTAAAGAAGCCCGTGACAGGCATAATAACATCTTCTTTAAAAATAGGCCATGCTTTCTTGACGAAGTGAGCATTATATCCATCTATACCAGGTGCCTTGTCATTTCCAATAGATTTCAAACCATCCCTTACTTCTTTATCACTGACTAGTGCACACATAAGCAGTTTATGTTGCTGTTGGAGTGTAGGACCACTTTGCATAGTGATCTTTTTCACTGCAGGTGGAGAGTGTGCAATTGTACCCATGAGACCTTGATAAAAGGCAACAAAATCCTATCTAATATCCTCAGTAGATGTCAGCTTTGTGCCATCCAAAGAAGTAATTTCATCAATTTGCTTCCTGTCTGTCCTTTCTTTCACTACTGCAGCAAAGTATTTAGAATTGGTATCCCCTAATTTGATCCAAGCAGCTCTAGATCTTTGCTTCAACACACTCTCCTCAATCAAGGACCATTTCTCCAGGTTTTGTAATAGGACTTTTTCTTGATCCATTAATGCATCAAAATACTGCTTATTGATGGCCTCCTGGATATTACTCAATTCCTCTCTAGCTATTTCAATTCTTTGTGGGATGCCTTTGAACTCTTGAATTTGGATAGCCTTGAAGATAGGCTTAAGCAACATCAATTTATTCCACACAGCTAGCAATTTGTTACTAAGTTTCTGCTGAGCCCACACTTGCTGAACAGAGGGAGTAAACTGATCATGTTCACTCCATACATTAAAGAACCTGAAGGGGATATTACTAGTTTTATTCCTAGAAGGTAAACTGAGTGACATAGGGGAATGGTAAAAAATGAATGGTAAGTCATACTCAGTTACTGCTTGCCTAAATTACATTATCCACTCAAAGTTGCCAAGATCTCTATCCAGCCTACTACCTATTATTTGATCTCCATGTTGTTTGTTGCTCCATATATAATACTCCCCTTTCCAGCTTAGTTCATTGAGTAGTAAACTATGAATGCAATTAGTAAAGTCATGTGTTTATAGGTCACTGGAACACCCCTAAGCCTATCTATGGGGTATAATATAGCATTGAAATCCCCACATATAAGCCAGGTATAGAAATACCAGTAGCAAGGCTTTGTAATTCATCCCAGCGTACCCTCCTTTGTTCCAATCCATTACAACCATACACCACTGTGAGGAGGCAGTCTAGAAGGCCTGATTTATCCTTCACATTGCAATGAATAAACTGAGAGCTACAAGGTATCATTGTGACTTGATACCAGTTTTGATCCCACATCAACCAGACCCTCCCATTAATAACATGACCATAACTAGTATAAACTTCCCATCCAGTAGCAATAGCCTTGCGAATACTATCATTCTTATGTACTTTTACTCTAGTCTCCAAAATACTATCTAACTTTTCTTTAGGTGCTGTCTAAACTCTTTTTGCTTGTACCTCTTATTTATATCCCTAACATTCTAAAAATGCCAATTCATGGAACTTGTGTGGAAGTTCCTCCCTTATCAGGTGGGAGGTTTACCTTAGCCCAAGTCCTAATCTTCCCAACACTATCCTCTGTTCTAGCATTCACAGGTATAAGCTCAAGGAAGTTAACCAAATTAAACTCTAGGGTGTTACCAAAGACTATACTATGTGGAGTGGGAGCATGAGTCTTTGGTACAAAAATAGGTTTTTACTTATCATCACAGTATTGAACATGAATAGTTGGTGTAGCTGTCTGATCTCTGATATCAATCTGATCTGGTTGAGCTATAGTAGTCACAACCTGATTCTCTGGCTGTTCTTGATGAGTAGGAATAGGACCGTTCGATTTCTATTCCTAAACAGGTCTCCTATATCCCCTTCTTCTATTCTGTGGCACCTACTGATTTACTGGTTGCTCTTGTTTCTTACACTTATGCCCAATGGCCAAACACTTCTCACAATATTCTGGCTTCCGGTCAAATTCAATAGATTGAATAAACTCACTTCCAGATGGATCAATAATGGTTAGTTCACTGGGGAGAGGTTTGGTAATATTAACTTCAATAAGCATCCTGGCATATATAATTCTAGTCTGGTTAACCTGTTACACCTCGTAGTTTCGTCCGTTGAGATTCGTTAGGTGTTAGTTGTCCTAATCGTGGAAACTTGAGTTAACTTCTAGGATATATGAGTTTATATGTTCCCATATTATAGTTATGGGGGTTTAAGCCCATGAAATAAGCTATGGAAGGATTTAAGAACAAGCAAATTAAGGAATGGAGTTTGTCGGGAACTTTGGGAAAACTTGGCAAACTTTGCGGACAGGATTTTGGTCCAAATTGGGGGAGGTATATCTCCTAGAATATGAGGAGTGTTGGTGTGTTTATTTTATCCAAATTTAAGTTCATTGAGTCTAGTTTCCAACGCAATAATCCGCTCGTCAATGTGACATCGGAGTAAAACGTTATGGGTGTTTTAATACAGACTGTCTGAGCAGAAAATTTTGACGGACCAGCTTGACGGCCCGCAAGAATTTTGACGGACCGCAGAAATTTCTGCGGCCCGTCAAATTGCACCAACTCAGCATAAAATAGTCACAGTGAACCATATTTGACTGGGCAGTTCTACGGAGCATTTTGACGGCTCGTAGGAAATTTGACGGCCCGTCAAAATGGGCGCAGGATTGCTCGACGAGATTTTTAGTTTCGCTTTATATATTTCATTCCACTTCATTTGGACATTTTATTTTCCCAAATTAGATCCAAGAGCTCTCTAAAAACCCTCTCTTCAACTCCATAAACTAATACAAGCCAAAATCCAAGGGAGATTAAAGATTAAGAGGCAAGAATCAAGATATCCATATGTTAGAAGTTTTGCTAGGGTTAGTAGACTTCAAGAATTCTTTGAATATTGAATCTAGGGTTTGCATGTAAGTTGATAGCTTGCTCCAAAGCTCATTCTTATGAGATAAAAGGTTAGTTTTCATGCTTATTACATGTTATCAAGAATGTTTAGTTGTTGAACAACTTAGGTAGAAGGAGAAAGTAGAAGATGAGTTCTAAATGTAGTTTTTATGATGTTTTTGAGTAGTAAGCTAACTTGAGTTATGATTCTTAGTATTATATGGATATAATCTTGCTATAGAAGGTAATAATGATAATGAGAAAGCGTTCTATGAAAAATGTGCAAAGGGTTGGTGTGAAGTTGTTAGTGTAAGTTGAATGTGAAAATGAATATGGAAGACTTAATGGAATGTGACTACGTGATTATGATATTGTAGATGTTATTATGGTTATTTGGGAATTGTTTTGTAATATAGTGGAAGTCGATGAAATAGGGGAAATGCTGCCCAATTTTCGTTAACTCATGAATTGTTCTAGTTTGGATTTAAGAGTATCTTTAAGGCTTAACCAAGGTATGAATCCTTTTAAATGTAGATCTTCCAAGCTTCAACGGTGAACGTTAAGTAGTTAAGAAGACAACGAGGTATGTTAGGCTAACCCTTCTTTCATTAAGGCATGGTCCCATTGCTAAATACCTTCATACGAGTTCTATAGCATCTTCCAAATGACTTCATTCCTAGAATCTCATTCTTAGAATTGCTAAGGCTCATGATCCTTGATAAATCTCATGATACCATTGGTCCTATCCTATGATAGTTGATTCTCTAAGGAAGGATATAATGAAAATGATGATGACGATGATAATGTTGAGAACGTGTATGTGCTTCTATGTATATATATATATATATATTAAAGTATGAATACTAAGAGCACCGAGCTTACATGGCCGGGTTTGATATCTATTGCGCGCACACCATTGTAGTTGGGTACGGATAACACTGAGCCTTGGTAGGGCCAGTTACGTATAACACTGCACCTTATCATGGACGGGTATGTAAGACACCGAACCTTTATAGTCGGGTATGATACTACTATAAGTATAAATGTATGAAATGGAAGGTTCGCATTAGAAAGGGGATAAGTAAATACGATGAACAACGCTAGAGGTATAAATGGCTTCATTATCTTATGACCTCTCTATTTTATGTCATTTCTTACGTTTCTATTATGATGTTGATCATGCTTTCCATACTCAGTACATTATTCGTACTGACGTCCTTTTGTTATGGACGCTGTGTCATGCCCGCAGGTGGACAGGAAGATAGACTTGACCCATAGACTGCTTGTTCAGAGACTGCATAGAGGAGCTCCATTTGATTCGGAGCTGCAGCTTTTGGGTATTATTCTTTTGTGTACATACATATGGGCATGGCGGGGTCCTGTCCCGCCTATATAATGTTATATACTCTTCTTAGAGGCTCATAGATAGTTGTGTATGGTTAGATGTCTTGCAGCCTTGTCGGCTCATATGTTGTATATTATTTTGTTAGCCTCGGCGGCTTGTGTATATAGACATGGGCATTGTTGTTGATGATGACATATATACGTGTTGTTGCCCGATGTGAGAAATATTGTGGATGTATAGAAACCATGAGTAAGCTATGTGGCTCACCTAGATGGAATATGAATGTACGATAAGAGGTGCCCGGGTGGGTTAGCATCGGGTTCCCGTCATGGCCCTCCGGTTGGGTCGTGACATAGCCATACATTCACCATCATATAAAGGTTTTCCTAGTCCACTTGCAATTTCCCCAAGTGCTTCACCACTCCAACAACTCATGAGGAGCTTAGAAACCTTATCCAAAGTGGAATATCAGAAGGAAATTCATTTGCAAAATCAAAATTAGGGGTCCATTGTTTTAATATGAGAGGGTTGTTGTTCATGGTATAAGGACCTGAGTATAGAATTTCATTCTTATCACCTATGGTTGGGACCTAATTGTAAAATATCCTTCATCATGTAGGAAAATAGCAGGTTCAGAAACAGAATTCCAAGTTTGAGCAATATATCTACACATAGTATTATATCCAGGTTTGGCACCAATAACATATACAACTAGGGCACAATTACATTTCTCAAATTCCTTTTCAACATCAAATTGTTCCAACTGAATGAAAATTTTACCATCAATCACTCGAGGAGGAACATATGATAGTGGTAATAGTGAAACCCATGCTCCACAGATAAACAAATTGACCCAGGGCTTTGGTGGTCCCCACCTTCATCTTCCACAACAATCCCATCCTCAATTGTTGAGGTATTATGTTCAATTGAAGCTTCATCCACGTGCTCAGCAATTGGGGCCATAGAAACCCTTGTAGCCAGAGTTACTGTTCCCTTGCTTTTCTCCATCTCCACTGTCTTGGTAGGGCCACTAGTAGATGTACCTAGTTGCATTGGACTCATGTAGAGTTTCTTAGCTGCCATATTCCGATTGGTACTCAGCTCCATGGTTCCATCACCCACTTCCTTAGAGGAAAGTAATACCGGTGGCAAAGAAGATTGTTGACCACTCTTGTTCAGATTAACCACCAGAGTATTTTCCGGGAGAATGGTGAGGTCTTTTTTAGGCTGACCCCGACCTCGTTTAGCTCCTTTTTCCATGCCAAACCACCATCGGTGCAGGTTATACTAACACCTCACCTTTTTAAAATAAGTACTTATTGGAAAAAATAAGCACTTTTGGGAAAAAATAATCTTGGCCAAACAGGTTATAAGACTTATAGGTTGTTTGGCCAAGCTTATTTTTCTTCAAAATTACTTATTTTTTTCAAAAAGTTCTTATTTTAAAAAAAGTGAGATGTTTGTCAAGCTTTTGAGAGAAAATAAGTACTATTTGGGAGCAGCAAAAGCAGTTTTTCAAAAGCTAAGTAAAGTAACTTTTCCCCAGAAGCACTTTTTTGAAAAGCACATTAGAGAAAAATACACACTTAAAAGTGTTTTTTAAAAGCTAGGTCAAATGTTAATTGCTGCTCAAAAGCCTTTTTTTAATTAATTGGTCAAACACAAACTACTTCTCATAAAAAAGTACTTTTAAAAAAAACACTTTTCAAAAAAGTGGTTTTTAAAATAAGCTGATTTTAAAAGCTTGGTCAAACAGACTATTATTCAGTAAACAGTGTTCTTAGTTTTTACTTCTTTTCTCACAATATTCTTTAAATTGTTTAATTTAAATTAAATATGCTTTTGGCCCACGGCCAGCCTCGGTCCAGCTTCGTCAAGCCTCAAGAGCTAGAAGGCTTTGGGATGGGCTTAAAACCTCAATTTTAACTGAACTTAAAAAATCTTAACTCAACCGTATCCTAGCAGTGGGACGGGCTGGCCTCAAGGATCAAGCCCATTTTAATGACTCTAGATGCGTTGGTTAGCTCAGAATCTTGCATAATAGGTTACATGTTTAAACGTCTAATAGTAACTGGGTCATTTTCACGATTGCCTCTTCAAAGGCAATGGTTTTAATTTTTGTCCCTCAAATTGTTAGTCTTTAATTTTTGTCCTTTGCCTAATACCTCGAAGTTCTGGGTTCGAACCTCGAATCAATAAAAGAAAAAAAATCGCAAGACATAGATTTGTAGCAAAATTAGGCCTATTCAGGTAGAGGTTTGTCTTAAGGCAAACTTTTGCCCAAAACTAGGCCTAAAGAAAACCTCTTCTTAAGGCCTAAATTTTCGGGAAAAGTTAGGCTTATTCAAGGCAGAGGTTTGCCTTAAGGTAAACTTTTGTCTTAAGGCAAACTTCTGCCTGAATAGGCCGCCTAATTTTGCTACAAACTTCTGCCTAGCGATTTTTTTTTTTTTAATATTTGACTGAGCGGGTGTTCGAACCTGGAACTCATGAGTTTTTAGACGAAGGATAAAAATTAAAGATTTCAAATTTAAGCGGCAAAAATTAAAGACCAGTGCCTTTGAAGGGCATTCTGCTAAAAAAAATGAGGGCCATTTCACGATTACCCTTCAAAGGCAATGGTCTTTAATTTTTACCCCTCAAATTGGTGGTCATTAATTTTTGTCCTTTGCTAAAAATTCTTTAGTCTCGGGTTCGAACTCCCGCTCCATCAAAAATTAAAAAAAAAATCGCAATGTAGAGTTTGGATTGGCAAGGCAGAGTTTCAAACTCTACCTTAAGGGAGAGTTTTGCCTTCATGCAACTTTTTTTTACTTAGTTGGAATTTTACAAACTTTTGCCTTAAGGAACAACTTTTTCCGGAATAGGCCTAATTTTGGGTAAAAGTTTGCCTTAAGGAAAATGTTTGCCTTATTAACTTTTGCCTGAATAGGCCTAACTTTGCTACAACCCGAACCATGGCTTGGGCGAAATACGACACTCGATGCCTTACTGCATGTGACCTAGCTGACCACATAACATGAGCGGAATATAACTTAAACGTGATGAGTCTAAATATGGGGTATCATAATATCTAATAAAATACTAGTAGAAAACGTGAATGCGAAAATATCATAAACTGAGCCAAAGGTGGCTACACAACTCTAAGTATCTGACATAACTGACTGACTAGTCTATGAAACCTCTATCATGAATCTGAACTGTAATAAACATACTTGCTGGGACAAGGCCCCCAGCATACCTTAACTTGCTAAACATGACATGAAAATAAATAAGGATAACACCCCGAATAAGATGGGGCTCACCAAAAACTGATACGTGAATGATCCTATTGAGCAGATCCGTCGTGGTATAAGTCCGTACCTGCATTTTGAAATGTGGACCCTCGGGCAATAGAAAAGGGATGTCAACACATTGAATGTACTGGTATATAAAGCAACTGAATGAAATAGACATGGCAAATGAAATAACATGACAAGGGTTGAAACTGAAACCTGATCATGAGCATGACTTAAATGCATATATATATATATAACATGAGAAAGTATTTATGGGAGAGCAGTAATGTAACCGATATGAAACCATCACGTTAGTACGTGGCGTCTGATCTTTGTCCGATCAGCTAAGTAATCTTGTACCTTGCTGGGGTACAAGACATGAACATGACATGAATGGATCCAAATCCGTCAGTGGGAAAATATATGAAGGAATCATCCTACTGGGCGGAGCAATCCTTACCCTATGTTGGCATACGAAGTTTCAAGTACAAAACCTTCTCGGTAATCTGCGCAACTCCCAAAAGCATGAAGATGATATAGTTGGCTGAATATTATAACAATGGATAAAGTTATATAATTTATTTGCATGAAAACGTGTAGACATGTAGGATATTCATGAAAGTAATCATAATATTTAATAACTTGCATGTAGGAAACCATGGAATGCAATATATGGGTTTTCATAGATTACGGAAGGATTCTCGATGACCAAAACGGAAGATTAGGAATACTACAATGAATATATATTTCAAGCATGGTAAATCATGGTGCATGAACTTAGGGTTATCATGGACTTGGCTAAAAATCCTAGTTTAGTGAACTCTTGCATAATCATGGAAGAACGTGGCGTGAAGAAGAATAAAGATGTTCCCACACGTAGATAGTAGCCCTACATACCTGGTATGCTCCAAACTTAAAATAAAAATCTGAACTTTGAAGAAGAATCCAAAGCTTAAATCTTGAATCCTTCTAATTGGGTTTTCTTGAAAACCCTAGGTTAAGAACAATGGTTTTCTTGTTTAGATTACATGAATACATGTTATAATTTGACTTGGAATGATTGGAAGAGGCTTACCTTAGAGTATCTTGAAGGTTGGGAGAGAAGAACTTCGTGCTAAGGCTTGGGAATGTGAAAAGTGAGAAATAAAACTGAAGTCTCGCATTTATACTGTTCACTAAATCGGAAGATGTACGGGCGCAAAGTATGTCTCGTAATTTGAAGCACGACCCGTACCTGGAATGTATATTCCAGTAGCTGGGTTAAATCACCTGCGAAGTACGTCATAAAAGTGCATCCCGAACATTTTGCCCGTACTTTGATGGCAATTTCTAGAAATTCCATTTTTCCCCATGCCAAGTGCGGCTTAATAGTACAGCCCGTACTTGGAAGTACGGCCCGCACCTTTCAATTTTTCAACACCTTCGTCTTGGTTTGTAAATCCTGAATCATGAACGTAACTTAGTACAGGGGCACTGGGTGTTACAATATCTCCCCCTTGGAATCATTCGTCCTCGAATGATGGGTCATGGTCAAGATTGGGACTGGACATGGCTTGAATGCATGAACGTGAAGGGAACATGACATGAAACATGGGGACTGAGCTGAAATGACATGATTACATGGAAACATGAGTACTTAAGCATGAGACATGACTTCTGAATACCTAAACGTGAATGTGAAACATAAGACATGAATATATAAGGGACATGACATGCATATGAAGGTTAGTTACATTGAACATTCTCTGCTGGTTCGTCAAACAAGTATGGGTACTTGGATTTCATATATTCTTCGGCTTCCCATATAGCTTCTCCAACTTTCTGACTCTTCCATAAAACCTTTACTGAGGCAACTTTCTTAGTTCTCAACTCACGAACCTAACAATCAAATATTGCTATAGGGATTTCTTCATAAGTCAAACCATCCCTAATCGTTATAGTCTCAGTAGGAGCAACCAACGACGGGTCTCCCACATACTTCCTCAACATGGATACATGGAACACTGGGTGTACAACAGTCAACTCTTGTGGTAATTCAAGCTCACAGGCTATTTGACCAACCATTCGCAAGATCGTATATAAGGTCTAATATATCTGGGACTGAGCTTTCCCTTCTTGCCAAATCTCATAACATCCTTCATAGGTGAATCTTTCAGGAATACCCAAGCATCAACTTGAAACTTTATGTCTCTTCGCCTCACATCGGACTTCTGGCGACTCTAAGCCATTTTCAAACGTTCCTGAATTATCTTGACTTTCCCCCATAGCTTGATAGATCATATTTGGTCACAACAACCCTGCTTCACCAACTTTAAACCTACCAATAAGTGATCTACACATTTTCCTATACAAAGCTTCAAACGGTGCCATCTGAATACTAGCATGATAACTATTATTATAGGCAAACTCCATGAGAGGCAAGTGATCATCCTAATTACCTTTAAAATCTAGGACGCATGCTCTCAGCATGTCCTCAAAAGTCCGAATAGTACGCTCTGCCTAACCATCTATTTGAGAATGAAAAGTTGTACTGAGATTCACCTTGGTACCCAATCCTTTCTGAAAGGATCTCCAAAAGTTCGCTGTGAACTGAGCACCACGATCTGAAATAATAGACAAAGGAGTCCCTTGCAATCTGACAATCTCTCTAATATATAACTTAGCATAATCTTTTGCTGAATCTGTGGTCTTGACTAGCAAAAAGTGTGCTGACTTAATAAGTCGGTCCACAATCACCCAAATTGAATCATGTCTACGGGATGAATGAGGTAGACCTATTATAAAGTCCATGTTTATCATCTCCCATTTCCAAATAGGAATATCAATATTTTGAGCCAACCGACCAAGCCTCTGGTGTTCCGCTTTCACTTGCTGACAATTCAGACACTTAGCCATAAAATCTGCTACATTCTTGTTCATATCATTCCACTAATAAATCTCTTCAATATCATGATACATCTTAGTGGAGCCCGGATGAATGGAATATCAGGAATTGTGAGCATCTAACATAATTCACTGTTTGAGCCCTTCTACATCTGGAATCCATAATCTACCTCGGTTCCATCATCTCCCCTTGTTCAAAAGTTATTGCATTATGCCTGTGGATCCCCTCTTTCAGCTGTAAAAAGTAGAGATCACTAAACAGCTTCTCTTTCACTTCAACCACTAAAGAGGAATGAGCTCTGTTCTGAACAACAACATCAACATCCTCGGAGTCCAAAAGTCAAACTCCAAGACAGGCCAAACGGTGAACTTCTTTCGCCATAGTTCTCTTATCTACCTCAACGCGGGCTAAACTTCCAATGGAACGCCGACTAAGAGCATTGACTACAACATTCTCTTTCCCTGGATGATAAAGAATATCCACATCATAGTGCTTAAGCAATTCGAGCCATCTTCTCTGCCTAAGATTCATCTCCCTTTGCTTAAAGATATACTGCAGACTTTTATGAGCGGTGAAAAAATCCACATATACTCCATATAAGTAGTGACGCCATAATTTAAGTGCAAAAACCACAGCTGCCAACTCTAAGTCATGAGTCAGATAATTCTTTTCATGAGGCTTAAGCTGACGAGATGCATAAGCTACACCCTTACCATGCTGCATTAAGATACATTCGAGACCAATTCCCAAAGCATTACAATATACAACGAGCCCTTCGGTCCCCTCTGGTAGCGTCAAAGCTGGAGCAGAAGTCAACCTTGTTTTCAACTCCTCAAAACTCTACTCACACGTATCTAACCATTAAAATCTGACCTTCTTCTGAGTCAACTTAGTTAACGGAGTTGAGATAGAGGAAAACCCATCTACAAAATGTCTGCAATAGCCTGCTAGACCCAAGAAGCTTCTGATATCTGATGCTGAGGTAGGTCTGGGCCAATTCTTCACAGCATCTATTTTCTAAAAATTGACTTTCATGCCTTCACCTGAAATCACATGGCCTAAGAATGCCACTAACTTAAGCCAAAACTCACACTTTGAGAATTTTGCAAAAAATTCGCGATCCTTAAGAGTCTGTAACACTATTCTGAGATGTTCTGCATGATCAGCCTCACTACGAGAAGTCGAGAATATACTAGAATATCATCAATGAAAACAATGACAAATAGATCGAGATAGGGCTTGAAAACCATGTTCATAAGGTCCTTGAAAGCAGTTGACATATTTGTCAATCCAAAAGACATGACAAGAAATTCCAAGTGACCATAACGAGTTCTGAAAGTGGTCTTAGGAATATCAACTATCTTAACCTTTAACTGATGGTAGCCTAATCTGAGGTCAATCTTGGAATAACACTAAGCACCCTGAAGTTGGTCAAATAAATCATCGATTCTGGGGGAGGATAATTATTCTTAATGGTGAACCATCTTTCTTTCGGAAGAACAAGACCGGTGTGCCCTATGACGAGACACTTGGTTGAATAAATCCCTTGTCAAGAAGATCTTTCAACTGAAATTTTAACTCTTTCAACTCTGCTGGAGTCATTCTATATGGCGGAATAGATATCGGCTTGGTGCCGGGAAGTAGATCAATTTTAAAGTCAATCTCCCTATCGGGGGGGGGGGGGGGGGGATTTTGGGTAGATCATCTGGACAGTCTTCTGGAAATCACTGACAACTGGCACTGATTGAAGGGCTGGAGCTTAGGCATATGCATTCCTGACTCGAACTAGGTGATATATGCATCCCTTGGTAATCATCTTTTTGGCTTTAAGATAGGAAATAAACCTACCCCTGGGTACTGCTGAATTACCCTTCCATTCTATAAGTCCATTAGAAAAATTCAAACTTACTATTTTGGTTCTACAACCCACTTAAGCATTACATAATTCTAGCCAATCGATGCCCATGATCACATCAAAGTCTACTATTTCTAATTCTATTTAAGTCTGCTATAGTACGGCGGTGATAGACCATAACTGGAAAACCCCTATAAATGCGTCTAGCTATAACTGATTCTCGAACTGGAGTGGTTACTTCAAAGGGCTCATGCAACTTTTTGAGTTCCATCCCAAATTTCTTAGAGATCTGGGATCCATGAGAGCATAAACATCATAAGTTAAGACGGTTAGCATACCTGTGACCACATCTCCACAGGCCTCTGTATCTTAACGACCTGCTAGCGTATACAAATGATTCTGACCACTGCCCATATTGCCAGACTTTGCTGCTCCAGGCCCCTGCTGGGCCTGATTGTTATGAGGAGCTGCTGAAGTTGTGAATTGAGCCATATTACCTCCGGTACCTTGCCTAGCAGACGAGAAATCTCCCTGAATATGGCCCCTCTGGACACAACCAGATACATCCATACCCATACGAAACTCACCTGGGTGTCTCTTACCGCACTTGCCGCAAACCAGATTTGTATAGGCCTGCTGACCCACACTAGCCTGAGAGTAGGAACCTGCTAGTCTGAAATTCTGTTTCTTCTGATCATTCCTGAACTTTGGGGCTGGCGCACTGGCTACGGATGGAGTGGGTCTTGCTGACCTGTTCTTAAAGAACTACCTACCTCTACCCCGGTTAAAGTTACTTGAATACTTAGTCCTCTTGCTGAATTCCCTATCCTTCTGATTCTACAATGCTTATTCTTTCTTTAGTTTCTCCTCATTGCCTTGCACAAATGCCAACTACTTGGAAATAGTCATCTTGTCATTTTAAGCATCCGTATTAGCATCTCAGTACAATTCGAGTTTAAGCCCAAACACAAACCTTCTAACCACGACTCTCATATCGGGAACCATGTGGGGAGCATGTCTGGACAATGACATAAATTTGAGATAATATTCCTGAACAGTTATGTTATTCTGCCTTAGCCTCTCGAACTCCATAACTTTTGCTTCCCTAACCTCAATTGGTATGAAGTGGTCAATGAAGGCACCAACAAATTCATCCTAAGTAACGGGAAGTGCATTCTCCCCTTGGAACTATTCCCAAGTCTCATACCAAATCTGAGCCACATCCTGCAACTGATAGGCTCCAAACTATGTTGCCTCTGTGTCCGTGGCATGCATAACACAGAACACCTTCTGCAGCCAATCAATGTAATTCTGCAGATCCTCTTCCTTCTTAGACACCGTGAATACTGGAGGCTTTATGTGAAGAAACTCTTGGGTTCTAGAAGTAGATGACCCACCACTAGCACCTGAGCTAGAAGCCATTTCCTGTCGCTGTGCCTGGTTAGAAACGATCTGAGTGAGTAATTGAATAGCTCCTCTAACATCCATGTTGGAAGCATTAGGAGATGTAGCTATAGCATTAGCTAGGGCGGTAGTCTGGGCCTGAGTGTTCTCTTCTGTAGTTGCATCAATGGTAGCCCTCTGGCTAATAGCCGTATTCCTCTTGTTGTACTTTCTTTTTAGAGCCATTTCTGAAATATGTAATTCACACGAGTTAGAAGAATTCCTGAAATTACTGCTCTAACTGCATGATCTAGAGTATGAAAGAAGTGTGACAATCCTAAATGTCTTAGTGGCCAACTATTTATATGTGTGGGGCCCTCATACATATAAAAGTGACTCCACTGGATATAGTTTCATAGACTCCCTAAGACAACCTAGTGCTCTGATACCAAGCTTTGTCACGCCCTGAACCATGGCCTGGACGAAACATGACAATCGGTGCCCTACTTCATGTAACCAAGCGAACCACATGGCTTGCTGAATCATCATGAGGCATAACATGAGTGGAATATAACTTAAACGTGATGAATCTAAACATGGAAAATCATAATATTTAATAAAAATACTGGTATAAAACGTGAATGCGGAAAAATCATAAATTGAGCCAAAGGTGACTACACAACTCTGAGTATCTGACATAACTGACTGACTAGTCTATGAAGCCTCTATCATGAATCTGAACTGTAAAACATACTTGACGGGACAAGGCCCCCAGCATACCTCAACTTGCTAAACATGACATGAAAATAAATAAGGATAACACCCCAAATAAGATGGGGCTCACCAAAAGCTGATACATGGATGATCCTATTGAGTAGATCCGCCGTGCTATAAGTCTGTACCTGCATTGTGAAATGCGGACCCCCGGACAATAGAAAAGGGATGTCAGCACATTGAATGTACTGGTATATAAAGCAACTGAATAAAATAGACATGGCAAATGAAATAACATGATAAGGGTTGAAACTGAAACCTGATTATGAGCATGAACTTAAATGCATATATATATATATATATATATATATATAACATGAGAAAGTATTTATGGGAGAGCATTAATGTAATCGATATGAAACCATCATGTTAGTATGTGGCGTCTGATCTTTGCCCGATCAGCTAAGCAATCTTGTACCTTGCTGGGGTACAAGACATGAACATGACATGAATGGATCCAAATCCGTCAGTGGAAAAATACATGAAGGAATCATCCTATAGGGCGTTTGGTGAATTTGCAGACGAAGCATTAAATGGTTACTCGATCCGGCCCTGCAAGGCCTAAAAAAGGTGTTGTACACCTGCTACTTTGCCAAATATGGCGAGGATGATGCAAAAGAGAGAAGGGACACGGTGACGACGCTAGGGCTTCATCCGAAACCCTTGAAGAAAAAAAAAAGACCCCTTAAGAGGTCTGTTTGGATGAGGATATGCCCATAAATTCTTGGGCATCGTGGGCTGGGTCTAGCCCTTCGTTGGGCTGGGCTCGACCAAATTTAAGAGAAAAATAAAAGGCCCGCCTACTTTTACATAAATACATACATATATATATATATACATACATACATATATATATATATATATATATATATGGGCGGGTGAGTATGCAAGATTTAACAAATAGCCCAATTTTAAAAAGATGTCCATTGATGAATATTTAAGAAGAAAAAAATAAGACCCCATTTAAAGCTAATTGGTCAAATTTTAAAAGAGATAATAATAATAATAATAATAATAATAATAATAATAAATAACTGTGTTTTTTATCAAAAGACTTTAATTAAATTTGGCTAGTTACCATAATTGGATAATAATTAATTGTTTTAATTACAACAGCTTAATGGCAATTTTCAAAAATCAATCACAACCACAACTTAATTAATTATGATAAAAAGAAAATTTTGATTAAATAAGAAATGAGGGGTAAAAATGGTCAATTTACTTAATTAATCAATTTTTCTTGAATTAAACAGAGTAAAATACTTTGCAAATTGCTATTTTACAATTTAGACAATTAAGTAAATAATCATGGAAAATTATCACTCTCTTCTTGGTTAATTTAACAAAAGTATATTAATTGTGAAAAATACTTTATGTAATTTATAATAGGTAGAAATTATCTTATCAAACAAAATTGGCAAAATATAGCCTCAATAGATAATTTTTTAGAAAATTATTTTGACTTTCTAAAAACATATTTCCCTTTGTTTAATATTTCAAGGACTCAGGATAATTAAACCAAATTATGGGAGGTCAAAAATTAGGTGCCAACAGCTGCCCCTTCGATGTTCAGGGATGGCGGGACCATCCTTGAGCAACGAAATTTGACTAGCCCTGATTTTTGATTGACCCAACTTATATCAGTTCTCATTTCATGCAGTTTTCAAAATATATGGCCGGATCCTGGTTTTCGGGTTTTCTACATATCTCGGGTTTCATGAGAATTCAGGTCGTTTATAGTTCGACTCGATTATGACTTCCAAATGCAAATTAATGCAAATTCTCGGATTTTCCGGCTGTCAAGCGAGGAATTCCGATATGATTGGTAGGAGTGTGAATGACTCTCTAGCATTGAGTCCGCCTACATATCCCTGTTCTTAGGAATCAAGTCACTTGTAGTTCGACTCGATCGGAAGAAAAAGGTAATCCCTTATGTGGGAGTGCCGTTGTGTGTGTCCGACGGGTCGCGAAATAATAAACCAAACAAAAGCACATAAGCAAATAAGCAATCTCGTGTGGCTGAGCATAGTGAGAAGTGATCTTCCAAGTCCTGGCCGGAGAGCTTGACTCTCATAGGCACCTTATCTTGACTGGCTACATAAGAAAAGTTCCACGTTTGCTCCACAATCTGTCTGGATTTGACTTGATCAACCTGCTATGTTTGCCGATTACAAATCTGCTTCCATCTGTCGAGTAACATTGATTTTTGGGTGACGAACATTGCGGTCATCTGACTGGGTGTACATCGTCTTGTCGTTTGAGCTAATACTACGGTCTCTTGTCTTGTTTTACACCGTTTTATCTTTTTGGGGCGAATACTGTGGTCTCATGATCGATTTTACATCTCTTTGTCGTCTTGCTATATCCAGTAATTTATATGCATGGCCCTCTCGGCAATTGAAATGAATGACCCTCTTGGCATGTTTGTAGATATGAAATAGCCCTCTTGACAAATAAGAAGAAGTGATGTCCTTCTCGGCAGCAGGAAAGTAGATATGCAATGGCCCTCTTGGCAAATAAGAAGAAGTGATGGCCCTTTCGACAGCGGGAAAGCAGGTATGCAATGGCCTTCTTGGCAAATAAGAAGAAGTGATGCAAGTGATAGATATGGCCCCTCTGGCTAAATCGTCTTTCTTTCGTTCTTTATGCCGTCTGTGACCCTCTTGATCAGATATGCCGTATTGTATTACTACGACCCTTTTGGCCAAACATTTGTCATTGCGGCAATTTCAGTCATTTTGTAGTCTTTGTGGGCTTAATATTTTGCCCTTGTGGCATTTTTCATCCTTTCATAGCCCTTATGGCTAGATATTCGTCCTTTTGGCATTCAAAATCTTTCATAGCCCTCGTGGCTGGATATTTAACCCTCATGGTATTCTGATCTTTCTTAGCCTTTGTGGCTAGATGTTTTGTCCTTGGTGGCATTAAAAAACTTATGGCCTTTGTGGCTAGATATGTATTTCAAAAGTCGGATCCCAGCAGTGGTTGTGATCTTCTTTGTCGAATCACTTCCTGCACATGAAGCAAAGTTAGAAAAAAGGTTTGTCTTCCGATGCCTTGGGGACCTGCATCAAAAATGGATTAGTTTTCCCCTATTTAAAGTCGATTCGTGTTGTCGGTGCTGTCGCATCTTCGTCTTTCTAGACACGAAACCCCTTTAGCTCCGGTATTCGAAAGATAAATCTACTTTCATTATGCAGAAAACCATTTTTGTAATGTTGCCCTAAAGATATCTATTTTTTTAAAAAAATAAATGCATTATTTTGAATGCGGTAAGATTAATTGTCCTGACATGTGCTTTGGATGAGGGAGATCCTTTCTTCCGGGACTGGGGTTCTTCGTTTCCTCACGCGGAATTTTTGAGACCTTTTCTCAAAAAATTTGTCCCAGTTTAAATCTCGATCTACGAATTCTCATGCCGAATCCTCCAGGAAATTTTGAGGTCTCCTTAAAATTTCTGCCCCAGTTTAGTGTTGAGTAAATGACGAATTTTGCGAGCTTCTCAAAACTTCTGACTTAGTTTGAAACTCTGGTTTAGCTGACTCTTTGTAGCGGATTGATGGCACGAATTTTTGAGATCTTCTCAAAAATTCTGCTTCAGTAGGGCATGCAACAATCTTCATTCTTTAGTGAAGTCCTATTTTTGAGGCTTCCTAGGGGTTCCTTTGGTTTTTCTTTTGGTGTGACCGAGCTCAAAGAGTGCCTACATATCCTATCGCAGCAGGAATTCAAGTCAAACGTAGTTCAGGAATAAAAATAAGGGACTTTTTGGTTTGTACTAATAATGCGATCGGGTCCCAGATAGACTGCCTACGTATCCCGCTATGGGGAAATCAGGTCATTGCATAGTTCATATCACAAAAGCTCTTTTGTTTTGCCTATCTATTACAAAACTATTACAAGCAAAAGGGAATAACTAATACAAGCAAATAAAACAACGATTACAAGAAAGTAGTACTATTACAAACTGAGAAACTCCTTTTTCATGCATAGTAGCGCTTGATTGCATCTGACTTGATTGGCTTTGGCCACTCTTGTCTGTCCATTTCTGCCAATATGACTGGTCCTCCGGAGATTACTTTGCGGACCACATAAGGACCTTTCCAATTGGGGGCGAACTTCCCTTTGTATTCATCTTGATGTGGGAAAATTCTGTTGAGCACCATTTGCCCAATTTGAAAAAAATCTAGTTCTGACTCGCTTGTTGAAGGCTTTTGCCATCCTTTGTTGGTACAATTGACCGTGAGATACGGCAACCATCCCTTTCTCGTCAATTAAAGCCAATTGCTCATATCAAGCTCGAACCCATTTAGCATTGTCTAAATCTGCTTCTTGAATGATTCTCAGGGAAGGTATCTCAACTTCAGCAGGTATGACTGCTTCAGTTCCATAGACCAGCAAGTATGGAGTTGCTCCTGTTGAAGTTTTGGCCATAGTATGGTATCCCAATAAAGCATAAGGCAACTGCTTGTGCCAATCTTTATGATTATTAGTCATTTTCCTCAATATCCTCCTGATATTTTTGTTGGCTGCCTCCACGGCTCCATTCATTTGCGGTCGGTAGGCTGTCGAGTTTCGGTAGGTGATCTTGAATTACTCACAGATATCCTTCATCAGATGGCTATTCATATTTGCTCCATTGTCTATTATGATAGACTCGGGTATACCGAATCGGCATATGATATGGTTTCGCACGAAGTCAGCCACCACTTTCTTTGTTATGGATTTGTGAGATGTTGCTTCCAACCATTTAGTGAAGTAACCAATGGCAAATAAAATGAACCGGTGGCCATTTGAAGCTGCGAGTTCAATGGGTCCAATAATATCCATGTCCCAATCAACGAAAGGCCATGGCGAGCTCACAGCATTAAGCTCAGTTGGAGGGACCTTGATTAGATCACCATGAATTTCGCATTGATGACACCTTTGCACATATTTGCAGCAATCACTCTCCATGGTCATCAAATAGTATCCTGTTCGTAGAATCTTCTTTGCGAGTACGAATCCATTCATATGGGCCCCACATGTCTCAGCATGTATTTCTTCTAGAAGTTTGGTGGCTTCGCCGACATCTACACATCTAAGTAGGCCCAAATCCGACGTATGTTTGTATAACACTTCTTTGTTTAGGAAGAACCCATTTGCCATTCTTCAGATAGTCTTCTTTTGTCCATTTGTGATGCTTTCGGGATATTCCCGTCTTTCCAAATATATTTTGATGTTGTTGTACCATGTCTTTCCATCTAGCTCAGCTTCCACATGGCAACAGTGGGCATGTTCTTCTTTCAGACTTATCCTTAGGATGCAGGCCTCGTATTCCAGTGCCATTCTGAGACCTAGGATGCAGGCCTCATATTCAGCCATGTTGTTGGTACAACAAAATTTGAGCTTGGCGGCCATGGGGTAGTGTTTCCCATTTTCTGATATCAAGACACTCCGATTTCGGAACCTTTGTAATTCACTGCTTCGTCAGAGAACAGTTTCCAGCAAGTATAGGATTATGTTGCTTCTTCTTCTATGGCCAACACCCCTTCGTCTGGGAAATGGGTACGAAGTGGTTCAAGCTCTTCATCCACCGGGCTTACAGCTAGTAAGTCAGCCAAGGCCTATCCTTTGACGGCTTTCTGGGCTATGTACACGATGTAAAATTCACTTAACAGAAGCTGCCATTTGGCCAACTTCTCGATGGGCATGGGCTGGCGGAATATGTACCTCAACGGATCCATCTTGGATATGAGGTGAGTGGTGTATGAAGACAAATAATGCCTCAATTTCTGAGCCACCTAAGTTAGAGCTCAACAGGTTTTTTCCACTAGCGTATATCTTGCCTCACAAGCTGTGAACTTCTTGCTTCGATAGTAAATGGCACGCTCATTTTTCCCTTCTTTATCGTGCTGCCCTAACACGCAACAGGAGGCTTTTTCAGCAACTGATATAGCAGCAATGGGCTCCCGGGCCTTGGTGGTACCAGGACTGGTGGGTTGGACAGGTATTTCTTAATAGTATCGAATGCCTCTTGGCACTCCTCTGTCCAATTTGTAGAAGCTTCCTCTTTCAAAAGCTTAAAGATGGGCTCCGCAATGATGGTGGATTGAGCTATGAATCGCCCAATGTAATTCAGTCTTCCCAGGAAACTCATGACTTCTTTCTTAGTTTGGGAAGGAGGTAGTTCCTGGATTGCTTTGATCTTTGTGGGTCTAGCTCTATTCCCCTTCGGGTAACTATGAACCCCAGTAATTTTCCAGCCGGTACTCCGAACATATATTTGGCCGCGTTCAATTTCAAGTTAAACTTGCGGAGCCTGTCGAAGAATTTTCTCAAATGTGTGGTATACTCCGAACATTTCCTTGACTTGATAATGACATCGTCTACATAGACTTCAATTTCTGTATAGATCATGTCATGAAAAATGATAGTCATTGCTCTCATATATGTCGTTCCAGTATTCTTGAGGCTGAAGGGCATTACACTGTAATGGTACACTCCCCATGGAGTGATGAAGGTTGTTTTCTCAGCATCCTCTATATCCATTAAGATCTGACGATAGCCGGCGAAAGAATCCACAAACGATTGTTGCTCGCGGTTGGCACAATTATCTATGAGTATTTGGATGTTCGGGAGTGGAAAATTATCCTTTAGGCTAGCCTTGTTAAGATCTCGGTAATCCATGCAGATTCTTATCTTGCCGTCTTTTTCGGGTACCGAGACTATATTGGCTAGCCATGTGGGGTATGATGTCACTTCCTCCACTCCTGACTCAATCTGTTTCTCCACTTCATCTTTGATTCGGATACTAAGATCCGGTTTGGATTGTCGGGTTTTTTGCTTTACCGGAGCAAAACCCTCATTGATGGGTAGCCTGTAGGATACTATGCTGGTGCTTAGTCTTGGCATGTCGGCGTACGACTATGCGACGATATCCACGTACCCCCTTAGTAAACTTATCAATTCTTCTTTTAAAGGAGTATCCAGGTGTGCACTTATCCTTGTTTCTTTGACACCTTCTTCATCACCTAGATTTATGGCTTCTGTTTCCTCCAGGTTTGGTTCCTGCTCATTCTCTAGCTATTCTACTTCCTCCGCGAGACCCTCAGGTAGCATTGTGGTCTCGTCATATTCCTCATACTCTTCTTCCTCTATGGTGCCCGACTCATTCGTTTCGCAACATGTCATGACATTTAAGGTTGCTTTATTGTTTTTATTAATGAAAAGAAATTCAAGGCAAATATGTTAGTATAAAACATGCATGCGACAAGTAAATAAAAAGGCTTTGACAAACCGAGGCTTTCTTTAAAATATTTATAAGTACAAATTGTGGTCCTGGCTTAGATCAAGCCATTTTCATTTTTGAAAACATTACGAGGTATGTAAGTGACAAAAGGGTGAGCAATCGGGCCTCGACCTATTCTCCCTATTATTCCAATAAATTTATCTTTCTCTTCCAAAAAAGCCAGCAGCGGGGTAGACGTCTAGTTAGAAAGCTGCTCGCCCGGTTCTGCCTCTCTGATGGTGGGCACTTCAGCACATTCTTCCAGAATCAAGGAGCAATCTTCCTCTTGGAATAGCATCATTATCCCTTCTTCAATGTCGTCATCTTCAGGCATAGGCATTCTATGGGGAAATGACTGGTACAGGTTCAGAATGGGTTTTCAAAAGTCTGCAACCTCTTGTTTCTTCTTGGTGGGTATCTCTTCTTCTGCTGGGATGTAACCAAGCCTAAAATGAAAGTTATCTTGAAGAATGGGAATGGGATCGGTGATACCCTGTAGATTCTTTCCCAGACTCTTCCCGGGTCCAAATCCATTCAAGATCATAATGGAAGCAATCATTTTGTAAACCACTAGCATGGGCGTTTCTAGGAACTCTATCTTGTGGGTTGCTCCCACTAACTCCATGACATAGAAATCCGTTCCTTTGGGTGCGGCTTCAATGACAGGTACAGAGTTGTCTGGGGTAACTGTGCATGCTGGCTTCTTTATGGATAACCACTTCTTCTCCTTCCTAGACAAATTTTACAGATTGATAGAGCGAGGATAGTACTACCCCTGCCATGTGGATCCATTCTCTTTCCAGAAGCAAATTGTAATTAGCGGGTACTTCCATGACTTAGAATTCGGCGGTGAATTCAGCTGGTCCTATTTGAATGTCCAAATCAACTACCCCAGTAGCATCACAACGTCCTCCGTCAAATGCTCTTATGTTAGTGTGGCTTTGACGAACCTTTACAAGGTCATATCCTAGTTGAGTCGGGGTAGACTCGGGACAGATGTTAAGCCTTACTTCGTTGTCAATTAACACTCTAGGTTCCACTTTGTTGCCGCACATGATAGTGATGTGAAACACTTTGTTGTGATTTGTGCCTTCCTTGGGCAACTCTTTCTCTGTGAAGGCAATTTGGTGTTCCTCCATAACATGAGCGGCCATTTCGGCAAGATTTTCACTGTTCGTTCCAGCTGGGACATGAGCTTCCTCCAATACCTTCATTAGGGCTAGACGGCTTCCTCCAACACCTTCATTAGGGCTAGACGGTGTTGAGGTGAACTTTATAGAAATGCTAGTACAGAGATTTGGGCCGACGTTTTCTTTAAATGCTCAACAATGGAGTATTCCTTTGGCTGTATTCGGCGCTAGAAATCTTCGGCTTCACCTTCAGTGATAGTCCTTTTCTAATTTCCCTCCCTTCGGGGTGCCCTTTAGGCCAGGTCCTGAGGAGTGTAGCATCTTCCTGATCTTGTGATTCTATGTGGGGCAGCAACTTGGACTACGAACTCTTTGCGGGGTGGCGCTGGTGTCACTTGAGCAATGTGTGTTGTCACTAGCGCAGGGATTAATACTTTGAATTGCGGGCTTTCTTGAAAATAAAATGACGCTACTGTGAGCTCAAGTTCTTTTGCAGAATCGCAGATTGTGGGCCCAGTCTTCTTATTTTTCAATCATATGCACCACACTGTTGCCATGGTTCGGCAAATGGTTAGTGTTCACATTCGAAGGGGCCATTTATAGTATAATTTCCTTCCGGTCAATTAAGTCCTGTATTTTGTACTTAAGATTGATGAAATCTTCGGTATTGTGTCCTATACCATTGGAATGATAGGCACATATCTGGTTGACTCGGTAAAATCGGTTCTTTGGGTCGATGACCTTTGGAGGAAGCACATGGATCATCCCAGCTACACTTAATCTTTTGAACAAATCAGTCTAAGATTCCATCAGCGGAGTGAATACTCGAGGTGGTTTCTTTTCAAAATTCGGACGTGGCACATTATTGGCATTTGGTAGGGGTTGATTCTTGTAAGTATGGGGTTGGTTATTTTGTGGGGTACAGTAGATAGGTGGGGGAGTTTGATAATTTGGCTGTGGAGCTTGGTAATTTAGGAGAGGTGATTAGAAGGCATTTGGTGGAGCTTGGTAATTTTGGGGTGGTGATTGGAAAGTTGGTTGCGCGTAATACATGGGCACTATGTTGTAAGGGGTGGGTATGTAGGTATTTGGGGGAGGTAAAGCATATGCTTCCATCGGGAAATCTTTTCTTCTTTTAGGTTTGGGACCAGGAGTGTGGGATATGCTAGCCACGTCTTCCTTCTTCTTGTGCACGAACCCAGCTAAGCTTGAACTAGCGGATTTTTCAGTCATGTTTATGATTCGGCCAGTCTTAAGAACATCTTCTATGGCCTCGCCCATTTTGACCAATTTAGAGAAAGTTCTTCCTTCCATTGAAAGCATTTTATCATAGAAATTTATTTTTTGTGAACAGATGAAAACCGACAAAAGTTCTTCTTCGCCAATAGGAGGTTGTACTCGGGTAGTCTCTGTTCTCCACCTGCTCGCATATTCGCGGAAGTTTTCTGTAACACCCCAATTTTCTTTAACTCGCTCTTGAATTTTTGGATTGACCATACCTTGATAGTAAAGGTATATTTTACTTCGCACTCCCCGAATGTGAACTTGACGACATTTGAAACTTGTTTGAAGTGTTATGGTGTAGTTATATAAACTACTCTTACTATGATTATCTTATTAAATTTATTAAAAGGATTAGATATTTATAAAAGTGGGCAACCTTTTTATTTTATTTTATTATTTTCTTTCATTCTTATCAAGGAAGATACAATTTTTTTTTCCATTCTTATCAAGTAAGATATATATCCCTTGTCTCTTATTTCCCCTACCTCTATAATTTCGTTTTTCTCTAGAAAAAGAAGACCAAAAATTTCTATCCTCTCATAACATTCACCCACTAAATAAATCATCAAGATTTGCCTTGGTTGATCCCCAAACAACTCCACACGATTGAGGTAAGTTACAAACCTGTTTTTGGATTGGACTGATGTTAGTGTTTTTAGCATAACTCCTTGTATAAAGCTTAGTTTTAAGTGCTTCAAGATGTTATAGAAAGCTATTTCATAGCCCTACAACTTTCGTTCAGGCTTGAAAACTTAGTTTTGCTCGTATTCACTCGAAAAGGGGCGAAGAAGTGCAGGGCAGGTGCTGCCCAGATTTTCATTTTGCAAAACCTACATGTACTGCTGTTAGTATTTTGAGCATAACTCTTTGTACAAAATTACTATAGGAGCGGTTCGAATTTTTCTAAGACCCTAAGACATATATCTACAACTTTCATTAAGGCCACAAAGTCTATTTTTGCAATTTACCCCTTTGAAACTGAGCGACAGTACAGGGCAGTAGTGCTGTCCAGAATTCCTGTTTTGATAGTTTAGGCTGATTTTCACTGATTTCATGTTTAGTTTCGATGTGCTGAGACTTTTGAACTTAGGTGGATATTTGATCGTGTATTTAGGGTATATATGCTCTTGTACAAGCTAAGAGGAATTGTTTGACGAAGTGGACTTTGGTTGGTCTATGGCGTAGACGATTTGAACTCCTCGAGTTATGGTAGAACTTGTGGTGTGGTAAAATGCCAAGGTTTGTGTATAAACTTGAACTTGGAATGTCTTTGTTTTCTGGAATTTTTGAAGTACCTTGATGGGTTGTTTCCTTACTCTTCATCTTATATCATGGTATGGTTGTTATCTCAAGTGTTGCACAACTTTCGCTAAATCACCCATTTGTACGAATTACTTACTCATTTTGCATTCTTGTTGGGACTTTGTCCTTCTTGTTACGGTGACTTTGTCATCGATATCGGCATGCCTCTCGATTCGGATCTTGCCCATCTTGACTTTGGATTTACATTTCGTCTTGATAATGGATTTTCTTCTATTTTCAAGTACGAGTGGAAAACAACTTTCAACATGGCTCTTGATTCTCTGGACTATTAGGTGACGACCCTTCTTGATTTGGGGCTTCGGTCCATATTGATATTGATTGTGCTTGGTGTGATGGCATGACGTACATATTGGGCGAAAGTGGTTATTTGACAAACTCTCTTGAATTGAATTATAAGCTTTCTTGATACGTGAGCCTTCGAATATTATTATCGATATTTTGAAACTCTTCAAGGTTGGTATTTGATACTTTGATATACTTGTTTACTTGGTTTATTGTTATCGTTTTGAGCTACCTACGACGGACAAGGGAATTGGAGAATCTAATGGCTCCAAGCCCAAAGTTTATACACCACTAAGCTTTATGCTTAGCGATAGGTGTTTTCTATCATAGGTAATGTGCGGGAAGAGATGTGAAGATGGCCATTTGGAGTAGACTTTTTGGGAGCCTTAGTGAAGATCACATTTGCATATGCATCTAGGTCTTGTAAATTTTGGGGACTTGTACATGATCCACGTGTGACACTTATGTATGAAATTTTGAAGGCTTGTTGGACGCAAGACCATATGCTTGTAACTTGAACTTGGTGACTTGTTTTGCTATTTTAGGGTGTGCTACCAACCCAAGTCATGCCATGTATTGGGTTTACATTTTGCCTTGTAATTATGTACAAAGGAAGATACTAGTTTCTGTGATAATCGCAAGTTTGAGTTTTGTGTATCTTATGGTCCCGCAATGGTGTTGATTTGAAAATATAAATTTCAAAATGAAGTTTCCTAAATGTGTTGACTATTTGAGAAGGGAATTACCGTTTTAAATTGATACTCTGATATTGTATTTGATCTAAGAAATTTTTCGGAGGGTACAATGAAAAAAAAAATTGTCGCACTTTCAACCCTTTTTCGCATGGGCCTATTTCCACTATTAAATATTTTTGTGAATATCTTTTGGCATAAATTCCTTCTAAACACTGTAAGTGTGAAATTAGCTTTTTTTTTGTAAGTGGTATCATTCCAAAGGGGATGCTACAAGTTTTGGTATCAGAGCCTAGGTTTGTGATTCTAGGATTTTTGTTGTGACTTGTTGTATACTTGTTCCTTTTTTCACAAGTTTTGTTGAGTGTATTAAGCATATGCATCGTGTACATGTCCCTAATGCAATGTGATCTTCCCTTATGTAGGAATTAAGTCATGGCCTCTTCTTCTTCTAATAGACCTATGGAAGCCGCTCGTGAGAGTTTAAATAACTCTAATGCCCAACCTCACTTACAAGAAGGGGTTGGAGAGCGTTTTTCTGATTTTAATCTTCCTCGTACTAGTGGATCCGAAGTGGGAGATAATCAGGGTACAAGAGTTGGGTCACACCCTCAAATGAGTCATAGTTCTCCTGCTGTTGATCTTCCTTTTCAACAAATGGCTAATTTCTTTCGTCACATGGCTAGAAGAATGCCTGACCCTAATGAAATGAACTTTGAGAAAATGGGAAAAATGGGTGGAGTTGATTTTGAAGGCACTGTTGATCCTACAGATGCTGAGCAGTGGTTGGAGTGGATGGAAAGAGTGTTTGAGCAATTAGAGTGTTCAGACGCTGCCAAATTTAAGTATGTTGTCTCACTGTTACAAAAAGATGCCTATGACTGGTGGGTAAGTGTACCGAATGCCAAGGCAAAACCTCCTGTTCTTACTTGGAATGATTTTGTGAAAGAATTTCATATGAAGTATGTCCCTCCTGCTTATCATGATGCAAAGAAAAAGGAGTTCTTGAATTTAGAGCAAGGGGGTATGTCTATTGCTGAATATCAGCAGAAGTTTCTTAGGCTTTCTCGTTATGCTCGTGGTATTATTAATAACGAAAAAGATAAGTACAGGCGATTTGAAGACGGTTTGAATAATTCCATCAGGAAATCTGTAGCGGTCCTACAACATGAAAACTTTTGTAAATTAGTTTCAGCTGCTCTTACTTGGGAAAGGATCGACAAGGAACAAGCTAGTAGAAATGAAAACAAGTTCAGAAAAGCTGATGCAGATTCAGGAGGTCCATCTAAAAGGGGAAGGTTTGACAATTCCAAAGCTAGTACTGCTCACAAGTTAGCCTAGCATAAGCAAAATAGATCAAATTTCTCTACTGCTAGCACTCCAAGCTATGGCCAAGGCAAGACTCGTATACCCACTTGTGCACAATGTGGAAATAATCACTTCGGTACTTGTAGAAGAGCCTCTGGTGCTTGTTTTAATTGTGGGAGCTTCGATCATAAAGTTAAGGATTGTCCTAATCCTAACTCCACTTTTTCTCCGCGTACGGAAGGCTCAGTTCAAAAACCTATTACCACTCCTTCTCAAGGGAATAGAGGTGCAAGATCTAGAAACACACAAGAAACAGGTGCAGGTGGAGCCAATCAAGCTAGTGAGTCAAGAGCTACAGCACGAGCTTATGCTATGAGACAGAGGGATGACCAAGATGGAGCAGACGTGGTTGTTGGTAAATTTCACTTATTTGGCTTATGTGTTGTTACATTATTTGATCCTGGTTCTACACATTCCTATGTTTGCTCATCATTGGTTTTTCCTAAAAATGTGAAATCTGTGAGACTTGATTGTGGTGTGCTTGTCCAAAGTCCTTTGGGTCAACAAGTTGTTTGTAATCAAATCTATAGAGGTTGTCCCTTGGTGATTCAAAATCTAGCCTTCCCTGCTGATTTGATTGAAATGCCTTTCCAAGACTATGATGTCATTATCGGTATGGATTGGCTTTATAAGTACCATGCGGTAGTTGATTGTAGGTCGAAGCATGTGACCTTTAGAGCTCCTTCACTGTCACACATCATTGTTCAAGGTGAAAGATCATTGACATCTAATATTATCTCCGCGGTTGTGGCAAGAAAGATGATTAGTCAGGGTTGTAAAGCTTATCTTGCTCGTATATTTGATACACACCTGGAAAGTCCAAGCCTTAAGGATATACCAGTGGTGTGTGAATTTCCTGATGTTTTCCCTGAAAATCTTCCTGGACTGCCCCCGGAAAGGGAGGTTGAATTTCCTATAGAGGTTATTCCTGGAACTACTCCTATTGCTATAACACCTTATCGAATGGCCCCAGCAGAATTGAAAGAGTTGAAAAATCAATTGCAAGAACTTCTTGAGAAAGGTTTTATTCGCCCGAGTGTTTCTCCTTGGGGAGCTCCTGTTCTATTTGTGAAAAAGAAAGATGGAACTCTTAGGCTTTGTATTGATTACCGGCAACTGAACAAGGTAACAATTAAGAATAGATATCCATTGCCTAGGATTGATGATTTATTTGACCAGCTAAAAGGTGCTAGTTTGTTCTCAAAAATTGACTTGAGGTCTGGGTATTACCAACTGCGGGTAAGGGAACAAGATGTCCCTAAAACTGCCTTTAGGACTCGATATGGCCATTATGAATTTTTGGTGATGCCATTCGGGCTGACGAATGCTCCTGTGGAATTCATGGATCTGATGAATCGCGTGTTTAAGCCTTATCTTGATCAATTTGTGGTGGTCTTAATAGATGATATCTTAATATATTCCAAGAATAGTGAAGATCATGGAAAGCATCTTCGAATTGTTTTGCAAATTTTGCAAGAGAAAAAGCTTTATGCTAAGCTTTCCAAATGTGAATTTTGGCTTGGTGAAGTGGCTTTTTTGGGACATATGGTGTCGGATGAAGGTGTGAAGATGGATCCTAGTAAGATTCAAGCTATTGTTGAATGGAGACCACCTAAAAGTCCAACTGAAGTAAGGAGTTTCTTGGGTTTAGCGGGATACTATAGAAGGTTTGTCAAAGGCTTCTCCATTATAGCCTCTCCTTTGACTAAACTCTTGAGGAAGGATGTCAATTTCGTATGGGATGACAAATGCCAAGAGATCTTTGAAAAGCTCAAATCTTTATTGACACAAGCTCCTATACTTACTCTACCAACTGAAGGGAAAGAGTATGTGATATATAATGATGCTTCTCATCATGGTTTGGGTTGTGTCCTGATGCAGGAGGGGAAAGTGGTTGCGTATGCCTCTTGAAAATTGAAACCACATGAATTGAACTATCCTACTCATGACCTTGAGCTCGCTGCCATAGTGTTTGCTTTGAAAATTTGGAGGCATTACTTATATGGTGAAAAGTGTCACATATTTACTGATCACAAGAGTTTGAAGTACTTGGGTACACAGAAAGAGTTGAATTTGAGACAACATAGATGGCTTGAACTCATTAAAGATTATGACTGCACGATTGATTATCATCCGGGTAAAGCCAATGTAGTGGCAGATGCTCTAAGTCGCAAAGCCTTTGCTAGTTTATCTCTAAGTCATTTGCCTTTGTTTCTTAAATTAAGAGCCATGAATGCTTGTCTTGCATTTAATTCTGATGGCTCTATTGCTGCTAGTATGCAAGTCAAGCCAGTTCTACTTGAGCAGGTGAAAGAAGCACAGAAGTTAGATGAGAAGCTTGCGAAATTGATCAAAGAAGTTCAAACTGGAGAAAAGCTTGATTTTAAATTGAGGGAGGATGGCGTTCTAATTTATCAAAATAGGTTATGTGTCCCTAAAGATGACAACTTGAGAAAAGAAATTTTGAAGGAAGCACATACTTCACCATATGCAATGCACCCTGGAGGTACTAAAATGTACCAAACCATCAAAGAACACTACTGGTGGAATGGTATGAAGAAGGACATTGCGGAATTTATTTCTAGATGCTTAGTTTGTCAACAGATAAAGGCCGAGCATCAAGTCCCAACTGGTTTGTTACAACCCTTGTCGATACCTGAGTGGAAATGGGAAAGAATAACTATGGACTTTGTTTCTGGGCTTCCACGCACTCAAAGAAATCATGATGCAGTTTGGGTTATAGTTGATAGGCTAGCCAAAAGTGCCCATTTCTTGGCCATCAGAATGGACTACCCACTTGAACGTTTAGCAGAATTGTACGTTAATGATATTGTGAGGCTACATGGTGTTCCCGTTTCTATTGTATCTGACCGAGACCCAAGGTTTACATCCAAATTCTGGACTAGCTTGCAAGAAGCTTTGGGCACTAGGTTGAACTTTAGTACTTCTTTCCATCCTCAGACAGACGGCCAGTACGAGAGGGTGATTCAAATCTTGGAAGACATGCTTCGAGCTTGCATTATGGAATTTGAGGGTAGTTGGGACAGACACCTAGCCTTGATAGAGTTCGCCTACGATAATAGCTACCAATCAAGTATTGGCATGCCTCCCTACGTAGCCTTATATGGGAAAAAGTGTAGAACTCCCCTTTGTTGGAGTGAAGTTGGTGAAAGAAAATTGGTTGGTCCTGAGATTGTGCAACAAACTGAGGATAAAGTAAAAGTCATCAAGGATCGTCTAAAAATTGCTTCGGATAGACAAAAGTCTTATGCTGATCTTAAAAGGCGTGAAATTGAGCATTAAGTGGGAGATAAAGTATTTTTAAAGGTTTCTCCATGGAAAAAGATTATGAGATTTGGTCAAAAAGGAAAACTTAGTCCTCGATTTATTGGACCATATGAAGTACTTGAGAGAGTTGGTCCAGTTGCGTATAAATTAGCTCTTCCACCGGAGTTAGATAGAATCCACAATGTCTTCCATGTTTCTATGCTTAGAAGATATCGCTCAGATCCATCTCATGTCCTTCCTGTTGAATCCATTGAGGTCAGCGCTGACTTGACATACGAAGAGAAACCTATCCAAATCTTGGCGCATGAGACAAAAGAGCTTAGAAACAATAAAATCCCATTAGTAAAAGTCCTTTGGAGAAATCATTCTGGCAAAGAAGCTACCTGGGAGCGAGAAGAGGATATGCGAATTCAATATCCACAGTTGTTTTGAGGCTAGAATAAGGCAAATTTCGCGACGAAATTTCTTAAGGGGGGGGAGTTGTAACCCCCCAATTTTTTTTTTAACTCGCTCTTGAATTTTTGGATTGACCATACCTTGATAGTAAGGGTATATTTTACTTCGCACTCCCCGAATGTGAACTTAACGACATTTGAAACTTGTTTGAAGTGTTATGGTGTAGTTATATAAACTACTCTTACTATGATTATCTTATTAAATTTATTAAAAGGATTAGATATTTATAAAAGTGGGCAACCTTTTTATTTTATTTTATTTTATTATTTTCTTTCATTCTTATCAAGGAAGATACAATTATTTTATTGTTTTTTTCCATTCTTATCAAGTAAGATATATATCCCTTGTCTCTTATTTCCCCTACCTCTATAATTTTGTTTTTCTCTAGAAAAATAAGACCAAAAACTTCTCTCCTCTCATAACATTCACCCACTAAATCAATCATCAAGATTTGCCTTGGTTGATCCCCAAACAACTCCACACGATTGAGGTAAGTTACAAACCCGTTTTTGGATTGGACTGCTGTTAGTGTTTTTAGGATAACTCCTTGTATAAAGCTTAGTTTTAAGTGATTAAAGATGTTCTAGAAATATATTTCATAGCCCTACAACTTTCGTTCAGGCTTGAAAACTTAGTTTTGCTTGTATTCACTCGAAAAGGGGCGAAGAAGTGCAGGGCAGGTGCTGCCCAGATTTTCATTTTGCAAAACCTACATGTACTGCTGTTAGTATTTTGAGCATATCTCTTTGTACAAAATTGCTATAGGAGCGGTTCGAATTTTTATAAGACCCTAAGACATATATCTACAACTTTCATTAAGGCCACAAAGTCTATTTTTGCAATTTACCCCTTTGAAACTGTGCGACAGTACAGGGCAGTAGTGCTGTCCAGAATTCCTGTTTTGATAGTTTAGGCTGATTTTCACTGATTTCATGTTTAGTTTCGATGTGCTGAGACTTTTGAACTTAGGTGGATATTTGATTGTGTATTTAAGGTATATATGCTCTTGTACAAGCTAAGAGGAATTGTTTGACGAAGTGGACTTTGGTTGGTCTATGGCGTAGACGATTTGAACTCCTCGAGTTGTGGTAGAACTTGTGGTGTGGTAAAATGCCAAGGTTTGTGTATAAACTTGAACTTGGAATGTCTTTGTTTTCTGGAATTTTTGAAGTACCTTGATGGGTTGTTTCCTTACTCTTCATCTTATATCATGGTATGGTTGTTATCTCAAGTGTTGCACAACTTTCGCTAAATCACCCATTTGTACGAATTACTTACTCATTTTGCATTCTTGTTGGGACTTTGTCCTTCTTGTTACGGTGACTTTGTCATCGATATCGGCATGCCTCTCGATTCGGATCTTGCCCATCTCGACTTTGGATTTACATTTCGTCTTGATAATGGATTTTCTTCCATTTTCAAGTACGAGTGGAAAACAACTTTCAACATGGCTCTTGATTCTCTGGACTATTGGGTGACGACCCTTCTTGATTTGGGGCTTCGGTCCATATTGATATTGATTGTGCTTGGTGTGATGGCATGACGTACATATTGGGCGAAAGTGGTTATTTGACAAACTCTCTTGAATTGAATTATAAGCTTTCTTGATACGTGAGCCTTCGAATATTATTATCGATATTTTGAAACTCTTCAAGGTTGGTATTTGATACTTTGATATACTTGTTTACTTGGTTTATTGTTATCGTTTTGAGCTACCTACGACGGACAAGGGAATTGGAGAATCTAATGGCTCCAAGCCCAAAGTTTATACACCACTAAGCTTTATGCTTTGCGATAGTTGTTTTCTATCGTAGGTAATGTGCAGGAAGAGATGTGAAGATGGCCATTTGGAGTAGACTTTTTGGGAGCCTTAGTGAAGATCACATTTGCATATGCATCTAGGTCTTGTAAATTTTGGGGACTTGTACATGATCCATGTGTGACACTTATGTATGAAATTTTGAAGGCTTGTTGGATGCAAGACCATATGCTTGTAACTTGAACTTGGTGACTTGTTTTGCTATTTTAGGGTGTGCTACCAACCCAAGTCATGCCATGTATTGGGTTTACATTTTGCCTTGTAATTATGTACAAAGGAAGATACTAGTTTCTGTGATAATCGCAAGTTTGAGTTTTGTGTATCTTATGGACCCGCAATGGTGTTGATTTGAAAATATAAATTTCAAAATAAAGTTTCCTAAATGTGTTGACTATTTAAGAAGGGAATTACCGTTTTAAATTGATACTCTGATATTGTATTTCATCTATGAATATTTTCAGAGGGTACAACGAAAAAAAAATGTCGCACTTTCAACACTTTTTCGCATGGGTCTATTTCCGCTATTAATTATTTTTGTGAATATCTTTTGGCATAAATTCCTTCTAAACACTGTAAGTATGAAATTAGCTTTTGTTTTGTAAGTGGTATCCTTCCAAAGGGGATGCTACATTTTCGGTCCTCGGAATTTGGTTAGTGTTAACTGGTGGTGGGGTGTGGTTCGAGGCACCAATGTGTCCATCGATTGGGGTAAACGGCATTATGGTCATAACAGACCTGGTGGGGAAGTGATCGGGTAGTGGTGAATTCAGAGATTGAAAGAACGGCGGAGGCCTTCTTTCTTCAGCAGAGGCCTCTCGGGCAGCATTAGCAGCTTTGTTTCGCGCCACTTCCTCTTGAAGATGGGTGATTTTTTAAAACATCATCTACATGACGTCTTCAGTAGGTGATGACTCAGGCAGTTCACGTAGAGGAAATTCTCTGAGAGCAATGTCAGTAGGTGTAGTTTCATTCTATGAAGTACCAGTCATCTTTTCTTTGCCTCTATCTTGTAGGGATAAGGATGCTATTGCAGCTTTGGATCTAGTGAAGTATGCCAGTGTGAACACGAATCAACTTCTCTTCTATAAGAAAAGAATAACTCAAAGGCAAACAAAGTCAGTTCGTAAGTTAATGAAAAGTAAATCAAGATATCACATATAGATGGCAGTTTTAAAAACATTTAGCACATAAATAATCATATGTTTGATTTAAATACTCAGTTGATCTCTTGTATCGGGTTATGGGTACTTGGAATTTCGTTTGAGTGAGGGGGCATATAATATTGATAATATATAGGGATCGAGTCTTACGTAGACAGCTTATGTATCCCTCCGCGGGAAGTCAGGCCCATCCGTAGTTCGGTTTACATAAGATAAAATTTAAAATCTACCCGTGACCAGGCCTGATAGAGGCTTCCTACATATCCCTCCTTGGGACATCAGGTCGGCGCAATTCCATTTACACAAAATGGAGGGGGGGGGGGGGGGGGGAATCCGTATTAAATACAAAATAAGTGAACCCTTAAAACTACCCAAAAAGCGACCTTTCTTTGATGTCAATATAGGTTGTTTGTCCATTCAACCTCTTCTGGCTCTAAGGTCCAAATCCTAATACTGAGATGGGAGCACAGGCTAAATAGTGCCCTTATGGACCAAATTTCCCAATTCAAACTTGAATGCATTGCATTCCTCTATGTCGTGTCCTAAGGCTTTAGAATGGTATATGCCCATTTTGCGGCTGCCAACTCCCTCAGTTTGAGCCCTTCTGGTTCTGATAGGGTTAATCTTCCCAAAACTGACCAACTTCTAGAAGATGTTGGCATAAGAGTCTCTAAATACTGTGAAGTCATAATGCCAAATACGAGTGTTCAGAGTAATCCCTTCTGTTGGGATAATGTTGTCATGGACCAAAGGCAAATACGGTTCCCATATGTTGGTGATGCTTTTCTCATCTATCAGCCTGATGAGTCTCTTTTTGAAGGCTAAGCATTCATTAATGGTGTGTCCCGCATGATCTTGGTGATAAAGGCATCTCTTATGTGTGAAGACCGGAGGACAGGGTGGCAACCTGCCAAAGAAAACACTGATATTCCTTTGGTTCAAAACTTGATCATCATTTCCTCGCTCGTAACGTGCTTAGGCGAGACATGGTAAGGACAATCCAATGCCTTGATCGGGCGAAGCTGGTCGGGCATACTCTATTCGCTCCACGGGCTCTTCCCTAGGGCTTGATAGTGCAGCAGAGGCTTCTTCCCCTTTTGGGCTTGAAGGTGCGGCGGTGGTTCCTTCCCTTTTTGGGCTTGACAACGTAGCAGAGGCAGCCTCCTTTGATGTCCACGTGGGCACTTTCGGGTCCGACTCCATTTTTTCTTCCTCGGACTCCTCTACTATCGAGATGTATTCAGGAAGAATTCCTTTTCCCTTGTCCAGGACATTCTCTCCTTGAGCTTCAATAGGTTTTTCAGGCGAACTCTCCATCGAGTCCATTAACTCATCTGTCTCTTTAATCTTGGCTTTGACCGCTCGACTCAGCTTTTCGAGATCTTGAATTTTGCGGCACAGCGAGACCTCATTCTTTCTCATAACCTCGAGCTCGGATGCCTTTTTGTTGTTCATCTTTAGACTCTGAGAAAGTCGCTTGGCTTAGTACGGGTAATTTTGTTCATTTTTTTTCTTTGGGTGAGTGGACGGTATTCGAGATCAATTAAGCATTTAAACGAAATATATGAGAGCAAATAAAGTCACACAAAGCAGTTTATAAGATTATACTACGCAAGCTCCTAAGCATACTAATCGTTTGAAACATAAATGTGCCATATGAATTTAAACCATTGTACTAAAATCATTAGTAATAATATTCTTCCCCGAAGGGGTACAAAAGATAAAGTAAAGACAGTGCATAAAATAAATCAGCAAAAGTGTCCTCCAGTGGTGGATGATGAAGCCAGATCCCTATCTGTTACACCCCGAAACATTTTGCGTTACCAAGACTGTAGACGGCTTAGTATGAGCTGAAGGGAGAGCAAAGTTATAAAAGGATTAGTGTTACACCTCGCAGTTTGGACGTTGAGTTCCGTAGGTGTTAACTGCTTAATTGTGAACACCGGAGTGATATGCGCCTATCTTATGGTTATAAGGGTTTAAGTTCATATAGTAAGCTATGGAAGGATTGAAAGGCAAGTGAATTAAGGAAATTAAATTTGTTGGAACTTGGAAGAAAATATGAGGGGCAATTTTGGCCCAACTTGGAGAAAGAATATCTTTTAGTAGATGAGGAGTTTTAAAGCAAAGTAAAAGCCTAAAATAAATTTCGTCGTGTCTAGTTTCCAACGCAACAAAACGCTCGTCGATATGGCATCGAAGTGGAGAATTATGGACGTTACAAGTTAGGCTGACAGAGCAGAAACGCTGCTACAGTAACCGGGATGCTACAGTACCGACTTGCTATAGTACTGCTACAGTGACCCGACCCGAATTTGACCCACTATTTAAGGATCAAATCTGATCCTAAACCTCATTTTTCAGCCCAAGAATACTCCAAATATTTCCCAAATTTTCTAGAAAATTCTCCCAACTTCTGCCCACTAGGTTTTAACACAAATTAAGTGAAATCCCCGAATTTAAATTCGGACAACACATAGCTGCGATTATAATATCGAATTGCGGCGAAACTTGGCTTGGATTCAAGGTGGTAATCGAAGATATTGAAATTCCAGCGGATAAAAGGTATGAATCTTTCCTTATTAGTATTGATTTAAGCTTATTTACGGAGGGATAGTTACTAAATGAGCGGATAATGAATTTATGGGTCGAGAAATTGGATAAAACATCGTGTGGGATGTCTACGGAATATTTTGGTGTTGATAATATTGTTGTTGATGTTGGTATTGTTTTTGTTGTTGTTGGTTGCTGAATTGAGATTTTGGGCTAGGCATATAAACAGAGGAGATGCTGTCGAAATTTCAGCAGATTCTAGAAAGATTTATTTAGAGGCTAAGGATAAGTATATAACAACGGGCCTAACAATAGTATGAATGGTTTTATATGTAGATTTCAAGACAGGAGGTAGGTTGGAAAGTCGAGAAGCGAGCTTCCAGGTATGTTAAGGCTATCATTTCCTTCTTTTTGGCATAATCTATGACAAGCGCGAAGCGTAATGATATCCATAATGAATCCACTCCTAGATGTAGGATATCCGAGTTCCTTGACTTCTTAAGTCCCGAAGGGGCATCCATAAGTTGTGCGATTTCATAATGATGTCTAATTCCCGAAGGGGACATTCTTAAGGTTTCCTTATTCCTATCCATTTCACATTTGATTTTTGAGTCTCGAAGGAGACAAATGAAAAGGGGAACAAGTTCCCATTTTTGAGAAAAAGGGAAAGAAGTTCCCATTTTTAAGAAAAGGGAAGAAGTTCCCATTTTGAACTAAAAGTTGCTCCGAAGGGAGTCTTTTGATGGTTTTCAAAGATTTTCATGCATTTGCATATTTACATATATGCATGACATCATTTCATGGGGAAGGGGAAAATATCTAAGGCGTTATATATGCAAACCACCTGATCAGCTGGTATACGATGATTATGATGCCCAAAGGGGCTACCCGAAGGGGTTGCGAGCAGGACGAAGGCATGCATTATTTATATATATACTCATGCTGCATCAAAAGTTCATATGCACATACATGTTTATCAAAGTTGGTTACAGGTACAGATTGAGTCTGTTACTCTTTTCATCCGAGTCAAGATATATTGTTTTAGTTTTGCCTTACATACTCGGTACATTATTCGTATTGATGTCCCTTTGCCTGGGGGCGCTGTGTTTCATGCCACGTAGGATGTTCCCAGGCTATCAGCTGGTTTGGTGAGCTCAATCTCAGTTTGGAGTGTTGCCGAGTCAGAATACTTATGTTATGGTATCTCGTGTATGTTAGAGACTTTTGCAGACAGTGTCCTGTAGAGAGTACGTCGAGATGTCGACAGTTGTGTAAAGCGACCATATAGGTCAACGTGTTTTTATGCTTTATTTTTAAAGATTTTATTGTGACTAAAGGCTTTCTTTGAATTAACGATAAGGGAGAAGTCCCTGATTTGATGAAAGAGTTATATTGAAAAGTTTGTTTTACCTGACGGAAGCGTCATTTCGTAGATTAAAGGTTCACAAAAAGTTGTGACTCCGGGATGGAATAGTAGTATGGCACTCAGCTGAGTAGGTTCTTGAGTGTCAGTCGCGGCCCTCCGGTTTGGGTTGTGACACTATCCGTCTTGGCTTTCTTTTCTTTTTGGAGGTAGTCTGGATATGAAGATAGGCCGATGTCAAAGTTGCCTTCATCAGAAACCCTTTCTGTGTGAAGGTCAGTGGAGCGACATCATCTAAAGTCTTCTTCACTCCATCATCTAGCTCAATCAAACAATCATTAGTAAGCTCCAACTCGTGTCTCAGACTTTCTATGATGGCTTTGTCATGCTCAATTTTCTCCAAATACTTTGCATTTCTGTCGTTAGCTCTCCTTTGAACCAAACAGGTTCAGATCTCGGCTTGCGAATCCTTGTCTTACACATAGCTGTAGAGAATAGGTCTAGGAGGAAGTGTTCTTTATAAGTCAGCCCTCAACCAATCATTGTACTCCATAACAAAACCCAGACGAAACCTATCTTCGGCTAAGGTATCGGGACCCCAAATCATGCAAACCTTCCATTCTTGTACACAATCCAAAGCTCTTGGAGGTCTATCAATGTCGTAGTCAATGATGAAATCCCTCATGCCTCCAATCTGGGGTATGACTTAGATTATCCCAAATTGTCTCAAGACCCTGGCAAGTGCATAAGGGTGAATCCCTCGTATTCCCATAAGTGGCAAAAATGGACACTTTCTTCCTTTGAACACAACTTCAGCGGACATGAAGTCGTAAAACATCCATTGAATGCTCTCTTCCTTCAGTCTGGAGAAAGTGAATGTCCAGCTTTGTATGTTTTGTTCTCCGAAGTTCAAGCGAAAATCCAGAAGGTTGTCCCTTTCAGCCGGCTTACTTAAGTGTTGTTCACCCCTAACCTTGACCATATACTTAAGGATCCACCATTATAGGAGTATGTTACGGCCTTGGAAGTATTTATAGTGATTCCGGTAGAGACTCAGGGCTCGCTACAAGTCGGCTAGTATGATTAGGTTATGTCAAAATATTTGGTTTCCTCTTTTTGGGTTATGCCATAAAATATGGCATAGGTGACGAAAATGACTCGAATATCTATGGCTAAGGACCAGTCCTTGGGAAAAATCGTGGTTCCCAGAAAGCAGATTGCAAAAGCCAAAGGTTTAGTGGCCGTCAATTCGGCATAAGTCTTGAATTTCCCGGGATACTCCACAAATTCATCCGGGCTTCTAAATCTTCTGTACAACTCTCTGAAGGGTATGGTGGGGCCATGGGCCTAATTGGCGTAATTTAAAGAAAGCATTCTACAAAGTTAGGAGTTGGTGGGTGTTTCTCGGATTAAAGCATTTTGGTCGGGTTTCTTTCTTCTCTTCAGCCTCGAGCCTACACTAGTCAATACATCCCTAAACTCCTCCAGAGTTTGTGTCATTTCGATCTCATCCCCGAATCTGAAAACTATCCTATCTCTATCCCAGAATCCGGTAATTACTTCTATCAATTCCTTGCAACCAGTCATAGTCATGATGTATGTCAAATTCCTAAATGACATGAAATTCCCCTTTTCTCCTCCGGGCACATTTAGCCCTACCAAATCCGCAGCAACTCAGGTGTAGTCAAGACCACATCGAAACTTAAATTGATTGACATCTACAAAACAGAAACTAAAGTTAATTTCCCCCTCCCCTAGGCAATGGTTTCATTTATAGGCACATTTAAACGTTTCCAAATAACACATAATATGATATGCAGTGTTTTTTGGGACATAGACCGTACTTGACATGGGTTAGTCTCCCTATCAGGTTTGGATACGTCTAAAATATCCAAACCACCCATTATACTTCTCATTTGGGTTTGGCTTAGCTCTGACCTAGGCTTATGCAAGAGTGGATTTTTTGAATTGACCTTGGACCCGAGCGGACTACTCGGGGTGAACTGTTGTCAGTGTTGACACCTAATTTTCACCTCATAAAACGCGTATTTTAATTTTTAAATTTACCGAGTCCAAGACAGAGTAAGGATTCCCTTAAAAAATTAAAAATTTAAAACTCCTGAGAAAATTACAAAAAATGATGTTTAATTATTATTTTCATAAAAATCAACAATTACAAGAAATTACGAGTTATTTACTTTCACAAACGTGATTTGAAAAGAAGATACATATCCTGCTCAATCTAACTCTGAAAAATTGTTAATTAGAAATGACGTATGAATTCGGCTCATTTCGATCGCATTTTTTCACATTTTTAATATTGCTCGGAAGTATATCAATATTGGGCTCATTTTGAAGCTCGTATTTTAAAACGACGTATTATAATTTTTATTTCATCAAAATATTATTTTACGAGGGGCGTATTAGATTAATTAATCTAAAATTATATAAAAACTATGCTATATTTTTATAAAAAATAAGAAGGGGATTTTATTCATTTGTACCTTTGTTGGTACTATTTGGATAAGGTCTTTAGGGGGGTGGGGAGTACGGCCAAGTAGCCTATTTTTGTCCATAGAATTCTAAATGCTTAGTTGGATGATTTTAAAAATTTGAATAAGGATTTTGGGGGAAAAAGTACGGCCAAGTGGCCTTTTTTTGTTCATAAAATTCTAAATGCTTAGTTGGATGATTTTGAAAATTTGAATAAGGATTTTGGGGGAAAGGTACGGCCAAGTGGCCTATTTTTGTCCATAAAATTCTAATTGCTTAGTTGGATGATTTTGAAAATTTGAATAAGTATTTTTTTTGGGTGGGGCGGGGGGGGGGGGGGGGGGGGAGCTATGGCCACATGGCCTATTTTTGTCTGTGAAAATCTAAATTGGCTTGCTTGCAAGTAAAACGGATGGACATTAGTTTAGGATTCATTTTTTTTTTTTTGGGGGGGGGGGGGGGGGGGGTGGGACGTTTTTGAGAGGAAAACAAAAAGGGGAATCTTCTTTTTCTATTTTTGGGAAAAAGAGAGAGAAAAAAAAAGGAGAAAAACGATTAAAAAAAAAAAGTTCAAATTGCATCCTAAAAGCTAAAGTTGGATTTATATATTCAATGCTTAGCAACAAAAGATACAAATATAAGATATACATATAGAAAAAGAGAAAAACAAATTTAAAAGAAAAAGGGGTTTAAAGATTTGTGAAGTGTTTGGTGCTTGAAGTAGATTGAACCCATCCTCATTTTGATCTTTAGGTTGTCCCATCAAAAGGTAACCTCTCATTCTATCATTTATTTCATTTCAAGTCATGATTATATATTTATTATGATACTTATGTTAGTTAAAAATAATTCTTTGCTAGCTTAGTCTTGTTTGATGATTAAGTGGATATTATATGAATTTGATACCATTTGAAAAAATAAAAATAAATTAGAAGTTTGATTTAGACAATGTTAAGTGATTTTAGGTTAGTCAAATTGATATCCTTTATTTCATTTCTAAGTTATGATTATATATTTATTATGATACTTGTGTTAGTTAAAAATAATTTTTTGCTAGCTTATTCTTGCTTGATGATTAAGTGAATATTATGTGAATTTGATACCATTTGAAAAAATGAAAATAAATTAGAAGTTTTATTTAGACAATGTTAAGTGATTTTATGTTAGTTAAATTGATAAAAAAAATAAGAAAAAATTTCATCCCTTATTTCCTTTTAAGTTATTATTATATGTTATTTATGATGCTTGTGTAGTTAAAAAGGACTATGTGCTAGCCTAACTTTGTTTGCATGATTAAGTGAGTATCCTATGGATTTATTACTATTTTTGACAACATTAAGTGATTTTAAGTTAATTAAAATTGATAAAAATAAGAAAAATAGTAGCTTAAGTTAGAATTTTGATATTGTGTTGATAGGTTTAGTGTGATTATTCAGTCTTGTTAGCTTTTGATATATATATATATATATATATATATATATATATATATATATATATATATAACTTGTTTCTTGTGAGTTTGTTACTAACTCATAACAACTATTGAGCCTGTTGCATAAATTGTCCTTTTATTTATAAGTATGATAATTATGGGCTTGGTTTAAAAATATTGTAATTCATTTTTTTGGCTTTGTAAATTAAATAATTGACCTCGGCCTATTACTAATGTTTTGTATACCTATCTTTTGTGACCTCCCCAATTTGTTGGTGGATATTCCGAGGCCCACTAACATTTCTAGATCAAGTCAACCCCTATCATGGAAGGATTAAGGCATTGGAGCATAATTTGGAGCGAAAATATTTATTTATACATTTTTCTATTGGGCTTGGTCGGCCCAATTCCCTTCTCTCTTTATATAATTTACTTGATTATATATATGTATGCTTGTATATAAATTGGAACCTTGAATGAGATTATCACACCTAAGAGTTGCTAAAAATTGATTTTCAAAATTGTTTTTAAAAAAAAAACCGTTTAGGCAAATTTAGGATTGAGAATGATTTTGAGGATTTTGGATACCTTTGATATGATTTTAAACTTATAGGCAAACTTTAGGACTACTATGATTGATTTGAAACTTGAGTTGGAAAAGTTGTTTTGTAAACTTGGATTATCATTTTGGGTGAACTGTTTTGACTATTAAAAAGGCTTATGAGTTAACTTTGAGACTTTTTGTAAAGATTAAAACCAAGAATTGGATAAAAATTCTAAAAATATGGCTAACCTATGGAGTATATTAGTATGCCTATAAAAAACTATTTTCAAAAAAACTATTTTCTATACTTAAAAACATGTTTTCTAAAGAACCTTTTTCTAAACTTGAGTCGGCTTACGTAGTGTTCTACTTGGGTTAACGCCTTCGAGTTTTAAGCTAGGTGTTCTAGTCCGAAATCCAAAAAAAAGGCCCCATTTTGGGCAAAACTCTACCATTTTTCGTTTCTTGAAAAGGAATGTTTTTGGCATAAATGACTAATTTCTATTTGTGGAAATATGAAACAAAAACTGTCTTTATCACAAACAATTTATATCTACGAAGGCATACTATTAGAACTTGTAGGTCAACCATATTTTACGGATCCTTAATATCGGGGTGCCTAACACCTTCTCCGGGGGATCACCAGAACTCTTACCCATACTTTGGTTAGATTAGACTTCTTTTAACATTTAACCGTTTTAAATGAACCATTTTCGAATTGGTTTTCCTAATTTCCTAAAAATTAGGTGGCGACTCTAAAACATTATCCATTTAGAATACCATTACGTAGAGGTATATTTTTCCTTTTTTGCAGTACGATTGATAATCGTACTTCCCCAGGACACTTTCCTTTTTAAATGAGGCAAGTACAAATGCGAATCGGAAAAAATATCGAACCGCTACAGAGGGCGACTCCGCTGGGGATAATTTAAGGTTCTAACCATAAGGGTTCCAATAATTTGTGTGTTTGTATGATATAAATTGTCTAAGTGATATAAATTGTTTATGTGTTTAAATTTTCGCAAAATATAACTGTCATTCATGCATGCATACTTCGGCACTCCTGGCATTTATTTTACATTTTTCTAAGGGTGACGACGCGGGATGAGCTACGGTCATACCTTCACTAAAAACCCTTTTGCTATATTCTTTAGATATCTCTAAGGTCGAGTGGGCATGCGGTCATCCCACAGCCTTAGAGAGCCCACCCCCAGCTTGTTCGGTTGGGTAACCTGTGTCATTTGCTTGAAAAACCACTCTAGAATAACTAGTGTAGAGCGAAGCCAAATCCCTACTGATATAGCGCATACGGACCATAGACTGGTTTGGGTATCTCAGACCTACCTGAATCGGACCGGAAGACTGCCCGCATCCAACAATGTGAAAAATTGAAGGATGTACATGCCGTTATATGAATCGTTTGCCCTTGGATTTGGGTTTTTACTTTTTAGTTTAGGAGTTGTACCCCTACGCAGGACTGATATTTTGTATACCCCGTTCCCCTATTATATATCCCCATTCGATATTTATCAATGTTGTATATATTGGGGCAAAATTAACGTTACCTGCATCCTTCAAACGATAGTATACTTTTGTTGATACATTGATTACATGATATATATTGTTTACATGCTACGTGTTGTATACTCTGCTTTGCCATGCCTATTTTTTATTTTCGCATATAAAGACATCTCTTTTGCTTCAAACACGAATAGTCCATAGTTTGGTTCCCAAAATCTTAGAATGTCGTCAAAACTCACCACAAAATAAAATCTCAAAACACCACGTCAAAAGTCAAGTTTTCTAAAACTTCTAAAATGTCGTTCGATCATCATCTAATCCACGTGAACCACGTCATTTCCAAAAGCACATTTATTACACACAATATTCCTAAGAGCCTCACCCTCGGTCCTCGCAACCTCTAAAGTTTTAAGACAAATAGCCCAGCCGTCGCAAATTGCCGACAACTACTTCATTCCTAAAAAATCATTCTTACCAGACACAAAAGATCGTTAAGGTCATACTTTGCCCTTTCAAAGTCCAAACACTTCAAGTCCAAAATGGTCAAGTCATCATCTAATACTCATTGACCGTGTCATCCTCAAAGATCACTATCACATACAAAGATTACCAAAATCGCACAAAAATCAGTCGAATGGGCAAAATCCTGTCCATCTAGGTCATCTCCAAAAGTCTCTATGTGAGCCGAAGTTTGGACAATATGTTTCAAGTAAAACAAATGTTACATGTCTTATTAAGATTAACGAACTAACACGTTTAGCTCTTGAGTTTTTCTTCTCTTTTGATTGACTTGTGGGGACCACCGAGTGGTTTAGATAACGAAACTTAAGTGGTGATCTGTTTTAGCCCATCCATGTGCTACGCTATCGTGATCTCACAAAATTCAAATCACAACTTTTTTTTAGCTCACCCATGTGCTACACTATCATGATATTACAAAATCAAAATCACAACTCCTTAAAAAAATCAAGATTACGACCTTTTTTTAGGCCACCCCTGTGCTACACTAAAATGTTTGAATCCAAAAATGACAAGCCTGTGCTTATTCAGACAGACAGTCAGTTTTGAATTCCGAACTATGTCAGACTTGATTCTTGTTCCAGCAAGATACGTAGGCAATCCTATATAAGGGTGCAGTCTCCCTACTATTTCAAACCATAAACCTCGATAAGGAATCGGGGTACGTCTTTGATCCAATGTTCAAAAACTTCATTCTTCCACTGTTTCAAAATATGGACTCTCCGAGCAGACCTGGGGTATGTCTTCGAATCAGTCAAGCTATTCAAATTTTCAAGCATAAACATCTTGAACTAAGTGCCCTTGGACTGGAAGCCGGGGTGACTAGTTCAAAACAGTTTGACAATTCTGATATTTTCATTCATTAGAGTTACCCAATTAAACTAACAACTCCTTCCCTTATGAGAATCCAAAATAAGAACGTAAGTGGCTTCTTTCGAACGAACGATTCATCCTTTTATAGAAATAAAAAAAATGGAACATGACTTACGTGATGTCCTATATCGGTTATTTAGCCATCGACTCACTCAATACTTATCCCGGGGATCACATTCCTGTTTCCTTCAGTCTATAATGACACGCTCGGTGAGATCAACACGAGTCTATCACTTTTACTCTAAAGAAATTTTCTTTGAGCATAGGCATAGGGAAGCTACAAAAAAAAAAGCCTTAGGTCGACGTCAAGTCCAACCAAAGGCATTATTGAGCATACCATCGCCTCAACTCTATAAGCCAAAAACGACTTCATTTCTAACTCAGCCTTCAAATTGGATTCCTTTCACTTCGTTATGTACACTGACACTTGCTCTTAGAATATTGCAGGTTACAACATTATACAAAGTTGAACTCGGGAATCAAGATTATGAGACGCTGGCTGGATCCTCACCAATCCACATAAGCCAAGACAACTTCATCACTAACCTTTTCCAGTATCCTTATCAAAACAATACTATGATTCTACTGATAATAAAGTCGAATCTCGCAGGGATCATGCATCAACACTGCCAAAAACTGGCACATCAAGACTAGAGGATCAACAACGTCACTTGCCCTAGCGTAATCATCACAAAACAAGCAAAACAAACATCAAGCCTTCAAAGACGGCCGAAAATCTCAAAAGCCTATTTAATGGCCCAAGCCGAAAGGCGGCATCTCTAACTCTTCTCCTAATTTTTAAAGGCTACTTATAACGACTTTGCTTTAAAATTTTGCAGAGTCAACTTCAAGTCATCAATGACTCCCATCGCTCCCAAAACGGGACAACTTGCTTAGGAGGAATGCCGAATCTTCCCGAAAAATAGGAGCTCCACATCAGGCTACAAAGTACGGTCGAAGATCGAAAAAGCCGACTGAGAGCAAGGCCTACCCCTACAAAAACAAGCAATTGCTCAATGATTTCATATATCTTTCTAAAGTCCTTTTTAGATTATCTTGACTAAAGACACTGGTAAAGCCACCACGTAGCTATTATTCATCTTCTTTAAGTACAGGTGATTGCTATAAGATTAAGAGGCATCAAAGTAGTGATCGTCCTCAATGTCAAAGGAAATGAGTCAATTGAGCCAAAGGGGCTAGAAAAGGACAAAACGTCGCAAGGGCGATACAATTGACCTGAAAGAGCTATAAACAAAATCAAGCAAAAAAAAACTACAAATGGATGAAGCGCCACAAGGGCGATGCCATCAAGAAGGGCTATAAGATAGACATAGTGTCTTAAAGATGGCATAAAAGAGCCAAAAAGGGAAAAACAACCATCTAACCTAGAGAACCACAGTCCTCGGGGGTTGAGATGACAACAAAAAAGTCAAGAAGGCTACGAAGAATGCCGAGAAAGCCATTCTCAAGCGATACCAAGAAGGTTATAACTATAAATCAAAATCGATGGGTTATAACTACATGAGAATGATAGAATAGAAACAAACTTATCTTCGTGACAAAGTAGGGTTGTCTGCCCTAAAAATGTGACAAGCTGGGTTGTCCGCCCTAAAATTGTGACAAGCAGGATCGTCCGTCCTAAAAATGAGACAAATAGGGTCGTCCGCCCTAAAAACGTGACACTGACCTCTTAAGTAGACATTGCCTATCTCTAAAGTGGATAGTCATAGGACGATACACTAGTCTCAAAAATTCGAGATGACGTCATAAAAACATTACCACCAATTATGTTTATGACATAATTCCCAAAGTGGGATTACATAGGTGTTTTTCGAGATTGGTCGCACCAAACAAAAATCGTAGATATCCCTAGATAGAAACTGGGGCAGAAATTTTGAGATCTTTTTCGGAGATCTCAAAACTCGACACGATAGGTTGCCGACACAGCTTTAACTAGGGCAGAATTTTTGAGAGGATCTCAAAAATTCTTTTGGTATGGCAAGTTTAAGAATTAGCGAATACATTTCTACACTGGGGCATAAACCATTTTTCAGACGTAGAATAATGTCGTTGCCAAGCGATATGATACTATCAAAGGAATCAACCAGACAAGAGTCGCCACGTCAAACGGTTTCATATCCAACTTTATCTGTCATACCTTACTAACTTTAGTATAAGGGTTTTGCAGGTAACGCTGTCAAACATCGAGGACATGCCTAAAAATGGCGGACGAAAGTAGACATCAAATCTGCAACAACGACAAGAAAAATCAAATAAAGCTTCTCAAATGGCGAAAGCCGAACAGCTATACTTTGAACTCTCTTCTTCTCCTTTATGAATACATTGTCGTTTCTTTTGACTAGTTTAATGCCTTTTTTCTTCAAATTTTGTAGAAAGTCACCATCAAGTCATTAACGACTTCCCTTGACCGCAAATAGGAGCAATTTGTTGAAAAGGAATACCAAACTCTTCTGGGAAAGCAGAGATCCTACAAAGTGCATCAAGGACCACCACAAAGAAAAAGCATGTAAAGAGCAGCCTACCTCTACAACGAGCAAAAGATGCTCAGTGGTTTGCATATACCATTAGCCCTTTCCCCAAGTTTCTTTCTTAAGAATTATTTTAACTATGGTCGCTAGCAAAGCGACAACGTATCTACTAATCATTTGCTTTAAGTACAGGAGGCAGGACCATCAGAATAGACTTTGGCAATACAATTCAAAATTCAGAAATGCATCAACATGATTGCCACATAACAAAGGCTTCAAAGAAAGAAAAGGAGAGCATTTTGTCCACCCACATCGACAATGAGACATAAACCATGTCAAACACATGGTTCTCGATATCTCAATTTATTTTTACCAAGACAACATTTTCTTGTCCGCCTTAGAAAGGGACAATATTTGCTTGTCTACCTTAGAAAGGGACGATACTCGATCGTCCATCTTAGAAAGGGACGTATAACTATTTGTTCATCTCAGAAAGGGACGTATAATTTATCCACCTTAGAAACGGACATACTTATTCATCCACCTTAGGTGAACGTTTATACTGCATTATCTACTGATAAGGTTTCTAAGGTTTTGCAGTTTAAACATGCTAACGAGATGACACATACAACCAAGAGGGCCATTCATTCAAATTTCTAAGAGGGTCATTCATTCAAACAAAATGCTGAGAGGACCTTGCATTTAAGACAAAATTCAAAGGAAGAACAACAGAAGCTGCAATTCAACGAAAGAACACCCGCAAAGGTGATTAAGACAGGAAATGGCACTAGCGAAACAAAACAAAACATAAAACCAAAGGCGAAACAACAAAATCAAAAGCAAAGATGAAAAATTCAAAGACAAAGCAATAAAAAAGAGAAGCATCCCAAAAGGGAATAATGATAACGAAGCAAAACGAAGACAGAAACTTGAAAAGATGTGATAAGCAAAAGCATCCGAGAAAGGGTAACGAAATCCTCCATAAGTAAAGTTTGTTTTACACTAACAAGTTTGTTCATTTTGCAGAGCACAAAGATTTTTACAAAAAGAAAATTTTAAGATTACTAAAAGATATAATCACGGTTTACCGAAAGCTTGGTCTCAACTAAAGAGTATTGTGTCAAGGTATTGAGACCCCAGCCTAGACGTCACATGGCTTGCCTTGATACATTGACTGATTAAACGTCATAAAAATCTAAAATTTAAAGACGACACGTTGATATCGGTATTGAAATGTCGTATTCACAATCGAATCTAGTCCTTTTAGAAAATGTGACCCTCTCGACGGGCAGGTATTCTTACCTAGAGTCAAAAAAGGAAGTTATCAGTCTTGCCACTGAGGTAAGCTTCATTCCTCAAGATGATAATATGGATTAAATGACTACATGCCGAAGGCGATGAGTCGTCATCCATATATATAGCCAAAATAGGTAGCATAATTCTGAGCTTGATGTCCACAATCGTTGAAATACGAATGTGATTCCTACATCAAGATTTGTGGTCGTTGTTACGCCCTATTTTGAACGGGTCCAAGATAGTTTGCAACTTCACGGTTCTTCTAACTGGTTTAAAAGGGTTAGAGTTGCCACCTTATTTTTTAGGAAAATCAGGAAACCTATATGTATTTGTGTGTCTACTCCATTTTAATCCACAAAACCTATGAGATTCTAGATAAGGGTTTTATTTACCCCGAGGGGAAGGTATTAAGCATCCCTCAGAGCCTGTCCGAAGACAGTCCTTAAACTTAGTTTAACTAAACACTAGAGGGGGATTATCTATCTGTTTATCATTATTATTACATGTTTTCAAAATGTTATGACTTCATGAAAAGCTACACTAGGTGATAATATACTAAGTATATACAGTGTATAAAAATGTATTTATATCAAGTATCAAGTATTCATAAAGAATGTATAGTAAAAAAAAGAATATATAAAAGAGTATAAAGAGAATGTACCTCGTAAGTATAAAAAGTATATCTGTTAGAACAAAGAGTGTATATATATGTTATTGTAAAGAATGTGTAACTAGAATATAAAACAAAATGTAAGATTATGTAAAAATAAATATATCAAGGATATAAAGAATGTGCGTCTATGTAATGTGCGTCTATGTATATTAAAAGAATGTATGTATATTAAACATATAAAGAACATATTTCTAGTGTAAGAGTGTACGTCAAACTTAAAATGTATAAAGAATTGTATAACTAGGTATATTAGTGTATAAAGAATGTAAAAAATAATTTACGAATATTCATTGGTGTAAAGATTTTATATAACGAAATTATTCAGAAAAGTGAAGTTTATTCGACTTGTTTCTACCGTTTAGTTAAAAAGAGTGTTTGTTTAATGAATACCCTATCAAAAGAATAAGGAACAAAATAATTGTAAAAAGTATTGGTAAAAAATAAGTGTAAGGAATTGTGGATAAAAAATGAGCGAAAATGTGTAATGCCTCTAGAGAATAAAAGATTTGTAAATGGACGACTTAATATTTGCCTAGCGTCAAAATGTGGATTTAACTTAATTAAAATATGTATTAGTGTACGCGAAACAATATAAAATGTAAGTTGTATTAAGAGTGTATAAAGAATCTAAATTAAAGGATGGACTAGTATTTTTGCCTAATCGTCAAAAGTGTGAATTTATTTAACAAAGTATTTATACCAAGTCAATTTAATCTAGTTATGAAAGTATTGACGGCCTAAGTCTTGCCTAAAGAGAATGAAAATTTTAAGTTTAACAAACAAGGCGACAAGTAAATAAATATATCAACCCGTCATTCCAAAAATAAATTTTTCACTATACTAAGAGTTTATGTTTTGTATAGTTATATAAAGAAATGCGGAAACTAAGTACAAACAGTGATTCGATGAAGTCTCCGGGTTCCTTCCGAGTGTCGTCTTCGGGATGTATCTCCGGGTACCTATATAAACACTTAGTAAAAGTGTTAGTAAGAGAATAAATAACTATCGAACGAATTAAAGAAATAATGAATAAACTTAAAATAACAAACCCGTCTTTTGTACGTGAGAGAGGCCTTGGAAATCGACGGAAATTTCTTCATCGGCCAAAAGTATTTGTAATAAATTGCAAGATGAAAGAAAAAGTATTAGTTAAAAAAAATTAAAAAATTCAAAAAGTAAGGTATGTGACATAAAGTCTTTAAAAAGTGATTTGATAAATATTCTTTGAAAAAGTAATGTGACCAAAGTCCTTGAAAAAGTAGTTTGACAAAAAGTTATTGAAAAGATGATTTGACATAAAGTTTTTGAAAAAGTGATTTGACAAAAGAATGATGAAACTTGATTTGCCCCTAGGATTAGTGTAGTGTATGTAATGTAACAAATGTATAGGTGAATGATGTATGTAAAAATAACATAAGAATACAAATGAAAATATAGGTAAATGTAATATGATGTATAGCTAATGTAGAGTAAATGTAAGTAGCAAAATATATAGAAAAAATAGGCATGTAGTGTGATGGTATTGACAAAAGTGTAAAGAAAATACTTGACAATGTATACACGTATTGAAAATAAATAAAGTTGTAGAGATAATATAGCAAAATATAAAGATAATGCATAAAAAATGTAGAGACAATAAGTGCATTCCTTTTAATAAAAAAGTTTCTCTCTTCTTTTCTTAGTAGTTAAGTAATGTAAATATGTACATGTATATGTATATAACGTATTTGTATAAAAAATATATAAAAGAATAGATAGATGTAAGATAATATAAAGGAAAAGTGTGGAGAGTGTAAGGAAAATGTATGTAAAATGTAAAGAAAAATGTATAGAGAATACAAAAATATAGAAACAATATATGAAGAAATTTAAAGACACAATGTATATAAATAAATGTAAAAATAATATAGATAAATAAATATAAAGGCAATGTATATAAAAAAAAATATAAAGACAATGCAAGTAAATAAATGTAAGGACAATATATATGAATAAGTAAAGAAGCAATGTATGACTGAAATATAAAGACAATTTTAAAAAAAAATATAAAAAGAGGAAGAAAGTGCTAGCCTTGCTAGTCCTCCTATAGAAAGAAAATCTAGAGAGTGTAGAGAAAAGAAAAATGTGTGTGAAGTAATGTGCAAGTGATGAGAAAAATGAGAGGGGAAGTCCTCCTTTATATAGGCAAAGGTAAACAACTTTTTATCCAAACTCATGTGCCAAAACCATGGGCTTCACAAAACCATGTGCTAAATCTTATCTGTGTTTAAAATTATTTCCTCCGACTTCCATGTAATAATAGACTGTAACTAAAATAATAAAGTATAAAAATATATTTAAGGTAAATTCGTTAATAAAGTAAAAAAATGTAATTTGAATTAAGGAGACCTGCTAATTAATTGAAGTAAAACTGTATTAGCATGTTGTTTATATACAAACGACTGTAACAAAATAGTTATTTAAAATGAAAATAAATTGATAAAAATTCCTATTATTTAAAAATAAGGATAATTATCAATAAATTATATTAAAGTTAAAAAATGTATAAAAACAGTATTTTGTGCTATTTAATGACTAGGAAGCCTAAAGAAGTTAATTTTTAAATACAGAGGGCCAAAATTGGGTGTCAACAGTCGCTACTGCAGTTTATTTCAAGTTAACGTAATCATATTTATAGTGGTTGTCATGAGAAAAGGCTCTGCACTTGAATATGCAGTAGTTAACTTGAATATTCTGACTAAATGTTGTAATTCTTGACACAGAGGTTAGTAGTCATCATGAAAGGAATATGGTCCTGTACTCTGACGTGCAGTCTACATTTGGGTAGTTTTTACTATAAGTGATGTGGTTCCGAACTGGTATACCGTAGGCTTCGTATGAGGATAACGATGCAGTTGACACCAGATTTACGACAGTCACCGCAGTATGTGAAAATGATGTGAGTCCAAATTTTCAGGGGTGGTTGATGTCATAAGAAACAAAAATGACCCTGCACTTGAAAACATGGTTTTCATTAGTAGCATCTTGCTTATGAAAACCACAGCCGGATTGGGGTGTGTAGGCTTGGCAAAAATGCGGCATAGCCCGACCCAGATCCCAACGGAAGTTATCATTGAACAACAAAAGCATCTGAAAATGACGGAAAAAGAGCCGGTCAAAGTATCGTGATTATTATCCAGAGTAGATCATTTTTTTCAAAAAATACATGGAAAACACACACTTACAAGAGAAAAGAAAAAAGAAGGACAAGCGAGGATTACTTCAATGTCAACAAAATGACAAAATGCCATTCAGGTATGACTAAATTAAAATCAAAATTTTCAAAAAAACTAACACGCAGGACTCATCATTTGGAGATGGCTAAAAGCTACCAAGATAGGAAGAAAAATCCGAATTCAAAACATGCAGAGCATACGTGGAACTTTTCTTGGGCAGCCGGTCAAAAATCGTGTACGAGAGTCAAGCTTTCCACACCGGGGATTGGAGATCACTTCAAGCATCAACACTAATAAATCCTTTTCAAAAATCGCCTCCGGTTCAGAATTTCAACCGGAAGTAGCCAAAGGGATTCCCACATAAAGGGATATTCCTTTTCGGGCTATCGAGTCGAACTACAATTGGCATGATTCCCAAAGCCAGGGATATGTAGGCTACTCAAATTTGGAGGATCGGTCATATTCCTATAATTATCTCAAGACACCTCGATGTAGTTCAAAGAAAACTCTTATTTTTCACAGTCCTCATAGAGTTAGAACTACAAACGACCTGAATTCTCATGTGGCCTCAGATATGTAGGAAGCCCAGAAATCAGGGTCCGGCCATACTTTCGAAATTTTGCGCAAAAGAAGGTTGTAACTTCTTTTATTCGGTGAAATTAGGTTTGTTAAATTTGCAGCTCAAGGATGGCCTTGCCATCCTCGAACTCCGAAGGGGCAGCAGTTGACACCTAATTTTCACCTCATAAAATGCGTATTTTAATTTTCAAACTTTCTGAGTCCAAGACGGAGTAAGGATGCCCTTAAAAAATTAAAAAATTAAAAAATTAAAAATCTCAAGAAAATTGCAAAAATTGACGTTTAATTATTATTTTCATAAAAATTAACAATTACAAGAAATTACGAGTTATTTACTTCCACAAACGTGATTTGAAAAGAAGATACATATCCCGCTCTGTCTAACTCGGAAAAATTATTAATTAAAAATGACGTATGAATTACGGCTCATTTCGACCGCAATTTTTTCACATTTTGAAATATTGCTCGGAAGTATATCAATATTGGGCTCGTTTTGATGCTCCTATTTTAAAAAGACATATTATAATTTTTATTTCGTCAAAATTTTATTTTACGAGGGGCGTATTAGACTAATTAACCTAAAACTATATAAAAACTATGCTAAATTTTTATAAAAAATAAGAAGGTGATTTTATCCATTTGTACCTTTGTTGATACTATTTGAATAAGTTCTTTTTTTTTTGTTTGGCGGGGGGGGGGGGGGGGGGGGGGGGGGGGAGTACGGCCAAGTGGCCTTTTTTTTTCCATAGAATTCTAAATGCTCAGCTGAATGATTTTGAAAATTTGAATAAGGATTTTGAGGGGAAAAGTACGGCCAAGTGGCCTACTTTTGTCCATAGAATTCTAAATGCTTATTTGGATGATTTTGGAAATTTGAATAAGGATTTTTGGGGGAAAAGTACGGCCAAGCGGCCTATTTTTGTCCATAGAATTCTAATTTCTTAGTTGGATGATTTTTGAAAATTTGAATAAGGATTTTGGGGAGAAAAGCTATGACCACATGACCTATTTTTGTCCATGAAATTCTAAATTGGCTTGCCTATAAATAGAAGGGATGGACATTAGTTTGGGATTCTTTTTTTTAAAGGGGGGGGGGGGGGGATCTTCTTTTCTATTTTTGGGGAAAAGAGCGAAAAAAATGAAAAAAAATGATTCAAATTTGGCATCCTAAAAGCTAATGTTGGATTTATATATTCAAATCTTAGCAACAAAAGATACAAATATAAGATATACATATAGAAAAAGAGAAAAAATAAATAAAAGAAAAAGGGGTTTAAAGATTTGTGAAGTGTTTGGTGCTTGAAGTAGGTTGAACCAATCCTTATTTTGATCTTTAGGTTGCCCCATCAAAAGGTAACCTCTCATTCTATCCTTTATTTCATTTCTAGTTATGATTATATATTTATTATAATACTTGTGTTAGTTAAAAATAATTCTTTGCTAGCTTAGTCTTGTTTGATGATTAAGTGGATATTATGTGAATTTGATACCATTTGAAAAAAATAAAAATAAATTAGAATTTTGATTTAGATAATTTTAAGTGATTTTAGGTTAGTCAAATTGATATCCTTTATTTCATTTCTAAGTTATGATTATATATTTATTATGATACTTGTGCCAGTTAAAAATAATTCTTTGCTAGATTAGTCTTGCTTGATGATTAAGTAGATATTATGTGAATTTGATACCATTTGAAAAAATGAAAATAAGTTAGAAGTTTGATTTAGACAATGTTAAGTGATTTTAGGTTAGTTAAATTGATAAAAAACAATAAGGAAAAATTTCATCCCTTATTTCATGTTAAGTTATGATTATATGTTATTTATGATGCTTGTGTAGTTGAAAGGACTATGTGCTAGCCTAACTTTGTTTGCATGATTAAGTGAGTATCCTATGGATTTATTACTATTTTTGATAACGTTAAGTGATTTTAGGTTAATTAAAATTGATAAAAATAAGAAAAATAGTAGCTTAAGTTAGAATTTTGACATTGTGTTGATAGGTTTAGTGTGATTTATTGATTCTTGTTATCTTTTGATATAAAAAAATAAAAAAAAAAAAAAAAAAAACCTTAGTTCTTGTGAGTTGTTACTAATTCATAACAATTATTGGGCCTGTTGCATAAATTGTCCTTTTATTTATAAGTATGATAATTATGGACTTGGTTTAAAAATATTGTAATTCATTTTTTTGGCTTTGTAAATTAAATAATTGATTTCGGCCTATTACTGATGTTTTGTACACCTATCTTTTGTGACCTCCCCAATTTGTTAGTTGATCTTTCGAGGCCCACTAACATTTCAAGATCGAATCAGCTCCTATCTTGGAAGGACTAAGGCATTGGAGCATAATTTGGAGAGGAAATATTTGTTTATGCATTTTTCTATTGGGCTTGGTCGGCCCAATTCCCTACTCTATTTATATTATTTACTTGATTATGTATATGTATGCTTGTATTTGGAACCCTGAATTAGATTATCACGCTTAAGAGTTGCTAAAAATATATTTTCAAATTAAAAAAAAAAACCGTTTAGGCAAATTTAGTATTGCGGATGATTTTGAGGATTTTGGATACCTTTGATATGATTTTGAACTTATAGGCAAACTTTAGGACTATTATGATTGACTTGAAACTTGAGTTGGAAAAGATGTTTTGTAAACTTGGATTATCATTTTGGGTGAACTGTTTTGACTATTAAAAAGGCTAATGAGTTAACTTTGAGACTTTTTGTAAAGATTAAAACCAAGAATTGGATAAAAGTTCTAAAAATATGGCTAACCTATGGAGTATATTAGTATGCCTAAAAAACTATTTTTTCTAAAAAACCTTTTTCAAAACTCGGGTGGGCTTACGTAGTTGTAACACCCCGTACCTTTAACCTAAGCTTTGACCATGATCCTAGACTTAGAAAACCAGATAAAGAATGTGGGAATTGGAAATTTCCTCTTCAGTTGTAAGATGGTGGTTTACGCCCATGAACAGTGACCGTATTTCAGTTTACGGGCCGTAAATCAAATCGTAAACTGGTAGTTGAATGTCATATGCTTAAATACGGACTGTATTTCACAATACGGCCCGTATTTCAAATCGTAAACTGAAACTAAGGATTTCTGAGCATTCTGGAATTTGGCAATTTGATGTCAAATGGTTAAATACGGACCGTATTTCACAATACGGCCCGTATTTCAAAATGTATTTGAAATTTGGGAAAATTTCCTTCATGAAAGTTGTATAGCTTTGAAATACCTTTCCAACGGTATATTATGGGGGTCAAACGGACATCTGTACGAAGAGTTATGGCCATTTTACTGAAGAGAGGCTGTGTTGTCCGTATTTCAAAATACGGCCCGTATTTTGAAATACGGCCAGTATTTAACTGGGCCGAAAAATGATTTTTTCCAGAACAGTATATATTCGTCCATATCAGTTCAAATCATTATTTTTCATTCCTTCAAGCCCTAGAACGACTTCCTACCCTCTTGCATCATCAAGAACACCAAGGTAAGCCTACTCTAATTATTCCAAATCAATTCTAATACCTATCCTTGTAATCTAAACAAGAAATCATCATTCCAAGACTAGGGTTTTCAAGAAAACCTATCTCAAGGTTCAAGAATTCAAGATTTTGGAAATCTTCTTCAAAGCTCAAGTCTTTAATTCAAGTTTTGGAGCAATTAAGGTATGTAGAACTTCCATCCACATGTGGGAATCTCTACGTTCTTCCCCATGCTCCGTTTCTTGATATCCATGAAGTTCAAACCCTAGGGCATTAAACCCAACATATTGGTAGCCCGTGTTTATGTATTTATGTACATGAATTTTGTATCTATATTCGTTATTGTATTCCTAATCTTCCATTACGGTTATTAGGAACCCTAGCTTAATCCATGAATCATGAATTCTTCCTCATGTGTTCTCATTATGTTTATATGAAACTTTATGATTTTATGTAGCAAATTACAAGCATGTTTTCAAGTCAATTATATATATATATATATATATATATATATATATATATATATATATATATATAATTATGAACTATCGTTATTACTCATGAATCAAGAACATGTTTTGGCATGACTATGACAAGTTATCTCATGAAACTATATTACAAGATATTTCATGAAACCATGTTTACAAGTTATTTCATGAAATCATGATTACAAGTTATTTACAAGTTATTTCACGAAAATCATGGGCTTCTTAGCCAACTATATCATGTTCATGTTTTTGGGAATTGCTTAGTTAACCGAGAAGGCTCAGATAGCCTGAAACTACGTTGCCATCGTAGGATAAGGGTTGTCAGCAAGGAGGCAACACCTTCATTATGCAGTTTGGATCCTTACATGTTTATTATTACTTAAATCTCATATCCCTGGCAAGGTTGTGAGTGTTCTGCTGGTAGGACGCAAGTACCAGACCATGTTGTCGGTTATACTATAGCATTCCCCACGTTACAAGCAGTTTTACATACATGTATTTCCATTGATTTATTGTTTTCAGACTTTACTCACGTTTTATGCTCATGTCCAAGTTGAATTCAGTTTCAGTTCATGTCCTATACCTATACTGTGCCATGTTCTTCATTTCAGCAGGTTTTACATACTAGTACTATTCACCATGTACTAACGTCCCTTTTGCCCGGGGCCTGCACTTCACGGTGCAGATACCGATTTTCAGGAGCATACACCTGCGCAGTAGGATCACTTCAGTTATCAGCTTATTGGTGAGCCCCACTTCTCTCGGGGTTCAACATGGAGTCTGCATTAATATTCAGTTTATGGTAGTCCAGGGCCATGTCCTGATAGTTAGTATTCAGACATGTTTTAGAGGTTTCATAGACAGATGTTAGTTCACAGAGTCAGTTGTGCTTTCATGTTTGCAGACTATTATGTTTTCATGATATTTCATGCTATGAGAAAATTTCAAGACTCTATTCCGCAAATTACATTTTCTTGATTCATTTAAATTGCATTATATATATTATGTTGTTTTGATGCCCATGTTGACAAGCAAGCCATGAGGTTCGCTCGGACACATGCAAGCAAGGCCCGAGTGCCGTGTTACTCCCAGGCCATGGTTCGGGGCGTGACAAAGCTTGGTATCAGAGCCCTAGGTTCAAGTGTCTTAGGGAGTCTATGAAACCGTGTCCAGTGGGGTCACTTTTATATGTGTGTGGCGCCCACACATATAAACAGTTGATCACCAAGACATTTAAGATTGTCTCACTTCTTTCAACTCTAGATCGTGCAATAGAGTTGTGTTCTCAGAAATCACTCGAACTCATGTTTGTTTCCCATTCTACCGAATACGCCTAGTCTCAATGGATGAGGAAGATGTAAAGCTAGTCGTTATCGATGTGTTTCTCTCCGATAGAGGCATCAGGAATTATTCTAACTCGTGTCGTAAAGCCTAGAGCAGTAAGTAACATTCTCTTTCCATCGAATTCTAAACGTATCGAATGCGTAAGCGGCGAGAAGGAAAATTCGAGACCCAAGACTTACCAAATAGTGCATGGTGTGTTTATCAGGTGATAATACCCTTTTTAAAAACAAGTTTCGGCATGGCAGTATACATAGGTTATATACCTTACAGAATAAGTTTATTTGGATTATCTAACCATGGAGCTACCATTTAAGGGTGATGGTTCATATTTAAGACCCCACGAGGTAGGATGTTATGAAGTTAACCGCAGCAGGCATAAATTGTCCATGGTAGTTTTAAGTAGGAAATAGCCTAAGAGCCAATCACCTGTAATACTAGAAAGTATCGACTTTTTTTTTAGGATATATATATTTTTGTCATATGATCTATGCACATGACTAAGAAGGGACTGATGCGATAAGAAAACCACGAGCAGACGATATAAATTTCTGTAGGGTTAGTTTTAAATTATTTCAGCTTATTCAGATCAGACCTAGAGAGTATGACGTTAGTAAGCTACTAAAAGAAGCAGATATTACTACGAGATAAAAGATATGACAATTCTCTCTTAGGTTATGTGATTAAATATTTGTCCCTGGTGTATAGTATGATATAAATTTTGAAAGTGTATAGAGAGTTTGGGGTTAGTTAATCCAATTCCTTGTTTAAGACAGATGAAATTTTCCTAAGTGTGATCCATGTCTATAGTTCAGAAAGATAGTATACAACTCCAGAATAGAGTCAGATAAGGAGGAAAAGTTAGAAATAACATTATGCTTCACTTTAGTACTCAGAGAAGAATTAGAGATTATGATGCTAGTAAGTGGTCAACAGAAGCATAGTGAGTAAGTTTGAATAGACACAGTGAATTAGAAAATTTCAGCAGAGTTAGTAGAAGTACGATTTGAGTTACTTAGTCAAGTTAGCACTACTAAGGTAACTGCCTGAATACACCGAAGGCGTGTTAGAACCCAAAGGGTTTAAGATAAATTTGAGGTATAGAAATTGGTGAAAGAACAAAACCATCTAAGCAGTAAGAGAACAAGCTACAGAAGAAGAGTCTTTAAGAGTTATCAGAAAAGAGTTTTCCCCAAGACTGACAAAGCTAGCATGCGAGTTATGTACATTAGAAACCCGTTCATTTAAGTAATCCAGTTTTCTCTGAAAGTAAGACTTGCTTGAAGTAAGCGGAAGAAATAAGTCGTCTTTTGAGGAGATTAGCAGATCCACTAGATGACCACTTATCGCTAACTCGAGAGATCCACAGGCTTTAAATGTTAAGTTTTGAACTAAGAGGGAGATTGTGTGATAAGGTACCGATATAGATTATGTGTTTCGTAAGTTGATAGGTGTTAGGAGATTATGTTAGAGCATCACAGTTTTATGAACCCAAAATAAGATGCATAAAATGTGATTTTTATCATATTGTTGAGATCAAGTACTAGGTAATTATGTTATAAGATAAAGTTCTAGAGCGAATAGTGTGTTTTAAGGGTATAACGGTTCCAATTCCAGAGTAATTCATGTACTATGTGGTACTAATGCCCAGACGTACTCTACTCGTGCCTTTCGTACCCATATCATGCCCATGTTAGAGATTGATACTTTGCGTTTAAGATACAAGAATTAAGACTTCATACGATAGTAAGGTATGCAAGGGAATGTCCTTTCATGTTTCGCACATCAGGTGTGCTCGTGTCTAAAGTTAAAAAAAAAAAAAACCGCATTCAGGTCTCACGTATCTGTCATGCTTTTATACTCATGTCCATGTTCTAGCATCTAAGTGCTTTTCAAATCTGATGATGATCTTGACCCCCATGATTATGTTATCCATGTTACCACATACTCGTGCCCCAATTCATTTCGCTATGCATTCCATTTATAACGGTATTGTAACAATGATTTTGCGAGATAATAATGAAGGTGAACCAAGATGGATGTCCTACCCATGCTTCTATATAATTCATGCTTATGTTCCTTTAGCTAATGTTTTACGATCATGACGATACGATTCCTTTTTTTTCCTTTCGCTAAGTATCTAGGTCTCGTTATGTTCAAGGTGACTTTCTATCCATGTCTTAGATGCTCGAGGAACGAGTTATACATGCCTATAATCCATTCTTTCATGTGCCTTATTTATAACACGGGCGTTTACTCACGGTGATAAGAGTAAGCTATGTTGAACCATGTCCTATTTTTTTCGGTATATCTAAATTCTAAAGGTAATGTTTTATCCATGCCTTAGTCTCTGAGTACCCAAGAGTTAGCCTACAACTTGTGCTCTATGCAAGTCAGACTAACTCCTTAGTCTTACTTCAATACTCATGAACTCAAGTCCATACGCCATGGTATGTAGGTACTCATATAAACGCCATATTTTTCATGGTCCCATGCCCCATGTCATGCTATTCACGTTTCATGCCATATGAATCATGTTCCCATGTATGCATGTTCCACGTTACGTCCTCCATGTACAATGAACCATGTCATGTCTGTTCTCTAAAGCAAAGTATCTTATGTGAATGTACCAATAATTCCTTTTCTCTCAGTCCTCTATAATTCGCTCACGAGAATGAGCAAGATGAGCTAAGGTATTCATAATCATGATTAGCAGCTAACAAGATAAGCAGAAGTAAGATGCATTCCTATATTCAAATAGATAACTTTTCATATAACCTGTGGTACTTATCTCAAGAGTATGCTAGTCAGATTCGACGTATTCATGTCATGCCTATGCTAGAGATTTATGAATACCTATGTTAGGATCATATTCTTGTTATACGATTCAAGTCTGTTGCATTCGCATCGAGTTGCGCTTACATTCAAAGCCTAAGTCATACTCCTATCTCATATTACCATGGTGACATACGAACGTCTGTGATTAAGTCTCTAAGTATCCAAATCCTACATGCGCCTAGTATTCAACCCACGTGTTGTAACAATCGTGTTTTCGATATTCAGATCCCATGTTACGATATCCATTTTCACACGTATTCGTATCTCATGACAGTTTAGCACTCATGTATTCATGTCATCCAGTTTCATGTATTTATGTCCCACGTCATGCGTCTCATGCCCAGGTAATCATGTCATGTTCGTGCCTATTTCCAGTACTTCTGTCATTCATGCCTACGGATTTTCTTCCAAACCCCATGCATAGTAATCATATAATCATTCAGCCAATATCCGTGTGTTGAAGCCAGCTCAGTATATATGTTAGCTACATTGAAGATCCAGTAATCACGTTATATCACATCATGCGTATTAAGATACCGTGTGAGTTGTGTGTTGGTACTTTAGTTAGTTGGCAGACGTTTGAGAAATGTCGTGAGGGTCCGGATTATGAAGGAAGTCCTACCATAAATTTTGTAGATTCCAGAGTTAGTAGCGATTCTTAACCACTAGCCATAAATCGAGGACAAATGTTTCATGATTCTCATTCATGTAGGCGCTACTCAGTTTCATGTTCCCCATGTACATGTTTCCATGCAATCACGTATTCAGTTCTCATGATCCATGACCATGTTCCCATGTAACCATGTCAAGCTCTTATGTTTTACGTCATGTTTCTTTCATGTTCATGAATTCAAGCCATGTCCAGCCATGTTCTTAACCATGACCCATCATTCGAGGACGAATGATCCCAAGGGGGAGATATTGTAACACCCCGTACCTTTAACCTAAGCTTTGACCATGATCCTAGACTTAGAAAACCAGATAAAGAATGTGGGAATTGGAAATTTCCTCTTCAGCTGTAAGATGGTGGTTTATGCCCATGAACAGTGACCGTATTTCAGTTTACGGGCCGTAAATCAAATCGTAAACTGGTAGTTGAATGTCAAATGGTTAAATACTGACCGTATTTCACAATACGGCCCGTATTTCAAATCGTAAACTGAAACCAAGGATTTCTGAGCATTCTGGAATTTGGCAATTTGATGTCAAATGGTTAAATACGGACCGTATTTCAAAATACGGACCGTATTTCAAAATACGGCCCGTATTTCAAAATACGGCCCGTATTTCAAAATGTATTTGGAATTTGGGAAAACTTCCTTCATGAAAGTTGTATAGCTTTGAAATACCTTTCCAACGGTATATTATGGTGGTCAAACAGACATCTGTGCGAAGAGTTATGGCCATTTTACTGAAGAGAGGCTGTGCTATCCGTATTTCAAAATACGGCCAGTATTTAACTGGGCCGAAAAATGATTTTTTCCAGAACAGTATATATTCGTCCATATCAGTTCAAATCATTATTTTTCATTCCTTCAAGTCCTAGAACGACTTCCTACCCTCTTGCATCATCAAGAACACCAAGGTAAGCCTACTCTAATTATTCCAAATCAATTCTAATACCTATCCTTGTAATCTAAACAAGAAATCATCATTCCAAGACTAGGGTTTTCAAGAAAACCTATCTCAAGGTTCAAGAATTCAAGATTTTGGAAATCTTCTTCAAAGCTCAAGTCTTTAATTCAAGTTTTGGAGCAATTAAGGTATGTAGAACTTCCATCCACATGTGGGAATCTCTACGTTCTTCCCCATGCTCCGTTTCTTGATATCCATGAAGTTCAAACCCTGGGGCATTAAACCCAACATATTGGTAGCCCGTGTTTATGTATTTATGTACATGAATTTTGTATCTATATTCGTTATTGTATTCCTAATCTTCCATTACGGTTATTAGGAACCCTAGCTTAATCCATGAATCATGAATTCTTCCTCATGTGTTCTCATTATGTTTATATGAAACTTTATGATTTTATGTAGCAAATTACAAGCATGTTTTCAAGTCAATTATATATATATATATATATATATATATATATCTATATATATATATATATATATATATATATATATATATCATTATGAACTATCGTTATTACTCATGAATCAAGAACATGTTTTGGCATGACTATGACAAGTTATCTCATGAAACTATATTACAAGATATTTCATGAAACCATGTTTACAAGTTATTTCATGAAATCATGATTACAAGTTATTTCCAAGTTATTTCACGAAAATCATTGGCTTCTTAGCCAACTATATCATGTTCATGTTTTTGGGAATTGCTTAGTTAACCGAGAAGGCTCAGATAGCCTGAAACTACGTTGCCACCGTAGGATAAGGGTTGTCAGCAAGGAGGCAACACCTTCATTATGCAGTTTGGATCCTTACATGCTTACTATTACTTAAATCTCATATCCCTGGCAAGGTTGTGAGTGTTCTGCTGGTAGGACGAAAGTACCAGACCATGTTGTCGGTTATACTATAGCATTCCCCACGTTACAAGCAGTTTTACATACATGTATTTCCATTGATTTACTGTTTTCAGACTTTATTCACGTTTTATGCTCATGTCCAAGTTGCATTCAGTTTCAGTTCATGTCTTATACCTATACTGTGCCATGTTCTTCATTTCAGCAGGTTTTACATACTAGTACTATTCACCATGTACTAACGTCCCTTTTGCCCGGGGCCTGCACTTCACGGTGCAGATACCGATTTTCCGGAGCATACACCTGCGCAGTAGGATCACTTCAGTTATCAGCTTATTGGTGAGCCCCACTTCTCTCGGGGTTCAACATGGAGTCTGCATTAATATTCAGTTTATGTAGTCCAGGGCCATGTCCTGATAGTTAGTATTCAGACATGTTTTAGAGGTTTCATAGAAAGATGTTAGTTCGCAGAGTCAGTTGTGCTTTCATGTTTGCAGACTATTATGTTTTCATGATATTTCATGCTATGAGAGAATTTCAAGACACTATTCCGCAAATTACATTTTCTTGATTCATTTAAATTGCATCATATAGATTATGTTGTTTTGATGCCTATGTTGACAAGCAAGCCATGAGGTTCGCTCTGACACATGCAAGCAAGGCCCGAGTGCCGTGTTACTCCCAGGCCATGGTTCGGGGCGTGACAGTAGTATTCTACTTGGGTTAACGCCTTCGGGTTTTAACCTAGGTGTTCTAGTCCGAATTCCAAAAAAGGCCCAATTTTAAGTAAAACTCTACCATTTTTCGTTTCTTGAAAAGGAGTATTTTTGGCATGAAGGACTAATTTCTATTTGTGGAAATATGAAACAAAAACTGTTTTTATCACAAGCAATTTATATCTATGAAGGCATACTATTAGAACCCGTAGGTCAACCGTATTTTACGGATCCTTAATATCGGGGTGCCTAACACCTCCCTGGGGGATCACCAGAACCCTTACCCATACTTTGGTTAGATTAGGTTTCTTTTAAAATTTAATTGTTTTAAATGAATCCTTTTTAAATTGGTTTTTCTAATTTCCTAAAAATTAGATGGCGACTCTAAAACATTATCCATTTAGAGTACCAATACATAGAAGTATATTTTTTATTTTTCCTGGTACGATTGATAGTCGTACTTCCTCGGGACACTTTCCTTTTTAAATGAGGCAAGTGCAAATGCAAATCGGAAAAAATATCGAACCGCTACAGTCGGCCGTTGGGTGGCCGCACACCAACTTAATGTTCAACGTGTTCCAAAGAAAGGGTGTTTCGGGTTTTTTAGTGAAGGCTAGACACCGATCCCGCGTGTCCCCTTTGAAACCATGCTTTTTGCCAGTAGTAGCGGAGTTTATAATATGAAATGAATGACAGTTATAATTGTGGAATTTAAACACATAAGCAAATAAGTACAGTTAAAAATCACATCATATTGAGACCCTTATGGTTATAACCTAGAAAATCCCCAGCAGAGTCGCCATCTGTTACGGTTCGGTTTTACGTGGGTAAGGCATAAAAGTTACTGCGAGGTTGTTGGTGCTGTAATTGGATTTTAATATTTTTAGAGTCGCCACCTAATTTATTATGAAAAACTAGGAAAATCGGGTTTAAAGATTTTTCCAAAAAAATCTTTTGCACCAAATTTCGAGGTAAGGGTTCTAGTGATCCCCTAAGGAAGGTTTTACGCACCCTAGTATTAAAAATCCGTATAATACGGTTGACCTATGAGATTCAATGTGTGATTAATGTACTTATTTATTTACAAATGTTTAGTTTTCCGCAAAAGGTCTTATTTTATATCATGTCATAATTTCAAGGAAATATTTGGCAAAAAATCCCCTTATAAAAAGGGGTTTCTCCCAATTTGAAATCAACACAGCAGATAAATTTTACCAAAAAAAAAAAAAAGTTTGACAGTTCTCCAACAACTCAAAATGTTCCAGTTTTAAAGTCTCATAGACCAATTACAAATCGAGCATTTTTTGCCAAAACAAAGATCCCTAACACAAGAGAACCACTAGGAATCCCAAAGAAAATTCAAAATCCAGACAGATCATCCTTTCAGCCAAAAAGTGTTTAACTCTTTTAACAAGGAAAATGCAACCAGGCACAAGATCCAAACAAAACTAGCCAAGTAGGTTGAGCCTGAGTGTTTCACTCTCAAATAGTGTCCAAAATTAAAGGAAGAGTAAAATAGACTTGGTTTTGAGCATGGTTATCTTTGAAAAACTTTTTGAAAACAGAATTCAACCAGAAAAAAGCAGGAAGGGTTGCATATTCATTTAGCTTCAAATTTCTGAGTGGATCATGTAAAAGCACAAAGCTGGACTCAAATAGGGAAAATTGTGGCTATTCATGAGCCAAGTTGAATCAAACATCAAACAGAACTGGTTTTTAAGCATGATAGAAGACTCCAAAACATTAACTGAGGCTCATTTGAAAACAAAACCAAGTAAGGATGCTGAACTTTACAAGCATATTGTGACCAAACAATTTTAAAACTATCAGATGTTTAAACTTACCTATTGCCTTTTCCTAATCATTTAGTTAAGTACTAAACCTTATTCTCATTCAAATATTATGTGAAAGTATTAAACTCCTTCTTTTAAATGAGTGATTCGTAATCAAATACACCCAGAGTCACAAAACTTCTATCACGTCACTCAATCACAAAAGGAAACAATATGTATAGACTGAAAAGGACTAATGATACCCCCTGGATCTTCTTAGATTCAGATTAGCATGCCATTATCCAAACACTTATACCTAATGAACTTATAACAATGTGTGGACAGGAACCAAAGTAAATGCAAACATGGTCAAATAGACCTTAAGCTCTATCACATATGACTGATCAAGGTTAAACTAATATAACTAAACTAATTTCCAGATTAGAAGGACTCATAACTAATCAATCCTTGAATACATAAGTTAGACTTCAAGTTATCATAACCAGAAAAGGCATAACTCAACAAGAAAACTCAAGACACTGATCATGAAGAATAAAAGACATATTCATATGACTAACAGGAACTAATTTATAACTTAATCAAAGGATATACAAATGAGTTCTTAAAATCTATATAACTAATCTTCCAAGTGCACATAAGGCTAAACAACTATAGAACGAAGTAAACCAAGATTAAGCTAAAGCAAAACTAGCATTTATAAGACTAAAGACATCACAAATAACCCAAACATCAAGCCATACAAGCATTAGAATATATATAAATGACTGAAAATAAACTAAAAATAACTAAGGGAAAAGAAAGGTCACCTCTTTGATGCGCAGCCTAGCCAAGAATGAACCTTTAGGAAAGTTTCCTTCCACCTTCAGCCACACACAGAGAACAAGTATCCAAAATTTTAACTAGACCAAAAAATTAAAGGTTTCAAAGCAAATTGCCAAAACCCTAGTTATTTCGATCTTATTATGCAAGTGATATATTTTTTTTTTTTCAAATGCCTTTTTAAAATCTCCAAGTCTCCTAATAATGTGAAAATGAAACGTCTTATATAGAACCCCAGATCAGAAAAACCCCAGCCTCAAACTCGATGTGGGACTTTGCAAATCTTCAAGGGATTGCCTTCTAAATCGCAATGAAAGGTCGAGATTCAAGAATGTAAATGCATGGACGGTCAGATTTGACCTAGAATAGGTCCATCTCCTTGGTTCCTTGTGATCCAATAGAAATCCCCAAATTCAAATTACAAATAAACAAAACCAATTAAAGCCTTTCAGTTCTATATGTTGAAAAATGCAGAAAAGTGAAGAAAAGGAAGGACTATATCTTTCTAAAGTCACATTTTGTGAATTTGGAGACGAAACATTAAATGCTTGCTCGATCCGGCCATGCAAGGCCTGAAAAAGGTGTTGTACACCTGCTACTTGTCGCACCCCATTTTAACCGGGTTAAAGTAGAGTACAACATATTAGTGATTCCTATTTATTTTATTTTAAGGAGTCGCCACCTAATTAATTTAACGGTGAATTAGGACACCTAATTTATTAACTAAGGTAAAGCTAGCTAAACCTTGTTGATAGTCTGCTTAACCAATATGATTCTAGGTAAGGGCTCTATATTATCCTAAAGGGAAGGAGTTAGGCATCCTTTAGAATCTGCTAACTACGGTTATCCGACCAAACTTAGGTTAATTAATTGAGAGTAAATATAATGCTTAAATTTTAAAATGGTTCACAAATGTTGCTAAAATTTTAAAGGAAAATAATATTAGTGAACATAAGATTTACAGAAAATATAATATAAAAGAAAACTTAAAATGCCATTTTTTTAAATAGTACTTATAAATATCGCTAAGACTTTAAATGAAAGTAATAATGATGTCATTTGAAATAATACTTGTAGAAAATATAATGTATTACATAAAAGAAGATTTTAAAGGCTATTTAAAATAAAACTTGGACATGCTAAAGCCTTGAATGAAAATGTAATAATGTTCTTGAAAATAAGATTTGCAAAAATATAACAACTCACCTATAGTCTTTTAGCAAAATGTGAACTTTAGACAAAATTTTGTATTATATCAATATGATGATGTAAAAATACCTAAACTTTTTTTTTTTTTTAAATGTGATGGATAGGGTATGAGTTTTCTTTCTTTTATATTAACTATACTTGGCTAAAGAAGTATATTATTGGATAAACTTTGGAAACTTATTCATAGAATGTATTTGAACTTATATTTGCATATTAGTGACGTTTTGGAATTTCTGGGATAGTGAGCATAAAATATGATTCTTTTAACTTGATATATATAGTCATGCTATTTTGCAAATAAATTATGCTAAATAAAATAAATATTAGACATTATAAAATAGTTTTAACATGGAAAAAAAAAGAGAATAAAACTTATGGAATTGATTGTTAGTCTTCCTTAAACTAACTACCCATTACTAAAACTAAACCTACTAATTCATTAGGATTTATCTAAACTAATAAAACAAAACAAACAAAGAGTTAGTTGCATGATACAAATTAAATGCACAAAATAAATAGAGTAGTAGATAATTTAAATGGGCTCAGCCCATTTTTTAAAAGAGCGGCTGCAAACGGTGCTGTTGTTGGGCTTTGGCCCCATAATAATTTACATGCTGCTGCGGACTGTTGCTGCTGTTATGAGCCTTGGCCCAGAATTTTTGCACAGCTGATGGGGCTGACTCAATAAAAGTGTTTCGTTAGGCTTTAGCCCAACATTGAACGCGGAAGGAGACGAGTCTGAGGGACTCGTATGCGATGGTCATGCATAAAAACGAAAGGAAAAGAAGATTAGTATCTAATCAAAAAAGTTAAATATATATAAATGTAAACTTAAGACAATTTAGTAGATTATGTATATGTTGTGTATATTCAAGTATATCTCATGTATACACATTCATAGGGATGTATAGAAGGTTGATATTGGAAAGCTTTCGCCCTCGTCCCCCCGATATTGCACAAGTTCCAAGGGATTTTGCGAATCCCAGGCATGGCTAGCATCGGGGAGGGTTCAAGCTTGATCCATAATGACCAATCTATCCTCCCCATTAACGTGCTTCAGTAAAAGTATACTAGTAATACATAATATATATATATATATATATATATAATCAAACATGGTATACTTGCAACATAAAAAAACATATAAAATTTTAAACGAGTGCAGAAACGCAACATTCTTTAGCAGTGTAATATGAGAGAAAGAAAGGGCTTAACATAACACGTAAAACAGTCGCTGATTCGGTTAATTAGAGATTTGTCACGTTTTATCCAAAACTTGAGGCCAAAGCATAATTAGATTTCAATTTTTTTTAGGGCCAACAAGAGAACATAAGAAAAGTAGTGGTAAGCATGGCAGCTTAATGTTCACATTTAACGTCAACAACACAACACATACCAAGCCTAAACATGGCGGATTGGAGATATACTAACACCTACTGAACTCAGGTGAAACCTACTTGGATGCTACTCGAAAGGGTGATGTCACATTAACAAGCTCTAAATTCAGAGGAATATACACGGATGGCAGTGAAGCAACATGATAGACTACACAAAACTGTCTATTCAAAACTCAAATCAACATAACATTATCAGCTCAGCAACACCAATTAAACCTTGGGCTCTAAGTATACTGGTCAAAGCAAATAAAACAAAGCACTGTAATAGCACATACACAAACTAAGCTATCAATCTTAAGCACACATTATAACCCAATAAAATCCATTAATTACTCTAAACACCAAATAAGATAGACTGATTCCTAAATTAAACAAGGAAAACTAGCGAAGACCAGCAGGTTCATTTAGCATACAAAGATCCCATCTAACCAACTTCGAAACTCATCTAAAATTCTTGTTCAATCTAAACTCTTCAGGAACCATCAGTTGGATTAAAAAAAAACATTTAGGTAAACAAACAAAGTGCGTAAATGCCTTATTTTCATGAACCAAACCGAAAAGTTAAATATCTCATTATTGAAGAGACTACCAAGGTACACACAGTCATGCAAGTTTGAAAGTTCTTTTGAACACAAGCTTGTTTAGAAAAAGGAATCTAAAGGAAAAACAGAAAGAAGGAAATACTTCCAAGAGGATAACAACAAAAAATGAGCATTTAAATTTGGGCAGAACAGTTTAACTAAGCTGAATCAGACCCCTTTATATATATATATATATATATATATATATATATATATATATATTTACATGAAACTTAAAAAAAAACAAGCTTATGACAAAAAAAAAAACAAATTGATTTGGAAGAAAAAAATAACTAATATCATGGCGCCCACATTGTAAAAAGGGATACATGCATTAGTATAGATCCAAATGTTGCACAAGAGAATACATTCAATATATGGAGGACAGATTTGAGTTCTCGACAAAATTAGAGCTAGCTTTAGTTTCGCTAAAGACTTCAATAATAAGTTAAGAAGTAGTATATTCTACTGATTTACTTCATGTTAGTCTTTGGGTTCTTAGGTAAATTTATTTTTTTATTTCTTAATACCAAACAGAATTTTCGACAGAACTATAACTATAATAAAACATTAAAGCAATAGAAACAAAAAATAAAAGAGGGGATTAAAACAGACCACACTCATACAAGCCTCACAGGGAAGATATGAGAAACAGTGAAATGCAAACAAACCAGTTAGTCTACCTAAAATGAAATGCAAGAATTAAGGGAAATGCAAACAAACCACTGTAACTAAATTCATATTTTCCCATACCTTTATTGCAACTTAACAGGTAATAAAAAATAGTAAGAAATCTCCATACTAGGGCCTGCTTTTTATTATGAATTAAAGACAATAAATATACTTATTCACGAAATCTAATCATGCCAAGTTCATATCGTGTTTTTAGCCAGCAACGAACAAAAACTGAGATTTAAGCTAAATATCAAAATCAAGAGGAAATAACGAAAGAACTAAGAAGAGAAAATTATACTACACAACCAGTAGCTTAATAGACAGATTTAAACTAATCTAACTATTGGATTTAAAATACACAGAACTGAAAAGGCAACTAAGATGAGGAAGAGAATTACTGTCTAAATCAAATGAAAACAAACTAAGCTAACCTACGTGAGTTAAAAAACAACAGAACTGGAAAATAGGATTGAAAGGGAACCTAAACATCTGCATCATATGAAATAAACATTTAAGAGGAATCTAAACGCCTAAAACGAAAATGAAACTAAACTAATTTACTTGAAACACAGAACTAAAGAAAAATAAGAATACTAAGACAAGAAGGAAAGTTACACTAAAGGAACACAAACCAGCAATCTAAACGTACCAAATTAGAACCAAACTAAAATAAACTAATCTAACTACATAAATTTACATAGAACAGAACTGAAGCAAAAAGAGAAGGAGGATTACTGACCTTCTTCAAGTGCAGCGAAGTGGGGTTCGGGTCTCTGATCTACACTCGAACTTACCGAATCTGAGCTTGCGTACCTCAGATTCAATGCAATACCAGGGGGCGAAATAAAACAGAAAAACTGATTTAGTATGTTAAATCGATATCAAGAATATTTAACTACTACGAACTTAATATTTTCTAGGGGATTTTTGGGTTTTTCCGATCTGTGTTCTTCAAGGGATCTCCCGTCTTTTTTCTTTATTTCGTTTTTTTTATCTGATTTAAGTAAGGGATCCTCGAGTTCAAAATCCGGTCCCCTTCAACGATTCAACCTCCCCCTCTTTATAGGTTTTTCGCTTTGTTTGAAGGAAGAGAGAAGGAGGAGCGGGGGACAGAGGAAAGTGGGGAACAGAGGGAAGTGGGATCGGGGTGTAGGCGGCGGTGGTGGGGTGAGAGAGAAAGATAGGGGCGGCTGAGACGAAAGAGAAAGAGAAAGAGAATGGGGGGGGGGGGGGGGGGGGGGAAGGATTTAGGTTTAGGAAAAGAGATTGGGCTACGGGGTCGGTAATTATTTGGGCTGGGTATTAAAACGAATGGGCTGGTAATTATTTTAAGAGATAATGGGCTAGTAATTATTTTAAGAGATAATGGGCTAGTCCGAAAATAATGTTGTTGATTGGGCTCTGATTTGGGTTAATGAAATTTAAATACAAGACCTACTTTAACTAATTATATATTAACGGGTGCCAAAATATTATTTAATATAAAAGTATGCAATTATTGGTGATCAGATAAAAAATAAAATTATATGAGCTTGTAATAGCCGTGCAATAATATATCGAAAGTCCACAGTAAATAAACACTATTATTTAATTATGCGAAGATAAATGCGATGTGTGTGCGTAAGCTGGTAAAAAATGTTGAAATGATAAAATAAAAAATAAAAAAATAACTATGAATTATAATAATAATAATAATAATAATAATAATAATAATAATAATAATAATAATAATAATAATAATAATAATAATAATAAGGGTAGTAGAAACGGTAATAAAAGATAATGACGAGATAATGCAATGCCGGTATTAATAATGAGCTAATAATTATAGTAAAATATAAATATATTTTTTAAAATTTGCCAAAAATATTAGAAGCGTAAACAGGTATTTCGGAGGAGAGGCGGGACAAAATTGGGTGTCAACACTACTTTGCCAAATATGGTGAGGATGACACGGGAGAGAGAAGGGACACGGTGGCGGCGCTAGGGCTTCATCCGAAACCTTTGAAGAAAAACAAGTGACCCCTTAAGGGATCTGTTTGGATGAGGATATGCCCATAAATACCTGGGCATCGTGGGCCAGGTCTGGCCCTTCGTTGGGCTGGGCTCGGCCAAATTTAAGAGAAAAATAAAAGGCCCGGTAACTTGAACATGTATGTGTGTGTGTGTGTGTGTGTATATATATATATATAGGGCGGGTGAGTATGCATGATTTAACAAATAGCCAAATTTTAAAAAGATGTCCATTAATGAATATTTAAGAAAAACAAATAAGACCCCATTTAAAGCTAATAGTCAAATTTAAAAGAGATAATAATAATAATAAAAAAAAACTATGTTTTTTATCTTAAGAGTTTACTTAAATTTGGCTAGTTTCCATAATTGGCTAATAATTAATTGCTTTAATTATAGCCTATTAATGGCAATTTTCAAAAATCAATCACAACCACAACTTAATTAATTATGATAAAAAACCAAATTTGATTAAATAAGAAATGAGGGGTAAAAATGGTAAATTTACTTAATTAATCAATTTTCCTTGAATTAAACAGAGTAAAATACTTTGCAAATTGCTATTTTACAATCTAGATAATTAAGTGAATAATCATGGAAAATTATCACTCTCTTATTGGTTAATTTAACAAAAGTATATTAATTTTGAAAAATACTTAATTTAATTTATAATATTGTAGAAATTATCTTATCAAATAAAATTGGCAAAATATAGCCTCAATAGATTTTTTTAGAAAATTATTTAGACTTTCTAAAAACATATTTCCCTCTGTTTAATATTTCAGGGACTCTGGATAATTAAAGCAAATTATGGGAGGTAAAACATTAGGTGTCAAAACGCCTGTTGGGTCTTGAGATAAGGTGTCAACACGCCTGCTGGGTCTTGAGATAATTTGGGAGGATTCAAGTCACGCGCTAGATCGGAGGCATGGGAGATTTTATCATTGACTATGACATCGATAGACCGCCGAGGGCTTTGGATTGCATACGAGAATGGAAGGGTCGCATGATTTGGGGTCTCGATACCTTAGCCGAAGATACGTTTTGTCCGAGTTGTGTTGTGGAGTATAAAGATTAGTTAAGGGCCGACTTACAAGGCACACTTCCTCCTAGGCCTATTCTCTACAGTTGTGTGCAAGATAAGGATTCACAAGCCGAGATTCGAGCCCGTTTGGCTCAGAGGAGAGCTAACGAAAGAGATGCCAAGTATTTAGAAAAGATTGAGCATGACAAAGCCGTTTTAGAGAGGGTGAGACATGAATTATAGCTTACTAATGACTATTTGGTTAAGCTCGATGATCGGATGAAGAAGACTTTAGATGATGTTGCTCCACTGACTTTCACACAGAAGGGATTTCTGATGGAGGCCACTTTGACATCGGCCCATCTTCATATCCATACTACCCTCCAAAAGGCAAAGAAGGCCAAGATAGATTGAGATCGGGCGTCATCATTCACCACCGGAGGACACTTTTGTTGATTTACTTTATGCACTGTCTTTACTTTATCTTTTGTACCCTTTCGGGGAAGAATATTATTATTAATCATTAAGGGACAATGATTTGATTCAAATGGCACATTTATGTTTCAAACGATTAGCATGTTTCGGAACGCGAGTAGTGTAATTTTATACACTGCTTTGTGTGACTTACTTGCTTTCATATATTTCTCTTAAATGCTTAATAGATCTCAAGTACCGGCCACTCACCCAAAAAAAATGAACAAAAAATACACGTACTAAGTCTAGAACCTTCTCAGAATCTAAAGATGAACACCAAGAACGCACCAGAGCTGGAAGTTATGAGAAAGAATGAGGTCTCACTTCGCCAAAAAAATCAGGATCTCGAAAAGCAAATCCGAGCAGTCAAGGCCAAGATCAAAGAGGCTAATGAGTTAATGGATTCGACGGAAAGTCCACCCAAGGAACCAATTGAAGCTCAAGGAGAGAACATCCAGGACAAGGGAAAAGGGATCCTTCCCCAATACATCCCGATAATGGAGGAAAAAATGGAATCGTACTAGCAGGAGCCTACTTGGCCATCAAGGGAAGCTGCCTCCGCTCCACCATTTAGCACGAAAAGAGAAGGAACTTCTGCTACGCCATCAAGTCCCAGAGGAGAACCCCAAGAACGAATAGAGTATGTCCGACCAGCCTCGCTCGAATGGTGGGCCATTGCGCTTAAGGCACTGGATTGTCCCTACTGTGTCCCGCCTAAGCACATAACGAGCAAGGAGATTATGATCAAGTTTCGAAGCAAAGGGATAGTCAGTATCAGCTTTGACAAGTTACCATCATGTGCTCTGATATTCATGCACAAGAGGTGCCCTTATCACCAGGATCAGGCAGGGCACACCATCAACGAATGGTTGGCCTTTAAGAGAAGGTTCATCGAGCTGATAGATAAGAAAAGCAGCACTAACATATAGGGCCCACAATCACTTTTTGTCCATGACAACATCTCCCTAACCGAAGGGACTACGCTGAACACTCATATTCGGTATTATGACTTTACGGTATTTAAGGACTCTTACGCTAGCATCATCTAGAAGTTGGTCAGTATCGGGAAGATTAGCTCCATCAGAACCAGAAGGGCTCAAACTGAAGGAAATTGTCACCGCAAAATGTGTCTGTACCATTCTGGAGCTTTGGGACACGACATAGAAGAGTGCGACGCTTTCAAGTTTGAAGTGCAGAATTTGGTACACAAAGGCGCCATTTGGTTAGTGCTCCCACCTCAGTATTAGAATTTAGGGCCGAAAAAGGGTTGAACGGACAAACAATCTGTTTGACCTCAAAAGAAAGGTCACCTTTTGGGTAGTTTTAGGGGATCCCATTTTGTGTACTTAATACGGATCCCCCCCCCCCCCCCCCCCCCCCCCCTCCAATTTTGTGTAAATGGAACTGCGCCGACCTAGCCTGAGGAGGGATACACAGGAAGCCCTTATCGGGCCTAGTCACGGGTAGGTTTTAAGTTAGGGAGTCTTATCTTATGTAAACCGAACTATGGAAGGGCCTGATTTCCCGCGGAGGGATACGTAGGCAGTCTACATAAGACTAGGTCCCTATATATTGTAAATATTATATTTTCCTCACTTAACAAAGCCCAAGTACCCAAGACCCGATACAAGAGATCAATTGAGCATTTAAATGAAACATAAGTATTTATATGCTAAGTGTTTTTAACTGCCATCTACGTGTGATATCTTGATTATCTTTATATTACATAACGAAACTAACTGTATTTACCTTTGAGTTATTATTTTCTTATAGAAAGAGAGGTTCATTCGTGTTCACACTGGCATACTTCATAAGATCCAAAGCTGCAATAGCATCCCTATCCCGAGAAGATGAAGGTAAAGAAACGATGACTGGTACATCAGAGAACGAAACTACCCCTACTGACATTGCTCTCAGAGAATAGCCTCTGCGCGAACTGCCTGAGTCATCACCTACTGAAGACGTCATGCAAATGATGTTTGAGAAAATCTCCATCTTCAAGAAGAAGTGGCGTGAAACAAAGATGCTAATGCTGGCCGAGAGGCCCCTACTGAAGAAAGAAGGCCTCCACCGTTACCTGATCACTTTCCGACCTAGTCCACTGTGACTACCATACCATTAACCCTAATTCACGAAGGTCACATTGATATTTCTTACCATACCCCAGCACCACTTAACACTACCCAAATTCCCAAAACCATTCACTCTATCCCCTCTTACCCAGCACCATAAAACACCCATCTCGGCATCACCATATTACCAAGCATCATCTCACTACCAACCGTCAAAACTACCTCTACGCACCGAACTGGCCTTGATGTTTCCTTCCACACGCCTGCCATCCCAGGCATCTTTTCACTCGATCAAGAAGTTGATCACTATGAGGAGATGAAAAAAGCATGGAAGACCGAGCAGAAAAAACTAAAAGAGAGGCTCGAGATGAAGATGACCACAATTCTGGAGCAAACCATGAAAACCGCTCACACGAGCCCGAGCCTAACTTATGATGACTTGTGTATGCATCAAAATTTGGATTTACCCGAAGGCTTCAAAGTGCCGCATTTTGAGCTATTTCTTTTGGGGGGGGGGGGGGGGGTAGGTAATTCGAAAGAGGATCTACGGGCCTACTGTGACCAATTGGTCAGTGTCTGAGACAACCAAGCGCTCATCATGAGGCTATTCAGCTGAAGTTTGACTGGGGAAGCCTCAGAATGGTTCACGGGACAAAATATACGCCGTTGGATTACATGGGAAGACATGGCTGCGACCTTCATGGAAAGATTTCGCTTTAACATGGAAACGGTACAAGACAGGTATTATTTGGAAAAAGTCAAATAGAAATCCGCCGAGAACTTTCACGAGTATGCAAGTAGGTGGAGAACAGAAGCTGCCCGGGTACAACCGCGAATGGACGAGGAAGAACTGGTATCGATCTTCATCTATTCACAAGAAATGAATTTCTATGATAGGATGCTTTCAATGGCCGGAAGTCCATTCTCCGAACTAGTCAAAATGGGAGAAGCTATAGAATATTGTCTCAAAAAAGGCCGAATCATAAGTATGACCAGAAATTCCACTGGGTCAAGCTCAACCGGGTTTATAAGGAAGAAGAAGGAAGATGTGGAAAGCATATCCCACACTCCTAGCCCAAAACCCAAAAGAAGGGAAGAATTCCCGATGAAAGCATATGTTTCATCTCCCTCAAACACTTACATACCTACTCCTCATAATGCGGTGCCTGTATATTATGCGCAGCCGACCTTCCAATCACCACCCCGAAATTACCAAACCCCACAAAATACCTTCCTATCATCTCCCCCGAATTACCGAACTCCACAGCCAAATTATCAGACTCCCCCACCCGCTTATCTTTCTCCACAAAATAACCAACCTAATACCTACCAAAATCAGCCGCCACCAAATGCTTGTAATGCGCCATGTCAGAACTTCGAAAAGAAACCTGCCCGCGTATTCACTCTGCTAATGGAATCACAGACTGATTTGTTCAAAAGAATGAGCGCGGTCGGGATGATCCAAATGCTTCCCCCAAAGATCGTTGACCCAAAGAACCGGTTTTACCGAGCTGACCAAACATGTGCCTACTATTCTAATGGCATAGGACACAATACTGAGGACTACATCAATCTCATGCATAAGATACAAGACATAACCGACCGGAAGGAGATTGTACTCAAAATAGCTCCTCCAAATGTGAACACCCAACACCTTGCTAAACCATGGCAGCAACGTGATTCATATGATCAAAAGAGAAGAGGTTTGGGTCGCAGGCAGGCCCACAATCCTAGAACCTGTGAAAGAACTTGAGCGCACAGTGGTGTCGCTGTTTCTACTAGAGCGCCCGCAATTCAAAGTATTAATTCCTGCACCAGTTGTTGCGCATGTGGCCTAAGTAACCCCTGCACCACCTTGAAAAGAATTTATGGTCCAAGTCACTGCTGCCCACGGAATAACAAGATCGGGAACGTGTTATACTCCCGAAGATCTAGCCCAAGGGGCACCTCAAAGAGAGGGAGATCAGAAAAGGGCGATCTTCAATGGTGAAACTGATGATTTTTGGCGCCGGATGCAGCCCAAAGAATACTCCATTGTGGAGCACCTAAAGAAAATACCGGCCCAAATTTCGGTGTTGGCATTTTTACAAAGTTCATAACATCATCGCTTGGCTCTAATGAAGGTGTTAGAGGAAGCCCACGTCCCAGCTGGGACGAGTAGCGAAAATCTGGACCAAATGGTCACCTATGTTATGGAGGAACACCAAATTACCTTCACGGAAAAAGAGTTGCCCAAGGAAGACACCAATCAAAACAAAGCACTGCACGTCATCGTTATGTACCGCAATAAAGTAGTGACTCGCGTGCTGATCGACAATGGAGCGCGACTTAACATTTATCCTGAGTCTACACTGACTCACTTGGGATATGACCTTGGAAAGGTTCGTCAGAGCCACACTAATATAAGAGCATTTGACGGAGGCCGATGTGATGCCACTGGAGCAGTGGACCTAGACGTTCAAATAGGTCTAGCAGAGTTCACTACCGAGTTTCAAGTTATGGAAATACCTACCAACTACAATCTACTCTTAGGGAGGCTATGAATCCACATGGCAGGAGCAGTACCATATTCACTTCACCGGGCTTTGAAATTTGTCTGGGAGAACAAGAAGTAATAATGCATGGAGAGGCGAGCATGCATAATTATCCAGACAATTCCGTGCCCGTCATCAAAGCGGCACCTAAAGGGAGGGATTTCCATGTAGTGGAACTCGTAGGGGATGCCCACAAAATAGAAAACCTCGAGACCCCCATGCCGGCAGTATATAAGAGGATTGCTTTAACTATGCTTTTGAACCGGTTCGAGCCCGGGAAAGGTCTGGGAAAGAATTTGCATGGCATCACTGAGCCACTTCCCCTTCCCCAAGATAATTGTCATTTCTGACCGGGATATGTCCAATCTGAAGATGAGATACCTACCAAAAAGAGGCAAGAGGTCACAGATCTCTGCAAACCCATTCCCAACCTGTACCAGTCATTTTCTAGCCGAGTGTCAGTGCCAAACGATGCTGACATTGAAGAAAGGGCAGGGATGCTATTCAAAGAAGAAGATTGTTCAGTCATCTTAGAAGAGTACACAGAAACTCCCATAATCAGAGACGCAGATCCGGGCGAGCAGCTGTCCAATTGGAGCTCTACCCCGTTATGGCTCTTCGGTAGAGAAAGATGAATTTATTTTGAAAATAGGGAGAATCCATCGAGGCCCAATTACTCACTTTTTATCATTCTATATACCTCGTAATGTTTTCAAAAATGGAAATGACTTGATCCAAGCCAGGACCACAGTTTGTACTTTTATTAATCAAAATCAAAGAAAGCTATTACAACCCATAGTTTTGTACGTTGAAATTTATAAGTATTGATGGTTGTTTTAAGTATGATTACTGGAGTTACCTTCAAGGATATATGACATTATATGTGCCAACCTTATGGTTACGAGGGTTTAAGTTCATATAATAAGCTATGGGAGACTCCGGGACCAAGCAAATCGAAGAAAATCAATTTGTCAAAAATTTGGAAACAATTTGGCAGAATTTTGGAAAGATTTTTAGTCAACTTTGGAGGGGTATATCTCCTAGTATATTAGGATTTTTAAGGCATTTCAAAAGCGTAAAATGAATTTCGTCGAATCTAGTCGTCGATATGACATCGGAGTAGTGAATTATGGACGTGTCAAGTTAGGCGGACGGAGCAGAAAAACGCTGCTATAGTACCCGAGTGATACAGTAACCAGACCCAACACACACCTATAAATACCCATCTAACCCATTAATTTTCATCAATTCTCACCATTTTCTCATCCTCCACACTTCTTGAGAGTTCTATAATTTTCCATCACTTTCCATCATCTTCCATAACATTCCATAACTCTCCATAATTTTTCATAATCCTTCCATAATCTTCCATAACCTTTCCATATTATTAAGAGAGAATATAAACATCAAAAACCTCAAAGAAAATCCATGAAAGGTAATTGTTCTTGTTTCTCTTCAAGGTGGCAATGAACTTGATCTTGGAAAGGGGTGAATAAAGTGAAGTTCTTCTACTATAAGGTATGTTTTTCCTATTATTATTTACATGATTGAGATGATATAAAATTTTAGAAATTCTTAGAGAGGAAAGAATCATAGGAGAAAAATCATAAAGAGTTGAATTGAAGTTGATGGCCATGAGATGAGTTTGAAAGAGAATTTTGGATTAATTTGAGATTAAATTGAATATAATTCTTTGATTGGTATTATGGATGTTGTTATGGTTGGTTGAAAAATTGGAAAAATGTCGTGTGGGATATTTTATGGAATATATTGGTGTTGATAGTATTGTGGTTGAGGTTGGTATTGTTGTTGTTGTTGTTGGTTGCTGGATTGTGATTTCGGGCTAGGCATATAAATAGGGGAGATGCTGCCCGAATTTTGGTAGATTCTAAAAAGATTTCATTTGAATGCTTGAGACAAGTGGATGATATTGAGCTTAATTATAATATGGATGTTTTACTTGTAGAGTTGCGAGCATGGAAGAATAAACGTTGAATGACTAAGGAGACCGAAAGGTATGTTAAGGCTAGTCCCTTTCTTTCAAAGGCATGATTCTTAAGCTAGGATTTCGTCTATATTTCTATGCCGTTCTTATTCCCAAAAGTAAGAATTCAATATTTCCAAAGCTCTTATGATGTTAAATGAAAAATGTTCTATAATGATTGTGATGATGATGATGATGATGATTCTAGAAATTCCGAAGCTATAATTTGAGAGCATTATGAAATTATTGAGCCATTCCATGAATCCCTTGATCTTACTTATTGTTGATGGTCTCACCTCACGTTAATCATTCCTTCGAGGTAAGATATAGCGAAGATAATGATTCTATTTTCAATGCTATCTAAGTTCATGATTCTCGAGACTCCCAAATCATCGTCGACTTTACCTTAAGATAGTTGATCTTCTAAGGAAGGATATAGTGATAATGATGATGCTAATGATGATGTTGATTTCATTTATGTATTTTTATGTATAAGTATGTATGTATGCATTGCACTCCCACTGATCAGTTGGGGATAACACTGAGTATCGAAAGGGCCAGGTACGGATGACACCGAGTCCCGAAAGGGCCGGGTACGGATGACACCGAGTCCCGAAAGGGCCGGGTACGGATGACACCGAGTCCCGAAAAGGCAGGGTATGGATGACACCAAGTCTCGAAAGGGCCGGGTACGGATATGACAAATGTATGTATAGTAAGTGTATGTGAATGCATATATATGTATGTTGTGTATGGACATGTATGAAATGTTTTTCCTGTAGACAAGTAGTTTACATGATAGCGATCTTAAAAAGAGTACGAGGTATAACTACTTACTTTATCTTATGTTATCTTCATTCTGATATCATATTACTATTCATGCCTTACATACTCAGTACATTATTCGTACTGACGTCCCTTCTTGTGGAGGCTGCGTTCATGCCCACAGGTGCAAGTAGACGAGACGAGGATCTTCCGCAGTAGGCTGCTTTCCGGTACCAGTTTTGATTGGTGGGCTCCATCTCTTCCTGGAGCATTGCTGAGTCTGAGTTGTATATGTTTTTTTGTGACAAGAAGGTCTGTCGGGGGCCTTGTCCCGACTTGTGTACTTCAGTCATGTTCATAGAGGCTTTGCAGATAGATTCCAGTGTACAACTCAGTTATGTCTTGTTAGTGGATATGTGGAAGTCGCAGGCCCATTACATATATACGTATGCATGATTTTATATTCATAGTTGGCCTTATTTTGCCATTTGAGACACAGAGGATGCAAATTATAAGTTGGTTCGCTCAGTTCCCGAAAGGTGCCGAGTGCCAATCACGCCTCACCAAGGGTGGGTTGTGACAAATTGGTATCAGAGCAGTTCTGTTCTAGGATTGTCTGCAAGCCGTGTCTAGCAGAGTCTTGTTTATGGTGTGCAGTGCACCACACTTATAAACAGGAGGATGCGGGACATTTAGGAATGATTGACCTTATTTCCTCATCTTAGATCGTGCGATAGAGCTATGTCATCAGGATTCCCTTTTTCCTAATTGTGCATTATGATTTCAGTAATGCATATGAAGAGAAAAGCCACAACTGCCCAGAAGGAAAAGTCAGTAGTAGAACGGAGAATGGAACGAGATTCGCTTGCCGATATAGAGAAGGGTAAGTCTCAGAATGAGGTTCCGTCTCGGACCTCTTACGCTCCACCCATTTCAGAGGGGCATAAAGGAGCCTCAGCTCTAGCTCCAGCACCCCCAGTTCCTCCACCAGATGCTTCGGGCTAGCAGATGAGAGAGGCCATTCAGTTACTAACTCAGATAGTTGCCGCTCAGGCCCAGAGGCAAGGTGCGGGCCAAGGTGACAGAGCGGTCAGTGCAAGAGCCCGAGATTTTATTAGTTTAGACCCTCCAAAGTTCTTTGGGTCGAAAGAAATGAGGACCCGCAAAGCTTTATAGATGAGATGTCGAGAACGTTAAGATTAATGCATGCTTCTGATACTAAGTCAGTAGAATTGGCTTCTTATAGATTACGGGATATTGCGGTCCATTGGTATACGATCTGGATGTCCTCTGGAGGAGTTAATGCACCTCCCCTAGTATGACAAGAGTTTGTAGATGCTTTCCTCCGACATTATTTGCCGCCAGAGATTCGACGGGCCAGAGCCGATCAGTTTTTGAATCTCAGACAAGGGAATATGAGTGCTCGCGAGTATAGTCTCCACTTTAATTCTCTGGCTAGGTATGCTCCAACTATGGTATCAGATATGGGAGACCGCTTACATCGATTTGTGAGCGATTTGGGGCCACATTTGCTTAAGGAATGTTTGACGGCCTCACTTCAGGAGGGGATGGACATTTCTCAAATTCAGGCACATGCTCAGAATTTGGAAGAGCAACGGTAGCCGTAAGAGGGTGAGTCCGATTATAATAGAGGTGACAGTAAGAGGGCCAGATCTTTAGGAGCTATTAGTGAGTTTAGAAGAGGACAGGAGCTGCAGTATTCCAGGCAGCTAGGCCAGTCAGCGGCTAGTGCGCCTTCCCGATTTGTAAGTAAGAGATTTGATCTCCCTATCTATTCCGAACTAGGCCAAAGTTCCAAAATTTTGCGTATACAGTATAAGGGTGACTCGGGCCGGATGAGGCCACCTACACCACGATGTACTCAGTGTGGTGGATTACATTGGGGACCATGCCGGTTAGGTTTAGATGTTTGTTATGCTTGCCGCCGTTCAGGACATATTATACGTGAGTGTCCGTCCCGAGGTAGTAGGGATACGGCTCAACCTACAGGATCAGTAATGGATTCGTCATTATAGGTACACCCTCCAGGACAGGGGTCACAGGTACCAGCAGGTCGTGGTAGAACTAGAGGAAGAGTGTCTAGTTCAAGCGCCCATCAGAATCGTGATTATACATTAGCTGAGCGATAGGATCATGAACCTTTCCCTAATGTTGTTACAGGTATATCATCAATGTCTTCCCACGATATATATGTAGTGATCGCTTCGTATTCTATTTTGTCATATATATATATATATATATATATATATATATATATATATATATATATATATATATATATATATTATTTCTTATATTTTCAATTATACTAGGGTAAAATGAAGCCTACGCTAAAGGTAGATATTGATAGTATAAGATAATGGGCTTGGACTAGAGATATGGCTATAACGAAAGCAGGACGAATATACGAGGAGTAGACATACATGAGCATATGAGCAAGCTATGGCATTAAGAAGGGAAGTATGAAATGAATGACAAGATGAACTTTGTAGGTATTTCATGACGAAGACAAGGATTGACTAGATAAGGTAGTGGAGTAATTATGATACCCGACAATAGGGCAATCGAAAAATAATAGAGAGCTAAGAAGCAAGATGAGCTAAGGAAATGTAAGGAGAAGTTATGTAACTAGACAGAGATAAGATCGCAAGAAAAAGATTCATGGATATAAATAGAGAAGACGAACATTTATGGAATAAAGAGACCCGCTTAATTAATGAATCAAAACAACAGATAAGTGCGCTAGACTATGGGAAAAGACTTATCAGGTGAGAGTCAGGCAAAGATTAAGAGCAAAAGGAGAGCTCAAAGGAAATAATTAAAGATATCGTGATGGATGGAAACAAGCTGGTGACTAAGACAAAGGTCGGGAATATCTGTGAAGCGTAAGAAGGATACGCAGAGATCGAAGAGAACAAGAATTTCCAAATGATAAGAAGAATGATAAACTGCGCAATTCACATAAGTGCAGTTTTTAAATAAGCAGGTAAGATTGCAAGTGAGTAAAGTAAATACCAGTAAATGCAGGTAAGAATATCGACATTTCCCTCCGAACAAACTCTAATTCAACATTCGAGTACGAATTTTTTCGAGGGGGGGGGGGGAGAATGTTACACCCCATAGTTTCGTACGTTGAATTTATAAGTATTGATGGTTATTTTAAGTATGATTACTGGAGTTACCTTTAAGGATATATGAGATTATATGCGCCAACCTTATGGTTACGAGGGTTTAAGTTCATATAATAAGTTATGGGAGACTTCGGGACCAAGCAAATCGAAGAAAATAAATTTGCCAAAAATTTGGAAAAAGTTAGCAGAATTTTAGGCAGATTTTTAGTCAACTTTGGAGGGGTATATCTCCTAGTATATTAGGATTTTTAAGGCATTTCAAAAGCATAAAATGAAGTTCGTCGAATCTAGTTCCAACGTAATACTCGTCGATACGACATCGGAGTACTGAATTATGGACGTTACAAGTTAGGCGGACGGAGCAAAAAAACGCTGCTATAGTGCCCGAGTGCTACAGTAACCCGACCCAACACACACATATAAATACCCATATAACCCATTAATTTTCATCAATTCTCACCATTTTCTCATCCTCCACACTTCTTGAGAGTTCTATAATTTTCCATCACTTTCCATCATCTTCCATAACATTCCATAACTCTCCATAATTTTCCATAATCCTTCCATAATCTTCCATAACCTTTCCATATTATTAAGAGAGAATATCAACATCAAAAACCTCAAAGAAAATCCATGGAAGGTAATTGTTCTTGTTTCTCTTCAAGGTGGCAATGAACTTGATCTTGGAAAGGGATGAATAAAGTGAAGTTCTTCTACTATAAGGTATGTTTTTCCTATTATTATTTACATGATTGAGATGATATAAAGATTTAGAAATTCTTAGAGAGGAAAGAATCATAGGAGAAAAATCATAAAGAGTTGAATTGAAGTTGATGGCCATGAGGTGAGTTTGAAAGAGAATTTTGGATTAATTTGAGATTAAACTCTCATTCATGGACTCCTTTTTCAGCAACTTATTCTCTTTCTCTTCCAAATCTTCATAGATTATTGGTCCTACGCAATACACTACTTTGGTTGGTGTGGAGTAAGAAACAAAATCTGGATTCTTTTCAAAATCACTTAAAGATGGAAAATCAATCTCACAAATAGTTGGATGCTCCAATGGATACTCATCAAACTTTGGAGGTAAATCCTCAACTTGTGGATCCAATTCATTCTTCTCCTCCGTTTGCTGTTCCACATTTATGGGACCAATGATTTGTAATTTGGTCACAAAAGAATCATCAACATACTTGGAGTCTTTAACAACATCTTCTGGATTCAAGGGAACTAAATTGATTTTTCTCCCATCCTTTGTGAAAGAATGGATATTACGGTATTCATCATATTTAGCACCCCTATCATACACCCATGGTCTTCCAAGTAATAAGTGGCAAGCATCCATTTTTATTACATCACACCAAACAAGATCTTTATATATTTTGCCTATAGAAAAAGAAACTAGGCATTGACGAGTTACCACTAGGCATTGACGAGTTACCTCTAAACCACCATCATCACCATTCTCAAATTTGATGCTATAAGGACATGGATGAGGTTTTGTTGACAAGCCAAGTTTAGAAACCATCTCTTCAGAAACAACATTAACATGACTTCCTTTATCAATGATTACCGAACATACCTTATCATGGTAGGTACATCTAGTGCGGAAGAGAGATTTCTTTTTCCATAGTTTTTCATCTTCTTGAACCAAACGTCCTCCTCTTGGTTGCATACTCATCCTACTCCTCAACTGTGCTCTGATACCAAATTGATGTGATTCTTCGAGTTAACAAAGAACCAATCGACCAGGATCTTATTCTTGAAGCGATTGATGGGCAAAGTTCAAGAAACAGACGTAAATCGGGCTATACTTCTCGAAATTATGTGATTTCAAGACGAGGAAAAAGATGACGATTTGAACTATAAAAATAACTATTGAATGGTTTAAATCAAGTAAGTATTGAAGGCGGAATGATGGAAAGAAAATTAGGGTTCTGGATATGAACTAGAACGAATTTTAATCAAGAAACGCGTTCTTGAATGATCAAGAACAAATAAAGTTCCTAAGTCACCACTTGAAATCAACTTACGTGATAAAGAAACACCACACGCTATTGAAAACAAGATAAAGACTATCACCACCTTGCTTGGAACTAAAAACAAGGATAAAGAACACCAAATAGAGAAAATAACTCTATTGCAAACTAGGGTTTATGCTAAAAAACGTGAATAGTATCTTTACAAGTCATGAGAACCCTTTATATAGGCCTAGGGTCTCTTCTTTTATGACTACAAATCCCTATTCTACTCTACAAATCCCTATTTTATAAGGAAAAGAACAAAAAAACTAGAATCCTACTAGAACTAGGATAAAGATCCTACTAATAATAGGAAATTTAATCCTACTATATTATAAATCAAGAAATAAGAAACCTATTTAGAAAAGGAGTAAAGAAACAAGAATGGGAAATAATCTTCAAACTTGAGCTTCTTGGACTTTTCTTTTTCTTGAATTTCAGTCTTGTGTTTCTTGATTTTCTTGAATTTCTTGATATTCTTCATCTTTCATCAGGTGGGCTCCATCTCTTCCTAGAGCATTGCCGAGTCTGAGTTGTATATGTTTTTTTATGACAAGAAGGTATGTCGGGGCCCTGTCCCGACTTGTGTGCTTTAGTCATGTTCATAGAGGTTTTGCAAATAGATTCCCGTGTACAGCTCAGTTATGTCTTGTTAGTGGATATGTGGATGTCGCAGGCCCATTACATATATACGTATGCATGATTTTATATTCATAGTTGGCCTTATTTTTCCAATTGAGACACAGAAGATGCGAGGTATAAGTTGGTTCGCTCGGTTCCCGAAAGGTGCCGAGTGCCAATCACGCCTCACCAAGGGTAGGGTGTGACAAATGCCTCGGTTTAATCAAAACAATTTGATATTGCGCATGCATGTTTTACACTAACATACTTTGCTTTGAATCGTTTCAGTTATAAAAATGATAAAAACGACCCTAAATGTCATGATATGTTGCAAAACGAATGAGTCGAGCAGCGTAGAGGAAGAAGAGTACGAGGAATACTATGAGACCACAATGTTACTCGAGGGTCTCGCGGAAGAGGTAGAGCAGTTAGAAAATGAGCAAAAACAAAACATGAACAAAACAGAGGCCATAAATCTAGGTGATGAAGAGAATGTCAAAGAGACAAGGATAAGTGCACACCTAGAGACGCCTTTAAAAGAAGAATTGATAAATCTGCTGAAGAAGTACGTGGATATCTTCGCATGGTCCTTTGTCGGCATGCCAGGGCTAAGTACCAACGTAGTATCCCACAAGTTATCTATCAACATGGGTTTCGTTCCAATAAAATAGAAAAATCGACAATTCAAACCAGATCTTAGTATCCGAATCAAAGATGAGGTGGAAAAACAGATTAAATCGAGAGCAGTGGAAGTGACTTCATACCCCACATGGCTAGCCAATATAGTTCTGGTACCCAAAAAGGACGACAAGATAAGAATCTGTATGGATTACCGAGATCTTAACAAAGCTAGCCCAAAGGATAGTTTTCCACTCTTGAACATCCACATACTCATAGATAATTGTGCCAAGCATGAGCTGCAATCATTTGTGGATTGTTTCGCCAACTACCACCAAATCTTAATGGATAGAAAGGACGCCGAGAAAACAACCTTCATCACTCCATGAGGAGTGTACCGTTACAGGGTAATGCCCTTTAGCCTCAAGAATGCTGGCACAACATACATGAGAGCGATGACTACCATTTTGCACGGCATGATCCATAGAGAAATTGAAGTCTACGTGGACAATGTCATTATCAAGTCAAGCGACAGTTCGGAGCATACCACATATCTAAGAAAGTTCTTTGATAGGCTCCGAAGGTTTAATCTGAAGCTGAACCCTGCTAATGTGCATTTGGAGTACCGGCTTGAAAACTATTGGGATTTATAGTCAGCCGGAGAGGCATAGAACTAGACCCAAAAAAGATCAAGGCAATCCAAGAATTACCTCCTACCAAAACCAAGAAGGAAGTCATGAGTCTCTTAGTAAGGTTAAATTACACTGGACGATTAATAACTCAATCCACCATCATTGTGGAGCCCATACTCAAGTTTCTGAAAAAAGATGCTCCAACCAAATGGATAGAGGAGTGCCAAGGGGAATTTGATACCATCAAGGGATATTTGTCCAATCCACCAGTCCTGGTACCTCCAAGGCCTGGGAGCCCGTTGCCGCTATACTTATCTGTTGAAGATAATGTCTTTTGGTGTGTGTTAGGATAACATGATGAAGCAGGGACGAAGGAGCATGATACGCTCAAATTACACCTATTAATGGTATAACGCGGACGTTGTCAAATATAGTAACCCAACAAGGTTGGGGTCGAATCCTACAGGGAATATGGTGTGAAAAGGTTACTAAAGTCATAGGATGCGAAGTTTAGGTCTAATGTCTTAATTCGATGATTTTGGTAATAGTTGGTTTTTCTATGACTAATTGCTATCTACTTGCTTTGGTGGAAATTTATGGTAAAAGAAACTAAGGTTGTGTCTCCGTTAGATAGAGTATATGATCATGGGTATTGATCTTGATATACTTCTAATGGATCATTATATGAATGCACTTAATCACTATATGAATCTCTACTATTTCCCAATAAATAAAGATTATCTCTTTCTATGATTTTCTCAAATATAAGAAAGTAACTATGAAGAACGATTAATCATGTCAAGTAAATTCTTCTTATTCCTAAGTGAATTTATTAAACAAAGTTTAAAGCTTTGAGTCCTTGTTATTTATTCTTACCAACCCTAATTATTTTCCCAAATAAATAAAGGTTTATGGCTTTAATCAATGTTTGCAACCATTAATTATGAATGAAGAATGAAGAATAAATAAACCCTAATAATCCATTATATATATATCAATCACAAACCCAATCACAAAACACCCATCATTGGGTTCATAACCCTAGTAAGGGAATTTAGCTACTCATGACAAAGAACAAGAAATAAGAAATTGAAGAATTCATAATTGCTTACTTTGGAAGAAAAGAGGAATTGATAATACTTGAATTGATGTTTGAACCTTCAAAACTAGAGAGTATTTAATGTTCTAAGCTAAAAGTCATAATATAATAACTGATCACAATTAAAACCCTACAATGGACTATTTATAGGTTTCAATTAAATCTACACGAATATAAGTCATGGATAGATGGAGTATACAACATTCACAGAATTTCAAGATGCATCAAAGGTGGAAAATATGGAGCTTACAGAGTCACTTACAGAGAAAAGAAATTCAGAGCCAGCTGGTGGTGAGTCACAACAACATCGGCCAACCTCAAGTGCAGAGAAATCAGCAACATAGCAGTACATGCAATACAACTGAGAAAGAAGTGGTTTTCAGGAATTCCAATTCAAACAACATGCATCTAAAGGAACAATTCACAACAAAAGAACAAAGGGGACGAATTCGACAAGGCATAATTACCTGATGAGCAGCGATGAAGAGAAGGAAGAAAATGGGGGCATTGAATTTGGTGCAACTAGGAACTTTGAGCTTTGGCGTGGCAAAGACGATGAACTGGAGAAGGAGCAACAAAAAAGAGATGCTGAAGAAATGGGTGATGCAATGAAGGCAGTAGAATATAGAACCCAGGATTCGAACAGAGAAATGGATATTCTTGCTGGTCTAGATGAAATGAACTCACAAAAATCAAATGAGAGGAAGATTGAGGAAGATTGAGGAAGAGTGAGAAGCGGCGGATTTTCAGACAATGCACCGTGGAAATAGGGCAACAATTTCAAATAGTCCCAATTAGGAAATGGGGTCAAATGTGATTTATTTGGGCCAGTCATTTGCTTGTTATTTTCTTTGTTGGACTTTTCTCTAAATAAATAAAAGTCCCATCCGGCATATTTAATTAAAAAAAAAAATAGGTTTCAAAACGTAAAATTACAGAATTTGCACTTAAGTCCCAGGGGGCACTTATAAGGTCCGTACAACTTTTCACGGACCGGATAAGACTTATACGGCCTTCATCCATGTGTCTGCCGAGAATGATATGAAATGGCCTTCCACGGTTCATATAACTTTATACGGCTCATACAATCCTGCCCCTGAAACATCTTCCAACATCGTCACATCTACTTATACGGCCCGTACAATATTGTACGTTCCGTATAAGTGTCCGTGGTTCAGCATCTATCCACTGTGACATTTTGTTACTTTGCCACCTTTTGTACGACCAGAACTACGGTCCGTGCAACTTTCTACGGACCGTGAAAATCAAGCTTCAGTGCAACTTTTCTGTAACTTCTACTTCTTGAACCCGAACTCTATGATTCACCTGAAACATGACAAAAACACATCAAAACCACACCCATTTTCCTAAAAACAAGTAAAACTTCTCGTAAAAAGGTATCAATTATGCCTCAATTTCTCGGCACATCAACACCCCCAACTTAAAGTCTTTGCTTGTCCTCAAGAAAGTAGTGAACACCACTAAGACTGGACTAACACCTAGATATCATAGAGTAATAATGTCTACATCGGTTGTGACGCCGAACTACTGGCATGCATGTTTTTCTTCCAAGGACCTCCTCCCAAATTTTTCGATTCTCAAACCATATACACCACCCAAAAACATTATGACTAACAATGAAGCTTCAATGCAGGACATTACATTATTGAACATATCATGTTGCACACAAATGCTACTTTGGGTGGTTGCCTTAATTTGCTCAATTCTCATCCTTATGCCCTCTCATAGAACAAAGAATGTCCCAACACACATAAGTACAAAGAGAATGGGACGAAGACAAATGAGAAAAGAAAATCACTCACACTCACAAAGAACTTCATATCTACACATGCAAATACCATAAGCTTGCCCTTATTTTCTCTGTTTTCATCCTAGGCTTGTTCGGTTGTGATCATATTAGGACTTGTTTTGACATGTAGTGTAGGCTTAGGGACGGGTAGGATACTTTTTGGATATTAGTGAATCACCCTCCTCGAACGCTACAACATCTCTTCACCTTAATTCACCGTTTCTTTCCTTCCAACCGTTTTTGTTTTCTTTCAAGCTTTCAACTTTGATGTGGTTTTATTCCTAAACAACGTACAATTATTTTATGTCACAATTTTCTGATTTACAAATGCATTTTTTTTTCATGCCATTACCACATCGACTCCCCACTAGCAGCTTCACCATCCCCAGCTTATGCTTTTACATCTACTCCACATTTAATTCACCCCCAACTTAGGCATTTTGCCTCATCTATCTAATAGCGTCAAGGAGGGAACGGGTACGAAAATGGATTAATTGCACAAAGGGTACAGTTTCATAATTGGCTAGCCAAAGAAAAGGTCAAAGAGGCTCAAAAAGGGAAACTAAGGATATTTGCAATTTGGTGAGGCTTATTTAGGCAAAGTGACTATTTATACAAAGAAAGCCTAAGATCATTTCTCAACCAAACTAACTTTCGGATTTCAAACAAGACCAACCGGGCAAGTTCTGTATTATACATGCATAAACAGAAACAAACTAGCAACTCACACACACATTGGTATAAGGACAATTTGTTTTACACTTGTGACCTCCCAAATAGTCATTCATCACACACGATACCCCAACAATAGTAATATCATATAAAGAATCAAACATGTCAACCAATAACTGTTCTCAACATGCATTTTTTTTTTAAATTTCGAGGGGTCCACAATTTCCAACAAATAATAACACATGCCATCGGTTACAGAATAACACCAAATAAGTCAAAACAACTCTACTCAACCTAAGCAACATCCTAAACATGCCAGTTTCAACAAAATAAAACCCCCCAGGAAAGAACTCTGGCAAAGAAAAGCCGAGGGGGTTCCTAAATTCCTAAACAAATAGTTACAGTATTAACCTGAGCAGGTACTCCCACCCCCAACTGAAGATCATGCAATGTCCCCAATGCATCACCTCTAGGTACAGTAAAAACAATTGGTAAGGGATACCTGGGCGCCCTAGGCGCTATGATCCTCGACTCGGGATTGTGCTGCCTCAAACGCAGCAATATCAGGCGTCACCTCTTGTGGCTGGCTGCCTGACGCGCCCATTGGATCTGGATAATTTTCGCGCAATGAGTTCAAGGCAGCGGCTTGCGACATCTCCTCCTCCAGTTTGTGCAACCTCTTATTACTCTCATTCACATCCTCAACTACGGCATTTACTCCACATTTTCCCCATGCCTTGTCTCCTCCTCTCCTTCTTCCTCAGAGTCGAGTAGATTTTGGACCGGGATATCAATATCCAAGTTAGTGTGCGGCACCAAAACAAGTTCCTCTACTCGCTCGGCGTCTTCAGCGTATCCAATTCAGCCTTAAGCGTTTCCAATTCAATATGAAATGCAGCTGACCCGCCCCCTAATTTCGACTGCTCCAAAGCAAACAACCTCGTCTCAAACCCATCCATTCGTGATTAGAAAACCTCCCGAGACTGAGCAAATTCCTCCCGAATTTCTCTCTTGGCAATGTTGATTCGCTTATTTATTTGGGGCTTAAGTTGCAGCATGATCACCTCAATTTGTTTTTTAGCCTTTAATGTCTTGAAGGCTAACTCTCGGTAACTCGCTCTTGAAAATGTAAACAAATCAACCGTTGATTGTGCTGCAGGAGGTGGAGCAGATAAAATGGTAAGACCCGCAGAAGTGGCGGGTGCAGGGTCGGGAGGTAGTAGTGGATCAGTAGTGGCAGTGGTACCAACATCCCCCTCAACCGTCACAGAACTAGGATCAGTGGCATGGGCCTAAGCTGTAGCATCAGTACCACTAGCCTCAGGCATCTCAGGATCAGTAGCAATAGTATCTCCCATGGCTCCAGACTCGGACTCGGGTGGAGCCTCTATATTTGCCTCAGGTGGGACCACAAATATCTCCGGTGCATCCCCCTTTTTACCCTTTCGCCAGTCCCCAAATTTCTTATTTTTGATGCATTGGCCCCGATCTGGAATGCCGACAACTTGAGCTCGTCTGCACAGCTCCGTGATAAGACACGGGAATGCCAATGAAGTCATAGGCTGGGGTGCTCTCCGTTGAATTTCATCAGCTATCATACGCCCCATGTTCACTGGATACCGACTCATTATCGCTGCAATACCTACTGCCTGAGCAACTGTGATTGTATAGTCATCCTGGGTCACTAACAGTCTGTACCTCATCAGGTGCCACCAGAATCGAGCTTCCTTATTGAGTGAACCCTTGGAAATCTTTGAGCTCTGTTGAGTCACCCAATCTACCTCCGAGTGGGAAATTACCGTAGCTAGCCATTTGATCACCGACCGATGATTTCGACGATCTAACTTATCAAAGTACTCTTTCTCATCCTCCGGTGCCTGAAATTCATCCCCGAAATAAACTCTGTTGATAGCCTCAGCTGAGATGTGAACCTTGACATTTCACACCATAATTTCACCAAGCAATGGGAGAGCAGTATTAGTCTGAATAGGCTTTTTCATCTTCAACAACTCAGCCCCATAGTTGGCATAAAACTCCCGCACCATCTCCGGGCAAAACTCCCCTGCAGGTTCAGCAAACACCTGTAACCTGTAGAACCGGAGTGTTTCGATTGTGTTGGGAAGAGCTTCAAGACCCTTGAACACCAACTGCCTTTCTTCCCATATACTTCTATTCGGCTCACCCCCACGCTTGATAGTAGACAGACCCTCCTCGTACAACTCCTTTGACCCTGGAACTCCAAACCGTAAAGCATCCTCTGGTAGTGTTTTACTTCATAGAACCAACCGGCGCTTGCCGTGTGCTGATTTTGGCGAAGCATCAGAGTTTGGCACTCGGGTGTCTGTCGGCTCAGATGAGCCTCACTTGTTCGAATCTCCCTCATCATCTGAGGAGTCCCTTGTCTCCGTTCCAGCTTTCCCAGATTTTTCTCCTCCCTCCGAGGTGGAAGGAGTCATGGTTGGGGGTTGAGGATTTCTAGCCCCCCCGACTTTTTTCACTGGTATGACCTCATCGTTCGAACCCTTATCCCGCAAACGAAGGTCTGTTTCTGGTTGGTCGCGGGCTTGACCTCGGCCCTTAGTAGCTCGGGGCCCCATACCCCTTCGTACATTGCATTTTTGAACCATACCTGCAAAAGAACCTATGTTAATGATGGGTCTCATAAGGGACAGCTGACTGAATCATAGTTCTCTCTCTTAACTCTTTTTTTTTTGTGGTCGTATAAGTCTTATACGGTCCGTATAATATTATACGGGCCATATAAGTTAGGGTATGTGGGTAACAGACTACTCAGAAACCTGTTTGTGAACCACGAACTAATTTCACGGACCATATAACATTATATGGTCCGTGTAACAACCTGGTTCGTGTAATTCAAAAACAAGGGCTTCCGCCAACCCGTCAATCCTATACGACTTTTCGGTTACAGCAGATCATCACATACACAGTATTCCATGGTTTCAATTCTTACGAGGGTGGAGTTACTCAGACCTCACCCATTTTTCCTATTTTACAATTCATTAGCATTTTTAAGGAAATTGTATTGGCGGGCATAACAACATCCAAATCCAAAAACATAGATTCTTCAGTTGAAATGCCCTTCGCCTCAATGGAGAGTGGAACCACCCCATGAGTTCATAACAACCTATTATGCTCATCCCTGTTTTAGAAAATCATCAACCATGGAAAACTTGACTAACATCTTAAGCTTACTAATATCCAACACACAATTTTCACCACTTCAAGAAAAATTTCGAAATGAAACATCAACATACCTGTGCCTTGATAATTTTGATAAAAGTCCTTGAAGAACACCTTGCACAAAACAAGGGCAGAAAGAGAAAAGAAAAACCAAAAAAAATTATTTTGAACAGAGGGTTTTTTACTGTGGGGATGGATTTTGTCGGGTGTTTATGGATGCTTGGATGAATTTATGGGTTTGGGAATATGGAATTCGAGTGGGTGAAGGTGGGTGATTGTGTGTGATTGTGGAGTGGTCGGTGGTGTTCGTAGGTTTAATGGAGGGAGTGTAACAGATGAAAGAAAAGGGCAGATGAAAGAAAAGGTCACGTGAAAGGTTTAAAAACCCTTTGTTCGCGATTTATTTTTAGAGTTATACGGGCCATATAAAATTATACGGTCCGTGTAACATCAATTTTATTCACTATCCCATGTTTGAGCACATCCTATTTACACGAACATTTATACAACCCGTATAATGTTATACGGTCCGTGAAAATGATCGTATTTGGAGGATGTCTTCAAACAGTGTTCTGCCTGATTTCCTTACCTTCCACGACTGGATTATACGGTCTGTATAATATTATACGGTCCGTATAAGTCCAGTTTTGTCCAGGCTTCAGTGATTTTTCTGCAACTCCCTTTTTTTTTCTTTTTTGCCTGCACCAAAACAAACGTTACCCTATATTCAAACAGAAACAAGAATGAAAATAAACATTACACTTGGGTTTCCTCCCAAGAAGCGCTTGATTTAACGTCGCAGCATGACGGTGGTAGCCATTAACTCCTTATCTACATACACCAGATCATTATTCGTTCTGAGGTGCTTCAACCGGTATCGGTCAACAATTCTATCTTCCGAAACCATCCCGTGGTAGTGTTTCAACCTTTGCCCATTCACCTTAAATGTCTGAGTTCCATCTCCGGACTTTAACTCAATCGCTCCATGGGGTGAAACGCCTACCACCTCAAACGGACCAGACCACCTTGATTTTAGCTTACTGGGTAGCAACTTCAACCGAGAGTTAAATAGCAAAACAGGATCACCCTTGTAGAACTCTCGTTTTAGAATCGTCTTGTCATGGTATTGCTTTATCCTTTCTTTATATAGTGTTGCACTCTCGTATGCCTGGTACCGAAAATCATCCATCTCATTTAGTTGAAACAACCTGAGCTTGGTTGCTTCCTCCAAATCCATATTCAATTTCTTCAGCGCCTACATAGCCTTGTGCTCAAGTTCAACCGACAAGTGACAAGCTTTTCCAAACACAAGCTTGAAGGGTGAAGTCCCAATCGGAGTCTTGAAAGCAGTCTGGTATGCCCATAGAGCATCATCGAGCTTGCGGGCCCAATCAATTCTATTTGCATTTACTTTTTTTGCTAGAATACTCTTGATCTCCCTATTGGATACTTCAACCTGCCCACTTGTTTGAGGATGATAAGGTGTTGCCACCCTATGTTTTACACCATATTTCTCCATCAATCCCGCGAAGGCTCTATTACAAAAGTGGGATCCACCATCGCTGATTATAGCCCTCAGAGTACCAAAACGAGTAAATATATTTTTCTTGAGGAACCTCATAACACTTTTGGCCTCGTTATTAGGTAAAGCCACCGCTTCTACCCATTTTGACACATAATCCACAGCAACCAAGATGTATTTCATGCCACCCGAACTCACAAAGGGTCCCATAAAGTCAATCCCCCAAATATCGAACACTTCTACCTCTATAACAAAATTAATAGGCATATTTTGCCTTCGGCCTATATTCCCTTGCCTCTGACATTGATCACAAGACCGCACCAATAAATTAGCATCATGAAAGATAGTCAGCCAGTAATAACCGCATTCAAGTACCTTAGCCGCAGTCCGGTTACCACTATGGTGATCCCCAACAGGAGAGTCATGGCACGCCCTTAAAATTGCCATCACTTCACTTTCAGGAACACAGCGCCGAATGATGTTGTCGGCGCATGTTCGAAACAATTAAGGCTCATCCCAATAGTACCGTCGAGCATCCCTCAAGAACTTCTTCTTTTGGTAAGCTTTGATATCTTCGGGAACCATGCCTGTTACCAAATAATTAGCAATGTCAGCATACCACGGTACTACCTCTATTAACACAGCCAACACCCTCTCATCAGGAAAAGCATCGTCTATATCTAGCTCATCAGAAGGTCTCCCAGCTTCTTCAAGCCGAGATAGATGGTCAGCAACCTGATTCTCGGTGCCCTTGTGATCCTTCACCTCAAAATCAAACTCTTGCAGCAATAGTACCCATCGGATTAGTCGCGGCTTTACTTCCTTCTTTGCCATAAGGTATCTCAATGCTGCATGATCAGTGTATACCACGACTGTGGACCCCAAAAAACAAGCCCGAAACTTCTCAAAAGCAAACACAATGGCAAGCAGCCCTTGCTCCGTCACTGTGTAATTCATCTGGGCAGCATTCAGTGTTTTGCTTGCATAATAGATCGGGTGCATAATTTTATTGTGCCTCTGCCCAAGCACAACACCTATTGCGAAACCACTAGCATCACACATTAATTCAAAGGGTAAGGACCAGTCATGCGCAATAATAATAGGAGCAGTAGTGAGACGCTCTTTTAACTCCTCAAACGCCTTTCGGCACTTATCATCAAATACAAACTTAGCCTCTTTTTCAAGAAGCTTGCACATCAGGTTAGTAATCTTGGAGAAATCTTTGATGAAGCGCCTGTAGAAACTAGCATGTCCCAAGAAACTTCGGACACCTTTGACTGAGATAGGTGGTGGACGTTTTGCAATCACATCAATTTTCACTTGATCGACCTCAATCCCCTTTTCGGAGATTTTCTGACCGAGGACAATCCCTTCCTTCACTATAAAATGACACTTCTCCCAATTTAGCACGAGCTTTGTTTCCTCACATCTTTTCAGCACTTGGCCCAGATGGCCAAGACAATCTTCAAACGAATCACCTACAACAGAGAAGTCATCCATGAACACTTCCAAGAAGTCCTCTACCATGTCAGAGAAGATTGACATCATGCACCTCTGAAAAGTGGCTGGTGCATTACACAAACCAAAAGGCATCCGACTAATGCAAACGTCCCATAAGGATAAGTAAAAGTAGTCTTCCCCTGATCTTCTAAAGCAATGTTGATCTGATTGTAGCCCGAATACCCATCAAGAAAGCAATAGTAGGAACGCCCCGCTAGTCTATCAAGCATCTGATCAATGAAAAGCATAGGGAAATGGTCCTTGCATGTGGCTGTGCTGAGCTTGCGATAGTCCATACAAACTCTCCATCCGGTGACAGTTCTAGTTGGGATCAACTCATTTTTTGCATTCGGCACAACAGTGATGCCGCCCTTCTTAGGAACACATTGGACTGGGCTCACCCATTTACTATCAGCAATTGGGTAAACTACTCCCGCATCTAACCATTTGATGGCCTCTTTCTTGACGACCACTTGCATATTCTTGTTCAGTCGCCTCTGATGCTCTACACTCAGTTTTCTATCCTCCTCCAACTGGATTTGGTGCTTACAGATCCCAGATGGAATACCTCGAATATCTGCTATGGTCCAACCAATAGCACGGCTATACTCCCGCAACACCTCCAAAAGCTGTACAATCTACTCCTCAGTCAGTAGGGCTGAAACAATCACCGGTAATGTATTATCCGGACCAAAGAACTCATACTTCAGATGTGATGGGAGCTGCTTAAGCTCCAACTTAGGTGGCTCAATAATCGACGGCTTTGCTGGAGAAGTTGTTCTATTTTCCAAATCAAGATTTAGCTTCTTTGGGTGGCAAGAATATGAACCCAACCCAACAAGCGAATTAACTGTCTCCACATAACCTTCCATGTCCTCAGCATCAAAGTCCACAAGAATACCAGCTAGAGCTTCCCCCAAACTTTCTTCTTCCATCTTGAACTCCACTGCTTCATCAACAACATCAAACGAATCAATTACCGAAATACTCTCATAAGCACTTGGTAACTTCATCCCCTTGCTAGCCTGAAAAGTAACTTCTTTATCGCTGACTCGGAACTTGATTTCATTTTTCTTCGAATCCATCAGAGCTCTTCCTGTAACAAGGAAAAGTCTCCCCAGAATAATAGGAATGTCCCGATCAACAGCACAATCAAGAATCACAAAATCAGCAGGCAACATAAAATCACCAACCCGCACGACTACATCATCAACCACCCCAACAGGTCTTTTGATAGACCTATCAGCCATTTGTAACCTCATAGTAGTCGGCCTTGGCATCCCCAAACCTGATTGTTTGTATATAGCAAGAGGCATCAAATTAATACTCGCCCCATTATCACACAATGCACGAGCAAAATCATGGTGCCCAACAGAACAAGGAATGGTGGACGCCTCAGGATCTCCCTTTTTCTGAACAGTAGTAGTTGAGATGATGGAACTCACAGTGTGAGTCAAACTTACGGTTTCATGTTGAACCGTTTTCTTCTTGGTCAGCAGGTCCTTCAAATATTTAGCAAAACCGGATATCTCCTTGACAGCTTCCAAGAAGGGAATATTAAGAGATAGCTGCTTCAACTGATCATAAAACTTCTCGAACTTAGAATCCTCCTTATTCTTTACCAACCGCTGAGGAAAGGGAGGTTCAAACTTGAAAAGCTGAGTCAAAGGGCGAAGAGCCCCTTTCACAGTATGCTTGCTCGTGTTATCAGCATCTTTCACTATCTCTGGAATATCAGCAACCCTCTTGTCAGCAGGATTCTCATCAACAATAATGGGTGCTTCAGACTGCACCTCATTCTCTTCATCTATCGGCTCAAGATAAACCACTTGCTTATCATCCCCTTGGAGTATTTTACCACTCCTAGTAGTGATGGCAAACACACGGTCTACACTGCCTCCCCCATTCTTCAGATTTAGAATAGTGTCACTCGGAAGTCCTCCCTTTTTGGGAGGGTGCTACTCTCTAGAAATATCCCTCATCTGTGACTCAAGCTTCTGAATAGCCGTTGTATGGGAACCCACTGTCTCTGTCAGCCCAGATAAAGTCCTCTCAGACTTAGACTGATTGGCCAGAATCTTCTCAAGCATTAATTCAACCTTCGAACTACCTTGCTCTATTGACTGCCCTTTCGGTGGTATATAAGGATTGGAACTCTTGTTCCCAAAATTATTACTGTTGTTATAGCTCCCTTGGTTCGCACCACCATAATTACTGTTGTAGTTCCCAGAGTTGTTATAAGCACCTTGACCTTGCTGAGGTCTCCATTGATTCTGATTCTGATAACCACCTTGTAGTTCTGTCTTTGGTAACCCCCTTAAGAGTTATTAACATAATTAGCATCTTCCACCTGCATAGGGGGTCCATCATGGAACGGACCATCTTGAGTATGGTACATCCCTTTTGGCAAAACTGTATCATCCTCACAAACATTTACCTTCTTGATCTGGGATTCATCAAACTTCTTTGTTAGCAAGGAAATATTTGTTGCAAGTTCTGCCAATGTTTGTTGGGTATCTTGATTCTCCTTTACTATATTCTGGATCATATCACTACCATACGGTACCACATCAGCACTGTTTGAATGCCAAGCCTGATTATGAGTCGTTAGCATGTTAAGTATGTTGGTCACTTGTCGATAAGATTTGTTCATGAAACAACCATCAGCTGCATTATTAGCAACTGACTGCGTAATTAGATCTAGCCCTCGGTAGAACTTCTCCATTAATATGTGATTCGGAAAACCATGATTCGGACTCTTCTGCAAATACTCCTTGAATCTCTCCCAGGCTTCATATAGTTGTTCCCCCGGTCGCTGCTTAAATTCATAGATTTTGTCATGAATTTCAGCCTTCTTGCTAGGGGGGTACCATTTTGTGAGAAAAGCAGTCACCATCTCTGCCCATGAAGTAATCAAATTTCGGGGCTGTTGACACCCAATTTTGTCCCTCCTTTATTTTAGTTTACTCAGGCTTTCTAAATTTACTGACGAGCTAAATACTTTATTTCATTGCCATTACTACTAAATATCATTACTTTTATTTTTAACATTACAAGTATCACTTTACTACAAATTTTAGATGATTCGTCATCATTTCATTTTTTCGGGTTCGGACTCGTTAAATTTATTACAAGGCAATATTTTGCAAAATCTTTATTCTTTTACAGGTTAATTATCGTCTCTACATAATATATATTATACCAGTTATTAAATTAGAATCCCAAAATAATTAAATAGCGGAAAAATGGTCAACAATTTTTAGCCAATTAATGGCTTAAAATACAAATATAATATTATTTCCCTACCCGAATAAGCAACCCACATTTTTAATATCCAATCCACATTTATATCATCCCATATTTAAATTAATAGGCCAGCCCAAAACGGACCAGCCCAATTAACTCCTACCCGGCCCAACCCTCATTATCTTTACCCTAATTCCCTTCTCCTTCATTTTTCGCCTCCCTCACCCTTTCCTCCTTCTCTCCTCCTCGTCTCCATCTCGCCTCCATCTCCCACGTTCTTCCCACCTCTTCTCTGCCATCCCTCGCTGCTCCACTTATCCTTGTCTCCCTCACGTGCTCCCTCTGCACTTCCACCACGCCTGTCCCCCGCTCCCGCTTCTCTCATACGCTCCTTTTTTTTAAAATACAAATGAAACCCTATAAATAGTAGGGGAGTTGAATCGTTTAAGGGGGGGGGGGGGGGGGGGGAAGAACCGAGCATTTTTCAGAAAGGGGGGATTTTTTTTCGGATGGAAACCTAATCAACGTTAGGCAAGGGAGAAAAATCAACAAAGATTCTGGAACCCAAAAATTCCCTACAAAACCCGAGTTTAATCATTAAATATAGCGAGGATTCCAAAGAGAATGGCCAACGATTACTCTATCTGTTGATTGGAAACTTTGTCACTTTAATCGGGTTTTCGAGTTCGGGTGTAGATTCGACACCTCGTTCACTGCACCACGAACAGGTAAAAATTTGATTCTATTACGACCTGTTCTTCTCCAGTTTTCAGATTCTATGTTCGCATAAAAGAAATCATGTTTTGAGGTCTCGTTGTTATCATTTCCTTCGAATCTGTGCTTACCGTTACTGTTAGGTTGGTTTGAATATTAACACATTTTCTCTTTTTATGTTTGTTGGTAATATGTGTCTTCGTTTCAACAGGCGTTTGCATTTTTCGTTGATGTTTCTAGGTTAAACTTCCAGTATGAATTCACATGTTTGGCATTCTTGTTTCGTCTAATTAGTTTAGCACGCATTTATGCATTTTGTTTGGTTTGAAGATCACTGGATATCAAGCACATTGTTTATACTTAGGACTAGACAATTGTGTCTGTTTAAGTTCGATATGAGCTTAAGGTTCGGCTTGTTCTGTTTAAGTTGGTTTTAAAATCCTACAGTTGGGTTGCGAGACAATATAATCTATGGGACAATATATTTGGAAACTCCTCCGCTTTCCAACAATAAGTAGAATGCCTTAAATCATTAGCTGAGTGTGAATAAGTTTAAATGATGGTATGAGAGTGAATTTTGTTTTGGGTGAATATAGTTTCCTCGAGCGTTACTGGTTTTATTTCTCTTTCCATTGTGTACAGTTTGAAGTAGTTTCATTGTAGAATTGAAACAAAACTCCAGATCTGTCCTTGTTTGAACCTTAAGGATGGTTAATAAAAAATGACTTCTGAACATAGCCTTTGGCATATCTGCTCGTTCCTCATTATGTCGTTTGTTTGCAAGTATTCTTTTGAAACAATAATCAACTAGTGTAGACTGTCCAGTATTAGTCTTTTGTAGGATTAGGTGCTATCATACCTAAATAACTTCCAAGATTATTCCTCTGAATGCATTTGAGTGTTTGGAAGTCTTGACACTAAATGTTGCTTGATTAGATATTGAAAGTTGTTGTCTGGTCCCTTAGAATAATGCCTCCCTTTCCCTCTGGTAAATTTCTGTCTAAGTTGAAGAACTGGCTGTCTCTAAGTGTGATTCGTTAATACTGATCCCATGCAGTTAAAGTTCTTGTATAAAAAATAGTTTAAATGCCCAGTTTAGTTGCTGATCTCGGGAAAGTTGTCTTTTATCCCTAAGAATTTACAAATCTGCTTATTGTGTGTATCCTGGCATAACTGTGTCATGGGTTGAAGATTTTATTTGACCTCTCGTTCGATTACATATTGGATTCTCCTTTTGACTTCCTTAATCATGATTCAACATTGTTGGCTAGTGTAGGTTGTTGCTCAATTGATATAGGTTGTTATTCAATTGCTTGCGTAGCTATTAAAACTCTTGGTGTACATCTGATCTGAACATGGATCCATTCTGTTGGTTTAACTGCCTTGCTCATTACATAATACACCTTGTTTTAGTTGAAAGTTGTTGGACCTATGCTGTGAATCTGTCCTGTCTTAATTAAGCTTAGCAAATTCCTTTAAAGCCTCAATACGTTTCACCCTCTAAAACTGGTTACCACCCTTTGCCTAATATAAGTTTGGTTCATCTGAGACTTAATGTGATACATCATGCTACATCAAATTAAATATCTTTGTTCCTTTGAGTGATTTCCCTTGTATATTATCACTTGCTAGTTCGAATCTGTTTTAAGTCGATAACCACTTGCTTTAACTTTGATTAACACACAGTCACATAACTGGTTCCGGATACGAAAAGGGGCAGTCTCATCCTTGATCCCAAACCTAGTTTAATACCCAGTTCATTCTCCTCTGAATCTGTGTTTATCCGTTGTTCCCTATATAGGATAACTGAGCCATAATGTTTCGATGATAATCTGTTTGGCTGTTGGTTCTTATGATATTGACTCAAACCCATTTCAAGTTCAGATTTCTCTATTAACTAAATATATACTTGATGTCTCCCTTTTCTTTTCCCTCTCTGAGAACTGGCTAAAAAAAATCAGTTTTCCTTTCCTTGATGTTGTAGAATCCACTGAACATTTGTTTGAATTTCAAAAATCTGTAAGGGTATCATGGCCAAGCAATTATTGATCTCTCTGTCGCTTTATATTGTATCATGTTTTGTTGCTTGGCCATATGAATGGGTATACATGAGATATACTTAAATATACACAGAATATATACAATCTGCTATTTTTTTTTCTTTCTTTTTTTTAGTGCATATTTTACATGTTTAATTTTATTCATTGATTATATACTAACCCCTTTCTTTCGTTTTATGCATGACCATCGTATACGAGTCCGAGAGACTCGTTCATCCCCGCATTTGGAGTTGGGTTAAAAGCCCAACATGAAATTTCCTCCTATCAGTCCAATCTGCAGCCAAACAAGAAAACAAAATCCGGGCCAAAGCCCAATAGACAAGACGGCCCCCAGCAGCCATATAGAGGAAATTATTGGGCCTAAGCCCAATAAGCATGAACAGTTCGGCTGGGCCTTAATAAATGGGCCAAACCCATTTACTCTTTTGCTCTCTCCCTTATTTTTGTGTATTTTTATTTGCTTTGTATAACTAACATTTATGCTCGTTAATTAAGATAGACTTTAGTAACATTAAGGGTTTTAGTTTAGTTATGGGTAGTTAATTACTTACAAATTACATTCACTTCTATTTTTAAAACTATTTATAGTACCTATAACATTTATTTGAGTAATCGATTTTCAAAATAGCATGACTACGTCTTTTGGTTAAGGAAATAATAATTTATGCTTGCTATTTTACAAACTTAAAACATCATAAATCTTACATTAACGTTAGCTTATTCTAAGGAATAAAAAAAGCAAACTAATTCAACGAATGACTCTTTCACTTTAGTTTCTTTTCAACACTTAGAAATACATATTTATCTAAAACAATCTTTAAAACTTTTATTAAATAACTCTTTTAAATTTTAGTCATTTTTTTCTCCAAATACATATAAACATCACTCATCCTATTCCTTTTGGTTTATTTATAAACTCTTATTAAATCACTATATTTTCTACAAGTATTATTTTAAACAACACTATTACACTTTCGTTTTAAAACCTTGACGACATTTATAAGTCGTGTTTACAAAATAACATTAGAAATACTCTTTTATACAAATCATTATTTTTATACAAGTTTTATTTTAAATAGCATTCTCACATGTCTATCTATAACTTTAGTCATACTTACAAAGCTACTTTCTTTTTCTATAACATCATATTTACACTTAGCCTAATTAAATTTTAATCCGGTCGGTTAACCATTGTTAATGGGTCTTAAAGGGTGCCTAATACCTTCCCTTTAGACTAATTGAACCCTTACCTAGAATCTTAAGTTTCGCATACCTTAAACAGAGTTAACTTTAAACATAACTTTAATAAACTTTAGGTGTCTTAATTCACCATAAATAATTAGGTGGAGACTCCTTAAAAACAACAATAAAACAGGAATCTCCAATACGTCATACTCTCTAAATTAACTCTCCCCGGTTAAAATGGGGTATGACAGCTTGGCGACTCTGCTGGGGACTACACTTAGGTTCTAACCATAACGGACTTAGTTTAAATAGGCTTTGTGTGTTTATTTGAAATCACTTTATTTACTTGTTAACTATTTTTACATGCTATTAATTGTTTGTTTGATATAAACTGTTTGTTTTGATATAAACTGTTTATGTGTTACTGCTTTGATAAACTGTCATTCCGTTCATATTTCTTCCACTTCTGGAAACTCACACTATCACACGTACACGCGAGGTGTGTTTTGCGCACCCGCAAATTTCTTTCGTAGAATTCAAATTTTTAGGAGAGTTGGCGTATGCGCGGGGTGCCCGAGTAACGGGGACCGCGTAGCCTTCTCACTCGAGTAGTCCGCTCGGGAACCTTGCGTCTAGTAAACCCACTCTTAGTCAACCTAGGATAGAGCTAAACCAACACCTTTATTAAAGAGCATACATTTCATATCCTAGGAGGTTTAATATCCTTGGTGTATTAAATCCATTAGATGACTTTACCCAAACGTCCAAGCGGGTTCACGACCCCGAGTGACACCAAACATACTTTATGTGCATGTTTGAAGGATAATTGTGCCTAAATATTGACTATTTGCTCTAATTAATTAAACTTTAGGAGGGAGGGTATGACTAATATTTCTATGACAGGTATGGATTTTCATTGGAATACAATGAATGCCGAAGATCAATGACATCACCAAAACGGAGCTGATATTTAGACATAAGAAATTGTACTTACTTTACTTAGATTAGGAAACACTTTATGTTATATTCATTTGACATGTAATAAATATTACACTACCGTTGTACTTTATTTTGGGGAAATAGAATTTGTTTAATTAATCAAAGCAACGGGATGACGTATTATCACACACTTTACCCTTCAAACAAACGTTAGGCCTACCTCTGGCACAAAGAGGTCACATGCATATTAGGACGCGTTATTGTTTGATATACTTGTTTGACTCTATTTGATAAATTATTTGCTAAATGCCTTACTTGATTTTATGTGATCATGACTTTACCTAGACATATGTTAATGACACTAACATCGTTTGCACTTTATGTTTCTTTTCATTTAATCCCCAAAGAGTTGATTTTTGTTGACACCGAGACACCAACCATCCGGGATGCCGAACCAGGAGAGACATTGGAGAATTGGATTCTTACTCCGGGAGACTTGGTAGTTTGAACATGTAGTAAAATTATTTTTTTTAAATTGAGGCTTGAATCACGCACAAAACTTTTGTTGCTTTGCTTCATCTTTTGGGAGCTTAATTTCAAAATCTATGAATGCATTTCTGATTTTCCTTAATCATCTATTATTATTATTTTCTACTTTATTTATCAAAACTGCCAACTCTATGATTGCAACATAAAATGAACGAATAGACAGCATACATCTCGAGAGAATAACAAGACAAGATTCCATTTTGAAAGAAAATGAAATAGCCGATAGGTGATGACATAAGCCTGAAAGCTAGCAATCCAGGAAGAAACCAAAGGATGACATTAGGTAAGACAGCCTAGTTTGCAACCTTTCCTTTAACAACCAGCTACGAACTACGCTGACCTGATTCCCATGGGGGATACGTAGGCAGCCCACATAGGGTTCGGTTGCTTTACAACAAAAAATCCAAAAATTTCTTATGTACCCTACGAACTACGCTTGACCTGATTCCTTGGTGGATACGTAGGCAGCCCACATAGGAACTCGGTCATACTAGGTTAGAATTTCTCCCATTTTGCATGCGTTACGAACTACGTTCCGACCTGATTCCCGGGACGGGATACGTAGGCAGCCTACATAGGGTTCGGTTGCGCTATAACAGAAAATCTAAAAAAAATCATTACACAAAGAACCACACAGGGCCTGATTCCCTCGGCGGGATTCGTATACTATCAACATACAGATCCAACAAACCTTTTACCGTTTAGCCATTTACGGGGTTCGGTTGCATTATAACAGAAAATCCAAAAAATATCCTTATACAAGGAGAACTATGCTTAGCCTGATTCCCTCGACAGGATTCGTAGACTATCAACATACAGGTCAATCATATTTAGATAGAATCCCTACAAACCTTTAGCCATTTACATAACAGAACTACGCTGACCTGATTCCTTTGGTGGGATACGTAGGCAATCCACATCGGGTTCGGTCCCTTATTAGAAAATTTAAAACCATTCTTATATACCTTACGAACTACGTTCCGACCTGATTCCCTTGGAGGGATACGTAGGCAACCTATACAAGGTTCGGTCACACCACAACATAAATTTAACATACCCTTCTGAACCCAAAACTGGGGCATATTTTGAAAATATATAGACAAAAGAACGGTTGGACATCGACAAGATTGAGGCTACCAGATAGGAAGTATTATAGACCAATTACCTTAGAAGTGTCACAATCTGAAGTTGGCAGAAATATTTTACAACTTACATACATATATTTACACATATATATTTCCTTATATACATATACTTACATATATATCTTTCCTTATATATACACTTTTTAAATGAAACACTTTCTTTCAATCATTTTCACTACTGTTCATCTACCGAGATTTGAACGGAGGTCACAAGATCCAAACAAACAAGACGAATGGAGCAGCCAACAACGTCAAGCTTCGAGTCAACACGAATCAACTTCCCCCTCCCAAACTAAGAATTTTTCTTTGAGTGCAGGAACCTAAAAGCGCGAGATCAACAGTCAAGTCTATCAATCATGGCAGAAAAGCATCCTTTGGCCCATTGTGGCCTCGCCTCAAAAAGCCATACGACTTTACTTCCAACCTTATCTTTTAAATTATTTTTATCAAAATAATTTTATGACTTTATATACCTATTTTTGTAGGTTGACGAGATTGAAGGCGAATTAAATCAAGATTACGTGTCCTGAATTTGGCCTGTCACGATGCCATCAACATCATAAGCTAAACGGCTATTCCACCACTTTACTCCACACTTTATCAATTACTTTATCATATACTTTACCAGCTTTAACCATTTTGCTCTGAACTTTGCAGGAATCATTGTTAAGTCTCCGAAGACAGCTGGAGGCATCAATATCACACTCCGAGGATAACTACACACTTTTAGCTCGTCCGCCTTTAATAGGACATTTTAGGCTCGTCCGCCTTTAATAGGACATCATTTCTTCAAAGGCACCGCACTGCATATGCACTACTGCTTTCAAATGCCCGTACTGCAAAGGCACCGCATCACATTGCATTATTATTTTCAAATGCCCTGCAAAGGGACAGTATCATTATTCACAAACGCACAGCATTTAGGATCGTCCGCCTTTAATAGGACACTTTAGGCTCGTCCGCCTTTAATAGAACACTTTAGGCTCGTCCGCCTTTAATAGGACACTCTAGGATTGTCCGCCTTTAATAGGACATTTTAGGCTCGTCCGCCTTTAATAGGATATCATTTTCTTTAAATGCCTCACACGGCTTATGCATCATGTCCTCGAAAACAACCAGAGACATGCTTGGGTTCATCCACCCTAAAATAGGATATATCGGGTTCTTCCACCCTAAAATAGGATACTTGGGTTCGTCCACCCTAAAATAGGATATCGGGTTCTTCCACCCTAAAATAGGATACTTGGGTTCATCCACCCTAAAATAGGATATCGGTTTCTTCCACCCTAAAATAGGATACTTGGGTTCGTCCGCCCTAAAATAGGACATATCGGGTCTTCCACCCTAAAATAGGATACTTGGGTTCGTCCACCCTAAAATAGGATATCGGGTTCTTTCACCCTAAAATAGGATACATTGGGTTCGTTCACCCTAAAATAGGACATATTGGGTCCTTCCACCCTAAAATAGGATATCGGGTTCTTCCACCCTAAAATAGGATACTTGGGTTCGTCCACCCTAAAATAGGACATATTGGGTCATTCTACCCTAAAATAAGAATTCACATATTTATCTTGAATTTTACAGGATTGGCGTCGAGTCTCTGAAGACAACCGGGGGCATCATTCAGCTATACAGTCTCATACGCATAAGCCAGACGGCTACACTATGACACTACTCTCTACCTTATCATTCGCTTTACCAATTCTAATGATTTTACAGGAATTATCATTAAGTCTCTGAAGACAACCGGAGACATCATTTGGCTGTACGACCTCATTAGCATATCATTGAGTCCCGAAGACAACCGGAGACATCACATGGCTACACAGCCTCACCCGCATAAGCCAAACGACTACATCATTTATCATCAAATCCCCGAAGACAACCGGAGACATATCATCGAGTCCCCGAACACAACCGGAGACATCGCATGGCCACACGGCCTCACCCGCATAAGCCAAACGGCTATACACTTATTTTACTCCCCACTTCATTTCTTTATTTCATCATCTACGTTTCCTACTTTCACAATTTTACCTTGAAATTCGCAGACATCAACAAGTCCCGGAAGACAGCCGGAGGCCTTATCACTATAATCTTTAACTGCAACTAGAGACCTTATCACATCCTCGGCATACACATCACACATTCATTCAAGTCCCTGCTGACAACCAGAGACAGCATTGGCCACACGGCTTCATCTTCATGCCCGCACTCATATTTACTATCCTTTATAATTTTACAATTTCAACTTTATTACTAATTTTGACATGAATTTCAGTTTTGGCAGAAAGTACAACCTGCAAAGACGCAACACAAAGTGGAACTTTATCTTACGCAGTGTACTGGGGCAAATTTGCTGAAGAGGAATACCAAACTCACAAGCAAAGGTCACGGATCTACTCTCGAACTCAACTCCGCCTACGTCCACAAACATGTGACACGTAGGTCAATTTCTCTTCCATATTTCCCACTAAAACTCTATTTCAATCAACTCTTTTCACAATCTCATATTCCTTTCTACATCCCCAGCGTCTTCATAACTCAACACTGGGGCATGTTTCGAGAAATTTACATCGTGTCTAGTAGAGTCCTACTTATGGGTGTGTTGTGCACCACATTTATAATTAGGAGGCTATAAGCATATGTTCTATTCTTGAACGTTCTCGTCACCTGCCTACAACCCCCCGCTAGATTGTGAATCCACAAAAACTTTCGAACTAGACATGGCCTTAGTGCAACTCTAGATATGTAGGCAACTCAAAACTAAGATTCAGCCATAATTTTCCATAATTCCTTCGGACCTCATCATATTTTACATCAATTTTCTAAAACCGTACTTTCTTACAAACTCATGTTTGTCGGTCGGACCAAAATTGGCTACTACGTCAACTTCTTCGCCCGAAGACTCTTACATCGTCTCCGGTCGAAGAGGGGCATCTGTTGACACCCAATTTTGTCCCTCCTTTATTTTAGTTTACTCAGGCTTTCTAAATTTACTGACGAGCTAAATACTTTATTTCATTGCCATTACTACTAAATATCATTACTTTTATTTTTAACATTACAAGTATCACTTTACTACAAATTTTAGATGATTCGTCATCATTTCATTTTTTCGGGTTCGGACTCGTTAAATTTATTACAAGGCAATATTTTGCAAAATCTTTATTCTTCTACAGGTTAATTATCGTCTCTACATAATATATATTATACCAGTTATTAAATTAGAATCCCAAAATAATTAAATAGCGGAAAAATGGTCAACAATTTTTAGCCAATTAATGGCTTAAAATACAAATATAATATTATTTCCCTACCCGAATAAGCAACCCACATTTTTAATATCCAATCCACATTTATATCAGCCCATATTTCAATTAATAGGCCAGCCCAAAACGGACCAGCCCAATTAACTCCTACCCGGCCCAACCCTCATTATCTTTACCCTAATTCCCTTCTCCTTCATTTTCCGCCTCCCTCACCCTTTCCTCCTTCTCTCCTCCTCGTCTCCATCTCGCCTCCATCTCCCACGTTCTTCCCACCTCTTCTCTGCCATCCCTCGCTGCTCCACTTATCCTTGTCTCCCTCACGTGCTCCCTCTGCACTTCCACCACGCCTGTCCCCCGCTCCCGCTTCTCTCATACGCTCCTTTTTTTTAAAATACAAATGAAACCCTATAAATAGTAGGGGAGTTGAATCGTTTAAGGGGGGGTGGGGGGGGGGGAAGAACCGAGCATTTTTCAGAAAGGGGGGATTTTTTTTCGGATGGAAACCTAATCAACGTTAGGCAAGGGAGAAAAATCAACAAAGATTCTGGAACCCAAAAATTCCCTACAAAACCCGAGTTTAATCATTAAATATAGCGAGGATTCCAAAGAGAATGGCCAACGATTACTCTATCTGTTGATTGGAAACTTTGTCACTTTAATCGGGTTTTCGAGTTCGGGTGTAGATTCGACACCTCGTTCACTGCACCACGAACAGGTAAAAATTTGATTCTATTACGACCTGTTCTTCTCCAGTTTTCAGATTCTATGTTCGCATAAAAGAAATCATGTTTTGAGGTCTCGTTGTTATCATTTCCTTCGAATCTGTGCTTACCGTTACTGTTAGGTTGGTTTGAATATTAACACATTTTCTCTTTTTATGTTTGTTGGTAATATGTGTCTTCGTTTCAACAGGCGTTTGCATTTTTCGTTGATGTTTCTAGGTTAAACTTCCAGTATGAATTCACATGTTTGGCATTCTTGTTTCGTCTAATTAGTTTAGCACGCATTTATGCATTTTGTTTGGTTTGAAGATCACTGGATATCAAGCACATTGTTTATACTTAGGACTAGACAATTGTGTCTGTTTAAGTTCGATATGAGCTTAAGGTTCGGCTTGTTCTGTTTAAGTTGGTTTTAAAATCCTACAGTTGGGTTGCGAGACAATATAATCTATGGGACAATATATTTGGAAACTCCTCCGCTTTCCAACAATAAGTAGAATGCCTTAAATCATTAGCTGAGTGTGAATAAGTTTAAATGATGGTATGAGAGTGAATTTTATTTTGGGTGAATATAGTTTCCTCGAGCGTTACTGGTTTTATTTCTCTTTCCATTGTGTACAGTTTGAAGTAGTTTCATTGTAGAATTGAAACAAAACTCCAGATCTGTCCTTGTTTGAACCTTAAGGATGGTTAATAAAAAATGACTTCTGAACATAGCCTTTGGCATATCTGCTCGTTCCTCATTATGTCGTTTGCTTGCAAGTATTCTTTTGAAACAATAATCAACTAGTGTAGACTGTCCAGGATTAGTTTTTTGTAGGATTAGGTGCTATCATACCTAAATAACTTCCAAGATTATTCCTCTGAATGCATTTGAGTGTTTGGCAGTCTTGACACTAAATGTTGCTTGATTAGATATTGAAAGTTGTTGCCTGGTCCCTTAGAATAATGCCTCCCTTTCCCTCTGGTAAATTTCTGTCTAAGTTGAAGAACTGGCTGTCTCTAAGTGTGATTCGTTAATACTGATCCCATGCAGTTAAAGTTCTTGTATAAAAAATAGTTTAAATGCCCAGTTTAGTTGCTGATCTCGGGAAAGTTGTCTTTTATCCCTAAGAATTTACAAATCTGCTTATTGTGTGTATCCTGGCATAACTGTGTCATGGGTTGAAGATTTTATTTGACCTCTCGTTCGATTACATATTGGATTCTCCTTTTGACTTCCTTAATCATGATTCAACATTGTTGGCTAGTGTAGGTTGTTGCTCAATTGATATAGGCTGTTATTCAGTTGCTTGCGTAGCTATTAAAACTCTTGGTGTACATCTGATCTGAACATGGATCCATTCTGTTGGTTTAACTGCCTTGCTCATTACATAATACACCTTGTTTTAGTTGAAAGTTGTTGGACCTATGCTGTGAATCTGTCATGTCTTAATTAAGCTTAGCAAATTCCTTTAAAGCCTCAATACGTTTCACCCTCTAAAACTGGTTACCACCCTCTGCCTAATATAAGTTTGGTTCATCTGAGACTTAATGTGATACATCATGCTACATCAAATTAAATATCTTTGTTCCTTTGAGTGATTTCCCTTGTATATTATCGCTTGCTAGTTCGAATCTGTTTTAAGTTGATAACCACTTGCTTTAACTTTGATTAACACACAGTGACATAACTGGTTCCGGATACGAAAAGGGGCAGTCTCATCCTTGGTCCCAAACCTAGTTTAATACCCAGTTCATTCTCCTCTGAATCTGTGTTTATCCGTTGTTCCCTATATAGGATAACTGAGCCATAATGTTTCGATGATAATCTGTTTGGCTGTTGGTTCTTATGATATTGACTCAAACCCATTTCAAGTTCAGATTTCTCTATTAACTAAAGATATACTTGATGTCTCCCTTTTCTTTTCCCTCTCTGAGAACTGGCTAAAAAAAATCAGTTTTCCTTTCCTTGATGTTGTAGAATCCACTGAACATTTGTTTGAATTTCAAAAATCTGTAAGGGTATCATGGCCAAGCAATTATTGATCTCTCTGTTGCTTTATATCGTATCATGTTTTGTTGGCTTGGCCATATGAATGGGTATACATGAGATATACTTAAATATACACAGAATATATACAATCTGCTATTTTTTTTTCTTTCTTTTTTTGAGTGCATATTTTACATGTTTAATTTTATTCATTGATTATATACTAACCCCTTTCTTTCGTTTTATGCATGACCATCGTATACGAGTCCGAGAGACTCGTTCATCCCCGCATTTGGAGTTGGGTTAAAAGCCCAACATGAAATTTCCTCTTATCAGTCCAATCTGCAGCCAAACAAGAAAACAAAATCTGGGCCAAAGCCCAATAGACAAGACGGCCCCCAGCAGCCATATAGAGGAAATTATTGGGCCTAAGCCCAATAAGCATGAACAGTTCGGCTGGGCCTTAATAAATGGGCCAAACCCATTTACTCTTTTGCTCTCTCCCTTATTTTTGTGTATTTTTATTTGCTTTGTATAACTAACATTTATGCTCGTTAATTAAGATAGACTTTAGTAACATTAAGGGTTTTAGTTTAGTTATGGGTAGTTAATTACTTACAAATTACATTCACTTCTATTTTTAAAACTATTTATAGTACCTATAACATTTATTTGAGTAATCGATTTTCAAAATAGCATGACTACGTCTTTTGGTTAAGGAAATAATAATTTATGCTTGCTATTTTACAAACTTAAAACATCATAAATCTTACATTAACGTTAGCTTATTCTAAGGAATAAAAAAAGCAAACTAATTCAACGAATGACTCTTTCACTTTAGTTTCTTTTCAACACTTAGAAATACATATTTATCTAAAACAATCTTTAAAACTTTTATTAAATAACTCTTTTAAATTTTAGTCATTTTTTTCTCCAAATACATATAAACATCACTCATCCTACTCCTTTTGGTTTATTTATAAACTCTTATTAAATCACTACATTTTCTACAAGTATTATTTTAAACAGCACTATTACACTTTCATTTTAAAACCTTGACGACATTTATAAGTCGTGTTTACAAAATAACATTAGAAATACTCTTTTATACAAATCATTATTTTTATACAAGTTTTATTTTAAATAGCATTCTCACATGTCTATCTATAACTTTAGTCATACTTACAAAGCTACTTTCTTTTTCTATAACATCATATTTACACTTAGCCTAATTAAATTTTAATCCGGTCGGTTAACCATTGTTAATGGGTCTTAAAGGGTGCCTAATACCTTCCCTTTAGACTAATTGAACCCTTACCTAGAATCTTAAGTTTCGCAGACCTTAAACAGAGTTAACTTTAAACATAACTTTAATAAACTTTAGGTTCCTAATTCACTATAAATAATTAGGTGGCGACTCCTTAAAAACAACAATAAAACAGGAATCTCCAATACGTCATACTCTCTAAATTAACTCTCCCCGGTTAAAATGGGGTATGACAGGGGCAGCTTCTCAAACCACGTTCTTGCCGCTCCAGTTAAGGAATATTTGGATAAACTCAACTGCATAGCATCTTGTGGAACATTGTTCTGGATGTGGTTAGCACACACATCCACAAAATTCGGTAAATGACGTTGAGGGTCATTCTCGGTAGAGTTCCGAAAGTATCCCTGAAGCTTCAACAACTAGCATAGAGAGAAGTCAATTTTCATGCTAGTAGCTGCAACTCGAGGCTGAATAATAGCAGATGCATAGTCCTCCTCCGGAACAAGATCAGCGAAAATATTCTCATCATCTGATTCATTCGCCTGATTGTTCAACCGATTCCCCTGGTTACCAACACGTTGATTTTGCTGATTCTGATTCATGTTCACCTGGTTTACACAGAGTAGAAAACAAGGTGTGATGGAATAAGCAAAAGACTTCATCAAAGCAAACACTATTTAGTAATTTCAAAACCGTATTCCCCGGCAACAGTGCCAAAATTGATACGCTCAAATTACACCTATTAATGGTATAACGCGGACGTTGTCAAATATAGTAACCCAACAAGGTTGGGGTCAAATCCCACAGGGAATATGGTGTGAAAAGGTTACTAAAGTCGTAGGATGCTAAGTTTAGGTCTAATATCTTAATCCGATGATTTTGGTAATAGTTGTTTTTCTATGACTAATTGTTATCTACTTGCTTTAGTGGAAATTTATGGTAAAAGAAACTAAAGTTGTGTCCCCGTTAGATAGAGTGTATGATCATGAGTATTGATCTTGATATACTTCTAGTGGATCATTATATGAATGCACTTAATCTCTATATGAATCTCTACTATTTCCCAATAAATAAAGATTATCTCTTTCTATGATTTTCCCAAATATAAGAAAGTAACTATGAAGAAAGATTAATCATGCCAAGTAAATTCTTCTTATTCCTAAGTGAATTTATTAAACAAAGTGTAAATCTTTGAGTCCTTGTTATTTATTCTTACCAACCCTAATTATTTTCCCAAATAAATAATGGTTTATGGCTTTAATCAATGTTTGCAACCATTAATTATGAATGAAGAATGAAGAATAAATAAACCCTAATAATCCATTATATGTATATCAATCACAAACCCAATCACAAAACACTCATCATTGGGTTCACAATCCTAGTAACGGAATTTAGCTACTCATGACAAAGAACAAGAAATAAGAAATTGAAGAATTCATAATTGCTTACTTTGGAAGAAAAGAGGAATTGATAATACTTGAATTGATGTTTGAACCTTCAAAACCTAGAGAGTATTTAATGTTTTAAGCCAAAAGTCAAAATATAATAACTGATCACAATTAAAACCCCACAATGGACTATTTATAGGTTTCAAAACGTAAAATTACAGAATTTGCACTTAAGTCCTAGGTGGCACTTAGAAGGTCCGTACAACTTTTCACGGACCGTATAAGACTTATACGACCTTCATCCATGTGTCTGCCGAGAATGATACGAACTGGCCTTCCACGATTCGTATAACTTTATACGGCTCGTATAATCCTGCCCGTGAAACATCTTCCAACATCGTCACATCTAATTATACGGCCCCTATTGTACGGGTCGTATAAGTGTCCGTCGTTCAGTATCTATCCACTGCAACATTCTGTTACTTTGCCACCTTTTGTACGACCAGAACTACGGTCCGCGCAACTTTCTACGGACTGTGAAAATCAAGCTTCAGTGCAACTTTTCTGTAACTTCTACTTCTTGAACCCGAACTCTATGATTCACCTGAAACATGACAAAAACACATCAAAACCACACCCACTTGCCTAAAAATAAGTAAAACTTCTCGTAAAAAGGTATCAATTGTGCCTCAATTTCTCGGCACATCAGAGCACGCCATTTACTACCTAAGCAAGAAATTCACAGCCTATGAGGCAAAATATACATTGGTAGAGAAAATTTGTTGTGCCTTAACCTAGGTGGCCTAGAAATTGAGGAATTATTTGTCCTCATACACCACTCACCTCATATCTAAGATGGATCCACTAAGGTACATATTCCGCCAGCCTATGCCTATTGGAAAGCTAGCAAAATGGAAAATGTTGTTAAATGAATTCGACATCGTATACATAGCTCAGAAGGCTGCTAAAGGACAAGCTTTGGCTGACCTACTCGCTGCAAGTCCGGTGGATGAAGAACTCGAACCACTTCGCACTCATTTCCCAGACGAAGGGGTGTTGGCCATAGAAGAAGAAGCAACAGAATCTTACACTGGCTGGAGACTGTTCTTCGATAGAGCAATGAATTAAAAAAGTTCCAAAATCGGAGTGGTTCTGATATCAGAAAATGGGAAACACTACCCCATGGTCGCAAAGCTAAATTTTGTTGTACCACCAATAGGGCAGAATACGAGTCCTGCATCCGAGGCCTCAGAATGACACTTGACATGAACATCGATGAGTTACTGGTCATCGGAGACTCTGACCTGGTGATTCATCAACTACAGGGAGAATGGGCCACCAAGAATGAAAATATCTTGCAATATGTGAACTTGGCATAAAGATTGTGCAAGAAGTTCAGAGAGATTGAATTCCGACATACGCCGCAAGCTCAAAATGAATTTACCGATGCCTTGGCCACAATAGTATCAATGATCCAACATCCTCAAAGCATTGACCTGCTAAGGATAAGCTTGGAAGAAGTGCATGTCCACTATTTCCACGTGGAGGCTGAGTCAGATGGCAAGCCATGGTACAATGACATCAAGATGTACTTGGAAAGATGGGAATATCCCGAAGGCATTACAAGTGGACAAAAGAAGATCATAAGAAGAATGGAAAATGGTCTCTTTCTGAACAAGGAAGTATTATATGAACTGACGCCGGATTTGGGATTGCTACGATGTGTAGATGCCCACGAAGCCACCAGATTGCCGGAAGAAGTACACGCAGGGACTTGTGGACCCCACATGAATGGATTCGTATTGGCCAAGAAGATTCTCAGAGCTGGTATTATTGGATGACTATAGAGAGTGACTGTTGCAAATATGTGCAAAAATGCCATCAATGCCAGATCCACGGTGATTTAATCAAAGTACCACCAAGTGAGCTTAATGTTATGAGCTCACCATAGCCCTTTGTTGCTTGGGACATGGATGTCATTGGACTCATTGAACCCGCAGCCTCAAATGGCCACTGATTCATTTTAGTCGCTATTGATTACTTCACCAAATAGGTGGAAGCGACATCTTACAGGTCAGTGACAAAGAAAGTGGTAGCCGACTTCATGCGAAATAACACTATATGCCGGTTCGGTATACCCCAGTCCATCATAACGGATAATGGAGAAAATCTGAATAGCCACCTGATGAAGGATATTTGTGAGCAATTCAAGATCACTCATTGAAACTCGACAGCTTATCGGCCATAAATGAATGGAGTTGTAGAAGCAACTAACAAGAATATCAAGAGGATATTGAGGAAAATGACCGATAATAATAAAGGTTGGCACGAGCAGTTGCCTTATACTTTACTGGGATACCGTACTACGGCTAGAACTTCAACAGGAGCAACTCCATACCTACTAGTCTACGGTACTGAAGCAGTCATACCTGCCAAAGTTGAGATACCTTCTTTGAGAATCATTCAAGAAGCTGAGCTGGTTAATGTTAAATGGGTCTGAGCTCGATACGAGCAGTTGGCCTTAATCGACGAGAAAAGGATGGTTTCCGTACACCACAGTCAACTATACCGCCAAAGGATGGCAAGAGCTTTCAACAAATGAGTCAGGGCTCGACTTTTCTAGATCGGGCAAATGGTGCTCAAGAGGATTTTCCCATATCAAGATGAATACAAAGGGAGATTTGCTCCAAACTGGAAAGGTCCTTACGTGTCCGCAAAGTACTCTCCGGCAGAGCAGTAGTACTAGAGGAAATAGATGGACAAGAGTGGCCAAAGCCGATCAACTCAGATGCAATCAAGTGTTACTATTCATGAAGACGAAGTTTCTCAATTTGTAATAGTACGCTTTGCTTGTAATAGTTATTCTATTTCCTTGTATTAGTTCTTTTTTTTCTTGTGATCGTTTTGTAATAGATAGGAAAAAACAAAACAACTTTTATAATATGAACTACGCAATGACCTGACTTCCCCAGTGGGATACGTAGACAGTCCATTTGGGACCCGGTCGCATTATTAGTAAAAACCAAAAACTTATTTAATTTTATTTCGAACTACGTTTGACCTGATTCCTGCTGCGACAGGATACGTAGGCACTCTTTGAGCTCGATCGCACCAAAAGAAAAACCCAAGAAACTCCTAGGAAGCTTCAAAGATTGAGATGCCACGAAGAAGATCAAGATTGCTATGCCCAACTGGGGCAGAATTTTTTAGAAAATCTCAAACTTTTATGCCATCGGTGCGTTACGAGGAGTCAGCCAACCCAGAGTTTCAAACCGGGGCAGAAATTTTGAGAAAGATCTCAAAATTTCTCACATCACACCGCACTGTAAACTGGGGCAGAAATTTTGAGGGGACCTCAAAATTTCCTTAATAAAGAAGATTCAGCGAGAGTTTGCCGATTAAGGTTCAAACTAGGCCAAAACTTTTGAGAAAAGATCTCAAAAATTTTGCGGAAGAAAGCAAAGACCCCGGTCTCCGAAAAAGGGATTCCCCTCGTTCGAAAGCACATGTCATGACATTAACCTTTATAATTCTAAAATAATGCATTTATTTCCTCACAAACAGGCATCTATACATTTTTCACAAAATTATTTTCTGCATAACAAATTCATCTTTTGATAAGAGAGCCAGAGGGTCCTAGATCCAGAAGTCAAAGATGCAAAGGAGCCAGCAACACGTATCAACTTAGAATAGGAAAAACTAACCTATTTCTGATGCAGGTCTCTAGGGCGTCGGGAGGACGGTCCCTTTTTCTAATTTTGTTTCATGTACAGGGAATGGTTAGCCAAAAGAAGGCCCGAATAGCTGTATAAATCAGATTTCGAGACAGATATCTAGCCACAAGGGCTATAAAAGGGCAAAAACGCCATAAGGGTGCATATCTGGCCACGAGGGCTATCCAAGGACGAAAATGCCATAAGGGAAAATATCTAGCCATGAGGGCTATAAAAGATTTAAAACGCCCCTAAGGCGCATATCTAGCCAGAAGGGCTACAAAAGGACGAAATGCCACAAGGGAAAATATCTAGCCATGAGGGCTACAAAATGACTAAGATTACCACAAGGGCAAACATTTGGCCAAAAGGGTCGCCACAGAACAAACAACACATCTGACCATGAGGGTCACAGCCGATATAAAGGACGAAAGAAAGACGATTTAGCCAAAGGGGCCATATCTGTCATTGCCATCATATTTTCTTATTAGCCGAGAAGGCCATTGCACGTCTACTTTTCTGTTGCCGTGAGGGCCATTGAACATCTACTTTTCTGTTGTCATGAAGGTCATTGCACGTCTACTTTCCTGCTGCCGTGAGGGCCATTGCACATCAACTTTCCTGCTGCCGTGAGGGCCATTGCACTTCTACTTTCCTGCTTCCATGAGGGCCATTGCACGTCTACTTTCCTGCTGCCGTGAGGGCCATTGCACGTCTACTTTCTTGCTGCCGTGAGGGCCATTGCACATCTACTTTCCTACTATTGTAAGGGCCATTCCACGTCTACTTTTTTACTGCCGTGAAGGCCATTGCACGTCTACTTTCCTGCTGCCATGAGGGCCATTGCACGTCTACTTTCCTGCTGCCGTGAGAGCCATTGCATGTATATTTTCCTGCTACCGTGAGGGCCATTGCACGTTTAATTTTCTGCTGCCGTGAGGTCCATTGCATGTCTATTTTCCTGGTGCCGTGAGAGCCATTGCACGTTTACTTTCCTGCTGCCGAGAGGTCCATCATATTTTCTTATTGCCGAGAGGGCCATTCATTCATTCAAACATGGCGAGAGGGACATTCATTCATTCAAACATGCCAAGAGGGCCATTCACTCATTCAAAGATGCCGAGAGGGCCATTCATTCATACAAACATACCAAGAGGGTCAGTTCATTCATACAAGTTATCAAATATAATCAAGACAACAAAATGATGTAAAACCGGTCAAGAGACCGCAGTATTCGCTCAAAGGGACAAGCGATGTAAATCCGGTCAGGGGACCGCAGTATTCACTCTAAGAACAAAGCAATGTAAATTCGGTCAGGAGACCGCAGTATTCGCTAAAAGAGACAAGTGATGTAAATCTGATCAGGGGACCACAGTATTCACTCTAAGAACAAAGCAATGTAAAATCGGTTAGGGGACCGCAGTATTCGCTCATAAAACCGAGGCTATATAAATCCGGTCAGAAGACTGCAGTATTCATCACCAAACTGACGTTACTCAGTAGATGTAAGCATATTTGTAGTCGCCAGATAGAGCAGGTTGATCAAATCAAATCCAGACAGATGCAGAGCAAACATGAAACTTTTTCTTACGCAGACGGTCCAGATAAGGTGCCCATGAGAGTCAAGCTCTCCGGCCAGGACTTGGAAGATCGCTCCCCCGCTCAGCACACACAAGAACAATTATCTGCTTATGTGATTATTTGTTTCTGTTATTCCGCTACCGGTCGGACACACACCGGCAGGCACAAAGGCACTCCCGCATAAGGGATACCCTTTTCCTCCGACCGAGTCGAACTACAAGTGACTTGATTCCCAAAAATAGAGATATGTAGGCGGACCCAATACTATAGAGTAAGCCATGATCCTACCAATCACACCGGACTTCCCAGTTTGATAGACAGGAAATTCGAGAATTTTCTTAAATTTGCATTTAGAAGTCGTAATTGAGTCGAACTACAAGTGGCCTGAATTCTTACAAAACCTAAGATTTGTAGGAAACCCAGAAATCAGGGTCCGGTCATAAATTTGAAAATTGCATAAAATGAGAGGAAGAATGAGTCGGGTTAGTCAAAATTTTGCAATGAGAGGAAGAATGAGTCGGGTTAGTCAAAATTTTGTTGCTCGGGGATGGCCTTCCCCGAACACTGACGGGGCAGTTGTTGACACCTAATTTTTTACCTACCATAATTTATTTTAGTCACTCAAAGTCCTTCGATATCAAATAGAGTGAAATATGTATTTTTTGAAGCCAAAATGATTTTATAAAATTGTTCTGACAATATTTTACCATTCTTAATTGGTAAGATAATTTCTATAAATATTATAAATTAATTTACACATTTCATAAATTTATCACAATTATTTACTTAATTGTCTAAATTGCTGAAATATCACTTTGCAAGTATTTTATTTTGTTTAATGCAAGGAAACTGGTTAATTAAATAAATTAATCATTTTACCCCTCAATTATTGTTTAATCAATTTATTAGAAATTTACTATAATTAATTGAGTATTTAATTGTGATAAATTCTGAAAATTGCCCATTGAATGGCTATAATTGAAATGATCAATTAATAGTCCAAATTATGACCCAATTGAAAGTCAATTCCATGAATTGAGGTCATTATTGAAATATTAGCCGTGTTAATTGTTATTTAGTCTAATTGTGACCTCACATGAAAGGCCAAACTCATTGGTCTAACTAATTAAGGTCATTCTCGCAAAAAGTTGCTTTAAAATGGCTAATTGGACCAAATGAGGCTATAATTAAAATAGCCTGGTCTTCAGACCAAGTTAGTTAAAGGACATATTTGCAAAATTAGCATTTGTTTGCTTAATTAGCTTTCATTTAATCGTGATTGAGAGTCTAAATTAATTAAGATTTTTTCCTAATTTTGGTTATTTATTAAAATAAGTGCCAAAAACCGACGTGTATACACATATATATGCTGATATACATGTAATATACATGAATAACCCATGTATATATGTATACAGACGCACCAACCCATCTCCCCTCTCTTTCTAAACAGACCAGGCCCAATCCTATGTTACTTGACCCGGCCCAGCATGGACTTAAAGGGGTAATACCCCTTACTCCCTCCCTCATTCCCTCATCCAAACAGACCCTCCATCTTTTCTCTCACCTAAAACGCAAACCCTAGCGCCGCTTTGATCTTCTCTCTCTCTCTCTCTCTCTGCTCGTCACCTTTGACGGTTATGGAAATATTTTCAATCCCAAAAAGCGATTGCCAGGTCTGTGTGGCCAAAAAAGGCAACGTATTTAATTTTTGCTCCACTTTTCACCAAACGCAACCCCAAACGAGGTATTAGTATTATTTGTTTCTTAGTTTCCTGCAAAATCAAACGGTCAACACTGTGAATCTTTAATGGTTCTTGTCTGTTCTTGATTTTAAATATCACATCCTAATTGGTTCTTGATGAACTTTTGAGATTTGACCTCTGTGGTTAAAATTCGACTATTGATATATTATTTGATGAATTCTTAGCCCTACAATGATGAATTGTGAGGAAGAAATCCCAAATTTGGGATTTGTCCCACATCAGCTACATTAGGGTATTAAGGATTTGGGGATTCTATAAATAAGGCCCTAATTTTCATTATTCAAGGCACCTTGCACTTGATAATTCACTTGCAAAATCGAATACTTAGGGTTTCTAGCATTATTTACTTAAGACCTTTAACTTTCGGTTAAGTTTAAATTTTAAAGGTTTAATTATGTATTTGTGTGGTCTTTTTTGTGATTTTTGAGCATTTGGGGGGAACGACAAATCTTTCAAGTCCAAATCTCTTCAAGGCTGCGCATCAAAGAGGTAATCCTCCTTCCCCTTTATTTTTCTACATTTTAATTCATTTTCTTAGTTGTTTGTATAGTGTTTATGTGCTGGTTTTAGTTTAATTTTTAGCTAAATATGTTCTTGTGCCATGTTAGTTTAGTTTAGGCAGCAGAGTATGTGTTTGTATGTCAATATTGGTTTAGCTGGTTTAGTTTTTATTTAGCTTTGGCCTAGTTTGTTTTAATATGCCTCATATGTTAATTTAGATTAACTTAGCCTATACTAAAGCATGTTCTTATATTTGTTAGTTTGTTTCAACAAAGCATGTCTGTACATTATCTTGACCAAGCTTGATCAGATTAATCCTTATGTAATAATGTTTAGTTTTAAAGCATGTTGTGAAGTACATAATGATCTGATCCCTATTTGTTTGTCCCTTTAATACATAGTGCAGTCTTGTTATAGCCTTGTTTAGTTCATATTAGATATATTAAGAAGGAAAATGACACCAATAGGTTTTAAACATCTTAATGGTCAAATGCTAGCTTGTTTTGGATCATGTTCTTTACCCTAAGTGTTTGGTCTTTTTCTGCCTCATGTTTTGCATAACTGGAATCTCTGTGGAACTAAGTGTCCAATATTAGATTAATGATATGCCTATATGCCTCCAAAATCTGTGCACTAAAGATCATCCTGTCTTTGCCTATTCTCTAAATGTGAGTCTGTGTGACCTGTTGTTGTGTCATTGGTGAAAACTGAACTTGGTTTGATGTATAAATCTGCTAAGCATGACTGATATGGGCCTAATGGTATTGTTGATTGATTGTGATAGTTGCTCCTATGTGAATATTGGACCTAACTTCCCTAATCTAAATGCATGTTGAACTAGTTCCTAAGTCCCTTTGTTAGCAACAAGATTAACATACTAAACCACCTCTTTGATTCTGGACTAACTTCTATTAATGATTAACCCATGACAAATGCTTATAATTGTTCAATGTTTAAACTTAGCCATTTATGACTCAAATTTTGATGCACTGGACTGTTTCCTCTGTATTGTGTTGCTTCTTTAACACGGAAATAAGATGAAAAAGAAAAAAGAAAAATCGCGTTGGAAATTTTCTCTTACAAGCATAAAAATTTAATGTACTGGTAAAAAATATTGTTTATAAGAAAAACCACTTTAATTTAAATTATTTGTTTGTACCAAAGAAATGAAATTTATAATATCAATGTATAAGAAGTAAAATTAATATTATACTAAGCGTAAAAGCTATAAATTCACTTTTTCAAAAAATTTACAAATCTACCTATATATATATATATATATATATATATATAAAGCAGGGACAAAGGCCCGTCTACGTGGTACTTTCTATGACCATCATTTTTAATTATCTTTTTTCTTAGATTTTTGAATTTTTCAACTCTTTATACATATATTTTTATTTTAAAAAAAAATAGAAACGTTACCCACTAACACCCGTTAGAGAGTCCAAAAGCTATTACTAAAAGCCATAACAGTTACTGCAGAATCCAAGTCCACAATGGTTACTAAAGAGTCCAAGTTTCTATCAAAAAGCAAAGCATCTATCGTTTTGTTCCACAAAGTTACACTCCTTTTCTTCACCTATCCCTGAAATCTCCATTTGTTTCTTCTTCTTGGTCCTGTCTTCTTCTTCATGTAATCAATCCACAAAGGTATGAGTCTTATTGCTTACTCTAACGCGAAAGATTTTGCCATGAAAAGAAGGGCAATTGTTTTTCTGTTTTAAGTTTCTGCATATTCATTTGCAATCTATAATTAGGTTTTTTTAAACTGTATTGGTAGTTACCATTTGATTGAGTTGTATTTCTGTGATTTGTTCGACAATTTTAGGCTAACCCCTAGGTTGAAGCAGCCAAAGCTTTATGCTCGACGCGAGCAGTGGTTTTCATAAGGTGGAATAAGATCTCCTTTTGTTACATGCTCATTGATTTTGCCGGTGTCTGTAATTAGCCCTTTTGGTGGAAAAAATTCCTTTTCCATTTTGTACTTTCTTTAATTTCAAGATTGTTACGTCTCTGAGTATATTACATAATCAAACTTGGTTGTATGACTTTTTGAGTTATATTATACTCTCTGTTTCAATTTATGTGAACTTTTTTGAAGTACGAGAGTCAAATTTTATAACTTTGAGCTTAAATTTTGACATAAATTTTTCAAGTTTGTAAAAAAAAAAAATTAATTATTTAGAAACTACATAAAAAGTACTATAAATTATGATAATTTTTAATTCAAATATTTTAGCAAAAATGTAAGAAAAACGTGGTCAAAGATCTATCTCGAAGACTCCAAATAGTAATAATAATTGAAACCGAAGGAGTATATCTTAAGGGGAGATTAAAGGATATTGACAAAGGCATCCTTATCAGTGGTCACTTCACTTAAAAAAAGTCATTTCTAGTAATGCTTTTGTTTATGAAAATAGATTATAATTGGTGTTCTTTAACTTTTTTTTTTCCTGGAGGTATTCTTTAAAGTTACTCTGCAATAAATTTATTTGATGCTAGCCTCTTCACCACATTCAAGATATCTATTTTTTTTTAATGCAGGTACATACTTAGACAGCTTAATTTTATTCTATTATGGTCTTCATATGTATTTATAACTGCTTGACGGTTATTTCCGAGTGCAAGGATGCAGACACGACGACTCAGAACCTGAGAGCCACAAAGGAAATACTCCAACCATGAAACCAGTATGGAAACACCTTTCAATTATTTACATAAAGGAACACTCTGTTTTTCGTTCTCTTTTTTCTCTAAACATACAAGACATACTCTATTTTCGTTCTATTTTCCCCCCTAATTTTGACAAATTTTGTTATTAACATTATATTGTCATTCTCCAATTCCTGCGGTAATCTAACAACAACAGAACTGGCGATTTACTTTATTCTTCAACACTTTTAAAAGGCAGGTCAATTTTTCAGTTTTCAAGTGAAGGCATGTGTCATATATTAATTTGGTTAGTGTAAACACCGGTGTGATTAATTTTATACCATCCTTTTCCTCCTTCTTTTGCTTTCCCCCCACAACTTTAAATAAATTGGTTTCTTTCTTCCTGCCTGCCTGTTGTTAATAATGTTTTTTCGTTCTATTTTCCCCCCTAATTTTGACAAATTTTGTTATTAACATTATATTGTCATTCTCCAATTCCTGCGGTAATCTAACAACAACAGAACTGGCGATTTACTTTATTCTTCAACACTTTTAAAAGGCAGGTCAATTTTTCAGTTTTCAAGTGAAGGCATGTGTCATATATTAATTTGGTTAGTGTAAACACCGGTGTGATTAATTTTATACAATACTCTAGTTATTAATCGTATTACCGTAGCAATTTCAAAAGTCACTTTTGGGAGGCCCAAAGCACTTTTTTGTTAAAAAAAAATTCTTTTTATAAAAAGATGAATTATTTGGTCAAGCTTTTGAAAGAAAATAAGTGTTTCTGAGAGTAGCAGGAGCTGTTTTCCAGAAACTAAAAATAGTTTTTCTCCAAAAGCACTTTTGAGAAAATACATAATCACTTCTTAAAAGCCCGGCTAAATACTAATTGGTGCTCAAAAATGAATTTTAAATCTATTGGTCAAACATAAGAGACGGAGGGAGTATTCATTTGAAATCTCAAATGCATTCTTTAATTTTTATATATATAACCCAAACAAGACAACATGAGTTGGGCATTGATACTACTATTGTAATTTTTCTTTGCACCTTTGATTATCCTCCCTCTCTTTCTCACTTAGCTATTTTCTTTTTCTTATTTTTTCCATTTTTAAATGCTTTTCCTTTTTTGCTTTCTTTTTTTCATAACGTAACTATTTACTAATTATTATCTTTTTTCTTTAGTTATTACGATGTGATAATTTATTTAGGTTGGTGACCGGAAGAAAACGAGGAAGTAAATGGTGATGAAGACAGCGAAGAGGAGGAAGAAACATGAAAGGAAAAATTGATTAAATAAAGCAACTTGAATTCGATAGTAACAATACACCTTGTATAGACTTTTTAAAAAATTCTATGGACTTAGAATAACACATTGTTCACAATGTAGCTCCTGCAAAACCTATTTTTCCCGTTTTCTCCTTTTGTAGAACTTTGTTTCTCATAAGACGGAGCTTGAAATTTCAATCTAAGCTTTTATGGATATTTATCTTATGTCACTCTTTTTATGAATTTGTCTGTTAGATTTATAGGAGAAACTTTCAAAAGGAATGAACATATTATTTTCTAAAATGATTGTCATACTCTATTACAAAATAATTATTCAATTACTGCGCGAAGCACGGTCAAATTAATTGATATATATATATATATATAAATTTACTAGTATGTGTGTGTGTCTATATATATATATATATATATATATAAAGCAGAGACAAAGCCCTGCTTTCGTGATAGGCCTAAAACATCAGCAATCCTATTTATCTTCCCCCCCCCCCCCCCGGGGGAAAATCCAAAAGACACCTCTTAATTAACCCAGATTCTAACCTCCCTCACGTCTCTTTACAAGACAAGTAGCGTCTTAATTTCCCTGGGTTTCTTCCTCTTCATTCTCCGAGAATTTGACCAAAATCATCCCTTTTATTTATCCCCAACTTCCACTACATCCTTATAATATTTCACTTAACCCAAAACATCCTTTTAAGTTTCTCAAAGTTGATCAAAAACATCCTTCCGTTAATATTGACGGATCTTTTGTATTATCACCTAACTTCTCCTTTTTCCCCCTTTTCTCACAAAATTTTCCCTCCTTCCTCCTTTTGACAGAACAAAAACGCACTTTTAGGAAGCTTGAGGTAAGGTTTCTAATGGTTGAACAACTTCTTCTTGGGTGAAGCTTCTACTTTTCATTGTAAATTTGACAACCTCGCTGTTGAATTTGTGATACACACCTAACCCCAATTTCAAACAGTAAGTCTCACTTCATTTTCGTTTTTCTTGATTTGTTTTAGTTATAGACGTCAATTCCTATATTCTTCCTCTAAAATGAGTGCAAAGGTGAAGGCAAAGGCATGATACCTTATTATAATATACAGTAGGTTGTGGACAAATGAATGTAAAGGTAAAGGCATAAAAAAAATTCATGCTAAAACAGCAGGGGACCACTTAAAAGAATGAACCCGATGTTTCACATTAAAAATAGCTTCATGTCAAAAATATCCCAAATAGTGGATATCCAAAATATCCCAAAATATCCCAAAATATCTCAAAATATCTCATGTCCTGTTTCTCTATAAATAGGATGCACAAATGCAATGTTGAAAGAGCAGAAATAATATAATCTGATATCTCTCTACATATTCTCTCTACATATTTCTTCTGTGTATTTACTTATAGTTTTTATTTTATAATACGTTATCAGCACGAGACTCTGTTATCTCGAGCAAATACTTCAAAACCTCGAAGGTATTGATTTCTTCGTTTTCCTTTACTAATGGCAAATCTTACTAAATGTGAATTTGTAGCCTTAGATATATCCGGTAATAGATATATGTCTTGGATTCTTGATGCCGAGATTCACCTTAATGCGATGGGTCTGGAAGACACCATCAAAGATAAAAATGAGGCATCAAACCAAAACCGTGCTAAGGCAATGATATTCCTCCGCCGTCATCTTGATGAGAATTTGAAAATGGAATATCTCACGGTTAAAGATCCTCTTACGCTGTGGAATGATCTGAAAGATAGATATGATCACCTGAAGATGGTCATACTTCCACAAGCACGTTTTGATTGGCTCCATTTAAGGTTCCAAGACTTTAAATCTATTAAGGCATATAATTCTGCAATGTTTAAAATTATTTCTCAATTGAAATTATGTGGTGAAAATATTACTGATGATGATATGCTGGAGAAAACATTCTCCACTTTTCCTGCCTCGAGTATGCTCCTGCAGCAGCAATACCGAGAGATGAAGTTCAAGAAATATGCTGAACTAATCTCACATCTTTTAGTGGCTGAACAACATAATGAATTACTGATGAAAAATCATGAAAGCCGACCCACTGGTACTGCCCCATTCCCTGAAGTGAATGAGGCAAATTTTCGCCATTCTAGGCGTGGAAGAGGTCGTGGCCCCAGTCGTGGTCATGGTCGTGGTCGAGGAAGGAATTTTAATCATGATTCTCGTTATGCACCATATAATACCCTTCACCACCAGCAGTGTAAAAGGAAGGATGAAAAGCATGATGTTGTGCAAAAGAAAAATTCAGAAAATAATTGCTTTCGATGTGGAGGAAAAGGGCACTGGGCACGTACCTGTCGTACGCCAAAGCACCTTGTTGATCTATATCAAGCCTCCCTCAAAAGGGCAGAAAATGATGCCGAAGCAAATTTTATTTCTGAAGATAATGTTGAGCCTATGCATTTAGATGTGGCAGATTTCTTTGAAATCCCTGAAGGAAAAATAGATCATCTGATCGGTGATGGATCTGTATTAACTTAGATATTTCATACATGTCATTTGTATTAGCTAATGTGGTTATGTTTCCATATATAAGTAATAAAGTGTGTGTAATACTTTGTCTAATCAAAATATCTACTTCGATGTTTACTTTGCCTATTTTTTTCGTTTTGAAGAATATATGGAAAATCCTCAAATATTATTTGGATCAATGACAAATCATGAAGATATTTGTGTGATTGATAGTGGAACAACGCATGCTATATTCAAAAATGAGAAATACTTTTCTCAATTGCGTAGAAAAAGGGGAAATATTAATACAATTTCTGGCAATTCGAAATTAATTGAAGGCTCCGGAAGAGCTACTATATTTCTACCTAAGGGGACGAAACTTGTTATAGAAGATGCACTATTCTCTTCTAGATCCCCAAGAAACTTGTTGAGTTTCAAAGATATCCGCCGTAATGGGTATCACGTTGAGACATTAAATGAAACAAATGATGAATATCTTATCATTACAAAGAATGTCTCCGGCCAGAAATGTGTTTTGGAGAAATTACCAACTTTGTCTTCTGGCCTGTACTATGCAGAAATTAGTACAATGGAAGCACACTCAATCGTAAACCAGAAGTTTAACGATTCAGGAACTTTTGTGCTTTGGCATGACCGAATGGGTCATCCTGGATCAATAATGATGAGACGAATTATTGAAAATTCAAAAGGGCATCCACTTAAGAACCTGAAGATTCTTGAAAGTAGTGAGTTTTCATGTGTCGCTTGTCATCAGGGCAAATTGATAACCAGGCCATCACCAATGAAAGTTGACATTGAATCCCCTGCTTTTCTAGATCGTATACATGGGGATATATGTGGACCTATTCACCCATCTTGTGGGTCATTCAGATATTTTATGGTTATAATAGATGCGTCTTCGAGATGGTCTCATGTGTGCCTCATATCGTCTCGCAACCTGGCGTTTGCGAAATTATTGGCACAAATAATACGCTTAAGGGCACACTTCCCAGATTATCCTATAAAGGCTATACGTCTTGATAATGCTGGAGAATTTACATCCCAAGCTTTTGATGATTATTGTTTATCAGTTGGGATAAAGGTTGAACATCCTGTAGCACATGTTCATACCCAAAATGGCCTTGCTGAGTCATTTATTAAGCGTGTGCAATTGATAGCAAGACCATTACTTATGAAAACACGGTTGCCTACAACCGTCTGGGGTCATGCTATTTTACATGCAGCATCTCTTGTTCGTCTTAGACCGACTCATTATAATAAATACTCCCCGTCACAATTAGTGTTTGGTCATGAACCAAATATTGCTCATCTCCGAATCTTTGGCTGTGCTGTATATGTGCCTGTAGCACCACCACAACGCACTAAGATGGGCCCCCAAAGAAGGTTAGGAATATATGTTGGGTTTGAATCACCCTCCATTATTCGCTATCTTGAGCCATTGACGGGAGATTTATTCACTGCCCGATTTGCAGATTGTCGATTTGATGAAACAAATTTTCCACAATTAGGGGGAGAGAGAAAAGAAATCAAAAGAGAAATTGCGTGGAGAGTTCCATCACTATCTCATTTTGATCCACGTACCCCTATATGTGAGCAGGAGATCCAGAAGATCATCCACTTACAGAAAATAGCAAATCAAATGCCAGACGGATTTACTGATTTGAAAAGAATAACTAAGTCGCATATCCCTGCAGAGAATGTGCCTATTCGAATTGATGTTCCAAAGGGACAATCTACTAGTGTCATAGCCTCTGAATCTCATCCACGCCTGAAGCGTGGTAGGCCATTGGGCTCCAAGGATAAAAATCCAAGAAAAAGAAATACAAACAATGATCAGAATGACACTATGAAAGGATCTCATGAAGAGATTCAAGATCTGATTAATTCTGATATTCCTGAAGAAATCAGCAAACCCGAGACTTCAGTGAGTGAAGAACTATATCGTTCGAAAATTGTGGTGAATAGTGTTTTTGCATATAATGTTGCACTAAATATTATAAAGGGCAGTGAGGATCAGGAACCTCAATCTGTCGGAGAATGTCGACGAAGATATGATTGGCCAAAATGGCAAGAAGCAATTCAATCAGAATTGAATTCACTTGCTAAACGTGAGGTTTTTGGACCTGTAGTCCAAACGCCTAATGGTGTAAAACCAGTTGGTCACAAATGGGTCTTTGTACGGAAAAGAAATGAGAGAAATGAAATTGTGCGATACAAAGCACGCCTTGTTGCACAAGGATTCTCTCAAAGACCCGGCGTCGACTATGAAGAAACATATTCACCAGTTATGGATGCTATAACATTTCGATACCTCATGGGTTTAGCTGTCTATGAAACCCTTGAAATACATCTTATGGATGTGGTTACAGCTTATCTTTATGGTTCACTTGATAATGAAATTTATATGAAAATTCCTGAAGGATATAAAATGCCTGAAGCATTTGGTTTAAAGTCTCGGGAAATGTATTCAATCAGATTACAAAGATCATTATATGGTTTAAAACAATCAGGGCGTATGTGGTATAATCGCCTAAGTGAGTACTTGATAAATGAAGGATATATAAATGATGCCATTTGTCCATGTGTTTTTATTAAGAAAACAAAATCAGGGTTCATTATACTTGCTGTTTATGTTGATGACATAAACCTCATTGGAACTCCAGAAGAGCTCCAAAAGGCGATTGAATATTTGAAGAAAGAATTTGAGATGAAAGATCTCGGAAAGACAAAACTCTGTCTTGGTCTGCAAATTGAACATTTCGCAAAGGGGATCTTTATCCATCAATCTGCCTATACTGAGAAAGTTTTAAATCGGTTTTACATGGACAATTCGCATCCTTTAAGTACTCCTATGGTTGTTCGCTCACTTGAAGTGAGCAAAGATCCGTTCCGACCTCAGGAAGAAAACGAAGAGCTACTTGGTCCTGAAGTACCATATCTTAGTGCAATAGGTGCACTTATGTATCTTGCTAATGCTACAAGACCTGACATAGCATTTTCTGTTAATTTGCTAGCAAGATATAGCTCTTCTCCTACACGGAGGCATTGGAACGGGATTAAGCATATATTGCGATATCTGAAGGGAACTAGCGATATGGGTCTGTTTTATACTAACAAAGGTAGTACAGATCTTGTTGGTTATGCAGATGCAGGTTATTTATCTGATCCACATAAAGCTCGATCTCAAACGGGCTATCTGTTTACATGCGGAGGTACTGCTATATCATGGCGATCGACCAAGCAGTCCATTGTTGCTACTTCTTCAAATCATGCTGAGATAATCGCTATTCATGAAGCAAGTAGAGAATGTGTGTGGTTGAGATCAGTAATACATTTCATCAGAGAAAGATGTGGCTTGAAGTGTGATACAAAAATACCCACAGTATTATATGAAGATAATGCTGCATGCATAGCTCAATTAAAAGGAGGTTTCATAAAAGGAGATAGAACAAAGCACATTTCACCAAAGTTATTTTTCACACATGATCTCCAGAAGAATGGTGATATTGATGTGCAACAAATCCGTTCAAGTGACAATCCTGCAGATTTGTTCACTAAATCTTTGCCAACTTCAACTCTTGAGAAGATGATATTCAAGATTGGAATGCGAAGACTCCGACATCTGAATCTTGGTCTTCGTCAGGGGGAGTGAAATACGTGTTGTACTCTTTTTCCCTTAACCAAGTTTTGTCCCATTGGGTTTTCTTGGTAAGGTTTTTAATGAGGCAACTCTCATAGCGTATTATTAGATATGCGCACTCTTTTTCCTTCATTAGGACTTTTTCCCACAGGGTTTTTTCTAATAAGGTTTTAACGAGACACATCATCTATTAATGGATATCCAAGGGGGAGTGTCAAAAATATCCCAAATAGTGGATATCCAAAATATCCCAAAATATCCCAAAATATCTCAAAATATCTCATGTCCTGTTTCTCTATAAATAGGATGCACAAATGCAATGTTGAAAGAGCAGAAATAATATAATCTGATATCTCTCTACATATTCTCTCTACATATTTCTTTTGTGTATTTACTTATAGTTTTTATTTTATAATACTTCACTCATTATTATATAATATAAATTACTTTATTGGCAGATTCAATGTTCAAGAGTCAAGCAGCATATAGTGATTCTGATAATGAATCCGACTATGGAGAGTTTGAAGAATCAGATTATGAAGATGACATTTTTTTGACAGAAATGTTGATCCTTCTATTGAAACCTTTTCTGTCAATGTCAACGGCAATACGAGAACAAATGATGATAGTGGAGAGTTTATTAGCAAACAATTGCAAAAGAAGAGGCAAAACGATGATGGCGACTCAGATTGTGTTGTTTCCAGTGATACAAAAGCTTGAATAGTGATAGCGATGCGTCTAATGAAGATTTTAACTTTCCAAAGCATAACTCGAAGACTGATGGCTGTAATCCTAAGTTAGCATTAGGACAAGTATTTCGAAACAAAAAGGAGTTTCAGGAAGTCGTAACTACTCATGAGGTTAAAAGAGGAAGGACAATTGAGTGGATTAAGGATGATTCAGAAAGAGCAAGGGGATTATGTAAGCATCGTCCTTATTGTAAGTGGGTAATTCTAGCTTCAAAAATGCACAAGGATACAAATTTTCAGATAAAGACTTACAAGTCCGAGCATACATGTTTTTGTTGGAATGTCAAGAATAAGAATGTTACTTCCAGTTGGATTGCAAAGAAATATGTCAACAGAATCAAATCAAACAGATATTGGAAGACATCAAAATTCAGAGATGAAGTCAATAGAGAGCTGGGAGCAGACTATCTTTATGTCAAGCAAGAAAAGCTAAAAAGAAGGCTATTTCTATGATTGATGGTAACTTGAATGACCATTTTAGCATGTTGTGGAGTTATATTAATGAGATCGTGCGATCCAATCCTGGAACATCAATTTACATGAAGTTAACACCAAATGAGACGCCTAACAATCCATCTAGATTCCAAAGATTATACATTTGTTTTGCGGCGTGTAAAGAGGGTTTTAAGGCAGGTCGTAGGAAGATCGTTGGTGTTGATGGTTGTTGGTTGAAAGATTTTATGTATGGAGCACAGTTGCTTGGTGATGTAGGTGTGGATGGCAATAACAATATATTTCCTATAGCCTATGACATTGTGGAAAAGGAGTGCAAGGATACATGGAAATGGTTTTTGAACTATTTGACGATTGATATTGAAATAGAAGAGCAATATCTCTGGACAATCATGTCAGATAAGCAAAAAGGCCTACTTGAAGGTTTTGAGGAAGTGTTACCAAATGTTTCTCACATGTTTTGTGCACGGCACTTGCACAATAATTTCAAAAAGGCCGGGTTCCCTGGTCATGTGTTAAAAGATGCATTTTGGAAAGCGGCTAGAGTAACAACTGTTGAAGCATTTAATATATGTATGTCGGAGATATTTGAATTGGATAAAGAAGCGTACGAATGGCTTTCTACTAAGTTTCCTAGTGAATGATCCAGATCTCACTTCTCACCACTTTCAAAGTGCGACATGTTGTTAAACAATATGTGTGAGGTCTTCAACAGTTTGATTCTTGATGCTAGAGATAAACCCATTATCAAACTTTTGGAGACCATAAGACATATACTCATGGCTAGGATTGCATTTAATAGGGATAAAGCTGAAAAGTGGACTTCGGGTGACGTTTGTCCAATTATAAAGAAGAAATTGCATACAAACATGAAGGGAGCTTCTGGTTATATTCCTCGAAAGGCCGACTCATGGAATTGTGAAATCATAGGGTCTACTGATATTGACACTTGGGCTGTGGACTTGTATAAAAGATATGTAGTTGTAGAAAATGAGAATTATCAGGGATACCTTGCAAACATGCTATTTGTGCTATATGGATGCAAAAAGATGAGATTATAGACTATATTCATGACTGCTACAAGGTTGAGACATACAGGAAAGCATAAACAGCCATACTGCCTATGAATGGGCAAGATTTATGGCCTGTATCGTCTAACTCTCAACCATTGCCACCTTCTTATTTGAAAAAGAAGAAAGGAACGAAATAGAAATTAAGAAAGAAATAAGTGGATGAGCCTGGAGCCTCGAGGACTACGATAAAAAGGAAACAAAAATCATTTGATTGTAGCAAGTGTGGTAGACCTGGTCACAACAAAAAAACCTTCCTCTTTATATAATGTTGTTGAACTAGAACCAACAAATTATGCTTCATTTTTCGAATCTGTAATGGTTGAGAACACATCAAGTTGGACACAAGAATCTGCCTCTTTTCATGACAAACTTCCGGTGAGATGCATATATCAATAATGTTTGACTTACTTCATTGTAATTAAATTCATCTAACTTAAGGTCTTCTTATTTCCTTTTCAGGTTAGAAGAGGTTAGTAGCATGAATGCGCATCAAGTTGCATAGCGTTGAAGATGTGACAGTCGTTCCCATTTTGTTCACTTTGTAATGACAAGATTTATTTTGTAATGACTCAAGTTCATTTTGTAACGTGATGACTTCTAAGTGAATTAAGTTCATTTTGTATGACTCTATTATGAAGTTTTTAGACTTTATTATTTACATGGTTCAACTTTTGGCATTTGGTATTTCTGTAATTAGCTTTCTGCATTTTGCACTTAATTTTCAGTTTCTGCACTATATTTTCTAGTTCTGCACTACATTTTTCAGTTTCTGCACTTATTTTCAGTTCTGCATTGCAATCTGCACTTTTTTCTGCATTCTGTGCATATTTTTAATTTTCTGCTCATATTTTTCAATTCCTGCACTATATTTTGCTCGATTCTGCACTTAAATTTCAGTTTCTACAAGCATTTTTAATTTTCTGCACTATATTTTTCTTGATTCTCTACTTAAATTTCAGTTTCTGCACATTTTTTAGTTTTCTGCACACCAAAATCTACACTTTTATTAATTTCTGCACACGTTTTTTAGTTTCTGCACACCAAAACCACACATTATTAAGCTTCCACAGACCAAAATCTGCATATGTTTCAGTTTCTGCATACGAGTCTCCGACCCAAATACAGGAATAAAGGCGCTGAAATCAATTAAAAGGATTCACACTCTGCAAAAGAAAAAAACTGTAGGAAAAGAAATGAGAAGTTTTGATTGATAAGTAATCGGAAATCTAAAACAAGAAAAGGATATAGAAGTAGTAAATTAGAGAAATAACAATTTGTAATTGATTTTGCGAGAAAGAGGTTGGAAAAAACTAAAGGCGAAAAAACATGCAACATACTTTTGTTAAGAATGAAGAGCTCACTGAAGTTTTGAAGGATCTCCATTCTGGAAAAAAGAAAAGTCATATGAGAATATTTGAATCTGTTAAATATGGATGGAAACTTAACAAAGGGATGTTTTTGGTCAACTTTGGGAAACTTAAAGGATGTTTTGGGTTAAGTGAAATATTAGAAGGATGTAGTGAAAGTTAGGGTGAAACAAGAGGGATAATTTTGGTCAAATTCTCTCGTTCTCCCAGCGAATAACTTTCTTCACAACCCACATCTAGCCTGCTATTACTGAAGTCATTATTACTTAAAGTAGAATAATCGAACGAAGCCGACAGATTGGAATAATGGCTTTCGACAATGCCTATCGTAAAGCTGCCATCATAAATCATCCTGAAAACTGCGGCGATCTGAAAAGTTATTCATGTTTTTTCTTAGTCTTTTTTGAGGAAATTAGTTAAAAGGGGTCATTACAAAAATGAATAGACCCTCATATGACCCTATGTATACATAGACGATTCTGACATTACACAGAGGCGATCTGTTATATTTTATAGAGGGTCATTTAATCAATTCACCCATCTTTTTGCTAGGGGTTTTATTTAGACATTACTTATTTAAGCAATCCCTTCTACCTTTGCTAAGAGATTAGTGTATTAAGTTATTTTAGATCTGTAGCGAATTCTTCATAAATGTGTTCTGTTTCGGAATAAGTTGAACTCCTTACTGACCCCGCTCTCAATCATGTATCTATTAATCTTCTTATTCAGGCTGGTAAAATCTAAGTGCAAGGAATTAGCCTGCTGCGTTTAACCCAGAAGGTTATGTTGACATTGCCAAATCATGTATCTTGGGGGTAAGATTGACTTGTTGATTTCAAAGTTTCGGTAGGTTTATTGACATAAATATTGCTTAAAAACTTCTATTGTACGGTTTTACTACACTGCTTGATTTTCCTTTTTACTCTTTCGCACTTTGTGGATATTGATTCAATAAATTTGCATTAAATAGGATTTTAGAATAGGAGATTACTAACCAGTCAGTATCGCTGGTTTATAGGGGATTTATCCATCAATTAGAGGTCAAATTTTGAGGAGTTTGTGAAATATAGCTGCTTACATTATTAATACTATTGGGGAGATAAAAATATTGTGTTGAATCTACAAAACATACTTTACATGCTTTAGTGCTTAGGTTTCTAATGTCGTTTAGCCAGCTTTACCTTTTTACAGCTTGGTACTGTTTTGTTATTTTAAGAAAATTTTAAGGAGGTCAAATTTGAGAATTTTATTTTGTTGCTTTGATCCAAAAATCATGTATCGAGGAACGATAGCACATACAGTAATGATGTAGGACTTCAATAGTCGTTTTATTCTTACCGGGGATAAGAATAATTGACAAGATTAAAAAAGGAACGAGGAAAAAACGAATCACAAAGAAGAAAAGCTACCATGACTATCAAAGACTCCCATGTCGACGACGAAGAGCACCACTTCAAACCCAAGGCTAATCCCGGAGCTTCACAGACATATCCTCAACAAGCTGGTACTGTTTGCAATAATGGTTATATCGTAATCAAAAACCATCATTGTAAGGTCTCTCTGTTTCTCTCTTCTTTTTTTTCTTTTTTTTAGTTTGGCTTTCATGTTGTTCAGTTGTTTGGTTATGGATATTTATTTTCTGCTATAGTGATTTTGAAATAGAAAAGAAAGATTTGTTTTTTCTCGGTTTACTCAGAATTTGGTGATATGATGGATGTTATAGTCATTTTTTTTTTTTAATTTCACGTCAGGCTCTGAGTGTATTAATTCTCTATTGAGTATTCAGGATTTGTTTTTGGACCATATTTGATCTTCATGCATTTTTATTTTTTGTTTTCCTTTTATTGGTTGCATCAGTTGAAATACCACCTTCCAAACAGTACTCTATAGAGTTCATTCCTGTGTTAACGACAAAGTAGATATAGAGCAATATATATTAACAGAAGCCGACTTAGCGTGGCTCTGTGGTTTCAACTGAACCCGTTATCTTAGGGACAAACTATTTGTATATATGAAAACAATCTTATATTTGTATATAATAAAATCACACAAAAAAAAAACAACGTTATGAGATCACACTCACTCTGAACTCACTGAGTCTTGATTTTAGGTTCACTTTTTCTTCTTGTACAATTGTTATTTAGTTATATTCTTTTTCATTTTGTCTCTAAACAGATGTAAAAGTTAAAAATCTCGCCTAAGATAGCAATGGGAAGTAGTAGTTGTTTCTATTTTGGCACTTATATTAATCAGTTGGTTTTTAAAATTATAATATTAGTTCAGAGATAGTGACTCCATTGATGTTTGCCTATAGAAATGCATAAAACAATGTTAAATCAAAGCTATCATATTCATTACAAACCTTTTCATCCCCCCTATCTTCTTCTTTTCCCATAAATTCACATATATTTCATTTACATGTTCCGAATCCCCATTTCCTGAGAAACTGATATTGTGGCTTCCCATAGTGCACTAGTAGAGTAGTGTTGCAGGTTTTTGGCTTCCTGTTATCGTTTAGACATATCAATTGTGGTTTGATGTCCATTTTGTGTTATTAAAGTCATGATTTTTACCGTTGATGTGATTTTCTTTAGACATTGTTACACATTTAATGTGATTGGAAATTTGCTATGTTACGTTCTTGTGTTGTTGTGTTCTTTGTATAATGTGTTTAACTAAGGACTCCAATTGGATTTTGCTTATGCTTTCGCAACGTGAATTTTTTTTTTTTTATATAAAAAAAAAATCATAATCGTAGCTCGGATAAACATGTTAACTTTTTGAGGTTATGCCTCTTTTGCTTTTTCTTTGAATCTTAGAGCTAAGTGAATAATAAAGAAGTATAGTGATAGAGATCGAGAAAGGCAATAGGATTTAGTACTAGATTGAAAAACACGCATTCTGTAACATATTTCAGGAAGAAGAAGCTGAAATTAAATGAGAATGTTGTTAGTTTTGTTAGAGTAATTCAAAAATTTAAATGAGAAAGCATTATCCATTTTTATGGGATGCATCTATTCTTTGATAAGGCGTGGTAGTTGATCTTCCACTCCCTCAAGTACTATTTCTTCTGTATAATTTCTGTACTTGCAAAGAATTCCTGCACTAAAAGATCCCACACATAAACATTTCAGTATTTGAAAAGTTTCAGCTCTAACATAATTTCTCCACTTGGGAATCTTCAACTTTTGGCTATTCATCTCCACTCTTTCATTCATTCTAACTTGTACAAAGTAGTGAGAGATTTTAGATTTTCCTACAACTTTTATTTTGATTGCACATTAGAGTGAATATCAACTCTTAAGACAGCGCTTTCATCGCATGCCTCGAACTAAGGTTGGAAGCAAGGGCAAATTATGGTGCATCGGCAATTACTGCTGATTTGTTGGGTGATTTTTGTTTCTGTAATCATCACCAGCAGCCTCGAATGTGTATAAGTCCCTTCTTTTTATTCTTGGCATTTTCTTTTGTATCTTTCTTATCCACTCTTGATCTCACTCTTCAATATCACTTAATACATCATAATTATTCAATGGATGTTTTTCCTGTTACATCATAATATCATAATGATACAATAATGTGATTTTTTTCCGTTACTAAAACTCTTAGGATAAATCAAATTTACTTTATCTCTCACACGGTCACACTTATCTAAAAGTTTTCAATAATATGTTGATTATCAAGCTTTGATAAGAGATGTGGTTGGAAACTTGAAGGATCATTTTCCGAATTATGCATCGTCAAAAGGTAACGGTAAAATGGTTGCCCTAATCTATATTGTAAATTGAGTCTTAAATACACTTTAACATTAATTTGAGGAATCGTTACATGATTTCTGCAGATTACAGAGGTTGATATTGGACAATTTGAAGCGAACTATAGATCCGAGCTGGAGAGGGAAGATCTGATTGATGTACACAAGAAGTTTAAGGGTGAAAAAAAGATGTCGGAGCAACAAGCAGATGCCAATTGTGTGGGGTCCAGCCCTATACCCATGATTTAAGTGAAATGTTTATTTCCTTTGACAAAGTGTGTGAATGTGATCTGCAGCAATTTCCTTTTGCAGATACAATCTTTGAATTGGCACAGGCCAATTAATGCCAAGAGAAAAAATTGTACACTCCATCCCTATAAATAGGGAGCTCTCTTTCAGTTTAAAGACACCAAAAATCTCAGACAATACATTTGAGTGAGAGCAAAGTGAGGTATACCATAGACTGTGTAAGAAAATAGTTTGTGAAGAAAACTAGAGTGTGAGTGATATTATAGTGAGGTGGAAAATCAAAAGAGTTTTATTTCTTTTGAGGGTGTAGTGGTCTTAGGAGTATTTGTACTCGTTACTACACAGTGTAAAATTCCTTGCTATAGTGATATCAGTTGCTCCTCTTGACCGTGTTTTTTCCCTTATTCAGAAGGGTTTCCACGTAAAATTCCGGTGTCATTATTGCTTCATTTTATTCTTGCTGACTTAACCATAACTTAGTGTTCCGCGTTTATCACTAATACCGTGAATATTATTTTTGCGAGTCTATTTTATTCCCAACAAGTGGTATCAGAGTCAAGGTTCTGTCTGAGTATGCTTTGTGGTTGCAGCACAGTCTGAACTTTCACATCAGAAAAGAATTACTTTGGTCTCCGAATAAATAGTATTTGTATTTGTGATAAACGATGGAAGCCAACACTAGTAGAATGGTTACTTTGAGTGGCGTAAATTATGCCATTTGGAAGGGCAAAATGGAAGATTTGCTTTATGTCAAGAATTTTCATCAACCTGTCTTTGCCACTAAAAAGCCTGATAATAAATCAGATGAAGAGTGGAATTTGTTGCATCGGCAGGTTTGCGGCTTTATTAGACAGTGGGTTGACAATAATGTGTTGAACCATATTTCTGGGGAGACACATGCTCGGACCCTATGGGAGCATCTTGAAAGTTTATATGCTCGGAAAACTAGTAGCAACAAAATGTTTTTGATAAAGCAAATGCTGGGTTTAAAATACCACGATGGTTCCGCAATGACAGATCATCTGAATATTTTTCAGGGGATCATGAACCAGTTATCTGCTATGGGCATTAATTTTGATGAAGAAATTCAAGGCTTGTTTTTACTTGGTTCCCTACCAGATTCTTGGGAAATTATTAGAACTTCATTATCAAATTCTGCTCCGGATGGTGTGATCTCTATGGATCTTGCCAAGAGCAGTCTTTTAAATAAAGAGATGAGAAGAAAATCTCAAGGTTCCTTCTCATCAGATGTCTTGGTGACTGACACTAGGGGGAGAGGCAAGAATCGTGGTTCTCAAAATAGAGAACATCATAGAAGCAAATCCAGAAGCAGACTTAAAGATATTGAGTGCTATCATTGCGGGAAAAAAGGGCACACAAAGAAGTTCTGCCGAATTTTGAAAAAGGAGAATAGAGATAAAGAGGAAAAGAAAGAAGATGGCAATCGTGTTGCCGCTGTCACTACAGAAGATCTTGTTACTGTCCTTGATGCGGATCTGATAAATATTGCTTGTGATGAGTCAAGCTGGGTTGTGGACAGTGGTGTCGCATCTCATATGACATCAAGGAAGGAATTTTTCTCATCCTATACTCCGGGTGAGTTTGGAACTTTGAGTATGGGTAATGAGACTGTATCTAGGGTGGCTAGTGTTGGAACGATTTGTTTGGAAACTAGTATTGGAACTAAACTAGTTTTAAATAATGTAAAGCATGCACCTGATGTTCGTTTGCACTTGATCTCTGTTGGTGTTTTGGATGATGAGGGATATGTCAGTACCAATGGTGCTGGAAAGTGGAAGCTCACTAAGGGTTCCATGATTGTGGCTCGTGGCGAAAAGCGTTGTGGTCTATACTGGACTACGGCCTCTACCTGTGTTAATATAGTGAATGCAGTTGAGAGCAATAGCTCTTCAACGTTATGGCATAAGAGGCTTAGCCACATTAGCGAGAAAGGACTAAATGTTCTAGCCAAAAAGAAATTGTTGTCAAATTTCGAAAGTGCTAAATTAGAAAAGTGTGAGCACTGCTTGGCTGGAAAACAAAATAGAGTTTCATTCAAGTCTCATCCTCCTTCAAGAAAGACAGAGTTGCTTGAGTTAGTGCATTCAGATTTATGTGGTCCAATGAAGACAAGGACTTTGGGTGGTGCACTTTACTTTGCTACTATTATTGATGATTGCTCAAGGAAACTTTGGGTCTACGTCTTGAAGACTAAAGACCAAGTGTTGGGTGTCTTTAAGCAGTTTCAGGCTTCAGTTGAAAGAGAAACTGGAAAGAAGCTTAAGTGTATTCGTATTGATAACAGTGGTGAATATTGTGGACCGTTTGACGAATACTGCAAGCAACAGGGTATCAGACACCAGAAGACTCCTCCTAAGACTCCTTAGCTTAATGGTTTAGCAGAGAGGATGAATAGGACCTTGATGGAAAGAGTCAGATGTTTGCTTTCTGAAGCAAAGTTGCCGAATTCCTTTTAGGGTGAGGCTTTGTTGACCGCCGCACATGTTATTAATCTATCCCCTGCGGTTGCTTTGCAAAGTGATGTTCCAAATAGAGTTTGGTATGGCAAGGATGTTTCCTATGACCACTTGAAAGTGTTTTGGTTGCAAAGCTTTTGTACATGTGCCTAAAGATGAGAGGTCAAAATTAACTGTCAAGACAAGGCAGTGCATCTTCATTGGTTATGGCCTTGATGAGTTTGGTTACAGGCTATATGATCCAATTGAGAAGAAGGTCATGAGAAGCCGTGATGTTATCTTCGTGGAGGATCAAACCATTGAAGATATTAAAAAAACGGAGAAGATAAAATCTTCAAGTTCTGAAGGCTTAGTTAATCTTGATCAAGTCCCTCATACAAATGTTAATGAAGTTGGTGGGCTTGATGAAGATGGTGATGCCCAGAATCATGTTCCAGATCAGCATGTTGATGATGATAACGATGCTGCTATTGATGAGGTAGATGCTACTACTCATGAAGTCATGGATGAGTCAGATATTCCACTTAGAAGGTCTACTAGACAACATGTTCGTTCTTCCCGTTATTCACCTAATGAGTATGTATTACTCACTGATGGGGGAGAACCTGAATGTTATGAGGAGGCCATGGGAGATGAGCACAAGGATCAATGGATTGAAGTCATGCAAGATGAGATGAAATCTCTGCATGAGAATCATACTTTTGAGTTGGTGAAATTGCCTAAGGGCATGAGAGCTTTGAAGAACAAGTGGGTGTTCAAAGTTAAAGCCGAAGAACTTAGCTTGAAGCCTAGATACAAAGCTAGATTGGTTGTTAAGGGATTTGGTCAAAGGAAAGGTATTGACTTTGACGAAATATTTTCTCCCGTCGTGAAAATGTTCTCCATTCGGACAGTTCTTAGTTTGACTGCTAGTCTTGATTTGGAGATTGAGCAGATGGATGTGAAGACTGCTTTTCTTCACGGTGACTTAGAAGAGGAGATCTATATGGAACAACCTAAGGGCTTCAAGGCAAAAGGTAAAGAAAATCTTGTATGCAAACTTAAGAAGGGTCTATATGGATTGAAGCAGGCTCCCAGACAGTGGTACAAGAAGTTTGAATCTGTTATGGGGGAGCAAGGCTACAAGAAGACTTCTTTAGATCACTGTGTGTTTGTACAAAGATTCTCTGATGATGACTTTATCATCCTTCTGCTATATGTGGATGATATGTTGATTGTAGGCAGGAATGCTTCCAAGATTGACGAGTTGAAGAAATAGTTGAGTAAATCTTTTGCAATGAAAGACTTGGGTCATGTTAAGCAGATTTTGGGCATGAGAATTACTCGTTCAAGAGATGAAAGGAAGCTTTATTTGTCACAGAAAAAGTACATAAAACGTGTACTAGAGCGCTTCAATATGAAAAGTGTTAAGTGGGTTAGCACACCTCTTCCTGGTCATCTGAAATTGAGCAAAGGGATGTGTCCTACAACAATGGAGGAAAAAAAGAGAATGGCCAAGATTCCTTATTGCTCTGCTGTCGGAAGTTTGATGTATGCAATGGTATGCACTCGACCAGATATTGCTCATGCAGTCGGTATTGTTAGCAGATTTCTCAAAAATCCAGGGAAAGAGCATTGGGAAGCTGTGAAGTGGATACTCAGGTATCTAAGAGGAAGCTCAGATGAATGCTTGTGTTTTGGAGGATCAAATCCAATCTTGAAGGGCTATACAGATTTCTGATATGGCAGGTGACCTCGATAACAGAAAATCCACTATTGGATATTTGTTTACTTTTTCAGGGGGAGCTATATCATGGCAGTCGAAGTTGCAGAAGTGTGTCACACTATTTACAACTGAAGCGGAGTATATTGCGGCTACTAAAGCTGGCAAAGAGATGATATGGCTCAAGAGATTCCTTCAAGAACTTGGATTGCAGCAAATGGAGTATGTTTTCTATTGTGACAGTCAGAGTGCAATAGAATTGAGCAAGAACTCCATCTACCATGCGAGAACAAAGCACATCGACGTCAGATATCATTGGATTCGTGACCAGATTGAAAACGAATTGTTCCAGGTCAAGAAGATTCACATGAGTGAAAATCCTGCAGATATGCTGACCAAGGTGGTATCGAGAGACAAGTTTGAATTGTGCAAATAACTTGTCGGCATACACTCAAACTAGAAGCCCGGTGTACCCTCCTTCATGTGAATGGGTCTGGAGGGGGAGATTTGTGGGGTCCAGCCCCATACCCATGATTTAAGTGAAATGTTTATTTCCTTTGACAAAGTGTGTGAATGTGATCTGCAGCAATTTCCTTTTGCAGATACAATATTTGAATTGGCACAGGCCAATTAATGCCAAGAGAAAAAAATTCACACTCCATCCCTATAAATAGGGAGCTCTCTTTCAGTTTAAAGACACACCAAAAATCTCAGACAATACATCTGAGTGAGAGCAAAGTGAGGTATACCATAGACTGTGTAAGAAAATAGTCTGTGAAGAAAAATAGAGTGTGAGTGATATTGTAGTGAGGTGGGAAAATCAAAAGAGTGTTATTTCTTTTGAGGGTGTAGTGGTCTTAGGATTATTTATACTCGTTACTACACAGTGTAAAATTCCTTGCTATAGTGATATCAGTTGCTCCTCTTGGCCGTGGTTTTTCCCTTATTCAGAAGGGTTTCCACGTAAAATTCCGGTGTCATTATTGCTTCATTTTATTCTTGCTGACTCAACCATAACTTAGTGTTCCGCGTTTATCACTAATACTGTGAATATTATTTTTACGGGTCTATTTTATTCCCAACAAATTGCTCCTTAATTTCCTTTTGAGGCTCTGATTTGTAGGTTTTTCGTCCATGATTTACTCTGAATCCTGGTTAAATTCACACTATTCCAAAGATATCATGGATGAGGCTTTAGTTGTAGATACAGTTTAGTTACTTTAGTTCGGTTGACCTTTCTTTATCAAATTAGTCATCCCTTAAGTTGTTTCACCATACTAAATATATTATGGAGATCCAACTTTTGTAAATACACTTCCAGATTTCAAGGCTCTGTTAAAAATCACAGTTCCTCCATGATGCCATACAATTACGAGTAGGGAACAAACTAATCATGTGAACTATCGACATATTGTTTACCCATTTACAAGCATTCATTAGAGCTTCTTGAGATATGTGACAATGGCAAATCTCCTAAGTTTTGTTCGAAAATATCGTTCTAAATATCTAAAGTGTTAACAACAAATGTCGACCTTTAAGTTATCTGTATTAACGGATCTTAGGGAATGAGCATATGTAAGCTTAATGAGGTCGTTCACCACTGCGCGAAGCACTAGTAAATTACCTAGTACATATATAGATAAAAGGCATAATAAAGGAAAATGCATTGTATTCTTCTTTTCATTTGGTTTGTCCACATTCTGGAAGAACAAACTGCATTATTTTGTTTAATCCCAACACAATTTTCTGAATCTTCGAAAATGAAGTTTTGGGAAGCTTTACTTTGAAAACCACAATTTGGCATCAAATAATGTGACAATTTTGCTCTACAAATTAAATATCCTTCTCACCTGGCCTTGTTTTCTCTTTGTGTCATCTTAGAGCTTAACAAATGCATACAAAATATCACACATAACTCATCTTAGAACACCGACTCTTCTTCTACACTACTCAAACACTGCTTAATTATAAGTGCATCATTTGACGTGATTTTCAAGTACTTATCAGGGTGCATAACGACAACATCGCTTGTACATCCATAAGCTCAAAGTTAAGAATGTAAAGAAAAAGAACTAAAATTAGACTGTAACTTCAGTTCTTTGCATGTAAGTGAACGTATGTAAAGACAAGAAAAGAAAGGAAAATATTTGGTATCATATTTACGGAGTGGCATTGACACAGTTTCTCAAGCACCCAAGTTTGTTCTCTATGATTGCCGAAACTATTTCTGACCAAGTGTATTTTGAATTAACCAACCAATGAACAAATAAGTGTTGAAATCATTCCTAACGTTTGTGATTTTGTGTAATGCAAAAGATACAGATACATTACAAGGAGATTAACCTATTCATTCCAAATGCATGAATTCTCTACAAACACGTTACAAGGACTTGAAACAAATTCATCCAAATGAATTATGTACCATTTGATATAATGATCAATTAATTCCATTAATTTCATTCATCTTCTCTTCTGTAAACTCTCCTATTTGCAAACGTAAAAATCTTGGAAATTTCCTGTATAAGAAGAGACATTGGTGAACATAAAATACACAAAACCAATAAAAAAAAACACTCTTCTCTCTCTTCCTCTCAAGTTAGTTTTTGAGCAATTGTATTTTGTGCAAAATACTCCAACTTCCAGCCACTAGTACAAGTTTCTGGAAGAATTGTGAAACCTAGGGGAGCGACCGGCTGTGAACGATTTGTACCGGAGTCAGGCCGAAAATCGCTTTCAAGGCAATGGCTTGCCATGACACAGTGTTTGTGATAATTTGGTTACTATTTTTTTAATTCCAAGTTCAATATCAATATTGTGCTATTTTTCCTAACAATTTGAAAGCGAATTCGCCATAGAATATTGAACAAATGGCTATTTCCTTGAACAAAACTCTTCCTGATCTGTCAAAGCTCGAGCCTTTGGACGGAAATAATTTTAAACGTTGGTCACAGAAACTTCTCATTTTCTTTGAACAATTAGAAGTTGATTATGTTTTGTTTAACGAACCTCCTAATTTTTGTTCTAACACTGTTGTTGATGTTGCTAACACTACTACTAGTTCTAGCACTACTATGGTTGTTGATGATGCAACTAAAAAGAAGTTTGAAAAAGATAACAAAACTGTTAGAGGGCATTTGCTGAACCATATGACTAATCCTTTATTTGATTTATTTGTTACTTATAAATCTGCCAAGGAAATGTGGGACAGTTTGGAAAAGAAATATGGTGCTGATGATGCAGGGAAGAAAAAGTATGTTGTTGGGCAGTGGATTAAATTTCAGATGGTTGACAATAAGCCAATCATGGAACAGGTTCACGAGTATGAGAACTTGACTGTCGATGTTCTCAACGAAGGCATGAAAATGTGTGAGATTTTTTGGGCCAACATTCTACTTGAAAAATTTCCACCATAATGGAGTGATTATAGAAACCAATTAAAGCATAAGAATTTTTTTTAACTCTCCAGGAACTGATCAGTCATATGAGGACTGAGGAGGCAAACCGTCCGAAAGATAAGATGGAAGCTCTTTCTCTTAATTCTTCTAAAGCTAATCTTGTGGAATCTTCTGGTACTATTGTGAAAGATAGGTTCAAAGGAAAATAGAAGAAAGTCTTGAAAAAGGAACATGTGAAGAAGAAGAACCACTTCAACAAGCCGGAGAGCTAAATCCAAAAATTAAAAGGACATTGTTTTGTCTGTGGGAAACTTAGTCATAGAGCTGCCCAATGCCATATAAGACAAGGGAAAAACTCGAAGCAAGGAGGACAAGGTGATATCCAAGCTCATCTTGGTGAGGGTAATGCAGTGATTGATGATGTAGTCGTCGAGGCTATCTGGTGGCTAACAAGACTGACTCGGTGCTGGACACAAGCGCTTCAAGGCATTTCTGTGCCAATAAGGAACTGTTCCATGACTTTGAGGAGTCCATTGATGGTGAATGCGTCTACATGGGTAACTCCACTACTGCTGGAGTTATGGGTAAAGGAAAAATCCTTCTTAAGTTAACTTCTGGAAAAACATTAGCCTTGAACAATGTTCTGTACGTTCCCTCCCTCTGTAGAAACTTAGTTTCTGGAGCACTTCTCAACAAAGCAAGCCTTAAACTTGTTTTTAAAGCTGATAAAATAATTGTTTCTCGTAGAGGAGATTTTGTTGGGAAGGGATATCTTAGTGGGGGTTCATTTGTACTGAACATTGTTCAAGAGATTGTCAATAATGCAAGTGTTTCTAATTCTGCTTATATTGCTGAGTCTATTAATGTGTGGCATGGTAGACTCGGTCATGCTAATATTGCTTCTATTAAAAGACATAGAAAAATGGAGTTAATCCCTGTGATAAAAAATGATGATTTTTCTGTTGACACCCAATTTTGTCCCTCTTTTATTCTAATTTATTTCTTCGGGCTTCTAAATTTAGTGACGAGCTAAACACTTTATTTTCACTATTATTAATTTTCAGTATTTTACTATCAACATTACTAGCATTACTTTATCACAAATTTCAAAATGGTTCGTCGTCATTTTATTTTCGGATTTACGCTCGTTAAATTAATTATACTTCATCAAGTCTTTTATTTTCTACATATTAATTTCACATAGTATATATTGTACTAGTTATTGAATTAGAAGCCCAAGGATAATTAAAATAAAGGAGGAAGGACCAATGTTTTTTTCAGCCAAATTAATGGCCTAAAATACATCACCATTTTTTTTCTTACCCGTCCAGCCCATTAATCATTGAAATAAATCAGCCCACCAGTCCATATTTTAATGGACCAGCCCCAACAATACCCAACCCATGTCCCCTTCAATTGTTCATCATCAGCTAAACAAAAGGAAAACCTAGCCGCACTCTCTCTCTCATCTCTCTCTCTTCGTCATCTTCCTCTCTTTCTCCCCATTTCTAGCCAAAACCCTAATCCCTTTTGCCATTTCAGACCATGCTCGGCCATTTCGGGCAAGATTTTATTGAAACCTGTCGTCTTCTTCATCTCTCTCCCTCTCCACTTCTAGAAAAATCCTAAATCCCCTTTAACCGAATTCAGACCGTGCCCTTTCCATTTTCACGAAATCTTTTGCTTTAACATAAAACTTTCACAAGTTCACTGCAAAAGATCAAAAAAACAAACAACTTTATTCAGATTCAACGGCTCGTTTTTGAAATTCAAGTTCAAAAACCCCGCCCATATTTTGAAACCCTAGAGTTGAAGCTTCACTGTAAAATGGCCTTACACTTTCAGCCGGAAAAGAGAGAAAAGAGAAGGGATACTTTACTACCCTCAACATTTCTACTTTACCTATTCTAAATCTGGGATTTTCGTTTAAATTCCGTTCTGTTTTCGAGTTATGATCGAGAGTAGATTCGACGATGTCGACGCCCCGTTCACTGCACCAACAAGAGGTGAACTCAGATTCTATTTTGGACCTGTTGGTTTCTTTCAGTTAAATTTCAGTGTTTCGCTCGAAAATCTGTTGGGATCCCATTGTATGTAGATATGTTTATGATTAAGTCATGTTTGGTTACTGTTCTGAATTTCCGAGGTCATAGTATTTGAGCATAATAGAAATCATGCTCCTATTGCTCTGTTTGGACATACCATTTTTGTCGTACCACGCATATCTCATGACCTGAGTTGGAAGTTTGATTGGCTAATAAGGGGCTATAGTGGTCATATGATATGCAAGAGTTTATAATTTACTTTTGCTCCCGCTGTCTTTGAGATAAAGGTTATGTGACTGGCCTAGTATCATAAGTAAAGCTATAAACTAAAGGGATGGCATAAGAAACTCGTGATCTTTTGGGCTGTGAAACTGTAGAGATCAACCTTATCTTAGCATTATCTTATAAAACAAGAAAGTAACTGTGCTTTTAAAGGATTAAAAGTGACGAGTATAATTTATGCAGTTACTTGTGCGAAGAGTGTCGATTGAGTTCCTTTTACCGCATTGCGGATTAAGCATACAGTTTCAAAATGCCTCTAAATACACCTTCTCTCTGTGTAGATTATAAGTCTGAATGTTAAAAGTGTCAATAAAGCTTAAGGGTAGATGAGAAATGGTTGTTTGTGCTATTGTCCTCCTTATCCCCTTTCCTCTTAAGGTGTTTGTGTTATCTGTACTTGATACATAAGAATGAGCCTGAACTTCTGACACAATACCTTCTTATATTCCAGTTTACTTGATCATCTATAAGACCATGCTAGTGTATAAGTGTTGAACATATGTATGGTGTTTTTCTGTTTTGGAGTGGGATTTTCCCTGGGCAAATCGATCCGTTCTTCCTACCTTATAGCCTAAACGTATTCTCAGATGTGCTCAATGATGAATTGTGTTTAAGCCTGCCTTGTTCCCTACTTATAGTTTGATTCAAAATATTATTCTCTTTGTTCTGTTGAGAAGCTAACGTGATACAATAGTTTGCTTAAAGATTATTTAAGTTAGCTTCCATAGAGACCAGTAGGAGCTGTCTGTAATTTTGTTGCTTGATTGTTACAGTTTTACCTTTAAACTTAAGACCATATTGACCCTCAAATTTCTGTCAATTTATGTGTTACAATTGTTACTTGTGCCTTGCCCTGCTAACAGCCCAAATTAATTAATTAATCCCCTGTTTTAGTAAAAACTATTGGCTTGTTTGAATTTGCATTACCTGTGTTTAACTTTATTTTATGGGTTATATACTAATCCAAGCTTCTTTTCTTTTCTTTTGCATGACCACCGCACACGAGTCCGAGGGACTCGCTCATCTCCCGCATTCAGTGTTGGGATAAAGCCCAACGAAATTTCTCTCGAGTCAGCCCATTCGCAGCAGTCCATATAAAATCACTGGGCCGAAGCCCATACAGCAGAAAAAATAGACTGCCCCGTTGGCCTAAATGGGCCAAGCCCATTTGCCTTTCCTACTCTATCCCGTTCATTATTTGATTTGTAGTGATTGATTAACATTTTACTTTATGTTGCTGTTTTTCTTAGCTTTAGGTGAGTCTTAACGGGGTTCGTGGGAATCTTAGCTTTAAAAATAAAAATTAAGTATGATCGCGTAAGACTTAGAATGAAATCAACTGTTTGATTATCGTTAAAATTTTGGCTAAATGAAGCAATTTCCCAGAAAGATGTTAAAAGCTAGATAATGACCATACCTTTCAAATGAGTTACGTTGACTTCACAATATTTTAAACAGTAAAGGCATGGACTGTTTTTTAGACATTAATACCCACCTCTGATTTCTGACGATTTTGCCGTATTTTAACCTCATAAAACCTTAAGTCTTACTAATATTAATCGTATAATGACTCTTTTACTGTTATTTGGTATAACCTATTTTCCTCACGTATTTATAAAAGTTACACAATCCCACGCTTTCATCAGTTTATTTGTAATTAAACTCTTTTATGTAAAGTATTATTTCCCTACAAATTTTATTTTAATAGCATTATAATATTTCTATCTATAATTTTAGCAATACTTACAAAGCTATTTTCTTTCCTATAATATTATATTTACACTTAGCCTAATTAAATTTGAGTCTGGTCGGATTAACCATTATTAATGGAATTTAGAGGATGCCTAATACCTTCCCTCTAGATTAGTTGAACCCGTACCTAGAATCATTTGGTTTCGTAGACTTTAAAATAAAAATCAACTTTAGATAATTACTTTAATTCAATTTAGGTGTCCTAATTCACCGTAAATAATTAGGTGGCGACTCTTAACTTTAAATAACTCCGGAATTATCAAGATGTTATAAACTATTTTGACCCCGGTTAAAATAGGGTATAACATTTTCTAGATGTCATGTGTGTGTAGAAGCAAAACATGCCAAGAAACCATTTAAACCTTTTACTAGTAGAAAAACAGAATTGCTTGAATTAGTATATTCGGATTTAGCTGATTTCAAGAATACAATTAGTAAAGGTGGAAAGAAGTATTACATTACTTTTGTTGATGATTTTTCTAGGTACACTAAGGTATATCTTCTTAAGTCTAAAGATGAGGCTGAAAGCATGTTTTTGAAATTCAAAGCAGAAGTAGAAAATCAATTAGACAGAAAAATCAAGAATCAATTAGACAGAAAAATCAAGAGACTAATATCTGATAGGGGTGGTGAATATAGTACTAATACTCTACAGCATTTTTGTGAGAAAAATTAGTGCTCCTTATACTCCCCAACAAAATGGTGTAGCCGAGCGAAAAAATCGAACTCTTAAGGAAATGATGAACTCTATGCTTTTGAGCTCGGGTCTATCTGACAACATGGGGCGAAGCTGTGTTGTCTGCATGTTATATTGTTAATAGAGTTCCTTATAAGAAGTTGGACAAGACTCCCTATGAGTTATGGAAAGGGTTCGCCCCTAACTTGAAATTTCTGAAAGTGTGGGGGTGTTTGGCTAAAGTTTGTCTGCCTGATTTTAAACGTGTAAATATAGGTTCTAAGACTATTGGCACTGTCTTTATTAGTTATGCTCAAAATATTGTTGCATATAGGTTTATGTCTTTAAATGATTATTCTATTTGTGAATCTAGAGATGCAGATTTTTTGAGCATGTTTTTCCTTTTAAAAATGATATGCTTAGTGATGTGAAAAATAATGTTTCTACATCTACATCTGTTAATTCTGATGATGTTCCTTCTTCTAATATCGTTGATAATGAGCATGAAATTGAACTTAGGAGGAGTAAAAGACGCAGATTGAGACTAGCTTTGGTCCAGATTTTATTACGGCTTTTTTGACCGAAAATTTTGATATTGATGTTGTAAATGATGAATTAGTGTCTATCTACCTAATAGAAGAAGACCCTCAGACTTATGATGAAGCAATGAAGTCAATAGATGCTATGTTTTGGAAAGAGGCCATTAAAAGTGAATTAGACTCTATAGTATCTAATCACACTTGAGACTTGTATGATTTGCCTAAAGGTTGTAAACCCATAGTACCAAGTGGATATTTAAGAAGAAATTGAGACCTGATGGTACAATTGATAAATATAAGGCTAGACTTGTGGTTAGGAGTTTTAACCAAAAGAAAGGTGTTGATTACTTTGATACTTATTCTCCTGTAACTAAAATAGCGACCATTAGGACTCTTATTGCTTTAGCCGCTATTCATAGTTTAGTGGTACACTAAATAGATGTCAAAACGACATTTCTAAATGGTGATTTAGATGAAGAGATCTATATAATTCAACTTGAGGGTTTTGTGGTCCCAGGTGAGGAAAATAAAGTATGTAAATTGAGGAAGTCTTTGTATGGGCTAAAGCAGGCACATAAACAGTGGTGTGCAAAGTTTAATGTTACATTAATGGATAATGGATTTGTTATTAATGCATTTGATACCTGTGTTTATTCCAAAATGATAGGATCAGATTGTGTAATTATATGTTTATATGTATAACATCTCATAAATCCATATGGAATATGAAAGCACTAAACGAGTCGTTTTGAACCTTATAAGTTAGGTTGTGTTCACAATTCGGGACCTAGAAACCAAAACGGGGAGTGTTGGGATGAAAATCCCATTTCAACGGTAACTGGGAGATTTTACGACAAAAGTACAGCTCGTAATGCAAAGTACGACCCACACTTTGCGGACGTTCTTTGGTCTTTTCAAATTTGAACTCTCTGGAATTTCAGGGAAGGTACGGCCTAGAAGTACGACCCGTACTTCAAAGGACGAGATGTCCTTTCTGTCCGTCCTTTTCCCGCCTCTTCACATTGACTCTCTTAAAATTTCTGGGGAAGTACGGCCTGAAAGAATGGCCTGTACTTAGAAGTACGTCCCGTCCTTCTTGGACGTACTTCTCCCGTGTCCATCAGAAACTTTAAAAATAAGGGTTCAGTTAATTTTATCACTTATCAGTTGTTCAAAACCCCTAAGTATGAAAATTACTTCTCAAAACCTTCTATTTCAAGGGAGTAGCAAGATAATCTATTTCAAGGGTGTTCAAGCTAGGGTTTGGCGGATTTTCCTCTAGGAAAGTAATTTGTTGAACTGCGTATAACGTAATTAAGGTATGTCTCTCTTTTGAAAACTGGTTTTGGATGAATGTCTTTTTTTAAAAAGCTCTTTATTGGTATCAGAGCCTAGGTTTAAGACGTCCTAGGATTAGTGACGGTGTCTGTGAAGCTGTGTCTAGTGAAGTTTTCCTTGTGCTGCCTGATCACCTGGATGACCGAGAAACTCCCAGGACATTATATGTGTTCCCTACTCCTCTTGATTCTAGATTGTGCTGTAGAGCTGGAAGTCCTTTTAGGATCGTTCTAATTTGCTCGTTAATTCGTGCATTGCAGAAATGGCTCTGACGCGATCCAAAAATAATAACCAAGGACAACCTGTGAGAGCTAATCAAAATCTCGGGGTCGCGAATATTGGTAACGGAAATAATGTTGGAAATCAAGCACCGCCTGCTCCTGTTGTTCCTGTTGCGGGTGTTCTTGAGATTGGTACGATGCAAACTGCTATTCAAATATTGACTGTGTTGGTTGCGGCTCAACAATAATGTGGAGGAGTGCAACAATAATAACACACATTAAATAATGTGTGTTATTTAATGTACTTTTCCTATAACTTCACTCGAAGTTATCGAACCAAAAAAATCTTACTCATTATATTTATGTCAAATCAATAAATGTATAGCGCGTGTCTTTTACCAAGAAAACGTAACGGCCTGGAGAAACTTTTTTTTTTTTTTGCTGAATGAGAACCAGTAGTTTAGCACGTAGTTTTGAACAATTTACAAAAATAAGATGGTTCAATAACAGAAAAAAATTTCTCATTGAAGCGTCTTGTAAACTGTTCAAAACTACGTGCTAAAATGCTGGTTTCAAATAAACAAATGGAGATAATACTTTTTGGGCAATAGTTGTTGTCATTGAACTACCACCCCTTTCGGAAGCTTAATTTGTATAATTGGAGAAAACACTCGCACGCGTGTAGACGTCTTTATAAGTAAGTGCAAAACACTAACTTGATTAAGTGTCAGCTAGGTAAAAAGGTAAGTCTGAAGTGGTGGTTTAGCCAAGGGTGAAACGTGCTTGGACAACTACTCTCTGACGACTACGCATCGATACTAAAGTATTGGATGATAAGTGGCACTAACAAATTTAATTTTGAAGGAAAAAAAAAACATAATATGCTTCTAATACCCTTAAAATGTTCGATAAAATGGCGTAAAGGGAGATCGTTCCTACTACGTCTGAAAATGAATCAAACATAATAAAAAAAATAATGACAATGACCTTCAATTTGATTCATTTTAGGACATAGATTTTCTCTTTCTCTTGAAAAAACAAGAATATGGAGGTTATTGTGATTATTTTGCTTTATATTACTTATAAATACTAATGATAAAAAGTAATACATTTATTGTTTTCTTGATTCTAAAATCCATCATGATAAATATAGGGTTAATTACACCAAACAACTCTGTAATATGATTCATTTACAGATGCATCCCCTATATTTTAAAATATAACACTTATACCCTTATATTATGAAAATCCTACACTTAATACCTCATATGAAAGTATATCTGAAACTAAGTATATTAAAAAATAAGCTAAAATCTTAAATAGTTCTTTTATGTATTTATTTTTATTAAATTTTAAACAGAGGATAAATATTTCTGTTGAAAATATTTATTCACTAATTTGATTAAAGAAGAGAATAAATTTCTTCAAAATATGTATCTTTTGAAACTCTTAAATTGATTGAAAATAGTCCAAAGTTGAGGCTAAGACTGATTGAAAATTGATTAACTCATAGCATGTGAGGACTTTAGTAACTTTGTAAGGGAAATAATTCTTTGTTTCAGTATTTAATCAAGTTCTGATGTAATTTGAAAGTCTCATCTATATTCATGTTTAATCGAATAACAAATCATGTCTTTGACAGTCTCATCATACATGTAACGTTTTACCTCTCAATATAGCTTGCAATTACATACTAAGAGTTGCTTGGTTCCAAGGATGGGATAGATAAGAATATCCCATGAGATTAGTTATTTCACCTTTTATATGGGATAGGTAATCCCATTATTTTAACAAAGGGAGAATAACCTATATATACATAAGAATAGGGTATATTTACAAAATATGACGATACTTTTCAATTTACAAACATACCAATAGATTTCTTACAAAATATATACGAAAATTTTCCCTCAAAATTTTGTGTATGAAATGTATATATCTCGCTCAAAGCTTAAAATTTTTGCTCAAAATTTTGTGTATGAAAAATGTATGAAATGTGTATATCTCACTTAGACTTAAAAATTTCACTCAATTTTTTGTGCATGAACAATGAAATAGGTACGAAATATGTATATCTCTCTTAAGAATTAGAATTCGCCCATATTTTTGTGTATAGTTTCAGTTAGATTATATACAACTTTCATACAATATTCATATAAATTTAATACAACAACAAAAACATAGTAAACTTAAAAAATAATTTTCTGAAACCTAAGTCATGATTCTACCATCATTCATACAGTTTTATGCTTTACATAATTTACGATTCTACCATTATTCATACAATTCGTTACCCAATCTCCTAAGAAGTAAACTATTAAAAACCATAATAATAAGGGAGGAGAATGAGGACAGAACTTAATTATTAATATCACATGCGCACAACTTATGCACTAGTTGAATTGGACTTTGAATAGGTTAGATTTGCAGAAGAAAATAAGGAAAAAAATGACAGAGAATGGGTCAGGCATTTACTAAGGTCTTGGTGGTGAAGAAGATCAGGAAAAAGAAAATATTGAAAAAGTACTAATAGAAGTCGTCATCATAGTTAATATCAGAGAAGCTTCATCGTCATTGAAGACCGTTAGGAATCTTGGATTCACTTAAGTTAGGGTTTCTGAAGCTCCCAATCATCATTGGAGAAGGAGGGGCGGAAGAAATTTTTAGGTTTAGAGGGATTGAAATTTCATCCCATAATATAGGGAAAAGGATGGGCTTCTAATTTTTTCAGATTTGATATGTTTTATAATTAAGTTGGTATATTTTATAAATATGAAAAAATATTTTTATATCTTGTAATATAGAATCTTAAGTTAACAAGTATTACTATGTCATTTTCCTTTCAAAGTTATACCTAACGAGGAATAAATTCTTTAATAACATTGACATAACTTGTGAATATTATGACGTTAATTTGTGCCCCTCTAGGCATTATAAGTTTGATTTTGAAGGTAAAATTAAAGACTATCCCATTTGAAGGACAAAACTTAAAAGGCCATCACAAATACACAGAACTTAAAGGCCATCACAAAAGTGCAAATGACCCATTGATTTCCTCCCCGCCCCCTATCTTTGGGCTTTTTCTGTTTCTTCTATCCTTGGGGTTTCATTTTTCTCCTAAAGCTAAAATTTTCACAGATATATGAATTTCTACTTGAATTCATAAAGTCTTGATTTTTTACAGTGTTTGTGATAGTATTGCAGTTTGAATAGATCATTTGGGTTGTGAAAATGGAGGAAGGTGTTCCAAGTAGAGAAGAACCCAAATCATGGGAAGAGCTTTACAATGTCAATTTGGTTCCTTCTGAGCTTTTTCTCAAGTTCAGAAAAGAAATTCAGGGTTTTCGTGTTGGCGTTAACCTGGAGGTCTAATTTCTTTTTTTGTCACTCTTGGTCTTGCCTGTTAGTTGTAAATGTTTTGTTTACTCATAATTCTTGCTATGCTTCTTTATATTGTTTGTTTACTGATGTTTTTGTTACTTATTACTTCAAAGAGATGACTGAATTATCAAATTCTGGTATCCTTTTGATAATCGCACTTGTTAGTAGTACTCCCTCGGCACCATTTTAACTATCGTTTTAGCGTAAAAAAATTGTTCCAAGATAATTGTCACTTTAGGAGCTCAAGACTAAAGTTGGTTATTGTTTCAACTATATCCTTAACATTAAAGAAGTATCCACAATATTTAAGTGAAACATCATTCTACCTTTGTTAAATTGGGGTAATTTAGTAAACTATACCTTGTATTTTTTGTTTTCTTAGTGCGCTTGAAACTAGCTAAAGCGACAGTGGGACGGAGGGAGTATAAAAGTTAATGCTATGTGCTATTTTTTCTTTCAAGAAAACAAATTAATAAAGATGGATGCATTTCCTACTGCATAATGTGGAGTAAAAGTTCAGTTATATGTTGCGTCTGTATCTGTCTGTTTGCCTTTATTAATATGAATGACCCTTAGGCCTTAAAGTGGCAGCGTAAACATTTCTTTAATGATTTTATAGCACCATTCTTATGTTATGTTTGATCTTCGTGATTTTGATTGAAGTATACCTGCAATGTTAATGTTGTCCAAATTACTTATTTTAAGCAATAAGGAGAGGAACTGTGAATTTTGTGATAGCTGGCTTGGTTGTTTCTGTCTAGCATTGGAAATTCTTCTTCTTTTGTACTTTGAATGAAAGAAATACTCGAAGAAACTCGACTAATTTTAAACCACTGAGGTCAAAGTAGAGTGTTTAGGTCGTGGAAATAGTAAATGTTTTTTTCTTTTTAATAGATACTATCCGTCTGAAACTTAAGGGGTCAACAATGGTTTTCTCACTGCTCCGCTTGGGTTCTACTGTTGGAGTAGTGTCCTATTCCTCCGGATGGATGTTAAAAGCGCAATCACAATTGTGAAATGTAAATTTTGGTTGTGAGTTTTCTGCATCAGCACTGTGGTTAATTATGGAATCACCATAAATGATATAGTTCTCATGGCATTATAACTTTGTGTCAACATTAGCATTTTCAGTTTTTACTAGTTTTCTGACCACTTGGAGACCATCTTCACCAGTTTTATAACAATCCAAGCAATGAATATATTGGAAAACTGGTTTTAAAGCCTTTAGCTCCTGAACGGCAATGGAAGTTCATATGTGAGCCTTTGCATCGTGAAGTTCGCCTTCTATCAAAGAAGATCCCAGTTACAAAATTTCTGAACCTTCAGGTTTGCCTTTCTTAGCTCTTTCTTCCATACTAATTTATTTACTGCTTGCGACCATTATCTGTCCAAATTTTGGCGGTTCTAACATCGAGTTTTTGCAGGTAGGGATAGGCCACAATTTGCAGTTGCATGCAACTGGTTGGAAATGGAAGCTCACGACTTGTTTTGGTGGAGATGGTGTCTCCAGGATCCGCAATAAGACGTCACTTGGATTATGTCCTGGTGTCGATTTTCGTTTTGGGTGGAGAGCAGACTATGTTCTTCCTGAAATTACTGGGTAAGCTTTTTCATCTTGATATGCCTTTTTCTTTGTAAGAAATTAAAAGTGACTGAAGCTTGGGGTGTGTTTGTATGGAGGAAAATGTTTTTCATGGAAACTGTTTTCTTGAAAAACAAGTGAGTCTTATTTATTTTCTAGTGTTTCGTAAGTAAGCAAAAAAAAAAAAATGTCCCAAGAGCATTTATATGTAATCTAGCAAAACACTATGGGGTGGGATGGCGTGGGGAGTGGGGTTTCGGGGTGGGGGGTGGGATGATAGTGTTTGGTAAGTAAGCAAAAGTAAAAAAAAAATTGTCCCAAGAGCATTTATATGTAATCTAGCAAAACACTATGGGGTGGGATGATCAAAGGATCGGAGTGGGGAGGAGACAATGAACTTGAAATGTCACTTATGGAACTTGTTTTTCCTACTTCCATTAGGTATGTCATTTTCCTCATTTTTAAGGAACTTTTTTTCCAAAAACATTTTGACCAGCCAAACATGGGAAAATTGGATAACCAAACCAAACACACCCTTGATGGTGCACTTAAGTTCTTGTGGTTGATTATTTGGGTTTTGGATTTTCCATTTGCAGGGCTGTAGGCACCGACGAGCCATTGTTCAATATGAACTCTGGAAAATTAGAAGCATCGCTGGATAGAGTGGAGGCCATCTTTAGCCAATAAGCACAACGATCACTTGGTATCTTACCTGTTTATGCTGCCTAATCTATCTTGGAGTATGGCGCACCCCAATCTCCCCTGTATCCTGCTGCATTATGATCTATGTATTGGTTTTTCTTCTTTGTATCAGTCGGTGATTGGCCTATAAAATGCTTGGTTGTCTTCTTTTTGGTTATAGAGTTCTATCTGCCTAGGAAAACTGATACCATTATAAAGTTTTAAAGACCAGAAGAACTTTATCAACTAAGTTGATATTAGGTACTTTTTCCTTTGATTAACTACTCATGTTCTTTCACCAAAAGTTCTAGCTAACTGAAAATTTCAGTCCATGAATATGCTGCATCCATGTTCTTTTTCATCGTAACTGCTGCATCCATGTTCTTCTTCATCGTAGAAACATCTTTGCAGATTTCTTTTTGGTTCGTGCTTTGTTGTGTTGGTGGTGGGAGGTTGGAGGAGGGAGTTTTAAACGTCAATGTTTTATTAACTTTGGTTGACTGTTGGGATGTTTTATTCAGAATTTGCAATGCTAAATCATTGTTTGCTGTTTCTTCAAAAACTGATTATCCTGAAGGTGTTCAATTTGTTTCAGCTCGATCGATCCAACTTCTCACCTAATCACTTATTTTTTATTCTCTCGCTGAACCATTTTTTTTTTTTTTCACGATTAGAAAGACCCTGATGGAAATTAGGAGAGGCCTAGCTGGACATGGCTTGCGCTTGTTCTGTTTCTTAACCTTTTTTTAGTAACCACCCTAGCATAGTCGCGAGCAGTAGTACTCATGCACTGTTTCCATGGTGCTGCAGAGCAATTGGGTGCTTAATCTACATGAATTGTTTCAGTATTCAAGTTTTTTTTCTTCCTCTTTTCCAAATGTATTCAAGTTTGATCCACATAATATTGTTTCTCACCAAAAGCATTGGACTAGAATATGCAGGAGGAAAAGGAGTGGGGAAGTGAAAAATGGATATATGGAACCGCGATGGGTTGTATAGCCAACGACCCTCTTCATACAATGTGCTTCGAGAGCAATATCTTTTGTGAAATGATGAATACGCAAACTTATCCCAAATCCTGTTATTTAGATTGTTATTAATATGTTCTTTAATTTCATCTCTGCACAATTCTTTGATGTACAAAGCAGGATTTGAAAATTCGGTTTTTCATTATTCATTTTGGTTACTCAATGCTTCGGGCAATGTAGAATATTCAAAGTAGCCTCAATTGAAATGATGGCTCTTTCGACGGTGGAAGATTTTCCTAACCTGAAACATATATTTTCCCAAAAACCTTACAAAATTACTGGACGCACTCTACAGTCCACTTTAGGGAGGATCTAACAATGTGTGAAACTGAAAGTCGAAGTAAGAAACTAGTTTATAGCTTCACATAGGAAGCCACAAAAAAGCACACAATTGATAGAGCAACATAAGACAGTGATTTAGTGTTGAAAATGTGAAACGCTTTCATGTCTTTTCCCCATCTTGGAGAAATATGTCCTAAATTAGAATGATATGTGTCCCCGAGGGGATGGCTAAATCGTCGAACCGTAAAACAAAAACCAGGAGAGGTACGTTCAAAATTTTGCCACAATAACAATAAGGGGCTGATTTGTCATAAATAAACATGATTATTTTTATACTTGTACTCGTGGGTTGTGGCATATCATTTAGCAAATTAGTCGAGATGTGTGAAATTTGACAAACATGTTTAGATGGTACTTATGATTACAGGTTATAGCAAGTTATTTAACAAGTAAGTTGAGGCTTGTGCAAATTGATTCAAATAATGGAATAATAAAGTTTCACAGAAAATAATTTCAGAATGAGGGGTAAAGGCTAGTGATATTTTGTTGAATTTGAAGAGAGTTGCTAAATTGCCACACCAATTTGATCCAAACTTGGCCACACTTATGTAAAAACCATCATAACCTCTATTGTACAATTTTAAATTAAGATAAACTCAAATGACATTAAGTAAGCATAAATTAGTAAATTTGACCTAAATAGTCATATGAATCTACCCTATTTGGGCTATTGTGGCCAAAATAGTGTGGCCAAAAGACCGTTGAATATATTCATTATTCTATGAGAAGTAAGCACAAACTTCCAAGAGCTGGTGATGCTTTGTCATTATTAGTTTTGAATGGAAGTTTCAACATTTGAGGGGCCTAACGACATTGACATTAAAAGCCACAAAATATAAACGCTTTTTAACGTTTACAAAACCTCAAAATGCTCACTCTTTCAAAACCAAAAGGAGGGAACTCAATGTCTGAAACATCAATGTGGGGTCTGTCCATATTTAGCCGTTAAATGTTATAATGCCCGCATCCCCTCAACGGCCATATTCATACTCACAAGCCCCTCTCTATATATACAAAGAACTTGACACATTTACCATCATCACCAAGTATTGTCACAAGAATTCAAGTAGAAAACAAATACTATTTCATTTTCAAAAATGACTTCTTCAAAGTTAAGGCATTCTTGTTCCTTCCCAATTTTACTTCTTTCTTTTTTGAATTTCATTCTTTTTATTCTCTCAGCAGCCTCAGTAGCTCCTATAGTTGTCCTCAAAACTCCACCAACGTCACTAGGTTGGTCTTTCCTCATGGTTTCTGCCATATCACTTCTTTCTTGTTTCATTGGTTTCTATTCCCAACTAACTCATTGTTGCTTCATAACACACCTCTCCCTTCTCTTGGCATCGTCCATCGGCCAATTACTAGGCATTCTAGCCTTGTTCACTAAGGAAAAATCGAGTCTTTCGATGCTGAAATCACCGAGAGACCCTAGAGAAGCTAAAGTTTTGGTGAGATTGGAATGTGGGGTTTTGATGGCTATGTTTGTAATGCAATTGGGAGTGTTGGTTTTGACTTGTGCAGTGCAGAGTTGTTGGGTGAGAGATTATGAAGGTCTTGAGGCAGAGAGAGAGGCATGGTCAAGGAAGAGGAATCAGAGGATTGCAAAAGTTCAAGAAGAGTCTATGGCAAATGCAACAAAGATTTCTGAAATGAAAGCTAAGGAGTTGGATGAGAAGATTAAGAACAAATATGGTCAGTGGGTAAAAACTGATTTTGAAGGCTAGGTTCATACAGAAGCAAATTAAGGTCTTAAATATGCATTTGTTGGGTGTAGTAGTTGTTCTAATGATGTTTTTGAGAGTCACTACTGGGTGGCTATATTTGGGATTTGGAGATTGTTTTTATTAGTGTAAATAAAGCCTTGTTACAACTTTTATCTTGATGCAAAATATGTCCCATTCAGTTATGCACTTGTTCTCACCAATTTCCAGTGTAATATATTAAAAGTTCTTTACTTTCTCTGTGTTCTTTTTTCTTTCTATTTCATGTTTTAAACATTGCGGGTGGTGGGCAGGTTCAGAGAAGCCAAAATAGTATGCTTATAAACTTTTCAGTCATCACACTGGATAGACACCCAGTTGGGTTATCAAACTATAGGATAGGGACCGGTAATAGAAAAAGAAAGAAAAGCGGTTTCATGATAGTACATAGAATAAACCATGCATGACATGCATGGCTAGGAAGAACCGGACATTAAATGTTCACTATACTTTAAAAAAGTAGAGTAGAGAGGTCATAAACAACGACAGAAATTGATTAATAAAACGAAAGTATATTTAGCTATAATTTTATTATTGAGGAGCAAAAATGCCCAAGGATAGCTCAAACTCAAAGTTAGAACTCCACTGAAACAGAAGGAACTACATCATACTTCAGTGCATGAAACGGACATTAAATGTTCACTATACTTTAAAAAAGTAGAGTAGAGAGGTCATAAACAACGACAGAAATTGATTAATAAAACGAAAGTATATTTAGCTATTTTATTATTGAGGAGCAAAAATGCCCAAGGATAGCTCAAACTCAAAGTTAGAACTCCACTGAAACAGAAGGAACTACATCATACTTCAGTGCATGAAACGTCTGAACGATAGCGAACCAAATGGAAATTGTTCAAAACTATCCTACTAGACATCCAAAATAGCATTCATCATCTATAATACCAATCTTAGGACCTGAGAGATATTGTTGCTAGATTAAAATAACCCAATCAAACAATACACCAACAAAGTCATCGTCGTCCTCAGGTTCTTCTTTCTTTTCCTCCTTGGCAGGAGCTGCTGAAGTGCAGCAGCAGCAACTGGAACGCTGCTGAAGTGCAAGCAGCAGCAACTGGAGCAGTAATGGCTGCAGCAAACTTGCTCGGGTCCACTTTTTCAGCCTGTGAATGACTAATTCTGTTGCTGTGATAAATGACAGAATATTCTTCTACGCGTTGATGTACATGTGAGGAATAGCAGCAAGAGTAGGATATGCAAGAATCATGGAGAGACAAACAACATTTGTTAGTCCAGCAGCAAACTTAGTGACAAGAGTTCAAGAACCTCTGGACTGAAAACTGAGCCCTTGCATAGACAGACTGGACTATCAGACTATAAGAGAAAGGCTTACTGAGCAATTTAGACAGAAGGGCGGACTCAGATGGCTATAATAACTACGTGGAGCCATGGAGAGACCAACAATTGTTAGTCAGCAAGAGTAGGATACGCAAGAATCATGGAGAGACCAACAACGTTTGTCAGTCCAGCAGCAAACTTAGTGACAATAGTTCAAGAACCTCTGGATTGAAAACTGAGCCAGTGTCATAGACAGACTTCCAGTCCATAAGAGAATGGCTTAATGAGCAATCTAGACAGAAGGACGGACTCATATGGCTGTAATAACTACGTGTTGATAACACAAATATTGGACAAACATTATCGTCATCAATCAAGAACTGATCCTGAAAATCGTATTAGTCATGCATCTCCGCACATAGAGTTAATATCCATAGATAACATTCAACGTAGCCCAATCTTTCAAATTTGCATAGATATTTTTCATGAGCGTAGTACAATTTACGTTGCGTTTCATATAGGATTGACTTGCTGCGAAAGGGAATTTATTGATTTTCTGCCAATTGTTTCGACACGTGCGAGAATTTACTTCACAATTAAGGCCTCTGTTTCACAAGTCCAGGATGGCCAAGCTGCTAAAGCATTCTTCAATTGATTGAGACAGATAATTATACTGCATGCTTCATAACAGCAGGAGACTCCAAAAGCTGCTTGCTAATACTTCAGTTGAACACCATATTCATGGAGTGGAACTCTTGAGAAGTTTGAAATCCTTGACCCAGACAAAAATGTGTGAATCCGTCGATTTATCTCAACTGAACTTTTGCCAGGAATCTTTTCAGCTTCCACTTCATCCAACAAGAATTTCAACCTAGCTACATCCTCCCACCTTCCGGCTTCAGCATAGATGTTTTTCATGAGTATGTAGAAAGGAACTGTCTGGGGATTTAAATCAAATAGTCGATCTGCTAGAGATTCTGCCAGCTCAAGATTGCCATGAATTTTGCAAGCACCAAGCAAAGCTCCCCAAACATTTGCATCAGGCTCAATAGGCATGTTTTGTATAAATTCATAAGCCTCACGAAGTTGGCCTGCTCGTCCTAGAAGATCCACCATACAAGCACATTGCTCCACCTCTGGCATTATCGAATATTCTGTTTTCATGCTCTCAAAGTGCTTCCTCCCTTCCTCTACAAGACCTGAATGTCGACAAGCTGTCAATACAGCAGTGAAGGTGAAGCTATTAGGTTGGATTGCTTCATCTTTCATCTTCGAAAATAACTGAAGAGCGTCTCTCCCATGACCATGAGAAGCACAAGCCCCTATAATTGATGTCCAGGAAACCACACTTCTATTAGGCAACCTGTCAAAAACATCTCTAGCCAATTCCATACTCCCACATTTTGCATACATATCAATAAGTGCATTAGTGATTGGAACATTGCATTCCAGACCTTTGCTCTTTACAAGCTCATGCACCCATTTTCCAGTACCAAGTGCCCCCAACCTAGCACAAGCCGAAATAACAGTAACCACTGTAATATAATCGAACTCTACCCCTTGATCTAGCATCCTATGAAATAGCTTTATTGTCGCAGAACCAGCATCATTTTGCTCATAAGCAGCAATTATCGCATTCCATGAAACCACACTATGCTCCTTCATTTGATCAAACAAAGACCTAGCGACATCAACGAGTCCACACTTCCCGTAGAATGCAATCAAAGCGTTAACTAGTGAAACATCTGTTTCCACCCCTAACTTAATACTATATCCATGAATCAACATTCCCAGTTCCAAACACTCCAACCTTGCACATGCCGGAAGTACACTCACCAAAGTAATAGCATTAGGTAGAGTACCCGAATTGACCATTTTCAAAAAAATCCCTAACCCCTTCTCAGGAATTCCATTTTGCACGTACCCCGCAATCACAGCAGTCCAAGAAACGATATTCCTCACTCTCATTTGATCAAACACCAACTCTGAATCCAAAGTCTCACCGCTCTGCGCATACAGAGAAATCAAAGAACTCTGTACAAACACATCATTTTCAAATCCACTTTTAATAACGTTACAATGTACTTCTCTACCTTCTCTCAAAGCGGACAGCACAGAGCAAGAACGAAGTACAAAAGGGAACGTATAGTTATCAGCTAAGAATCCTTGGAAATGCATGTCTTTATAAAGAATTACGGATTCTTGACAAGGACCAAGATTGGAATATCCCCGAATCAAGGTGTTCCAAGCAAACACATCTCTTTGAGGCATTTGGTCGAACAGTTTCCGGGCATAGTCCATTGTGGACGATAGAGAACTTGCCAAAGATATAAGTTTGGTGCATACTGTGAGGTTTGCGTGATAACCATTTGTCAAGACCACAGCGTGTAATCTTTTGAGAGATTCGAGGGAGTTGCATGAGCTTAATAGGTAGCTGAAATGGAGGAATGGCTGGTTGGAAGAATTAGGCAAGTGAAAGGGTACACTCAAGAGAGGCTCAAGTTTCCTCAGTAGTCTCCTTAGCGAATTGGCTGACATGAACACAACAAATTTGACATTATTGTGAAAAAAGTTTCCCAAAACAAACACTTTATTGCTTCTCCAAGGGACACTTTTCCTTCTTCATTTCTCCACAATTCACATTACGTCCTTGTATTTTGCTGTGTACTCCCTTTGTCTCAAATTATTTTTTGTTTTTTGTTTTACAGGCTCTTAAAATATTATTCCTTCACATAAAAAAGAGTGTCAATTTAATTATTTACACAAAAAATATTAATTCCTAGATAAAAATAAATAATTTGACAAAAATATCTCTAATTAAATAGGTATTGAGATTTGATGACTTAACATTTAATAAGGATAAATTTAAAAAAGTAAGGTTAACTGTTTTTTGATTTGGTAATAAAAAAATACTCCCTCCGTCTCAAAATATTTATCGTCCTTACTAAATATTTGTCGCCACTGAGTGCAACAACATTATCTCAACATAAATAAGATATTAAGATCCCACTTTTTTGGTTTTATATAGGCGCGTGTATACAAGTGTCATATTTTAACTTGTTTTTTTACAGGATAATTAGTAAAGAGGATAAATAATACGAGAAAAAAAATTCAAGAAGGCAAATAATATGAAAAAAATAAGTTCAGAGGTAATATACCCTCTTATGGTCTAGGTATGTAATTGACAATTTCGCTATAGCTTAACTGTGTTCATCTAACTTATCTCTAACAAAGAATGATGAGTGAGTCAGCATAACTCTTAGCATAAAAATATAATTCGCATTTACTCACATAACTTGAACTGAAAAAGACAAACTTTTATTAATGAAAATCTTAAACCTGTGAGATGAACCGGTATAATTGGCACTTTTGACTCTGAAAGAAGAGAAGAGATGAAGGTCCTTTTGTTTATACTTTGAGCTAAATTCCGTTTTTATGCTATAGTATGTTTTTGTCTTTTTTATTTATGTTTTATCTACTCTACCCTCTTGATTTTTTTTTTTTTTAAATAGTAGTTTTGTAACTTTGTAAGGAAACCAATAGATTAAGATGCAAACATTAAATAATATAGGATAGTGTGCAAATTAAAAAGAAGACATATATATTACGGATGCAAAACACAATGAAATCCTTTTGTGAACTATTGTGCGAAGAAGTTAAAAAAGGGATGATTCATGGGTTGGAAAATGGAGGGAAGACCCGAGGGATGGAGAAATGGAGGGAATGATCTGATAGTGGTGGGAGTGGGGAGTGGGGTTTGTATTTTTTTTCTTATTTGTATTTATTCTTATTTATATATTTTTTTTGTTATGTTTATTCTACTATTTTTTACTTTCGTACCTGCGCGATGCGCGGTGATAACGAATTACTGTAGCAGTCATATCTTATTTAAAATATCACATCATTTAATTGCTTCAATATTCAAATTAGCATTTTTTTTTCATTTATTTACTCCTTATAAATCAATTTCTAATATTCATCCTCTACATGAAAAAATAAATTAAAAGTTGTTATAATGATCATTGTCAGGTTTTTAAATTAGAAAAAACAAACACTTTGAAAGCTAATTTACAAATTGATTTTATATCACGAATATTAATTTCAATTATTTACCCGTTCCAATCTATATTAATATTCTTTGAAAAAAATTATGTCAATATTTATGTTTTTCCAAATTGTTACTCCTATTATGTCTTCTTTATACTAAAATTTGATTTTTTTTTTAAATTCTTTTCAATTAAACAAAAACTAAATACACTCAATCTTAAAAGCTTATATTTCACACCAAATTCAAAATATAAAAGCACTCAATTAAAAAATAAATTACACTCCATTTTATTGTAATGCCGTTAATATTTTCCGTAACTTGTCATGTATTTTATAATAAGCCACTTGCCTAAATATTATTACCCACTCCACACGCATATACGAATGAAACTTATTAGATTTTTCTTATAATAATCAATATGGTTATCACATATTCCTTGACACATTAAAGCAGCAAAAAAGATTTATACTCCATTGAATAAGAAAAAAAGTACTCTTAAGCAATTGATAAGCACAAACTTCTTGAATAAGATATACTAATTAATTTTCTTAATAATATTTATACATTTGTACACGTATATTATCTTGAAGCCCGTTTTCATATATATTCACAAAAAACACATAACTTAACATCATCATTCTTTCTTTCTTCCGTGGTCCCTTCCCTTCGATATATTTCAAATTTCATCATTAAATTATTGCAATTTTTAGTATCAATGTCTTAATTTCTTTCCTCGCATATTACATATGCAATTTTTTCTTTTATTTCTATAATGTTTACTTCTCAATACTTGTTTTCTCATTCTTTTTACATAAATTTTGGAGAGGACGTACATATTTCTTCTCGCCGAAGACTTAAGAATTACTTGTTTCTCTAACTATTCTTCATTGTCTCCTTGTCATTAAACTAGTTATTTCAGTGTTGAATATACAAAGAACATTGAAGATGATAAGAATTACTTGTTCCTCAAACTACTATATAGAGCCCGTTTGGTTTGGCTTATAAGCTATTTTCAACTTTTTTGAGTGTTTGGCTGGCCAGTTTAAAGTCATTTTATGCTTAAAATAAGCTCAAAAAAATAATTGGACCCATTTGACTTAGTTTATCTAAAGCAGCTTATAAGCTGAAAATAGCTTATAAGCCAAAAAAAATAAGTTGGACTACCCCAACTTATTTTTTTCAGCTTATAAGCTGCAAACAGCTTTAAGCTGCAAACAGCTGCAAACAGCTTTAAGCTGTAAGCCAATCCAAACGGGCTCTATGTTTTTTTTTTTTTTTTTTTATATAAGACTATAGATATTGCAAATAGACCATATGTACAAAAAGTTAGAAGATAAACTGATTTACTTAACTTCTTCTCGTAAACTGTGATAAAGACAAAATTCTCAATTGTTTCATTCCTCCTCCATCTAATATATTCAAGTTTCATCGATTTAAAACATAATTCACGTAAAGAACTAAGAAAATTTCCACTCACACACTGATCAAACTTGCATATTCCATCCTTGCTCCAAAAAGCTAAATCTCGTTAAAAATAACAAAAAAGTTATAAACTTTTGGAAAACAAAACTAAAGAATCGATTTATTTAGCTAGTAGAAATTAAAATAATTTCTTTCAAAATGTCCTGTGTAGGTATTGTGGGCTTACCTCGTTCAATTTCTTGCTCTTAATCTTCCACATCTCCCTCTTTCACAATGATCAATTTTCCATTTCTACGACTATGCTTGCAAACCTCTCAAAAAACTTTTCTTCAGTTTCTTTACCTTCACCATCTTCTATTCATAAAATAGAATTAGGCTTGCTACTGCAACATCGATAAACAATAAATTAAAAACTTTTGATACGGAAGTCAAAATTTGTGCCAATTCCTCTATGCACAGAATGGCCTTATCAATATCTACAAAATTTGGGCTTTTAAATATAACATTACATAAAAAGAATCAAAGAAAAAAAAAAGATTGAATAAGTTTCTTGACTTATTGGGGAACTATATATTTTTAAATGCACCGAACGTGTCATATACCTTAGATGTAGTCAAAATAATCAATAAGAGGTTATGCTTTTCACTCTTGTTACCCAATTTTACCTATTCTACTAAGGAGAGTAGAATGAATAATTACCTCCTACCCATGAAAACAGTGATGTGATTAATTAAATTTTCTTTGCTGCTTGCAGTAAATAATATAAATGCCTGAAAAAAGTTACAACAAACACCATGTCAGGAAATAATATCATGCAATGTAAAAATAAGATCTTAACATAAAACTACTCGTAACGAATGGGAACGGAACAAAATATTTATTGTAAAATAATGAAAACAATAAGACAATAAGAATTAGAAATTATTACATTCTTCCCAAATGAATTATTTGTTGAGAGTTGTGAATATTAGGTTCCACTTCGGATTTTACGGCATTAAATAGGAGAAAGAAAAGGAGATATAAATATAGATAAAGATAAGATATTGATTCAAATTCAAAGAAACTCATTCAAATTAAAATGAAACTTTATCATTCATATTCGAATTCAAAAAATACATCTTCAAATTCAAATTAAAAATTATTATTATTATTATTATAATACTATGTAAAATGCAAGCAACACTGTAATTGAGATACATGTTATGTAAACTGCAACCATATACTTTTTCCCCCCTCTTTTTTCTTTCCTTCTCTTCTACTAATGTGATATCTTTGCACGTTTAGATGAGATCAAATCTAAATTGAATATGATTTTGAAAAGTTGTTTTATTGTTTTGTTAGCGGATAATTAGCTTACACTTCTCAAATTTAAATAACACAATGCATATTTGAAAAGATAGGATTCTAAGATATTCATATCTTTTTATCCATATATTTGACTTGAAATAAATATTTGAAACCTATTAAATATGAATTTGGATAAGTCTAAATTTAAAAAAACAAAAAAAAAGTCAAATTGCAGAAGGCAAATAACTTTGGTAACTTCAAGATGAGGTTTGCATTTTATATAACATGGTTTCAAAATACGGTTAGCATCTAAAAACACTCTGCTGCTTAGATATTTAAATATTTGTGTTCTAAATTCAAATTTCAAATCTCATCTCCCAACTAAAAATATTTCTATTTCATTATAAAAAGTTTGTTACATATTTTAGATAACATTGTCTCAAAATTGCCAAGTGGCTTATTATTAGCTTGTCACTTGACTTAATCACGTTACTTGCACCTCTCATATATATATATATGTGTGTGTGTGTGTGTGTGTGTGTGTATTTTCAAGTTGTAAAGACTCCTAAGTCTTACCAACCTTGTTTAATTTTCTTCTTTACTTTTTATTAAAAGAAATACAGAAAACAGATAAGTACAACAGTGTATATATATATATATATATATATATATCTTGTATTTCTAAAACAAAACGCTTATCTTGAAATTCAAATTTAAAAAAGTTTAAAATCCGGATCCAAATCAGAAAACTTTATCTTTCAATTTAATTTTAACAAAATATGTTACATGTTTTTATCTCAATTTGAAAAATCGTTATTATCAATTCAAATATTTTTAATCTCAGTTCTATTATTTTTATATATATAGATAATTCAATTTTTTTTGCAAATTCAAAAAGTTTATCCTAAGCCGATATGGCTATATAAGCAATCCTACAAAAAAAGAAAAAAAGAAAAAAAGAAAAAAAGAAAAAAGAAACTGGGATAAGAGTAATTAGAATTTAAAAATTCATATGACATTAACATAATCGGACCTGTCAAATTACATCTTATGGATAGATAATCATCTTTTCACTTCCTGTGAATTGCTATTATTAAATACTTTATTAAACAAATATTTTAAGTGACCTATTTATCAACTACAAACTGTTTTAGCTTCAATAGTATTTTCAAACGGTGATTTAGAAAAAGAAAACCATGCAGATTTGAGCTTTACTCTTTTATTTTTCCAATTAAATAGTGTTAATTATATATATATATATATATATATATATATATATATATATATATATATATATATATATATATATATATCAAATTCAAATATTTTAATCTTTTAATTCAAAGTTCTTTCATCTCAATTCAAACACTTTTATCTTTCAATTCATATTTAAATTCAAATATTTTTATCTTTTATTTCAATTTCAATTTTAATTTTTTATTACAATTCTTATTCTTATTAACTTTGTCTTAGTTCTCATTAACTTTGTCTTAAAATTGCCAAGTGGCTTGTTATTAGTTTACCACTTGGCTTAACCACATTGCTTGTACTTCTCTTATTATATATACATAGATATAGATATATAGATATAGATATTTGTTAACTTTGTTATTGGAATTACACGTGTCATTCAATAATTGATCCAGTTAACACATAAGAAGTAAGAAAGCTTCACGCACTTGGCCTTATGTACGCATGCGATTAAAAATAAACTTTTGTTAATTTTAAATGTCTATCTGGTCACTAAATAAGTTTGAATGACTATCTATATATTAGTTTAAAAGCATGAATATAAATGTTGGTTGACCAAATTATCCTTTAAATATTGAACGACTTTTATACCCTCCAAAACAATTCCTTCAAATAGATAATTCTATTCTATATTGGATATAATTGTCATATTAACGACTTATTAGTACTTTGAATTCAACCAGAACAACACTATAACGTGATGTAAAGATTCATATCAGCAAAGATAACCTTTTTTAGGACTCTCAATTCAAGTAGGAATGACTTTTTGTATTAACTAAACTAATTTGTATAGAGCATAGTTTAGTTTGGCACGTATAGAATTACTTGGTAATAATATTTGTACTGAATCTAAAGGAGAGATCTAATTAGATAGTTATAGAATTAGAAGTAAAATTTAGGTTAAAAAAAGAATCAGGAAAAAACACGAATTAGCCTAATTCTTTGTTTAGTGAATTTTATCTTCGTATTCAATTTAGTGAATTTTATAAACACCCTTACTAATATACTCATATTATATAGTGAGTTTTATAAATACCTTTCTTTAGTTAGCGTAATATTTGTTGTTAGAGCATCAAATAAATTCAATGACAACAGAAAATCTACGAGCTTGATATATGTTTCATGACTTCGAAATGTTGTAAAGAAATCAAAATAATAAGGAGAAAAACATAATTTCATAAATCACAAGGGAGATTAGTGTTAAGAAGAGAAACACGGGTGAAAGTCTTTGTAATTGATCCATTACATTAACTATCTATTTTAGAGTGTCATGTCATATTTTTGGTTCAAAATATAAGAATTAGCATTAGATTTACTTTTTAGTTAACTTGGCCAAAATTGGATGACTTTTTTGTTAAAATAAAAAAAAATGAAAAAAGGTTTTTGTGTGATAAAATTTAGTTAAGGATTTTTATGTAACAAAAAACAGAAAAGTATTTTTTTTGCAATAAACTTTATGTTTAATGACTTTTATGTAACATAAAATAGAAAAGTGACCTTTGTGTAATAAACTCAAAGTTGAATGACTATTGGTTAGGATATTACTGCGGGAATCCATACAGATATGCTTAAATAAATATATGCTTAAATAAAATAGGAGGATGAGAAAAAACAAGATTATCTATCAAAAAATGATTGATTATCTTTTGTAAGTCGGTAGATATAAAATTTTATGTTGAACGAAAATAAAATAGTTGAAATTGTTTCTTCGTATGAGTATTTCATTATAAAAACTACCGTGAAGTAAGAAAAAATTACGGCGATGAGAGGACTTGTTTTTTATGTTAAATATTGTATCTTACTTTTGTAATCAAGTTAAATTTTATAAAAATCAAGAACTAAATATTTTTAAAATTGAAAAATATTCTTATAATTTGATTTAGTTTAGTAACGATATTCAACACTTTTATATTTGTAAATGACGATAAATAATATATGATCACTGAATCGCTAATAGTGGATTCTTAGTCGTAACATGTTTCTCATGTGGGGAAAAAAGGAAAAAAAATATATACTAAGAACATCTTTTCAAAGGCATATTAAGTGGATAAGATTTTTGTACCTCATAAAATAAATGTATGCAATTAGAAAAACTATCTAATATTTTCTGCGGTGGTTGAGGTTGACAGGGAATATCGTGCGGGACACGTTTATAGAGACTAGTATTATAAAACATGTAGTTTGAGGGGCTATATAGGTATTTCGCCTTTCTTTTTCAAGTTTTAAAAGTTCAAATAGTGTGTAGATGAGCAACGACTACCAAATTGACCAAAAGAGCAAAAAACAAATAGCGGGTAAGCTAATCTAAATAGCACACTAAAAAGGAATATCTATATTACATGACTACAAGGAAATAAATTGAAAACCTGATTAGGTGAAATTTTTTCAAAAACGTATTTCACTTTTTCTTTTCTTTGAAAAAACATGAAACATGAGTTATACCCATAAGTTTTGAAATTATCAAAAAATATCCAATCATACCACACAAACATACTTGCTAATATCAAATTATGCATAACCTTTATTGCTGACGTTCATTGTCATTATCATAAACCATAATCCTATATATAGATCAGTTTGACTCAAAATTAAATTTCTTATAATGAACTAGATAATACAAACAACATACCCAATGTAATCTCACAAGTGGGGTCCGGGGAGGGTAGGATGTATGCAGACCTTACCTCTACCTTTGCGGGGCAGAGAGGTTGTTTCCGAAAGACTATCCGCTCGAAAGGAAAGAAAATTACAGAAAAGAAAGGAAAATAAAGGAAACAACCTGACACCACCACTGCTCCACCTCGTGATACTGCTGCAGATCCGAGCGCCTAGTGCGCTCCAGGGAGGCCCTCCGTTCTTTCGATGCATTATATTGATGCCTTGAGGGCAATGCATGATTTTAAGTTGGGGGTGTGGGTAATTGCTATTGTTTGATTGGGATTGTTGTTTTGGTATACTGTATATTGTTTTTATTGTATTTGTTTTTGGTGGATATTTGTGATAGTAAGCATGTGTTTCGGACAACTGTTATTGTTTGTGTTTTTGTTGGTAGTGTTTTTATTATTAAGTATGTGTTAGGACCTTCTTCGGCTATTCTTTGTTATGTGTTCTATTCCTGAAGAATGGTATGTGTATGTTGAACCTGGCATGTTTAGGATGTTTAATATAGAAGTAAAGTAATGATGACTTAAGTGGTAGTGGTCCGTGTTTCTAGCATAGATAAAAGTGGTTTTTACAGTTCGATGATATCCCTCCGAAAAATAATTTGTGATGTACATCAAGAATGAGTTGTTGATATTGACATGTATGGTTCTTTTAATGACATTGCAAAGAAAGGGTGTTCATGCATGTGAAATCTTCAAACGAAAATGAAGTCAGAGTATTTAAACAATCCTTATGCCATTGTGTTGTGAGTTCTTAGTTTCTATTTGCATATGATGCTTGTAATCTAGAACTTGCCCGGTTGGTTGTGCGTGAATTCTAAGGAGAGTTTGATTGTGAAGTGATCTTAGGCTTTCTTTGTATTAAACCCAAAGCCTGTTTATCTTAAATGAGCCTAGCCCGTACAGAAAATGATCCCTAGTCTCCCATTTTGAGCCTATAGACTTTTTCTTCGATTAACCGTGAACTAACCTCTTTCCCTTCTGTGAATAAACCCATTTGGCACCAAGTCCCTCCTTGACACTGAAGAAATGGCAAATGAGGCTAAAAGCCTAAGTTGGGGGTGACAAGTGAAAAATGCGAAAAATGAAGCTAAAAGGCCTGTTGGGGGTGATCGCAAATAGTAAGGGGCATAATTCAGCGTGGATATATATATATATATATATATAGGTATATAGGTATATAAGCTCTAAATAAATCCACGCTGAAGATGGAGGGTCGGAAATGATAGGAAGAATGGTGAATGAAGTCAAAAAGAAGTGTCGAGGAGGGTGAGTCACCGATATCCAAATATTCATCCTACCCGTCCCTAAGCCAATGTTACAAGCCCAAAAAGTCCTAATGTGATCACAATCAAATTGTTCAAAGTTGAAGGCATGGAAAATAAAGGCAAGCCTATGGTATGTGCACGCATGGTATGCAAATTTCCTTGTGAGTGTGAGTGTTCTTCTGTCTATTTAGTCTTCTGTCCCATTTATGTTGTAAATGTGTGTTGGGACATTCGTTGGTCTATGTGAGGGCGTAAGGATTGTAGATTTCAAAGTAACTGGCTTTCCGGAAGTTGAAATTCATGTGCATAGAGACCCCCGTACTATGATTGTGTCATTAATTGAGGTTGCATAGTGAATTGAAATTTTGCTGAAATGTGCGTCTTGTGTCACAAATAGGAGATGGATAAGAGCCTTAATATTTTTCTTGAATTGAAGGGTCCGTGCTAGAAACACATGCCAAAACCACCGTAGTCATTCTTATTTTGCTAAGATGTCGTGTGTTAGTAGTGAATCTTATGGTAGTTGCATGAGGACAAGCAAAAGCTTAAGTTGGGGGTGTTGATGTGCCGTGAATTTAGGCACATTTTATGCCTTTGTAACTAGAAGTGTTGCTTATTTTTAAGTGTTTTTACATTGTTTCTTATGTTATTTTTGTGTTTTATAGGGTAGGTTAACTAAGAATCGGAAATGAGATGAAATGCTAAAAAACGGACAAATTGGAGCTAAATGACGGTCCGTAACTCATGTTACGGTCCGTAGCATTGAACCGTAACAGGGGCCAAATTTCCAGAAAGTTTTCATTGGAAACATCAGTGTTACGATGTGGTGTTACGGTCCGGTCCATCACATCTCACCGTAGCATCAGCCAAAATTCCAGAGAGTTGCCAAGTAAATGTCACAAGTTACGCTTCAGAAGGACGGACCGTAACACAGGTTACGGTCCATCGCATGGTGGCCATAACAACAAGTGGACAAATGACGAAATGAAGGACGGACCGTAACCTGAGTTACGGTCCGTAACTATGCCGCGTAAGGGCACTTTTGTCCAGAAACTTGGCGCCAATTGTGGCTCTATAAATACTTAATGTAGGGTTTTAATTCAGCAGCCAGATATATTTTTGAGAGCATAAACTCTAGGTTTTTCATATTAGAAGTTTTTGGAGCATTTAAAGTAAACTACTTCACTTCCATTCCACCTTGTAATTGCATTGTAAGTATATTATGTCAACTTTTAAGCTTTCTTTGCTAGTCAAGATTATGAGTAGCTAATTTTAAAGCTAAGGTTGTGAGTCCCATGATGGATATTATGTGAATGGGTTTCTATTATTGATATATGCATAATGGTTATTGGTATTCATTCAGTTTTTGTGATTTAGCGTTGGGTGATGATTGCAAGCATTATCCTAAGCCATTATATTAACTTTTCTTGGGAAAGAAAGTTAGTATTGGTAAGATTGAATGACAATGACTCGAGGCGTTAACCCTCGTTTAATAGACTAACTTAGGGATGAGAACAAGTCTAAATTGGCATTTTTGGTCATTCTTCGATTGCAACTCTTTTACATTCGGAAGAATCATAAAGAGGAAATACGACTTAACTGTTGGAAAACATTAAGAAGTTCTTAAGAGACCAAGTGCATATTCATAGAACAACCATTAGAAGTATATCACATTGAAACCTGAAGCATAATATCTAATCAAATTGGGGAACACAACCTTAGTCTCTATTTTGACTGAAATTGTAGTCTCTATTTCGCATTAAATACAATTTCAGTCAAAATACTTAATTACATTATTCAACAACTATTTCAAACTATCAGGAATAGGATTAAAGCTTTTAAAGACTAGTATCGCATACGATTAGTACTCTTTTCTCTCCATATTCCCTGTGGGATTCGACCCCAACCTTGTTGGGTTACTATATTTGACAACGTCCGCTTTACATCATTAATAGGTGTAATTTGAGCGTATCAAAATTTGGCGCCGTTGCCGGGGAATACGGTTTAGAAATTACTAATTGTTGTGTACTCTTCTTTAAAACTTTTTCTATTCCATCACACCTTGTTTGCTGTTGTAGCGAACCAGGTGAACATGGCAGGAAGACACAATCGCAATCAAGGAAACCAAGGGGGGATCCAAGTGAACCATCCTGCACCAGAAGAAGAGGAGGATGAGAATGTATTTGCGGAATTCATCGACGAAGCTGATTATGCTTCTGCTGTAGTTCCTCCTAGAACAGGAAATGCTAATTTCAAAATTGATAGCTCTATCTATCAGCTATTGAAACTTGAAGGCTATTTCCGAAATTCTTCGGAGGATTGTCCACTCCGACACCTGAAGAATTTCCTGCATGTATGTTCTCAACAATCCCAAGGTGCTGTTCCTGTTGATGCACTGCGGTTACGAGTCTTCAAATATTCCTTGGCTGGCCAAGCAAGGGAATGGTATGAAAAGCTCCCCAGCAATACCATTCATACCTGGAACGAGTTAGCCAATATATTCTAGAAAAAGTGGTTTCCACCAAGCAAAAAGGCTGAGCTTAGGGACAAGATCTTTGAGTTCAAACAACTTCCGAGGGAACAACTATATGCAGCATGGGAGCGTTTCAAATATTATCTAACTCAATCTCCGACCCATGGATTTCCGGATGCTATCCTCACCGAGAAATTCTACAAGGGATTAGATACCATGAATCAAATTGCTGTCAACACTGCAGCAGGGGGATGCTTCATGGACAAATCATTTGTCAACATCACCAGGTTGCTCGACAAGCTTACTACCCACAACCAAGCTTGGCATTCTAGTGATAGTGAAACCCTGTCATATGGTAGTCCCTCTGCTGCCGCGGTGGCCAAAGAAAATCATGAGCGAGATCATGCTTTTGCTCAATTGCAAACCACCGTGGATTTATTATCGAAGAGGCTTATGGAGAAAGAAGCCAAATGTGTGAATGTTGTCGAGGAGATGCCACTTCATGCTCCCGGAATGTACCAAGTCTCTGAAGAAGCTTATCTAGAGGGGCAACCACAATATGAAGATGCGAATTATGTCAACAACTCGCAAGGGGGCTATCAAAGGCAAAATTATCAAGGTCCTGGTAATCACCCATGACAAAAGCCTCAACAACAATTTCAAGGGAACAATTATGGAAGAAATAATCAGGGCAATCCAAATCAAGGGAATTACAACAACTATAATTATGGCAACAAGAGCTCGAACCCCTACATCCCACCTAGGGGCAAGCATCTAATTCCTAATAGTGGAGAGATAATTCAGCTAACAACTCTGCTGGCAACACGCCTAATGATTCTGCAGAACTGAAAAGTATGATGCAGAAAATGCTAATGAATCAAGACAGAACAGAGAGCACAATCAAGGGAATGTCTCAGGTCCAACTATCTCATTCAGCTTCCATTCAGAAGCTTGAAGCACAATTTAGAGACCTTTCCCGAGAAGTGCATACTCCTCAACGGGGACAACTACCGAGTGATACAGTTCCAAATCCAAAAGGTAGTGGAGTAAACTCTGTGGAGAATGTACTTGCTATTAGCACCAGAAGTGGAAAAATACTTCAAGGTGCTAATAAAAAGGTGATTGATCTGGAACCAATTGTTGAAAAAGAAGAAGCGCAGCCTGATGTACCTGATGCTATTGTAGAGGAAGAAGCAGAGGAGGAAGTCCCTATTGTGGCTGAAGAGGATCAGAATCTTAAAAATCTCAAGGCACAAGGAGAAAAACAGGAAGGGGGAAAGGCAAAACTTTCCGGTGCTCTTCGCCCTTTGAGCCAAAGGCTAGTGAGAAAAACAGAAGATGAGAAGTGCTTGCGATTTTATGATCAACACAAGCAGTTGACAATGAACATTCCTTTCATGGACGCTGTCTAAGAAATGCCTGGCTTTGCTAAGTATTTGAAGGATCTTTTAACAAAGAAAAATAAGCCATTGAAACACGACACCTGTGGGTATCACTCACCGCGTTAGTGCTATTCTTTCCAAGACCACAGTGCAAACGAGGGAAGATCCTGGAGCATTCACAATTCCATGCACCATAGGGCAGCAAGATTTCGCCAGGGCTTTGTGTGATAACGGGGCGAGCATAAATCTTATGCCCCTGGAAATTTTCAAGAGATCGGGGCTAGCGATGCCAAGGACAACTACCATGAGGTTGCAGATGGCTGATATATCGATAAAAAGGCTAGTGGGGGTAGTTGATGATGTGCTGGTTCAAATCGGGAAATTCCTACTGCCAGTAGATTTCGTGATTCTTGATTGTGCTATTGATCAGGAAATTCCTATCATTTTGGGAAGACCTTTCCTTGCGACAGGGAGGGCTCTTATGGATTCTGAGAAGCACGAGATCAAGTTCCGGGTGAACGATGAGGAGGTGACTTTTCACGCTAGCAAAGGCATGAAATTACCTAGTCCTTATCAAAGTATTTCAGTCATAAACTCGGTTGATGAGGTGGATGAAGCAGTGGAATTTAAAATGGAGGAAGAATGCTTGAGTGAAGCATTATTGGCCATCTTGGTGAATTTTGATGCCGAACAAATGGAGGGATATAATGATACAGTGAATTCACTCACCGGTCTGGGGTCTTACTCTTATGAGCCCAAGAAACTGTCTCTTGATTTAGAAAAACGAAAAACTCCTCCAGCAAAACCACCAATTATTGAGCCACCGAAGTTGGAACTCAAGCAACTTCCATCCCATCTTAAATATGTGTTTCTTGGAGCAAAGGCTACTCTTCCAGTTATTGTGTCATCACTTCTGAATGAGGGCCAAGTTCAGAGACTCATCGCAGTCTTGAGGAAACATTTAAGAGCTTTGGGTTGGAGTATTGCATACATCCGGGGGATTCCCTCCGGAATTTGTGAGCATAGAATTCAGTTGGAGGAGGAAAGTTCACCAAGTGTTGAGCATCAGCGAAGATTGAATCCACCGATGCAAGAGGTGGTAAAGAAAGAGATTATTAAGTGGCTAGATGCTGGGGTGGTTTACCCAATTGCCAATAGTCCATGGGTAAGTCCAGTACAATGTGTGCCAAAGAAATGGGGCATCACTGTTGTCCCTAACTCAAAAAATGAGTTGATTCCGACAAGAACTGTCACCGGTTGGAGAGCGTGTATGGACTACCGGAAGCTGAACACGGCATCGTGAAAAGATCATTTCCCTATGCCTTTTATTGATCAAATGCTTGATCGGCTAGCTGGAAGGTCTTATTATTGTTTCTTGGATGGGTACTCAGGATACAACCAAATCAACATTGCATTGGAAGATCAAGAAAAGACTACTTTCACTTGTCCCTATGGAACATTCGCTTTCAGCCGGATGCCATTTGGTCTTTGCAATGCTCCGGCTACTTTCCAACGATGTATGATGTCCATATTATCCGACATGGTTGAAAACTTTCTGGAAGTATTCATGGATGACTTCTCTGTGGTGGGAGATTCATTCGATGAATGTTTAGACCATCTTGATTGGGTACTGCAAAGATGTGAGGAGACAAACCTCGTTCTCAACTGGGAAAAATGTCATTTTATGGTAAAGGAGGGAATTGTCCTTGGCCATAAGATTTCAGAAAGAGGGATTGAGGTTGATCAAGCCAAAATCGATGTGATTTCACAACTCCCTCCGCCCATTTCAGTAAAAGGAGTTCGGAGTTTCTTGGGACACGCCGGATTCTATAGGAGGTTTATCAAAGACTTCTCCAAAATTGCAAACCCAATGTGCAAACTCTTGGAAAAAGAGTCCAAATTCAATTTTGATGAGAAGTGCATCAAGGCTTTCGACGAGTTGAAGCTGAAGTTAACCTCCACACCTATTGTTGTGCCCCCGGATTGGTCACTGCCCTTTGAATTAATGTGTGACGCCAGTGGTCTTGCAATTGGCGCTGTGCTTGGTCAGCGGCTAAACAAGATCCTGCACCCAATTTATTATGCCAGCAAAACACTGAATGGAGCTCAATTGAACTATACAGTAATGGAGCAGGAACTACTTGCCATTGTTTATGCTTTTGAAAAGTTCCGAGCTTATTTGTTGGGTGCCAAGGTAGTGGTTCACACTGACCATGCTGCATTGCGCTATTTGATGGCGAAGAAGGATGCTAAGCCTCGGTTGATAAGATGGGTCTTGTTGCTACAGGAATTTGACTTTGAAGTCAAAGACCGAAAAGAGTCCGAAAATCAAGTAGCTGACCATCTCTCCAGACTTGAAGCACCAGGGAGACCGATTGATGTGCTGGATATTGATGACACTTTTCCGGATGAAAGAGTTGTTGACACCCAATTTTGTCCCGCCTCTCCTCCGAAATACCTATTTATGCTTCTAATATTTTTGGAAAAATTAAAAACATATATATTTATATTTTACTATAATTATTAGCCTTTTATCAATACCGGCGTTTCATTATTCTATTACAGTTACTAGCCGTCATCATCATCATCATTTATTATTATTATTATTATTATTATTATTATTATTATTATTATTATTATTATTAGTATTACTATTATTATTATTATTATTATAATAATAATTATTATTATTATTATAATTCACAATTTTTATCATTTCGGCATTTTACCAGCTTACGCACTCACATCGCATTTATGTTCGCATAATTAAATAATATTTTTATTTTGGATTTTCGAAATATTATTGCACGACTATTACAACGCCATTTTCTATTATCTAAGCATTAATAATTGCATATTTTATATTGAGCAATATTTTAACATAAGTTATTTAAATAGGTCTTTTATTTAAACGTAGTAGCCCAATCAACTCATACTATTTTCGGACCAATTCATTTTTAATTCAGCCCAACCCATTTTAATGCCCAATCCACATTTCAAATACCAGTCCAATATTTTGAAACGGACCAGCCCAACCCAATACACTACCCGACCCAGCCCACTACTACTAAAACCCTAAACTTCATCTTTAACAAAGAGAGAGAGAGAGAGAGAGAGAGAGAGAGAGAGAGAGAGAGAGAGAGAGAGAGAGAGAGGCCGCAGCTCTCTCCTCTCCTTTCCCTTTTCCTTCGTTCCCCTCCATTCTCTCTCCCACACTCCTCTCTGACACCCCCCATTCCCCTCTGCCGCTTCTGCCACTTCCACCTTCCTTTGTTCCCCACGCCTCTGCCATCCCCACGTTCCTTTTCCCTCTTCTTCACAAAAAAAAGAAAACCCTAGCCCAAACCCGAAATCAACCTATAAATATTCGTTTTCATCATCTATTAGTGAGATTTTTTTTTGGATTTAGGAAACCCCCCAAGAATTGAAACCTTAAAATCAAGAAAATCCCCTGAAAAACCATATCTTGAAAGATTGGAAATCCCTGGAAAAAATAAGTTTTCCCTACTGGCCTAAAATCCTCTACAAAATATTAGTTGTTTTTAGCAGTAACAATATCGCTGAATATCGATTCCAAAGATACTGTACATTTTATTCTCTTTCGCTGTTTTTGGATCCGAGAGGATACCAACTTCAGATTTGGTGGTGTTTCGAGGAAGATCGGAAGCTCGAAGCCTCACTTCGTTGCATCCGAAGAAGGTAATCCCCTGTCCCTTTTATTTCGCGTGTGTACCTTGTATTTTAGTTTAAATCGTCTGTCCCTATCTGTTGATATTAATTTTAGCATCAGTTAAGCATATTCCGCTGTCAAGTTTGGGTTTAATTTGTTTCAGAAGTATGTTTAGTAGTTCCATATAGTGAGACGTGTGTATATATCAGTCTTTGTTTAGTTTAATTCTGATTAAGTGTGCTTGATAGATTAGTTTAATCTTATGTTTAGCTAAGCACGTTGTGTTAGTTTGGTTAAGCTGGATTTTCTTTTAGACTGATGTGGGATTTGAAGCATGCCTATATATCTGTTTGATTATTGGGGTTTAAAGTCACTCATGATCACCTATCTGGATACAACATGATTATTTCCTCTACGATGTGTTGTTTGAATTCAATATTGCCTTCGTAGTGTTCTATTGACGATAAATATAACCCGTAAGCCTGTGAGATAAAAATGAATTTGCTAAGACTGAAATGACATTTATTTGCTGTGAGAGTGACCAAGACTGTTGTATGTTCCCTGTGGTCCTGTTTCAGAAGTATGAGGCCCATGATATAAATTCAGTTCAATTTGGTTCAGCTCTAAAGTCTCATAGTGTGTTGGAAAGACTCAAGAGATTTTTGAAATACAGCCTGTAGAATATGTGAATTCGTCTGGTATTCTGGGAAACTTGTGATGCAGGCTTGAAATCCTGTACTGGGCAGATATAATAGCTGTGTGAATAGTCATTTTCAATTTCTTATTCTGTGCACTAAAGGTTTAATTTACGGAGTAAGAATGCCTTAGTTTAACCTGAAATACTGTTGAGCCAGCCGTTTGATCTTATTGTGTTTGAACTCCAGTCAACAGTTATCTAGAGTTCATGTGTTGGTCAGTGCACATCTCAGGATCTTTATTTGTTAGGCTACATGAGGAATATGTAATTTCTACTTCTTTTACGGACTTGAATGTATGAAAAGAATTGTTATGATATGTATTGTGAACACTTCTAATTGCTCTTGTTTAAGAACTGAAAGTTGAACCTGGTTGAGATAGTTCGTACATAATTATGCCTTTTGATAGGTTCATCCAGTATAGTGTTTAATTAAATCAGTATGAGTTTTGAAGCATGTTAAAGTTCTTTGAATCTGTCCATGATGGAGTAAATTCAACTTGAAGTCTTCCCCTGAAGCTAAATTTAAGCACTGGAAAATAATCCTTGTTTGAATGAAAACACATGACCTAGGGACCTCAAAACTGGAAGCTTTGTTTCTAGCTTTGAGTAATCCTTCACTTGTTTCTTATGGAGGAGTGCAAACAAATTTATAAAGAATGCAATTATGCATGTAATTTGAATGTTGTTTGTTTAGTATCTCTCATGTCAGTTACGAACTCCTAAACTACTTTAAGCACTGATATCCTAAAGGAAACGAGGCTTTCCATTGACTTGAAGTGTCGCAAGTTCATGAAGTTCTTTTTTTTGAGTTATGGGAATGATTTATAGGCTGCGTATTGAAAGGCCAAATGTTGGTATCTAAAAGGAAAGAAAACAGAAATAAACAGATACTTCATTTGATGAGCCAACTTGTTGTTATGTGGCTACTATTTTTTTTTTCTTTTCTCTCTAACTGCCCACCCTTAAATAAGTGTCACACTTAAACAAGTTTGTTACTGCATTTTAAGAGTTGCTATCTTTGTGGTTGGTTGTTGTAGTTTGCCACTACATTTGGGGTAATCTACTACCGCATTTGTTTGTCTTGATTTGATGAGTGACTGCTGCATTTCAAGGAATGATGTTGCTAAACCCTTCTACTCTCCTTCTTCCTCTTTGCTATTATGCTACTGTTACGTGATATACATGGCACATACACAATATACACAAGCTACTTATTCTTTAGTTTACATTTTATATGCTTAACGTTATTCATTGATCACACACTAATCCTCTTTTTCTTCTTTCATTTTTTTTTTGCATGAACCTCACATACGAGTCCTTTGGACTCATCTCCTTCCGCCTTCGCTCTTGGGCCAAAGCCCAACGGGGGATACCGTACCGAGTCAAACCCCATCAGATACATCAATGGATTCTGGGCCGAGGCCCAGATAGCAGCAACAGCCATAGCAATTTTAAAAATACAATTGGGCCAAAGCCCAACAATGACGGGTTGCAACAGTTCAAAGAATGGGCTGAACCCATTCCATTTTATTTATTCCTCTATTTTATTATGTTAAGCATCTAATTTGTATTGCATGGCTAATATTTTGTTTTCTTAAGTTGGACGAACCTTAGTGAATTTAGTGGGTTTAGCTTTAGTATAATGGGTAGTAAATTTAAGAGGGATATTGACGTTAATTTCATAAGTATCACTCCTTTCTTCCCATGCTAAAATCATTTACAATGTCTAACATTTATTTTTATTTGAAATCGATTTACAAAATAGAATGATTATATATATTTTAAATGAAGAGAATCATATTTTATTCTTATTATCTAAACATTTCAAAACGTCATTAATATGCAAATATAAATTCAAGTATTAATTTTATAAATAACTCTTCAAGTTTGAATCAATCATATATATTTAAACCAAGCATAATTAAATAAAGTTTAAAAAAAGGAAAACTCATCATCTTTTGCATTCTATTTATGAAATAAGTCTATGATTTTCTACGCCATTACACTCATATGATGTAATTTTATTCTAAGTTTAAATTGGTTAGTTCTTTTCTTAAAAGCTTCTATTTATGTACGAATCATTACATTTTGCAAGTCTCATTTTTTCAAATAAAATTATTATTTTAAGCTTAACAACATTTATAAGTTTTATTTTTTTTAAGTGGACTACTATGTATTTCTTCAAGTTGATTTAAATAGCATCATTATGTTTTTCTTTAAAACCTCAACAACATTTACAACCTATTTTCCTAAGATTTAGGCATTATATTTAATCTGAATTAATTAACCTAAGTTTGGTCGGATAACCGTAAGTTAACGGATTCTAAAGGATGCCTAACCCCTTCCCTTTAGGATAATATAGAGCCCTTACCTAGAATCACACTGGTTAAGCAGACTATTAATTGAGGTTTAGTTTTAACTTTGCCTTAGTTAACCTCTAGGTGTCCTAATTCACCGTTAAATTAATTAGGTGGCGACTCCTTAAAACAAATAAATAGGAATCACCAATACGTTGTACTCTTAATTTAACCCGGTTAAAATGGGGTATAACAAGAGTCTTGGTCATCTCCAATGATGTGGCACCATGGTATGCCGATATTGCCAATTATTTGGTAACTGGCATCGTTCCTGAAGAGTTGAAGGCATATCAAAAGACGAAATTCTTGAGAGATTGCCGACAGTTTTATTGGGATGAGCCTTACTTATTCAGGACGTGTGCTGACAATATGATCCGGAGATGTGTGGCGGAATCTGAGGTGATGGATATTTTGAAGGCGTGCCATGATTCTCCGGTTGGTGGACATCACAGTGGAAATCGAACCGCAGGCAAGGGCTAGAGTGTGGCTAATACTGGCCAGCCATTTATCGTGATGCAAATATGTTGGCACGCTCCTGTGATAAATGCCAACGCCAGGGCACGATAGGTAGGAGGCATGAAACTCCGATGAATTTTGTTCTTGAGGTGGAGCTCTTTGATGTATGGGGAATTGTTTTTATGGGGCCCTTCGTGAGCTCCTACGGCCTAAAATACATTCTTGTTGCGGTGGATTATGTCTCTAAATGGGTGGAGGCAGTGGCCTTGCCTAACAATGATGGTAGGAGAGTCAATGCCTTTCTAAAAAAGAACATATTTACTAGATTTGGCACTCCTAGAGCTATTATTAGTGATGGTGGCTCTCATTTCTGCAACAAACCATTTGCTGATCTTCTTGAAAAATATGGCGTGCATCACAGGGTTGCCACTCCATATCATCCTCAGACGAGTGGTCAGGTTGAGGTCTCAAACAGAGAGATAAAAAGCATCTTGGCAAAGACGGTTAATGTAAATCGCACTGACTCGTCCAAAAAGTTGGATGATGCTTTATGGGCATATCGCACGGCATTCAAAACGCCTATTGGGACTTCACCGTATAAGTTGGTATTTGGGAAGGCATGTCATTTGCCTATTGAGCTTGAGCATAAAGCCCTTTGGGCATTGAAAAAGCTGAACATGGACAGGCATGAAGCAACAAAACTGAGGTTGTTTCAAATCAACGAGATGGATGAATTTAGGTACAATGCCTATGAAAGTGCAACACTGTACAAGGAGAAGATGAAGTACTATCATGACTCGAAGATCCTAAAAAGGGATTTCTGCCAAAGGATTTGGTCTTGTTGTACAATTCATGCCTAAAGTTCTTTCTGGGCAAGTTAAAGTCTCGGTGGTCTGGTCCTTTTGAAATCGCAAGTGTTTCCCCGAATGGAAGCGTCATTGAGGTGAAATCCGAGGATGGCACTCGGACTTTTAAGGTGAATGCACAAAGAGTGAAGCATTACCATTGGTGTATTGATGATGGTAAGGTCGTTGATAGGTATCATTTGAAATACGATTCCTGAACTCGAAAATGAGGTATCACGTCGAGCTGTGACGTTAAACCAAGCGCTGTGTGGGAGGCAACCCACATTTACTGCTTTGTAAGTAATTTAAATTTTGTATTTTCCTTGTGTTCTTTTGTGTTTTTTATGTGCTAATGTGGTAGGATTTTGAGAACTGAAGAGGTCAAATAACTGCTGAGTTTTTCCCAGACGAGACGCTCCACGTTACGGCCCGTAACTCATGTTACGGTCTGTATCATGGAGCGTAACAAACAAAAAGAAAAATAAAAAATCACTGAAGGATGGGGAAAGAATGATACGGTCTAAGATATGGACCGTCACACATGTTACGGTCCGTAACACAGGACCGTAACTTGGTAAAATAATTCTGGGCATTCACTGGAAATTTCGCACCCGTTACACCAGGTAATACGGACCGTACCACGAGTTACGGTCCGTAGGCTGTAATGCCAGATCATTAATGAAAATGGGAAACTGTGTCGTTTGGTTGACCGTAACACGTGATACGGTTCGTATCCCATGTTACGGTCAGTAACAGGGAACGTAACCGTCGGGCATGTTTAAATACATGAACCGACGGTTACAAAATTATAACCGGTGCCTTAAAACTTTTTAAACTCCCTCTCCCCATACTTTCCCTCTTCTCTTCTTCACATCCTCCTCTCTTCATCTTCCATTCTCCTCCATATTTCTCTAAATCTCATTGTTATTTTCTTGTCAAAAATCACTGCTTTATATTTCGAGTTTCGTCAAATCATCGCCAACGATCAGGTATCACCATGTCTTAACTCTCTTTCTTCTTTTATCGAGACGAATGCTATGATCTTCATGCGTGAATTCATATGATATCTGTTGAAATTAGTGTTTTGACTGTGTTGATTTAGTTTGAATTCCCATTGATTAATTGTGCGGGGTTTGACAATGGATGGGGGTTGGGATTGGTATGTGTGCTATTTGCAAGATTCGTGGGCACAAGCATATTGTTTCCCACTGAATTGGAGGGCATTCCGATTGAAAGTTTCATTCGTGAAATTACTAAATCGGTTTGCCCACCAACTGTTCGATAAAAGTCCCCAATGAAAACTTTGGTAAAACCGGGTGAAGTCTGAGTAATCCGAGGCATGTGAGGGGATAAAATATTGTTTTACAACATACCCATGGAGCATTAAGTCGAAAAACTTGGCCTCGTGCTTAAAATGAGAAAATTTGGCCAAGTCATTTGTTTGTTAATCTGTTGCCCGTCATTCTATGTTACGGACCGTAACGTGTGTTACGGACCGTAACATCGTACCGTAACACCGATAATTTCCATGAAAACTCTCTGGAAATTTGGCGGATGTTACGGTGGGATGTTACAGACCGTATCCTATGTTATGGACCGTAACATCACATCGTAACACGATGATTTCCATGAAAACTTTCTGGAAATTTGAGAGACGTTACGGTGAGGTGTTACGGACCGTAACAGGAGTGACGATCCGTAACATCATACCGTAACACCTCTCAAATTTCCAGTAAACCTTCTGGAAATTTTGGTCGTGTTACGACTCAATGTTACGGACCGTAACGCGTATGACGGTCCGTCGACTGTGTTACGGTGCTAATTGAACCAATACACTGTGTAATTGAATAGCGTCTCGTGTATTATATCTAACTTTACCTTACACAGGTATGGGTAAACCACGGCAAGTAAAGAAGGCTTCACCTAAGGTTGCGAAAAAAGGAAAAGGTCGTGCTGCCAACAAAGTAACCTCAAGGCTGCGTGATGACGATCTAATCAAGGACGCCAGGACTACAAAGCGGCCAGTCGCACCTAGCAGGCCAGCCCTACCAGTCGCACCCAGCCGGCCAGACCCACCATCAGAAAGTTCCTCCTCAGCTGAGTTCGTCGAGTTCGTCGAGCCAGAGTGAACCCCGGCAGGCTGCCACCCCACCATCTCCGCAGTTCCATCCATCTCCGCTGCCTAGAGTTTAGATCCCTTTGAGTGAACACATGCTGCAAGTCTGCAATGGTCAGTGTACACCTCACAATGGACACCTTACAAATAGTGCCTCCAGATTTTCAACGCGAACACCACCGCTGCCAATTCTAAGTCATGAGTAGGATAGCTCTTCTCATGCACTTTCAACTGCCGAGAAGCATAAGCAAGCACCTTCTTTTCCTGCATCAAAACAACATCCAAACCAGAACGTGAAGCATCATAATAAACAACAAAATCTTTGCCCTCCACGGGCAATGCTAGAATAGGCGTTGTAGTCAACAATGTCTTGAGCTTTTGAAAGCTCTCTTCACACTCGTCAGACCATTGGAACGGTAACTCTTTCTGAGTCAAACATGTCAATTGAGAAGCAATAGAGGCGAGCCCTTTCACAAATTGATGACAATAGCTAGCCAGACCCACGAAACTACGAATTTCGTTCACTGATATGGGCCTAGCCCACTGCCTGAATTTTCTGCGGATCCACCATAATACCCTCTCTCGAAATTACATGCCCCTAGAAGGACACAGAAAACAACAAAAAATCACACTTGGAGAACTTAGCATGCAACCTCTTCTCTCGCAATACGCTAAGAGCAATCCTTAGATGTTTCTCATGCTTTTCCTTACTTCTAGAATACACCAGGATATCATCAATGAACACTATTACGAAAGAGTCTAAAAAGGGCTTAAACACATTGTTCATCAAATCCATAAACGCAACTGGGGCATTTGTTAGCCCGAAAGACATAACCAAGAACTCATAGTGTCTATACTGGTCCTGAAAGTTGTCTTAGGAACATCCTCTGCCTGAATCTTCAACTGGTGATACCGTAACCTTAAGTCAATTTTAGAGAACACAGAAGCTCCCTGTAGCTGATCAAACAAGTCATCAATATGGGGATGGGATACTTGTCTCGGACAGTTACCTTATTCAACTGACGATAATCAATATACATACGTATAGACTCATCCTTCTTTTTAACAAACAACACTGGAGCACCCCAAGGAGAGGTCCTCGGGCGAATAAACCCCTTACTCAAAAGATCTTACAACTGTTCTTTCAATTCCCTGAGCTCTGCTGGCGCCATCCTATAAGGTGGAATAAAGGTAGGACGAGTCCCTGGGTCTAAATCAATCTGAAAGTCAATGTCATGGTCAGGTGGCATACCTGGCAAGTCCGGGGGGAGCACATCCGTAAACTGGCGTATCACTGGAATCGAATAAATAGATGGATGCGTTGGTATCACAGTTATGTGCCAAATAAGCTATACAACCCTTCTCCACTAGCTTCCTAGCACGAACAAAGGATATGATTTTCTTAGGGAGGGGACTAATGTTACCCTTCCACTCAAGTCTAGGTGCCCCGGGCATAGCTAAGGTAACGGTTTTAGAGTGACAATCAAGAATTGTATAATGTAGGGACAACCAACTCATGCCCAATATGACACCAAAGTCTACCATATCCAGGATCATTAAATCCGCCCAAGTTTTATATCCCGTAAACGTAATCGCACAAGAAGGGTAGACACTATCTACCACCACCGAATCCCCAACCGGAGTAGACACATAAATAGGGGCATCAAGAGTATCACACATCATATCCAAACCCACAGCAAAATATGTAGACACATAAAAAAAAGTAGAGCCCGGATCAAATAAAGCAGAAGCCATCCGGTCATAAACTGAGATAGTACCTGTGATGACAGCATCGGAGGCCTCAGCCTCGGGTCTACCTGGGAAAGCGTACAAATGACCGCGCCCTCTTATAGCCTATGAACCACAGTGATTACCCTGTCCAGTCGGAGCCCTGCCCCTACCGGTCTGCTTTCCACTTCTGCCTGCCTGAGGACAACCTCGGTTAGGCTGGGCGCTACCCTTACGCGTGGTGTGACCGCCCCGTCCTGCCAGTGGATGGTCCTCACCTCCTCTATCTGGTGCAAATGGAGCTCGAGGAGCCTGATACTGAGTCCCCTGTTCACCCTGTCTGAGTCAGGGGAAATACCTCTTAATATGCCCTACCTCACCATACTCGTTACACGCACAGTCCAGCGTAGGTTGTTGAACAGATGCTGATGAAGCAGTATAACCCCCATGCTAACCTGAAGACTGATAATTTTCCATTGATGGGCCCCCAGCAGACACCTGCTTAGCAGACTGAACCGGACGTCTTGAATACACTTGCAAACTCTGACCCCTCGAGAAAGAGTTGCTGAAATTCCCACCCCTTCGGGCTTTCTTCTCTATCTTCTTTGCATGACTCTCCTATCTAATCCCCTCAACAACACGAACATACTCCACTACCTACTGGAATGAAGCCCCAGTGGCTACAAGCTGGAGAGCTAATATTTGAAGTCTAGTGTTCAAGCATTTCACGAAACGACTGATCCTCTCCTTCTCAGTAGGCAGCAACTGAAGATCATATCGGGACAAAGAATGGAAACGGGACTCGTAAACAGCAACATATGAGTTTTCCTGATCAATCTTAGCAAACTCATTATTCCTTCGGTCCCTCAGAGTACGCGGGACATACTTGTCAAGGAACACTGAATAGAACTGAACCCAAGTCAACCGAGGTGACCCAGCTGGCCTGAACTCCACATATGCCCTCCACCATAGCTTGGCATCACCCATGAACTGGAAGGTCACAAACTTAACCCCATACTTGTCTACAGTCCCTATCTTGTGGATCCTCTCATGACAATCTATAACGAACTCATACGCATCCTCTAACTCAGTACCATAGAAAATTGGAGGCTTCATTTTAGTAAATCTCCAAAATAAATCATGCTCTTCCCCAGTCATCACCGGTCGTGCAACTGGCCTCGGAAAAGCCTTAAAACTAGGAACTTCATCCAAGCGAGGTGCCACTGCTGCGGCATGCTGAACTCCCGGAGCCTGAACTCTATCCGGACCTGGGGCTGCTATCCATACGCCCCTACCTGCTGGAACGGCCGGTATAGCCCCGGTCTACACTAACCCATGCAACTAATTCGGCACCTGCGCCATCGCATCCGGTATGTCTGGAGCAGCTACAGCCCCTGGCGGAACTGGCACTGTTGCTGGCTGGGCTGGTGCGGCTGCATCTCCTGCTGCCTCATTAGGAGCCACTGGAGGCACAGGGTTAAGTTCTGGGACTCCGCCCCCAGCCGGTACCGCCCCTCTGCCTGCTCCCCTACCTCCACCTCTGCCTCTGGCTACTTCCGCGCGTGTTCTCACCATCTGCGAGAGAATGAAGGATAGTCAGATACCAATTTAAATCATCAAGATACCAATTGGAATCAAGTAGTACGAAAGAAAGAAAGAAAAGAGAATTTTCCTAGTGTCCGGTAGCCTCTCGAAGATAAGTACAGATGTCTCCGTACCGATCCGCAAGACTCTACTAGACATGTCCTTGTACGATGAGATCAATGAACCTAAAGCTCTGATACCAACTTTATCACGACCTAACCCGCCATGATTGACACCCTCCCTAACTTCTAGTGGGCAAACCAATACGTAAGCCATCTATTCATTCAAGTCTATTTTTATATTAAACAATTCAATAGTTATTAATCATTCAAGCACAAGATAAATCAAATTTAAGTCATGCCATAAAATAATGGAGTAAATGCGGAAGTTCTAACTATTACGATCCCAAAATCCGAAAGTCACCATACAAGGACTCTATTCCAAAGCATGTCTAAGAAATGTAAGTTGTCTAAATAAATAACCAACAATGTCTGGAATAGAAATAGACATCATAAAAGAAGATCTTCGGGTGGCCTGGCATGGATAGAAGCTCACCCTAAATCAATCAGCAAACGGCCTCAACGCTAGATATGAGGTAGGGTAGCAGTCTGTGGATCACAATCTGCACTCAAAAGAATGCAGCAAGGTAGTATCAGTTCAAACACTATGTACTGGAAGATATCATAGGCCGACTAAGATTAGTATCATGCATACATCACAAAATCAATAAAATAGACAAGCCAGTCAACAACACATAATCAATAACCTAATAACAAGTCAACCAAGGATATCAAGAATCGAATCGACGGAAGCAAACAACAGAAATAGTCTACCAACAACAACCAAACACACGCTGTACACACATGCTAACTGATGTCATTGCTTAGTTGTCATGACCTGCAGGGGACCCATGGTATCCATGTACCACTCGTTCCGGATACTCATCGGACCCAAGCCATAAATCCTCCGCTCCGGAAAGAACCTCAGACGCGGACCCACATAATGTACCACTCATTTTAGAAACGAACCTCGGACCACAAGCTCATAATCTAGGTCACATCCTCACCCCGGTCAAATGTACCTTATCATATATATACATTAGTATTTCTTGTCCTCTTGTTTTCAATAAGCGAATTCATTTTGTATCCCAATTTCACCGAGAAGATCATATTAACTTCTCACCATAATAACATCAAACTGTAGGTTCAAACACAATGAATAGTGGCACGAAGCCCACACAGTCACTCAATCAATTGTATATTGGAGTTCAACCACACACACATCATGTTTGAAGACTAGACATGCTTTCTCCTTTCAATTCACAACATATACAATCAACTAATCAAAGTCTAACTCAAGTAGACCGTAACCTACCTCAACTGTAGAGATGGAACAATACAAATCACTCTGCTATAGCCTTTTCCTTCCGTAAAGTCTCGGAACGCTCAAAGTATAGCAATTAGAATGCTCAATAAGTCATAATTATCTAGTCACAAAATCAATTCAAGAACACCCTTCCCTTTAGTCGCATTCTAATGGGTGAATGATTTATAGGTGTCAATCAACCTAACATTTGCCTTAGCAACCACCAATTATCAATTTATAAGGCTATTTAATCCAAACATCTATTACAAGCAGTTTCCATGGTCAAGCTACCATTTTTATGAAACCCTAAGTCTCAATTTAATTAGTTCATGACTCTAATGGTTCAATTCTTGATTAAAAGGAGTTAACCCAAGACATTAGATGATAAACACACAATAACAATCATAACCCATCAATTATCGAGAGTCTATTATGTTTTGTTACTATTTCTAATTCACCATTGTAGACCCATGAAAGGGATAATAATAATGAAGATGATAACGTAATGATGGAAGGAGTGGTTGAGACTTACCTCTTAAGGTTATTCTTGACCTAGATGGGAAATTCGCCCTAGATTCTTGTGGAGACTTCTTTTGGAGTTTTATGAATAAAGAATTCGGATCTAAGTGTTTAAAACCCGACTACTGTTTTCCGTCGACCACTACAACGGTCGTTATGCTGCTGCGGCGGTCTCGCTATAACGGGTAAGTGCCCGCCGTAGCGGACCATAACAAACTTGTCCCTCCACCGTGGGGAGCCTGGACCCGCTGCAGCTGTTCCGCTACAACGGTCCAATGCCCGCCATAGCGGACGCCCTGATTCCTAAATGATCGCGGCGGCGAAAGGGCCGGCCGCTACAGCGGTCTTGCCGCATTGGTACACCCCCCGCCACAGCGGTACTACTGAGGCAGTAAGCTTGTAATTTTCACAGGTTTTCAACTCTACCACCCAACATTTCATCCGAGGCCTCACAAATACAACAAAACTTGCACATTGATACATAAACACCATACAGACTCACCCGTGGCCTTGGAATTCCCAACGGAGCTCTAATTCCCTACGTCACCCCCCAATAGGCTCAACACAATTAAACAACAATCACAAATAAGTCAAGTTTTCAATTCTTAGACTTATACAATCGATTTTCTATTAGCTCGTTCTACCCTTGGGAAGGTTCTATTTGGTGGGGTGATCCTATATTTTCCTTAGCGATTGGGAGGGTCATTACATAAATAGTCTAAGTCAATTCCATAAATAATAATAAGTACAAAAATACTAGTCATAATACAACCCAAGGATGTGAAGTCAGTAGTCCAAGAACATCTACTCAAACCATGTTTAGAGATAGTACATCTGTCTGAAACATAAATAAATATTCTCTAATGGTTAGAGTAGTAGACAATAGAAGATAAGAGTCCAAGGCTGTAGGCTGGAAGATGGCTCACCCTCAGAATCTCGGTCAAATAGCCTCAAGGCTAGAAATGAGGTTTCGGTGAGGTCCTGTCTCACAATTCGCACTCAGAAAAGGGTGCAACAAGGTAGTATCAGTACGCACACATACTGGTAAGCATCATAGGCCAACTAAGATTAGCTCACGCATGTAAAACATAGAATCAGACAAGATAAGCAGACAGGCACAAACATCCACACAATTCACAAATGATCAATAACCGAGTCATAGCCTATGTTGTAGCACCTAAACACAAGTCTGCCAAGTCTTTCTCTATTCCTCATAATAGCCACCATAAGTACAACCAGAATCCAATTAATAGAAGTAAAATGAGATGATCAAATATGCAATGCAATGAGATGGATGTCAATGCAATACAATGGCTAATAACACAACCTGTACACACATGCTCCGGATGAAATCTCGACATCTCGGCAGTCATGACCCGGGGGACCCATGGTGTCCATGTACCAATCACTCCGCACAAAGCCCAGAGGTGACTTCTATAAAACTAGCCACTCCACATAAAGCCCAGAGATGACTTCCTTATTTCATTTTCTATCATATGTTTCCAAGTCCTTTCCTATCAATTGTTCCATAGTTCTTTCATTACGCTATTTTCCACAACAGTTTCATCATGCATGAATGTATGAATGTAAGAATGAGATAGCAATGAAACCAAGCCAATGAGTATGCTATGGAGATTACAAAGCACCATAACCCATAATAAGACTGGCATAAATCATAACAACTATGGAAAATGGAAACAACATAGAGTTCAATCATCATAGTGGATCTATCACCTCACATCCCCCAAATCACAATAAAAAGTACACCCTATGTCACAAAACATAAAATAACGGCGACAAGCCCACATAATCAAAAGTCATACCAACCTAAGAGATCATATCCATCCCAACATCATGTCCGGAGACCCAATCATATGTTTCACTAATCAAAGTCTAACTAAAGTAAGTCGTAACCTACCTCAAATGCAGAACAAGAGCCACGTACTACCCCACCTTACCTTTACCCTTCTGAAATGCTTTAGAACGATTGAAGTCTAATATTAACAATGCTAAGTAAGTAAATGACCACAACAAGCCAACTAATTGAAAAGAGAAACGGGGGGATAAATACTTCAAAATACCCAAAATACCCGTACCGACTCACGAGGGTAAAATCATAAAATAAGGGTGAAATTACACTACCCATAGTCTCATTAGTCATAATCCTTAATTTCATGAAGTTCTAACCACAATTGGTCCTTCAATTTCATCAATTAAGCCAAAACCCCCAAATTAGTAAGAACTCTAAATTCATGAATTGATTCTAGAAGCCAAGAGAGATTCAATCCAAGAATCTATTAATCCACAGTTATAGATGATAGAATCAGTTTTTAGAACAACAATAACCGATTAGATTAGAGTGTTTAATGATTAATGACCTAGGTTCCATAACCCATCACCCTCAATAACCCTTTACCACCATGGATACTAGTAGAGGATAGATAAATGCAAGATTAAGGTTTAAGAACTTACCCCAAAATGATTCCACCAAAAGCTCTCTTAAAATTGCCCCCAATGCTCTTTAGACTTAGGTTTTTGGTGAATGAAACTAATGATTCGAAATTAGGAACGAAAATAGGGATTCTCGTTCAGCGCTCCTCACTGGGCGGACCATTTCTGCTCCTGCGATCCCGCCTCAGCAGATTCCCATCTGCTGGGGAGGAATTCATTAATTACATCATGGTTCCGCTCCTGCGGACCAAGGCCCATTGGGGCGGATCCGCAGGGGCAAATAGCCTCCACTGAAGTGAGACACCAGAACTAGAAATTTTCTGGTTACACCAAGTCTCAACCCAAAACTCCGACAACCATCCGGGACATCCCGGTGACAATTAAAACATGCAGACACAAGTAAAAATATGCTACGAATCCATCCGTGACCTCAGAATTCTCAACAGAGGTCACGTTGACTCGGTCAGTCCCCAAACGACTAAAACTATGTTTCCAATCAATTACCCAAAACGTACCCGAAAGCCTCGAGAATCGAACCATCCACCCCACCAAGTCATAAACAACACTCCGGACCTCACGAAATTGATGGAATTCTGAAAAAGGTCCGTTTACCCAAAAGTTAACTATTGGTCAAACCCTTTCACTTAAAGGTTCTAATTCTTTCCATTCTTTCTAGAATCTCCCGATAACTCGGGATTGGGTCAATAGGGGTAAAATAGTCAAAACACGCATAACGACCGAACAGGTCATTACATCAGATACCAATTGAACAACTATTCATCCTTAAACCGTTGAACGGGCAAGGAATGACACGAAGGAAAGGTACCTGACTGGGTGAAAAGCTGGGGATATCTACCATGCATATCAGACTCGGTCTCCCAAGTGGCCTCCTCGTCTGGACAATGCTTCCATTGAACCTTCATCGAAGCTATTTCCTTTGCCTCTGTTACACCTCGTAGTTTTGTATGTTAGGATTCGTCATATGTTAGTTGTCCTAGTCTTGGACCTCGAGATTATTTTCGAGGTTATACAATATTAGACATGCCTATTGTTACATCTCGCATTTTCATTCAACATATACACGAATAAGTTGAGGTTGACGAATGCACTCAAACATGAGACATGAGATTTGGGAAAATAAAAATGAGGTGCTTGCTTACCAGACGTGCCTGTTTCAACTACTTACTTCCCGTCCTACTTGCTTGAGCTATTTGATACGTATCTTAGCTACGAATTAAGAATGAGACACGTGTTAAATTGAACGGACCAGCAAGTGATGCCTATTAATAAAGAAAGTAGGTGTGTCACCTACTAGCAAAAATGAAAGGCTAAGTTTAATCCACCCAAAAAGGGATCAAGGGGGTCGGCCAAAGGGAACCCTTTTAAAGGGGTTTATCATATCTTTTTCCTTCATTATTTTCCAGATTCTAAGACACTAAAATAAACCCCATATGCTCTCTCTACAAACTGTTCATCCCAAAACCTAAGGAAATTCTCAAGAAAACCCTCTTCTTTCTTCAATAAGATTGGAGGATTAGTTCTAACCATGAAGAACCCAAGCAAAGGAGGCTCATTCTTCTCCAAGGCAAGTTGCTGCCCTTGTTTTGTCCCTTGGAAATATGATTTAGGTAAGAAAGTCCTCTCTTCTTTATGTATTTAAGTTTATCTAAGTTTTAGTTAGTTTGTGCGGTGAAAAATTTGTGAATTAGAGGCTGGAAATTAGGTGGAGATTGTTGTGGTGTTACGAACTGCTTGGAGTAGAATAATGTTATCATATGGTTGGTTCATGTAAGGATTGACTCAAGTATATTGTGGTTAAGCTTATTGGAGTCTTAACTAGGTTGTGGAAATAAGAATTGATGAAGAAATGACTTGAAAATCTATTTTGAGTTACTATAACTTTCTGGGCTGTTATGAGGTCATTTTAATATTGTGTTATGGTTGAAAATTAGTAAGAATGATTAAATACATTGTGTTTAATCTTGTTAACAAGCTCTGGAAGGAAAGGGGTTTAAAATTATAGTTTATTTAATCATAACCTGAGCTTGCCGCTCATTGTACTATTGTTAGAATTGTTCTTACGTTGTTGAGGGGCTGAATAGATGGGATTGGTTGTTGATATTGGAAATATTGTTATTTGGTGCTGTTTTGGATTTGGGAAGTAAGGAAATGTAGGGGAAGTGCTGCCCAATTTTTCATAAGAGAGCTACTAGCTTAGAAATGTGTTTTGAAGTTCTTCCATGACATTAATCATAGCTTTAATGTCTTGATGTAAGTTGAAGTACTCCGGGCAGTATATATATATATATATATATATATATATATATTGAGTCTTTGATAAGCAACAAAGGTATGTTAAGGCTTTCCTTTCTTTCTCCTTGGCATGAATCTTATGAAAAGAACAAAACGAACGAATGAAAGTTATCCATAATGATCCCATTCTTAGAAAGCTTATGTTTCTTTGGATTTCTGATGATGTTATTGCTTTACTTCCATGATTCTTAAGTTAAATTTTAATCATTGATTCAATAAAGGTAAGACATGTTGACGATGCTAGCTCCATAACGATATTCGGAGGTCACCGACCTTACGTCACTCCGAAAGGCCCAAAAGTTATTCTTATGAGTCATTCACGCATTGTATATATATATATGTATACACTTACTTTACTACACCGAGTCGCGCTATAGTCGGTAGGGTATGGCACCTATTGTGCACACTACTGCAGCTGGATACGGATAACACCGAGCCTGTCATGGTCGTGTAAGGATAACACCGAGCCTATATTATAAGGCCGAGTACGATATTATTCATACATGTATATGGTTTTCAAAGATGCATGCACATGATACGCCCTTAGAGGCACTCTCAGTTATATAGCGTTATACAAATGCATTCAGATGCTAAGGTTAGTTCCTTACAGACTTATGTCATTCTTACTGTCATTTTTACATTACTTTCTTACCTTACATACTCGGTACATTATTTGTACTGACTCGACTATTGCTTGGGGGGCTGCATTCATGCCCGTAGGTTCAGGTAGACAGACGGACGGTCTAGCTCAGTAGGATCTCTATTCAGCGGTAGTTGGTGCACTCCAGTTGGTTCGGAGCTGCTGTCCATTTTGGTATGCTATTTTTCTACAGCTTTGTACTCTTATAGAGGTCTATAAATAGTCGTATGTAGTTGGGATGTTATGTAGCCTTGGTGGCTTCTGTTTTTGTTGTACAGTTGCTTACATATATATACATGTACCTATGTCTTTAATGCATGATTCCTTATGTTTTTCACACAGAAGTTAGTATAATACAGCTATGAGCCATATATGGGCCACCCTTTCCATCTAATGAGATCTAGACGCATATATAGGAGTGTCTGACGGGTAGAGCTCGGGCACTCATCATGACTCATCGATTTAGGTCGTGACAACCTCAACTTTCGAACCTCTCAATCCAAAATAGCTATCGGCTCCTTCTCAAAAGACAAATTCTGATTAAATGGAACTGAATCCCACTGAATGATATAAGAACTGTTCGAATGATATTTCTTCAACATAGACACATGAAACACTGAGTAAACACTTGACAAACCTGCAGGTAATGCCAACTTATAAGCTACCTCTCAAATGGGTCAATGAACCTAGGGCTAAGCTCGCCCTTCTTCCCAAACCTCATCATACCCTTTATGGGCGAAACCTTCAACAAAACTTGCTCTCCAACCATGAACTCAAGATCTCGGACCTTCCGGTCCGCATACTCTGAGGTGCTAGAAGCTTCTCCTGAACCACTTTCACCTTATCCAATGACTCCCTCAAAAGATCGGCACCCCAAGGTCTTACCTCAAAAGCATCAAACCAGCCAATCGGAGGTCGGCATCTCCTCCCATATAACGCCTTTAATGGAGCCATTTTAATACTCGAATGATAGCTATTGTTGTATGCAAACTCTTCCAAAAGTAAGAACTGGTCCCAATGACCACCAAAGTCGATCACACAAGCTCGAAGCATATCTTCTAAAACGTGAATCATCCGCTCCGAATGACCATCTGTCTGAGGGTGAAAAATTTACTGAGATCCAATTGAGTCCCCAACTCGTCCTGTAAATTCCTCCAACAATGAGACATAAACTGAGTGCCGCTATCTGAGATAATGAAAATGGGCACTCCATGCAATCGAACAACCTCACGAATATAGATCTTAGCCAACTTCTCTGCAGTGTAGGTAATCTTGACTAGAATGAAATGTGCCGACTTAGTCAACCTATCAATAATAGCCTAAATCAAATTGAACTTGCCTAAGGTCTTCGGAAGACCAACAACAAAATCCATGGCTATCCTCTTCCGCTTTCACTCAGGAATAGGCATCCTCTGAAGCGTACCTCCCGATCTCTAGTGCTCATACTTAACCTGCTGCCAATTCAAACAATGAGAAACGAACTCAACAATATCATGCTTCATCCTACCCCACCAATAGTGCTGTCTCATAAATCTTGGTAGCACCAGGATGAATATAATATCTAGAACTGTGAACCTTCTCTAAAATCTAGTTGATTAAGCCACTAACCCAAGGGACACAAACACGACCCCTAATCCTTAAAACCACCTCACCATCCAGAATGGCCTCTCCACTCAACACTTTGTCACGAATCTTGCACAACTTAGCATCCTCAAACTGCTTTGCCCTAATCTGATCCAGAAGCGACGACCTAGCCTCAACACAAGCCATTACTCTACCAGAATCTGAAATATCAAGTCGCACCAACCCAATTGCCAAAGCCTGAACATCCCAAGCCAAAGGCATCTCCTTAGATACCAATTTGAACCAACTAGATAACTAATTTGAATCATGTAGCACGAAGGAAAGAAGGTTCCTACTATCGCATAGCCTCTCGAAGATAAGTACAGACTTCTCTGTACCGTTCCGTAAGACTCTACTAGATATGTTATTGTATAGTGAGATAGGTGAACCTAGGGCTCTAATAACAACTTGGCATGACCCAACTAGCATAATCGTGATGGCACCCACACTAACCCCTCTGGTGGGCGAACCATCCCCTTAATAAATTACTTATTCAACTTAAAAAATAACATAAATAGCAAGACCAATAATAAATAGTATAAGTCAATGCCATAAATAATAATAAGTGCGGAAATACTAGTCATAATACAATCCAAGGACATAATGTCACTAGCACAAGAACATCTTGATAAGATCCTAGATGGGAAACTCTAGAAATCAAATAAAACAAAGCGGAAATTGAAATGACAGATTAGAATTGGGGATGAGGGAATTAGAAGATAGAAGCTAGACCCTTTGAGTAATGATTCTATGGACAAGATTGGGTATATGAAACCCAATCCCTTCCAACTGGAATTCAACCCTAGAACCTAACCTAATTGAATTCAAAAGAAGAGTCAATTGATTCCACAAATGAGCAACACACTATGAACTCAATGGATGAAGGATTCAATTAGCAACTAAGAAATCACACTTAGTCAACCAAAAAATCTATCATTAACACTAAGCTAAACAATCTCTCAAACATATAGTTTTTATCAGTATTCAAGGTTTGGTCTAAAATGAAAGACTAAGGCATCTATTTATACTAGGCCTATTACAACAAAGACCTAAAGTGGCACTTTACAAAATCAAACCCACATGAGGCCTTTAATACTCCTCATGCCCAATAATTGCATTTATAGCCTCAATTTACACCCTTAGCCTTGAATTGTATTCCTAGCCATGAGTTGTAACCTTTAGCCATGAATTGCACTTCTAGCCCACTTTGCGCTCCTAGCCACTTTGCGTAGTAGCCTCTTCCCTTGTGGTTTCCTCTCCAATCTTCTCCAAAGCTATCATCCAAACGTCATATGCTCTCTTATGTAGGTACACAAAAGGGTCCAACATTACTCTTAGTATCCACATGCATGGGATGTAAGTTCTTGAGAGATTTGTGCCATTTGTGCTATTTGAGATCATATCATCCTCCCCATCTTGAAAAAGATTCATCCTCGAATCTCTACCCTGCAAAAGCATAGGGAAGACAAATAACAACACGGACCACTTAACACGAGGGTTAGTACATAAGATAGGAACCTTATAGTCATGCCAAGGACACACAAACTTGTGGTACAACTAAGTATCAATGACTGTCATCAATAGAATTTCCACACATGAGGTATCAAGAAGTTGATTCCTCCACACATCATGAGGCCAAATAAAGACAAGAAACCAATGGTCCTAAAATAAGAAGTATGGAATGCTACATTGGTTCTAGAAGATATGAAACACATTAGATCCTCATTTCCTAAACAAGATAGACCCTTTTTATGAGTGAAACATCTAAAGCAAGGTCATCCCAACCCAAAATTCAGTTCATTGAACTAGTTCCATCCCAAAATGGTCTCACTACAAAATCATGAAAGGAGAATAAGACACCGGGGTTATAGACAAAAACATGTCCCAAGTCATTTTTCATATATCCTCCATGTAGGTCAAGTATTAATTTGAATAACATCACAAGAAGAGAATCACATGCAAAGAGATGGTAAGGAAAGACATCACACAATAAATGAATAGTAATTTTTAAACAAGTTATACTGTTCCTTTTAGGACAATCCTTTCCAACAAATATGTTATATTCCCTCAAGAGGAGGTTCCCATCACAAGAAAAAGGGTCATCATTAACTAGCAACGAACCACCATGTTCCATAAAAGACAAAACTTTATCCTTACTCAATTGACTATTAATCACCACATGTTCCTCGAAGTTCATTAGAGTATAAGGATTAGCTTCTTTTACCTCGGTCAAGTTCCTTGCATTGGCTTTCCTCTTTGGAAAAAGGTTGGACTATTTCACCTTCCAAAGGAACTTGGGAAATTTCGGGCATTGTTTCTTTGGAATGATCATTCACATGAGTACGTACAAAATAAAGAAGACAACTAAAAGATATAGAAAGGTTAGAGGGGCGAGCATGAGTTGGTAACAACTCCTTCACATCACTACACATAACCTCTCCTCCCAGCATGCCCTTCGAATAAAAGTTTGGTTTGGCAACCATATTCCTTTTACCCTTCTCTTGAGTTGAACCTTGTCCTTCTTGAGAAACCAAGGTCTCCTTTTCATCACCTCCGTGCCCCCTTTTTGAACCCTCTCACAGAGTTCCTTCATGATTCTATAGTCTTTACTCACTTTGTAGGGAGTCAATGGAGCAAGGGTGAATTTCTTACCATCTAACACAAACGAGTACTTGTTGGATCTTCCACTATGTTGAGCATCTCTTTCAAATTTCAAAGGTCTCCCAAGAAACAAATTACACGCTTACATTGGTACCACATCAAATAATTTCATCTTGATACCTACCAATGCTAAACTTGACAACGACTTGCTTGGTTACACGTTCATTTCACCATATTTATTGAACCATTGGAGCTTGTAGGGGCTAGGGTGTTTCCTTGTGGGGAATTTCATATTCTCAACCAAGAATAGGCTCACTGCATTGGTACAGCTCCCACCATCAATTATCAATGAACACACCTTTTCTACTATCTTACATATAGCATGAAATAGATTTTCTCTTTGATCAAGCTCCTCTCTAGCTATAGCACCCATGGCTCATCGCACTACAATAGCAAAGTTTCATTTTCTTTCAACCTCTCTTCATCACCACCATCGAAATATCCCTCATGCTCATTTTTTTCCTCCTCATCATCATTACCAACCCCGCCCTTATTTTTCTCATAGATTTTGTACCTATCTCATAAGACCATAATTGTCCTCCTATTGGGAAAATCACTTGCAATATGTCATCTACCTTGACATTTGAAACATTGAATGGTAGATGGACAAGGAAAGTTTGGTTTAGTATTGTTACCTCCTTTGGTCTGGTCATCTCCTTTGGCCTTGTAGTCAAACTTGGCTTGAGGAGTTTGAGTGGTGGTCTTGGGCTTCTCCCAAGCGGGGGACTTCCATTCCTCTTTACCATTGCCCCATGGTGAAGTTGTAGTGTTTTTTGCCTTGTACGACCTCTCTTCTTTTAAGTCGGCTTCAACCTTGGAAGCGTCATGAAAAGCTTCATCTAGACTCCTATAAGTTTGTAGCCTCATGGTTTTGGAGATTTCACGATTCAAGTTGCCACAAATCTTGTGAGAGTATAGTTCAAGTGCACCTCTATCTTTCATTTCATCCTCAAATTTTCAAAGTCATCAAAGTACTCTTCAACACTCTTGGAGCCTTATTTCAACTTGTACACCTTCTTGAGCACTTCTTGATAGTATGTAGGAGCCAAATACCTCATTTCCATGAGCTCAATTAAGTCATTCCAAGTAGGACAATCAAAGATACACTATTGAGCTCTTTCTAGCTTCTTGGATTCCCACCAAGTCGATGCATATCCCTCAAATTGGGTGAGAGCATACATTGTCTTCAAAACCTCTGACACATCGTTAGTGAGGAATATCCTCTCACTTTGTAACTTCCACTCAAGAAACTCTTTCGGATCGCTGCTCCCTTTGAACTTGAGAAGTGTTACCTTAATGGAATTCAAGTTCATTATTCTCTATGCGCCTCTTGACCTTGCCATCTCCCTCGGTATTCATGACCTTGAAACCTTACCTCATGGCCTTGGAACCTTGCAAAGACACCTTGCCTTCCTCTACCCCCTTATTCACCTCTCTACGTCTTCCTCCTTGTCGCGTTTCATCCCACCACCTTTCTTGTGGAATCTCCTCATATTCCCCTTCATCCAATGGGTTTTGGTAGGGATCTTGTTGTTGATTTTGGTAAGGAGCTTGTGGTATATGTTGTGGGGTTCTTTGGGGGTGTTAGCTCCTTTTTAGTTTGTTCGGTACATTTGGGGATAGGTTTGTTGGTTGGTGTTTTGGAAGGTGGGTGATTGGTGTTGTGGAGATCTTTGGGTAGGTGAGGAGGTGGTAGAGAGATAGCACAATGTGTGTACTTACCCGGGTGTATGGGTGGGAGTAGTTCCGTGTTCTTACCCCGATCTCCTTCAACTTGAGAATGGGGAGTGCCCACTCTACTTGAGGTCTCAACTTGCACCACCTTCGTCTCCAAGCTCTCTATTCGCTCTGTCAATCCTCCCACATTCGAAGTCAACGTCACCAATTGACTAATGATCGTGTTCAAAGAATTGACCATGTATGATGGTTCCTCCACTTCTTGAGTATGATCTCCTTGATTAGACATTATAACTTGCAAAACTAGCAAATGCTGTTAGCAGTAAAAGTCTCCCGAAATTCGTATTGAATTCTCAACCCTTACTACACTCCCGTGCTCTTTTGAAGTTGTTGATAAATCGCTTGACCAATCAAATTCACATGGTTGCTTATTCTTTGTGGTAGAATGGATTCTTGTTTAGATGAATGAAGGACAATTCAAAGCAATCAGCCGATAACCAAAGAAGTTTAAACGAAATAAATGGAAAAAACTTAAAAAGAATTAGCATGAATGAATTACCGGACTCAAGAACTAGTTAACAACAAGTAAGATCGATTACGAGTTGTTAAATAGTTAGGAGAATCAAAGAAGTGAACGAAATCGAATTCGGATCAAGACGCAAGTACCTTGGATTGTACGTCCTGTGCCCTAGAAGTACAAATTGAACTTGGAAAAAGTACATCCCATATTTAATTATACACCCCAAATGTACGTGATCAAGGTCCAAAAATACGGCTTGGTCTTGGCAATTGTACGTCACGTACAATTTTGTTGGGGCGTACATCGTTTGTCAAAAAATAGAATGTCACAAACTTTGGCCCCCAAATACGTGATGAATGTACGGGACGTACAAAAATGTACGGCCCGTCCTTTGTGGACGTCCTTCAGTGCTTTCGTGTTGCACATGTTTTCCACGAAATTTAGGCCGAATTCCTTGGATCTAATGACGTTTTTGGGCCCCACAACCTAGGAGTTACCTTTTTTGGCCCAACAAAAAACTTTTCACTTGTCCTTGGAAAATCTTTTAGATCAAACCTTCTTTTTGGTCTTCTTCTCTAATATGAAAATTTGAAGGTTTTTATGAACACCCAAATGCAATCTAGGGCCAAATCAACTTGTATTTTCTCCAATTTTCAGATCTAAGCTCCTCTTCACTTGGAGAACAAAGCCCACTATCAAATTAACTCCAATTCGCCATAAATCACTAAACCCATTTTGGAGTTCTTCAAGCTTGGATGAACATTCAATGATGAAATCTTCAAATCTCAACCAAATAACTTCAAACTTCAGATTTAGGGGTTTTTAATATCAACAAACTCAAATCTACCCTCAAATCCAACAACAAAACACTCAAGAACAATTTTTGAAATTTCTAGGGAATTTTTGGATTTTTTTTTGTTCAACTATGAAGAACCTAGGATTAGAATTGTAAGAACAATCCTTAGTCTATGCTCTGATACCAAAAGATAAGATCCTAGATGGGAAACTCTAGAAATCAAGTTAAACAAATCGGAAATTGAAAGGATAGATTAGAATTGAGAATGAGGGAATTAGAGAATAGAAGCTAGACCCTTAGAGTAATGATTCTATGGACGAGATTGGGTATATGAAACCCAATCCCTTCAAATTGGAATTCAACCCTAGAACCTAAACTATTTGAATTAAAAAGAAGACTCAATTGATTCCACAAATGAGCAATACACTATGAACTCGATGGAAGAAGGATTCATTTAGCAACTAAGAAATCACACTCAGTCAACCAAACAATCTTTCATTAAAACTAAGCTAAACAATCTCTCAAACATATAGTTTTCATCAATATTCTAGGTTTGGTATAAAATGAAAGACTAAGGCATCTATTTATATTAGGCCTGTTACAACAAAGGCCCTAAAGTGGCACTTTGCAAAATTAACCCCACATGAGGCCTTCAATACTCCACATGGCCAATAATTGCAATTATAGCCTCAATTTTTACCCTTATCCTTGAATTGTATTCCTAGCCATGAGTTGCAACCTTTAGCCATGAATTGCACTTCTAGCCCTCTTTGCGCTCCTATCCACTTTGAGTAGTAGCCTATTCCCTTATAGTTTCCTCTCCAATCTTCTCCCAAGCTATCATCCAAACATCATATGCTCTCTTATGTGGGTCCACAAGAGGGTCCAACATTCGTCTTATTATCCATATGCCTTGGATGCAAGTCCTTGAGAGATTTGTGCCATTTGTGCTATTTGAGATCATATCACATCTACTCAAACGATGCCTAGAAATAATATATCTATCTGAAACATAAATAAATATTGTCTAATGGATCAAGTAGTAGACAATAATGGATAGAGTAGTAGACAATAAACTCGCCCCTGCAAGCCTTTGTTCGCCCCTGCAGTGTCGCTCCTGCGGAAGGTGGCCCGCAGGCGCGAGATTTAGGAAATGTTGTTAGGTCTCGCTGCAGCGACGATATGTTCGCAGAAGCAGAGTCGCCCCTATGTGGATTGGTCCGCAGGCGTGCATCTTTGAGATCTTTAAGTGACTTCGCCCCTGTGGTGGATTGTCCGCTGGAGCGGACTCACGGGCGCGAGGAATCATTCGCTCTGGCGGAGATCGCTAGACCAAAATAGATATTTAGTGCTCCTTCCATATCCTAAGCTCTTCATTCTCATATTTTTCCATTTGGGAGCTCGGATAGAGAGTACCTTGGGGGGATTTTGCTAGACACGTCTCTTTGGTAAGATTCCAACTCTCTTTTACATTCATATCACCATTTAGTGGGAATTTTCATGATAGAAAGCTTGATTTAATGAGGGAATTAGGGGAAAGTAGAACCCTAGGTGGGAATTAAAGAATTCTAGGTTTGAATATGAATTTGTGGATAGATTTCATTAATTTTTGGTTTATAGACTATATGAATCATGGGTAAACTGATTTTAGGACGAATTTCCTATTTTTCCCTTCGTGGCTCGGAATCCTATTTTGGGTGAATTTTCGGGCTTGGATTTAATGAATGTCATTATGGGTATCAATGGATTCGTACGACTTCCTAGAATACTAATTAGACCATATTGAAATCGTTTTCCAATAAAATTGTGGAATTGACCTTTGGGGTATAGAATGGGGTCTATGGATTGACTTTTTGGACCCGAATCTTCTATAAGGTAAGATGGGTGTTGTTTGTCTCGTGTTTTTACGATTAATCTATATTTGAGTAGATTGGATTGTTCGGAAGCTCTATGAAAGGGCAGGTCTCTGCTGTGATTTGGCTGGACTTCTTACCAGGCATGTTGAGGCTGTAAACTCTAACTTAAGCGTCGTGGTTGATAAATTCAACTATACGAGGGTGTAATGGGAATAATAGGGGTGTCCTGATACTTGTGAGGTGACGAGCACTAGTATCGGGTACCGGTGACATGTTACGGGAACTTGTGCAATTTAAATTGTATAGTCGGTCTGAATGCCATAGTTTGGGCACTAGCTGGTAGATAGTATGATCCTATGGATTTGTGAGTGGGGTATGAAGCCCGTATTTTCTACCTCTCTGCTTGTGTGTCTGTCTTGTTTGATATGTGTGGTACCCATCACTCCTAAATGCTCGTTGAAAGGTGGAAAAAAAGCTAAGATAATGACTTTATTGCGTAATCAGCCAAAAGTAGGACCTTTACAACTTATAATGAATAAATATGAGATCTTTTACTGTACTCATTGGCTTCTTGATACTGTGCATGTCATAATCATGCTTCATCTAGTATCTTATGCATTATATACAATTAAGGATACAATGTGGGTCTGAGGGGAAATGTTTCCAGACGGAGTGATGATGATATCTTGAGACAGAACTTTATTGTGTATAAGAAGCGAAAGGTGGAACCTTTGTGATTTTGAGAACTTAAAAAAGGTAATCTTATGTGTATTCCTGCTTCAGATTGTGATGCATGCCATAGCCATGCTTATTATATATCTCCCACATACTTATCATGACTAAAGGTAAGGTTCTTTACTGTATGCATTGATTTCTTATTGTTGAGCATGTCATATTCATATTTATCATGGAATCTCATATGCATTGATGGCACCAATGAAAGGTCTGAAGGGTAATGATTATGGACGAAGTGATGATGATTATGAGCCAATGGGCTAATAGACAGGTATATGAGCCTAAGGGGCTAAGACAAGATTTATACGAGCCTAAGGGACTGAGACTTGGTATATGGAAACCCGAAGGGATCTCGAAGATCAGTGATGTCGGGTGGTATATGGACCTCGCGAGTCCCCAATGGGTTACGATTCGTTAACATTCGAACGTGTGTATACCGGGTGATGGAAAGGCCTTGCATTGCATTGCATGGCATTACATACATTTGCAGATCATACATTCTGTTGGTTTTCGTGTCGTATGACTTGCTGAATTATGATTTGGATTACCTTTTTCGACTTTAGATAATTGACGGATTAAGGACTTAAGTGCGTATTTGATTTCTTGATGGACCAAGGATTCAGATGCTTATTTGGCTACCTGATATGCTTATAGATTAGGAGCTTCACATAGGCTTAAACTGAGATTATTACGGCTTGATATATTATTATTATTATTATTGTGAACTAATGGCAGTTAAGTATAGAAGTAGTAATCTTAGGCCAGCCATCGTCTCCATTTTCGTTAGGGTCGGTCGACAATACTGCTGAGTACATGTTGTTCCCTGTACTCACACTACACTTGATGCACTCTTTTCATGTGCAAATTTTATTCCCGGTACGAGTGGATCTCGAGACGCTGCCGACTGTTGTGATGGTCATTAGGACGATTTCGGGTGAGCCATCAGTTGATCCATAGCACCGAATTTTCTTCAGTTATCTTTATTGTTGTCTTTTGATTCGGACAACTTATGTACTTTCAGGATGTATTCCATGATTTATACCTAATTTAGTCATTCTTGAACTAGTGACGCCAGATTCGGGGATGGTTGTACCTCCATTTTCGTGTTTTATGAAAATAAGGATAACTAATACTTGAATGATTTATTTTCCGCTTTAATTCCTTTATTCAATTATTCGAGCGGGTTGTCACGACCCATTTGGCTTACGCAGTGCCGACACATACCGTCCCACCTCGGTAAGCGAACCCTCATCCCAACAATGAACCAGTACATAAACTAAAGAAAGTTAAGTAACGAAAATTCACAAATCTCACAATATATATATATATATATATATATATATATATATATATATATATATATATATATATATATATATATATATATGGTAGTAGTAAAAGTGCGGAAGACAGTAAATACCCCCAGGGTCTAGTTTGAATAATACAAGAACATCTAAGGAGAATAATACAGTCTGGAATACTAATACATAATGTCTATGTCTCTGAAATAAAAGTAAGACATGAGATAGGAAGGTCTTCAACGCCAACAGACGCCATGCTCACCCTGGAAACTCAAGAAAAAGCCGAAGAGTCGATCAGCCACGGGTCACAGAAGTAGATCCAAACTGGTACTCTACATTCATAAAAGAATGCAGCAAGTGCAGGTCAGTATAAACAACAGAACTGGTAGGCATCATTGGCCGACTAAGTATAGTTAACACAATTCAGAAGATAAAGCAGATAAGTAAGGAATCTAGCAAGTATAAGACAGTATTATCAGCAACAAGTATCTGTCATCGCCTATATAAAGCATCTAAACCCAAATACGTCAAGTTCGAATATATCCGACCCAATCCAATCATCAAGCATTCCAATCATTAAGTATCTCAATCAAGTCATAATGCAATGCAGTGCAATGATGGAATGAATGCAAGGTAATGCCATCCAATTGAGGGGTACACATCGTTATACCCCATCTTAAACGGGTCAAATCGGAGTACAACATGTTGGTGATTCCCAAATTATTTAACTTAAGGAATCGCCACCTAATTATTTTAACGGTGAATTAGGACACCTAATTATTAACTAAGGTAAAGCTAAACTAAACCTCCGTTAATGGTCTGCTTAATTAATGTGATTCTAGGTAAGTGTTCTTGGTTATCCTAAAGGGAAGGGGTTAGACATCCTTTAAGATTCGCTAACTACGATTAACCGGTCAAACCTAGGTTATTTAATTAAGACTAAAAAAAATACAAATATAAAATTTTAAATGTTTAGGAAAATAGTTTGTAAATATTATCAAGATTTCAAAAAATGAGGAATATACGACTGCTAATTAAATTAAATAAGGTAGTAATTTATAGAAAATATTTTAGCCATATTAAACTAAAAAATGTGCTGGATTAGTCAATATACTAATAGGCATTTGAAACAATTCAATGATTGAGTATCAATTGATTTTAACTGCTTAAATTTATTAAGTGACAAAACAAGATCAAGAAGGCAATAAACAAATTAGTTCCCTACTATTATGTGAAAAGTAGTTTAAAAATATAACTATCCTCTTTTATGAAAAAATGGGCGTTGTTTGGAAAGTAAGGATTTAAATTAAATTTGGGAAAAGATTCATCTCCAATCACTACTAGAAATGATTATTTATTGCCTTTATATATAGAATTAACCATAAAACTTAAAACAAAAAAAAAAGGCCTTATAAGATGACGTTAGGCTATAATTTGAAGTAAGCGGATAATTTGAAATCGGACTTAATTTTTAATTGGATCACTCAACCCATTTTAAACTTGTAAAAAGAGTAATTAAAAGAAATCTTGAACCGACGAAACAGGCTAAATTACTCAACCTTTAAATACGTTATTTCGAAGGCAAACTCAAACTCTAACTACCCATTATCACTAAAACTATCCCCACAAATTCCGCTAGGATTCATCTAAGCTAAGAAAAAAAAATAAGGTAAAATGTTAGTCAAGCAATGCGAATCAAATACACAGAGGAAAATAGAGTAAAGGAGACAAATATATTAAATGGGTTTGGCCCATTTTATGCTGCTGCGATCTGTTTCTGCCGTATGGGCTTTAGCCCAAAATACTTTTTTTCTACACTGCGGATAGGGGTTGACTCAAGAGGGATATCAAGTTGGGCTTTAGCCCAACACCGAATGCGGAAGAAGACGAGCCCCTTGGACTAATACGAGAGGGTCATGCATAAAAATGAAAGAAAAAGGATTAGTACAGCGAGGATTTACAAGACCTATACTTCAAATAAAAAGAAAATCAATGGCCGAAACAAAATAAAAACATCACGTAAATAATAAACAAGAGCAGAACCTTGACATGCCAAATTAATAGAGCAATCTCAACAAACAAGTGATTTATGCATACATTATGTATATTTAAGTATACCTCGTGTATACACATTCATAAAGATGCTTAGAAGGTTAATATTAGAAAGCTTTTGCCCCCTTCTTCCCGATGCTGCACAAGTTCCAAGGGATTTCATGAATCCCAGGCATGGCTAACACCGGGGAGGGTTCAAGCTTGATCCCTAAATACCAACTAACCTCCCTATCAATGTGCTAACCACAACCTACTTATAATATACACTCATATACATATTTCACATATACGAACACCTACTGAATATAATAAGACATACTGGACACATACAGACACGTACCGAGCCCAAACACGACATATTTGCCATATACAAACACGTACGGAACTCAGCAAGAACATTTTTTGTAGTATTCAGGTACACATAGAACAACACAAACAAGCATGCAAGTGTACACCATATACAGAATTCAAATGATGCATACAAGAATATTCATGCATATATAGGACCAACCAAGTTTTTCTAGAAATCGATTTCAAGCAAATTGGAAATAGTGCAGTTTAAAGGCAAGCAGGCAAGTTCAGTAAATGATCAGACAAGTGAGCAATTTTCTCAAACCAAGCAGTGCAAAACAGTACTTTATCCCTTTCAAAATCCCTTCTCCCATCAGTTTTAGACTAAGTTACCTTTAGATGGAGTAAAAACCAAGTGGGAGACATTCTATCCCACAAACAACACAATACAACTAACTGAAGACAAGTTAAAAAAAATAGTTTTGAACAAAGTCTTTCGAAGATCAGCTTCATATTCCAGTTCAGAAAATCATGGACCCAATTTTAATATTTTCAAATTTCTATAAACTAATGTCCTCAAGGTTGAGGTTTTAATTATAAGAGCAAAGGTACTTTGCTCTTAGGCCTGTATGAAGTTTTAAATCAAATAGTTGGCTGATGTTTTAGAGAAACTGAGCACACCACAAAAAGGCAGAAACCAGTAGCTGAACATATTAATATCTGAACAAACACATATCCTGAGCTAATCCCACAATTAAACAAAAAGTTGTTTTCATAACTTTTGTACACCAACTGGTTGAATATGCAAGACAGTCCAAACATTGAAATTGAATTATTTCAGGTTTAAACAAAAAGTTGAGAAAAGCACATAGTGAACTGAAGATACAACTAAAATTACAACAGATCTCAAACCTTCGTAACATGCTTCTAAAAATGGCAAACTGTATCGAAATCAGGAAGGATCCTCAAATTAGAAACACAAGGAAAGGGAAAGGGGACTGCCCCAATTCTTAAATTAATTAGTTACAAATGAGAGAAAGGGTTTAAGCTTAGCATACACTTAACAAAACCAATGTTCATGGCTTTAATCTTTACTTCACCATGCATTAACTATTAACACTAAATGCATTAGATTATTCCTATCACATACAGTAACGAGCATACGATAGACACAGAACATGCTACACAGATCTACTTCCTAATCAGCTACAGGTCAAATCCATGGGCATTCACATTTGGAACCAGGGCTGACAGCATGTTCAGATTGATTAAGCAGTGACTAACATTTAAAGTAACTTATGGGACATGTTATTTTTGCTAAAACATACAAAGCCAACATAGATCCATCTCAGAACCAAAGGCAAAATTTGACAACTAACTTAGGCAAATAATCATGTTGACATTTTATTTAATCACATTGTGAAACAGATAAGCCAAGATCCTCTTAACAAATCAAGAAAAAGCTAGCTTAAGCAGTTAACACTTATCATTTTGATCCTTAAAAAAGCTATATAAACATAAGCAGTCAGTCAATAATTCAGTTATCTAGGCATAGATTAATATTCTTCATTTCATGAAGAACTATGAAGTTAAGTACATGTTAACACTGACTAATCCAACCTAATACTGAACTTAAGCCATAACAAAGACCCAGGATTAACACATAAATAGAGCTAACACCGTACTAGCACTCAATTCAAGTGATCATTGAATTAAACTCAAGGCATATATCAAGATTGCAGGATGATAATTAGGCATGTTAAGCAAATAATAGATTAATACTTCAAGCTGCTCTAAACTATACTACCATATTTTAATCATAGATAGAATAGCACCTAAATATACATGAAACTAACACTTCAAACCACCTTAAACATTAAACCCAAACACAGAGGCAAATCACTAAGCAGCTAACATAAGATCATACTACTAAATACTAACCACTATACTTAAACAAGAAATCAAAACAAACGAACAGGAATTGAAACATACATAAGGAAACGATAAAACAAGAAAAATTAAAAGGGATTTGAAGATTACCTTCTTCGGGTGCAGCGAACAGGGCTTTGAGTCTACAATATACACTCGAAACACTACAATCTCTGAATTTGCATGTGCTCAGATTCGAAACGGTAACAGAGGCCAAAGAGAATAAAAATGATTTGGTATTTCAAATGAATATCAAGAAATATTTAGACTGAAAAAAAAGACTAATATTTTCTAGAGGGAATTAAGGCGGCTTCCCTTTTTTTTTTCTTTCTAATGGATTCTCAAATGCCAATATTTATAGGATACCAGATAGGGTTTTTCAGATTCGAAGTTTTTTTGGGCCGGATTTCATCGTCTAGGGTTTTTTAAAACGAGTCAAAATGGACTCGTTTAAATCTGAGTGTTGAAAGTGTTTTCGAACAGATTTCACATGGTTTGACTTGGATATTATCTGCAAATGGTTCGACCATTTATGGTCTTTGAGGATCAACGCGCGTTTGAAGCAAGAAATGGAAAGTCTTTCCCTGTCAATGACAGAACGCTCAGGTAAAGCAGACGTAGAGACAATTTTTGCTTGGAAATGGAATAAGGCAAGACTATTCACGGAAAAAGAGGATTAGGGTTTTTCCAAAAATGGAGAGAGGAGAAGAAGGGGAAAGGAAAAGAAGGGGTGCGGCGGATCTGTTTTCTTTAGGGTTTAGATGATGAATGAATTAAAAAATGGGTCGGGTCGGGTAGGCTTAGGCGGCTGTGGGCTGGTTGTTGTGGGCTAGTCCGAAAACATTTGGGTTGAATAGGTCCGAATTTGGGCTTAAAACTTGGCTGATGAAAGAACCAATTTGGGCTTCTAAATTTAAATAAAAGACCCTCTTCAATTAATTATATATTAACGTGTGCTAAAATATTACTTACTACAAAATACATTTATTATTACTCAAATAAAATTATACGATGTCGTAATAGCCATGCGATAATATTTTAAAGTTTAACAGTAAGTAAATGCTATTGCTTAATTGCGTAAAATAAATGCGATGCGTGTGTGCATAAGACGTTAAATAGAAAATGTTAAAAGTGATCGTAATGCAAATCATAATAATGGTAAATATATAATAATAGTAATAATAATAATAATAACAACAACAACAATAATGATGGCGGTAATAATAGCGATAATAGCCAATGACTGTAGTTGGATAATGGAAACAACGACATTAATGAAAGCTAAACTGTAATAAAATATAAATAATCGTTCTTAAATTATCAAAAATATTAGAAGCACAAATAACTATTTTGGGAAGAAAGGCGGGACAAAATTGGGTGTCAACAACTTGTCCCTCTTTGACCGGTAATGATGAAAGAATTTTTGGGCAAAGACGTTGACTTAGTAGCCTATTTTGTCCCGACTAAAAGATTTTTGGGAGATCAAGGGTAAAGAAAATTTGAGAGAATTGTGGTCGAACTCCGGTCTCCAAGTTGCCTACATATCTCGGGTTGCACGAGAATCAGGCCGTGTGTAGTTCTGGGACAACTACGACACCTACGAATAACGAGTCCCGATTGGTGCAAATCTTTAAAAATATTGTCCCAGTGTCGAATTATGATGACACTGGGTATTATGATCGAACTTGAGAATTCTGAAAATTGAATGTGTTGGAATGCAAGCGTAATATTTGGGGTTGGAGACGAGCGTTTCAGGTAGACCCTTGACCCTTGTCGGGAAGTCTGATTATCCTTCCCAACAAATAGTTTCACGTTGCGCTAAAGACCCTGCGAAACTTAAACTAGATAAAATAATCAGTAAAATAAATATCGGAAGTAAAGCGATGCGAAATAGCCTAAGCTGAGGATAATGCAAATGAGGTTTTAGGCCGATGATTCATGAGAATGATGCCTTTGGCGATGAAAATGAGGCCTTAAACCTGATATGAAGATGAGGCTATTTAAGCCGAATGATTTATGAAAATGAGGTTTTTCTTTAAAAACCAATGATTGATGAAGATGAGGTTTTTCCAAACCAACATGATTCACGGTGTAAAGCATTTATGTAGTGAATTTTAAGGCGTTTGTGCGGTGCGTGTGCGTTTGAAAGAATTTATGCGAAGCGGCTGAAAGCATTTGTGCAGTGCAGTGCAAAGCATTTCGAAGGTAGTTATGCGATGCATGTGCGGTGCATTTGAAAACAGTATTGCAGTATTTGTGCAGTGTATTTGAAAGAATTTATGCAGAGTATTTGAAGGCAGTGATGCAATGCATGTGCGGTGCATTTGAAAGCATTCATGCAGAGCATTTGAAAGCGGCAGTGCTATGCGTGTGCAGTGTATTTGAAAGCATTCATGCAGAGCATTTGAAAGCGGCAGTGCTATGCGTATACAGTGTATTGAAAACAGTAGTGCGATTCATGTGCGGTGCGTTCGAAAGCATTTATGCAGTGCGTTTGCAGGGCATTTCAAAGTAATAGTGCAATGCATGTGCGGTGCGTTTGAGAGTATTTATGCAGGGCATTTGAAAGCAATAGTGTGTGTGCAGTACATTAGAAAGCATTTATGCGGAGCATTTGAAAGTAGTAAAAAGTATTTATGCATCGATACATTTGCAAAATCACTTGTAAGACTTAAGCATTAATTTATCGTAAATTCGAGAATTATTGACAATTGAGAGGCATAATTTCTCCTAAATGTTATAAGAAACTCAAACCGTTCGACGCATAGTCCTTGCGAGGCTGTAAACGTTACATATTTTCAGCTTTCGCAATTTGAAAACCTGTACTCAAAGAAAATTTGTAAGTTTCGGGTGAGGTTGATTCGCGTTGACTTTGAAAATCTGGCTCTTGACGCTTCATGCTTCCAACTTTGTCTGGACTTGTAACCTACGCCTATTTCTAAGTCTTTGCCAACTAATAAAACTATTTGATCAAAAATCATATTATTTCAACAGAAAATATGCATAGTAAAATATGTATATAGTGATAAATAATTTCTGCTGAACTTGGAACTGTGACACACTGTGAAACAAAGCGAGCGTCCTTCTACAAAATCTTTCCCTTGTCTGACGACTCTGTTGACCATATACTCTTTCATGTCTCTCGATGCCGTCTTGCAACGATGCCCTTAAAATTGTCCCAGTTTCTGGCACAGGAGGATATTGAACTTTTACATGACGAGACCGAGCCTTATATAGGCTGCCTACGTATCCCACTAAGGGAATCAAGTCAAGCGTAGTTCAAAACATACAAGGCAAATAAAATTGATGCTTTCTAATAATGTGACCGAAGCCTATGTAGGCCGCCTAAGTATCCCACCACGGGAATCAGGTTAGGCGTAGTTCATGTTACATGCACAAATGGAAATTTTGGGAAATTTCTATCTTAAAAGCCCAAACCCGATATAGGTTTCTTACGTATCCCACTGAGGGAATGTAGTTTTCATTACACAGAAAGATATTACATATAAAATAAATGAAAAGCTCCTAGACGTAGTATCTCTTGACGGCATCTGCATTGATAGCTTTCGGCCACACTTCGCCATCCATTTCTGCTAGAATTAGTGCTCCTCCAGTCAGTACTCGATGAACCATGTAAGGCCCTTCCCAGTTAGGTGCAAATTTTCCCTTAGCTTTATCTTGGTGTGGGAATATGCGCTTCAACACCAATTGCTCCGGTTTGAACTGTCTCGGTCTTACCTTCTTATTGAAAGCCTTGGCCATTCTGTTCTGATAAAGTTGCCCATGACAAACTGCATTCATCCTTTTTTCATGAATGAGCATCAATTATTCATATCGATTTTGTATCCACTTGGCACACTCAACTCAACTTCTTGGATAATTCTCAAAGATGGTATCTCTACTCTGCAGGTAACACCGCCTCTGTCCCAAAGACCAAAATATAAGGCGTTGCCCCAGTTGAAGTCCTTACAGTGGTACGATAACCGAGAAGGGCCAATGGCAATTTTTCGTGCCAATGTCTATAATTGTCAATCATTTTCCGCAATATTCTCTTGATGTTTTTGTTGGCTGCTTCAACTGCTCCATTCATCTGAGGTCTGTATGGGGTGGAATTGCGGTGAGTAATCTTAAATGTTTCGCAAATCTCATGCATCAGACCACTATTAAGATTAGCTTCATTATCTGTTATAATCGACTCAGGGATTCCGAATCGACAGATGATGTTACTGCGAAGGAAGTCTACCACCACCTTCTTCGTCACTGACTTGTGTGAAATGCTTCTACCCATTTTGTGAACTAGTCGATGGCTACAAAAATAAACCTATGTCCATTTGACGCGGCTGGCTCGATAGGACCAATGCCATCCATGCCCCAAGCTGTGAATGGCCACGGAGCACTCGTCACATTTAACTCATTTAGTGGGACTCGAATCAAGTCACCATGAATCTGACATTAGTGACACTTTTGCACAAAACGAATGCAATCTGATTCCATGGTCATCCAGAAATAGCCAGCTCGTAGAATTTTCTTAGCCAGAGTAAAACCATTCATGTGAGGCCCACATACACCGCCATGCACTTCTTCAATCAACTTGACCGCTTCTTTGGCATCAACACACCTTAACAGTCCTAAATCTGGAGTCCTCCTATAAAGGATTTCTCCATTTAGGAAAAAGTGGTTTGCTAATCTTCGAAGTGTTCTCTTCTGAACACTGGTTATGCCTTCTGGGTAGTCTCCTGCCTTGAGATACTTTTTAATGTCATAGTACCAAGGTTCTCCATCAGGCTCTTCATCTACATAGAAACAATAAGCTTGCTGATCGTGCACCTTCACCTTGATAGGATCTATGTAATTCTTGTTCGGATGTTGAATCATAGAGGAAAAGGTTGCCAAAGCATCAGCGAACTCATTCTGAGCCCTTGGGACATGTTTGAATTCCACCTTGATGAATATCTTACACAGATCTTTCACACAATGTAGGTATGGAAGTATCTTCACATTCTTAGTGATCCATTCGCCTTGTACCTGGTGAACCAATAAGTCGAAATCGCCTATAACCAATAATTCTTGTATGTTCATATCAACGGCCATTCTGAGTCCAAGAATACACCCTCATATTCTGCCATATTGTTGGTGCACGGAAACCTGAGCTTTGCTGAAATTGGATAATGCTAGCCTGACTCCGAAATTAAGACTGCTCCAACGCCGACTCCTTTGGAGTTTGCACCCCCATCAAAGAACATTCTCCACCCTGGATATTCTTCTGCGATGTCTTCTCCGACAAATGACACTTCTTCATCAGGGAAATAAGTCTTAAGGGGCATGTATTCTTCATCTACAGGATTTTCAGCAAGATGATCGGCTATTGCCTGCCCTTTGACAGCCTTTTAGGTAACATACACAATATCAAACTCACTCAGCAAAATTTGCCATTTGGCTAACTTCCCAGTAGGCATAGGCTTCTGAAAGATATACTTGAGTGGATCCATCATTGAAATGAGATAAGTAGTATATGCAGACAGGTAATGTCTCAACTTTTGTGCAACCCAAGTTAAGGCACAGCAAGTGCGTTCCAACAAAGTATATCGAGCCTCATAGGGCGTGAACTTCTTGCTCAATTAATATATTGCTTGCTCCTTCTTTCCCGTTTCATCATGTTGTCCCAACACGCACCCAAATGCATTTGCTGACACGGACAAATACAATAACAAAGGTCTTCCTGCTTTTGGAGGCACCAAAACAGACGGATTAGACAAATACTCTTTGATTCTATCAAAGGCTCGTTAGCAATCTTCCGTCCATTTGGTAGCAGCATCCTTCCTCAATAACTTGATTATTGTCTCACATATTACTGTCGATTGTGCTATGAACAGACTAATGTAGTTGAGACGATCGAGGAAGCTCATCACGTCCTTTCGACTCTTTGGGGAAGGAAAGTCTTGAATAACCTTTATCTTTGAAGGATCCAATTCTATGCCCCTCCTGCTCATGATAAAACCCAACAGCTTCCCAGCAGGAACACCAAATGCACACTTTGCGGGGTTTAATTTCAAATTGTATCGCCTCAACCTGTCAAAGAACTTCTTCAAATCCGTCAAGTGATCTGAACTCTTTCGTGACTTGATGATGATATCGTCCACATATACTTCAATCTCCTTATGGATCATGTCATGAAAAATGGTAGTCATGGCTCTCATATAGGTGGTACCAGCATTTTTTAGCCCAAACGGCATCACTCGATAATAGTATACTCCCCAAGGTGTGATGAATGTCGTTTTCTCAGCATCTTCTTCATCTATCAGAATTTGGTGATATCCTGCGAAGCAATCAACGAATGACTGCAACTCAAGCTTCGCACAGTTATCAATAAGTATGTGAATATTTGGGAGGGGAAAATCATCTTTCGGGCTAGCCTTGTTGAGATCCCGATAATCCACGCATACCCTGACTTTGCCATCCTACTTTGGTACAAGCACGATATTGGCTAGCCAAGTGGGGTACCTTGCAGCTCGAATGACCTTTGCATCAAATTGCTTGGAGACTTCTTCCTGAACTTTTAAACTCAAATCCGGTTTAATGTTTATTTTCTTTTGTTTCACCGGAAGGCAAGATGAATCAATAGGCAACTTATGCGAAACAATGTATGTGCTTAGACCCGGCATATCATCATAAGACCATGCGAACACGTCTATATATTGACTCAAAAGGTTGATCAATTCTTCCCTTTGTGACGGAGTTAAATGGACGCTAATTCTTGTTTCCCTCGCTGTCTCTGAATCTCCTAAGTTTATGATTTCTGTTTCATCCAAATTTGGTTTTGGCTTATTCTCAAAATGTTCAAAATCCTTAGTTAACTCTTCAGGTTGCATGTCTTCTTCATATTCTTCAGAGTCTTGTTCGGCATTTACTATGGGCTCGCTTGTTTCATTACGTGTCACATTCACAGTATCAGCAGATTTACTAGTTTGATTGCTGAAAAATAAAAGAAAAATTAATTAAATAAAGACGGAATAAGAAATAGAAAAGCATAGTTTGGATTTGGCATTTAAGATTTCAAAAGTTTGGAGGCAAAACACAACAAAAGCATAAACACGATTCAGGCCTCAATTTTGAATCGTGTTGTTTCATCAAATACTACCACAAATTGTCTACCAAGACTCCCGGAGAACCGGGGGCGGGGTACAAGTCCAATTGTTCAAAACATCTCCAGGCTCAGCATCCCAGATAGTTGGAGTTTCAGGGCAATTGTCAAGAATCACATTGCATTCAACTTCCTCATCGGCAATGAATAGATTCTTGAGTCCTTCCACGAGGTTGTCTTCAGCTGCTTTCTCTGATGCTTGGGTGGCGGATGCTTTGCAAAATGACTGATTCAGCAGAGGAACAGGTTTTGGCAAGGGAAAATCACTTTTTCTTTTGAGACTAGCCAATGAGATTTCTTCAAGAGTGGGCTCGTATCCAAGTCCAAAAGTATCCTTCTGGCCGGGTAATTGAATCGGTTCCACTATTCCATCCAAGTTCACTCCGAGACCTCGACCCGGCTTGAAACCATTCTTCAACATTTCCCAAGCCACCATCATACGCACACGTGGAAATTTTACCCTTTCAGCTTGAGTAGTACACATGGTTTCCTTGATATGGAAAATAGATCCATCTAGCCTTTCTACACTTTCAATGACAGGAATTGAGTTTTCGGGGTAGATCGGATTGTTGCCTTCTCCATGGATCACAATTTCCTGATGATTCCAAACAAATTTCAAACTTTGATGTAGGGTAGAAGGGACTGCACCAGCCATATGGATCCATGGTCTTCCTATCAACAAGCTGTAACTGGCGGATATGTCCGTCACTTGAAATTCCACCGTGAACTCCACGGGTCCAATTTCCAATGCTAAGTCAATCTCTCCTACGACACCTCTTTGAGCTCCATCAAAACCTTTAACCCTCACATGACTGTCGCGAAGTTTCCCGATATCAATTTCTAAAGCTCGGAGAGTAGTGACAGGACATATGTTAACAGCTGAACCCCATCAATCAACACCTTAGAAATGAATTTGTCCCTACATTTGACTGTAATGTTCAATGCCTTGTTGTGACCCAAACCTTCAGGTGGCAGCTCATCGTTATGAAAAGAGACTTTGTGGGCTTCGAGGACTTCTCCAACCATGGCCGAAAATTTCTCGCTAGAGGTTTCGGCTGGAACATAAGCTTCATTCAGTGCCTTCACTAAAGTGTTCCTATGAGTTTCAGAACTCATCAACAATGCCAATAAAGAAATTTGGGCTGGTGTTTTCTTTAGCTGCTCTACAACAGATTATTCCTTAGTTGGCATTTTCCTCCAGAATTCTTCGACTTCAGCCTTGGTCACAGCCTTCCTCTGGCCGTTTTCTTTACTAGGTGTTCCTCGTGCTACCTCTTCGGGGGCATAACACCGCCCAGATCTAGTCAATCCAGCAGCAACAGTCTCTACAACCAATTTTTCTTTTTCTTTGTTCCTTTCATCAGACTGATAATTCTAAGGAACTGCTTTGGTGTTGAAAGAAGGTGCCTGAGCAATTAAGGTTGTGATCCTAGGCCTTGGAGTAAGCACTTCCACTTCAATTGGGGCCCTCATTTGGACCATGATTACTGGAGCAATAAAGGCTGATGATTCAACCTTTGCCTCTTTTTTGACTGATACAATGGTCCCTTCCAAATCACAATCTTCATCAATGGTAATCATGTTCACATTTGCATCACCATGATTGGGCAGCAGATTGTTGTTTATATTCGGGGGAGCTCCTTTGAGCTGGATGACTCCTTCTTTGATTAATGTCTCGATCTTGTCTTTGAGAGTAAGGCAATTTTCAGTATCATGTCCGGTAAATCCTGAGTGATACGCACAACGTTTAGTCCCGTCGTACCATCCAGGAAGGGGATTAAGAACTCTTCCCTGAATTGGTTGGAGTACCCCTGCGGTTCTCAACCTTTCATATAGTTGGGATAGGGGTTCGGATAATGGTGTATAAGTTTTGGTTGGTTTTCTTTCAAATTTTGGGCGAGGTCTGGGTGCATTTTGTGGACGATTTTGTGGTTGGTATTGGGGTTGAGGCGAGTAGGTTGGCTGGAATTGTGATGGGATTTGGTGGACAGGTGCTCGATATGGGTAATATGCTGGCTGGGTGTGGTAAACAGGATGAGGAGTGGGTGGAGGTTGATAATAAGGTTGAGGGGCTTGGGTGTATTGGCTGTAATATGAGGGCTGGGATGAAGGGTATTGGTAGGTTAACATCTAGTTTGGTCTACGTTCCTGGATGGTCATGACCGCGGACACTCCGTCCCTCTTCTTCTTAGCTGAATCTGATTGAATTGCCTTATTCGTTGCTTGCAAGGCTGCCAAATTTGTGATTCTTCCCGTCTTGATACCTTCTTCTATGAAATATCCCATCCTAATAACTTCAGAAAACTTTTTCCCAATGACACTTATCAATCTTTCATTGTATGTGGCATCTTTCAAAGATTGTACAAAGAGCGTTGTCATCTCACTTTCCGCCATTGGGGGCTGGACTTTTGCGGCTTCTGCTCTCCAACGCATAGCATATTCTCTGAAAGTTTCTATTGACTTCCTTTCCAGCTTCATCAAATAGAATCTGTCTGGGACAGTCTCAGTATTAAACCTGAACCTATCCATGAATTCTTGTGCCATCTCTCCCCAACTATGCCATTTCTGCGAATCTTGGCATGTGTACCAATCAAGTGTTTCTCCTGTCAAGCTTCTTATGAACAGTTTCATCCTAATGGCCTGATCTTTCCCTACTCCAACGAGCTTATCACAGTATGATCTCAAATGAGCCCGAGGATTTCCTTTTCAATCAAACATATTGAATTTCGGCACTTTATATCCAGCAGGCAACTCAATATCAGGATGAATACACAGATCCTCGTATTCCAGTCCTTCACATCCCTTGTGGGTTTGGATGCTTCTAAATGCTTCCTTCAGACTACAAATCTCCTTTTGCTACATTCTCGTATGCTTTCGCCCTAGCTTCCCTTTCCATCTCCTCATAAGGATCAGCCTCTGGATGCTGCGCGGCCTGCAATTGGGTAGTGAAAGGTTGATCTTCTGCTACATATACCGGTGGCACATACTGCGTGTTATGGTTAGCGGTGTGTGCCAACGGTATGTGTTAGGCTGCTTGGTAGCTTTGGGTAAGTGGGGTAGTTTGGATAATTGAAGGCTGAGGAATATATGGGGTGGTGAAAGGTAGCGGATTGGCCTGTTGAAAATTAACTTGTTGTGGGTTGGCTTGTTGCGGGTCATTTTGTTGTGAGATGGTTTGTTGGGAGTTAATCGGTGGTGGGATGGCTTGTTGTGGGTTAGATTGTTGTGAGATGGTTTGTTGCAGGTTAGTTTGTCGTGGGACGGGGGGTGAATTAGTAGTGCTTGGACTGACTGTGTGAAGTGGAGGGTTTAAGGGAAAGGGCTGAGGGGCGGGTGAGTCAACAGGCAAAAAGGATAGTGGGATTGTCGTACTTGTTCTTTGTTCATGATGAGGAGCGTTGAGGGTAATCGACAGGTTGGTGAGATTTCGCAGTCGCTCAATTTCACTTTGCATGTTGGCCATTAGCTGCATCAATTGGGCGATGAGTTCATCATTCCCTCCTCCCGAAGCCTCGGGTTCATCTCTCGGAATGGTGACAAGTCCCAAGTCAGTCTGTTCAGATGCACCTGAATCATTCATATTGTTGGATGCTCGTGCCTTTGATCTTGTGAAGTATGGGTGATCCGCCAGTTCGCAGTCAACACAAATCAACCTTTGGGGGGAAATAATAAAAATAAAATAAAACCTTCAAAAAGTGAAGAAAACTGCGTTAGTATAGTGCGAATGATTGCTGCTTTAAATAAAATAATGCGAACATTTGACAAATAATGTTGAAAGAAATATATATTGCATAGCAAACAAATCAAATAGTCAAAGAGAATTCTAACAATCATAGCGCGACCTATTATGCACGGGGCCTCTTTTGTGCCAGAGGTAAGTCTAACGCCAAATATTCGGGATTATGATAAAGTGATCTAAGCCATTTAATTGAGACACTTGAGTTTGGAAATGAAAGGCCAAGTTTCATTGAAAATAAAAATAAAAACGAGTACATTAATGAGGCAATAAACTAAAATACATCAAAGATGGCATAATGTAAAAACAATCCTAAGACTCGGCCTAAATCTTTGCACTTGGTCATGCTGGCAGCTGAACTGAAGATGACGCTCCATCATTGCTAGGCCCTACTCCCGCATTCCCCAAATACTGCATTATATTCGCCATCTGAGCCCACATCTCGGGAGTGACAACCATGGCCCCCAAGAGAGAGTGTCTTATCCTAATTGTCTTCACTTTATCCTCGAAGCCTGATTCACCTGCTGGACTAGGCTCTATGTTACTATAGTCTTCTTGCAGCCATGCATGATATTTTGGGATACCTCCTGCCGGTCCAGCCCCAATATTTATCAGATCAATATTAACCCATTCATTGAGAATTTGGCCAGCTCTAGGAACTTTGAAGTCTGGCCCAAAAAGGATTTCAGAACCACTCATATCCGCTTGGAGAGGGATTACTTGATCTATACAGAACTGTCGAACCATGCGTACCGGAGCATATGGCTGGAGGCCTTTCAGCCCAATGAGCTCAATATAGTAAAGCCTCCTACCTCTTATGTAGGCCATGGTACGTGATAGCAAGGGGTACTTCCATTGATTTGATCACCAGTTCGGGAAGCCAAGAACGCATACCAATCGTGAGTGCCAACTGGAGATACGAATGGTTTCGTCCTTTCATAAAAACTACCAATTTTGTTTGAATCACTAAAGCATATATCTTCCATATTCGGGCGTTGGTAAAAATGCTCCATTGCCCACATCTGGAGGAGAAGATTGCAACCCTCAAAGAAACTTGTTTCTCCCCGTTTACACTTTCCCAAAGCCCGGAGTATTTCTGCCAAAATCATGGTAACCAAAGTGAGTTGCGCGCCATCAACCCCTTCAAAGAGTGCTCGAGCCACAGAACATATGCAAGTGCTGATCTTTCCGTATTTACGTGGGAATACAAAAATCCCAAGTAAGGCAACAGTGAATACAATGGGTCGTCTAGCTTGCCAATGAGCGGGAGTGCATGCAAATTCTTTCTTGAATAGTTTGTACCCGTCCTGACGACCATACCTCTCATATAGATAATCCAACGATACCCAATTATTCTTGAAGCATTGGAGTTCCTTAGTGTTTTTCAAACCCAAATAGCGGAGAAATTTCTTTCCCGATTGACTGTGCGGGATAATCTAACCCCACCCTTGGTATTTTAAGTTCGTGAAATAGCTCATTTCTTCCAACGTGGGTGTGAGTTCGAAGTCTTTAAATTTGAAGACCACTTGGTTTGGATCCCAAAATTGGAGTAAAACCCTAACTATGTGTTTGTCGGGAGTGATCTGGAATAACGAAGGGAGGAACTTTAACATCCTCGTGACCGCCAGCCTACTACCCAGGTCCAAATCTTCCCACCATACCCTTAGCTTGCTCGGGACGCCATTGACCATCTTAATTTTGGGGATTCGAAAGACGAAATCCATCCTACAAAAAAAAAAAAGAAATGATTTTCCAAACTCGACGTGTCATGATTAGGCTTGGATCCTTCTATCATTATCACGTTACACATAATATTCTTGTTGGTCATTGGGTTATGAAACCCGTCGACAATTTGGTAGGTTTCCTAATTGTGGAGTCGATACCTAGGACCGACCCACCTAAGGTTTATGCATGCATCACCTAATAGAATTGGTGGCATAGCTCTATCTTAAGTTTTCTAAGATTTGGCTTACTAGACACAAGGTTCCCAAGCGGACTACTCGAGTGAGAAGGCTACGCGGTCACCGGAAATTCGGACACCCCGCGCATACGCCAACTCTCCTAAATTTTGGGATTTTTGAAAAATTTTGCGGGTGCGCAAAACACACCTCGCGTGTATGTGTGATAGTGTGAGTTTCCAGAAAAGGAGGAAATATGAACGGAATTCCAATTAAGGAAAGCAGTAACAGATTATTAAATAGAAAATTTCGCATAATAAAACAATCATTTAAAAGCACATAAAAGAAACAATAAAAGCAACAATAAAGGAAAAAATAAAGAAAACACCCAAAACATCCAACAAATTAATTAACCTAAGTTTGTTATGGTTAGGAACCTAAACATCCCCAGCAAAGTCGTCAAGCTGTTATACCCCATTTTAAACGGGTCAAATCGGAGTACAACATATTGGTGATTCCCAAATTATTTAACTTAAGGAGTCGCCACTAATTATTTTAACGGTGAATTAGGACACCTAATTATTAACTAAGGTAAAGCTAAACTAAATCTCCGTTAATGGTCTGCTTAATTAATGTGATTCTAGGTAAGGGTTCTTAGTTATCCTAAAGGGAAATGGTTAGGCATCCATTAAGATTCGCTAACTACGATTAATCGGTCAAACTTAGGTTATTTAATTAAGACTAAAACAAAATACAAATATAACATTTTAAATGTTTAGGAAAATAGTGTGTAAATATTATCAAGATTTCAAAAAATAAGGAATATACGACTGCTATTTAAATTAAATAAGGTAGTAATTTATAGAGAAGATTTTAGCCATATTATACTAAAAAATGTGCTGGATTAGTCAATATACTAATAGGCATTTGAAACAATTCAATGATTGAGTATCAATTGATTTTAACTGCTTAAATTTATAAATTGACAAAATAAGATCAAGAAGGCAATAATCAAATTAGCTCCCTACTATTATGTGAAAACTAGTTTAAAAAATATAACTATCCTCTTTTATGAAAAAATGGGCCTTGTTTGGAAAGTAAGGATTTAAATTAAATTTGGGAAAAGATTCATTTCCAATCACTACTAGAAATGATCATTTATTTCCTTTATATATAGAATTAACCACAAAACTTAAAACAAAAAAAGGGGCTTATAAGATGACGTTAGGCTATAATTTGAAGTAAGCGGATAATTTGAAATCGGACTTAATTTTTAATTGGATCACTCAACCCATTTTAAACTTGTAAAAAGAGTAATTAAAAGAAACCTTGAACCGACGAAACAGGCTAAATTACTCAACCTTTAAATACGTTATTTCGAAGGCAAACTCAAACTCTAACTACCCATTATCACTAAAACTATCCCCACTAATTCCGCTAGGATTCATCTAAGCTAAGAAAACAAAAATAAGGTAAAATGTTAGTCAAGCAATGCGAATCAAATACACAAAGGAAAATAGAGTAAAGGAGACAAATATAATTAAATGGGTTTGGCCCATTTTATGTTGCTGTGATCTGTTTCTGCCGTATGGGCTTTAGCCCAAAATCCTTTTTTTTCTACACTGCGGATAGGGGTTGACTCAAGAGGGATATCATGTTGGGCTTTAGCCCAACACCGAATGCGGAAGAAGACGAGCCCCTTGGACTCATACGAGGGGTCATGCATAAAAATGAAAGAAAAAGGATTAGTACAGCGGGGATTTACAAGACCTATACTTCAAATAAAAAGAAAAGCAATGGTCGAAACAAAATAAAAACATCACGTAAATAATAAACAAGAGCAGAACCTTGACATGCCAAATTAATAGAGCAATCTCAACAAACAAGTGATTTATGTATACATTATGTATATTTAAGTATACCTCGTGTATACACATTCATAAGGATGCTTAGAAGGTTAATATTGGAAAGCTTTTGCCCCCTTTCTTCCAGATGTTGCACAAGTTCCAAGGGATTTTATGAATCCCAGGCATGGCTAACACCGGGGAGGGTTCAAGCTTGATCCATAATGACCAACTAACCTCCCTATCAATGTGCTAACCACAACCTACTTATAATATACACTCATATACACATTTCACATATACGAACACCTACTAAATATAATAAGACATACTGGCCACATACAGACATGTACCGAGCCCAAACACAACATATTTGCCATATACAAACACATACGGAACTCAGCAAGAACATTTTTTGTAGCATTCAGGTACACATAGAACAACACAAACAAGCATGCAAGTGTACACCATATACAAAATTCAAATGATGCATACGGGAATATTCATGCATATACAGGACCAACCAAGTTTTTCTAGAAATCGATTTCAAGCAAATTGGAAATAGTGCAGTTTAAAGGCAAGCAGGCAAGTTCAGCAAATGATCAGACAAGTGAGCAATTTTCTCAAACCAAGCAGTGCAAAACAGTACTTTATCCCTTCCAAAATCCCTTCTCCCTTCAGTTTTAGACTAAGTTACCTTTAGATGGAGTAAAAACCAAGTGGGAGACATTCTATCCCACAAACAGCACAATACAACTAACTGAAGACAAGTAAAAAAAAAAAGTTTTGAACAAAGTCTTTCGAAGATCAGCTTCATATTCCAGTTCAGAAAATCATGGACCCAATTTTAATATTTTCGAATTTCTATAAAATAATGTCCTCAAGGTTGAGGTTTTAATTATAAGAGCAAAGGTACTTTGCGCTTAGGCCTGTATGAAGTTTTAAATGAAATAGTTGGCTGATGTTTTAGAGAAACTGAGCACACCACAAAAGGGCAGAAACCAGTAGCTGAACATATTAATATCAGAACAAACACATATCCTGAGCTAATCCCACAATTAAACAAAAAGTTGTTTTCATAACTTTTGTACACCAACTGGTTGAATATGCAAGACAGTCCAAACATTGAAATTGAATTATTTCAGGTTTAAAAAAAAGTTGAGAAAAGCACATAGTGAACTGAAGATACAACTAAAATTACAACAGATCTCGAACCTTCCTAACATGCTTCTAAAAATGGCAAACTGTATGGAAATCAAGAAGGATCCTCAAATTAGAAACACAAGGAAAGGGAAAGGGGACTGCCCCAATTATTAAATTATTTAGTTACAAATGAGAGAAAGGGTTTAATCTTATCATACACTTAACAACAACAATGTTCGTGGCTTTAATCTTTACTTCACCATGCATTAACTATTAACACTAAATGCATTAGATTATTCCTATCACATACAGTAACTAGCATACGATAGACACAGAACATGCTACACAGATCTACTTCCTAATCAGCTACAGGTCAAATCCATGGGCATTCACATTTGGAACCAGGGCTGACAGCATGTTCAGATTGATTAAGCAGTGACTAACATTTAAAGTAACTCATGGAACATGTAATTTCTGCTAAAACATACAAAGCCAACATAGAGCCATCTCAGAACCAAAGGCAAAATTTGACAACTAACTTAGGCAAATAATCATGTTGACATTTTATTTAATCACATTGTGAAACAGATAAGCCAAGATCCTCTTAACAAATCAAGAAAAAACTAGCTTAAGCAGTTAACACTTATCATTTTGATCTTTAAACAAGCTATATAAACATAAGCAGTTAGTCAATAATCCAGTTATCTAGGCATAGATTAATATTCTTCATTTCATGAAGAACTATGAAGTTAAGTACATGTTAACACTGACTAATCCAACCTAATACTGAACTTAAGCCATAACAAAGACCCAGGATTAACACATAAATAAAGCTAACACCGTACTAGCACTCAATTCAAGTGATCATTGAATTAAACTCAAGGCATTTATCAAGATTGCAGGACGATAATTAGGCATGTTAAGCAAATAATAGATTAATACTTCAAGCTGCTCTAAACTATACTACCATATTTGAATCATAGACAGAATAGCACCTAAATATACATGAAACTAACACTTCAAACCACCTTAAACATTAAAACCCAAACACAGAGGAAAATCACTAAGCAGCTAACATAAGATCATACTACTAAATACTAACCACTATACTTAAACAAGAAATTAAAACAAACGAACAGGAATTGAAACATACATAAGGAAACGATAAAACAAGAAAAATTAAAAGGGAGATGAAGATTACCTTCTTCGGGTGCAGCGAACAGGGCTTTGAGTCTACGATATACACTCGAAAGACTACAATCTCCGAATTTGCATGTGCTCAGATTCGAAACGGTAACAGAGGCCAAAGAGAATAAAAATGATTTGGTATTTCGAATGAATATCAAGAAATATTGAGACTGGCAAAAAAAAAAAGACTAATATTTTCTAGAGGGAATTAAGGCTGCTTCCCTTTTTTTTTTCTAACGGATTATCGAATGCCAATATTTATAGGATACCAGATAGGGTTTTTCAGATTCAAAGTTTTTTGGGGCGGATTTTATCGTCTAGGGTTTTTAAAAACGAGTCAAAATGGACCCGTTTAAATCTGAGTGTTGAAAGTGTTTTCGAACAGATTTCACATGGTTTGACTTGGATATTATCTGCAAATGGTTCGACCATTTATGGTCTTTGAGGATCAACGCCCGTTTGAAGCAAGAAATGGAAAGTCTTTCCCTGTCAACGACAGAACGCTCAGGTAAAGCAGACGTAGAGACAATTTTTGCGTGGAAATAGAATAGGCAAGACTGTTCACGACTAAAGAGGATTAGGGTTTTGCCACAAATGAAGAGAGGAGAGGAAGGGGAAAGGAAAAGAAGGGGTGCGGCGGATCTGTTTTCTTTAGGGTTTAGATGATGAATGAATTAAAAAATGGGTCGGGTCGGGTAGGCTTAGGCGGGTGTGGGCTGGTTGTTGTGGGCTGGTCCGAAAACATTTGGGTTGATTGGGTCCGGATTTGGGCTCAAAACTTGGCTGATGAAAGAACCAATTTGGGCTTCTAAATTTAAATAAAAGACTCTCTTCAATTAATTATATATTAACGTGTGCTAAAATATTACTTACTACAAAATACATTTATTATTACTCAAATAAAATTATACGATGTCGTAATTTTATTGCTTAAAATAAATGTGATGTGTGTGTGCATAAGACGTTAAATAGAAAATGTTAAAAGTGATCGTAATGCAAATCATAATAATGGTAAATATATAATAATAGTAATAATAATAATAATAATAATAATAATAATAATAATAATAATAATAATAATAATAATAATAATAATAATAATAATGATGATGATGGCGGTAATAATAGCGATAATAACCAATGACTGTAGTTGGATAATGGAAACGACGACATTAGTGAAAGCTAAAGTGTAATAAAATACAAATAATCATTCTTAAATTATCAAAAATATTAGAAGCGCAAATAACTATTTTGGGAAGAAAGGCGGACAAAATTGGGTGTCAACACACATATACTCCGGACGGAAATATCGACGTCTCGGTAGCACAACCCAGCGGGACTCGCGAAGTCTAAGTGCCACCCGTCCCGGATCTTTTTCCAACATGGCTAATTGCTCACAGGGGGAGTCTCACCGACACACCCTGGGGGACCCGCGGAGTCCATGTACTAATAACAATTTCGGGATATCATCGGAATCGGCCATGCAACAATGATGCCGAAATAGATCATCGGCCATCTCACAATCACTCAAGTAAAAGAGTCAGTCAAATATCAGTGTCAGACAATCAATGATTTCGGAATTGAACCTCGGACATCGTCCTTCTCTCAATCACTCAAGTAAAAGAGTTTATCAAATGCCAATTTCATACAATCAATGAATCCGGAATTGATCTTCGGACATCGGCCTTTTCACAATCACTCAAGTAAAGAGTTTATCGAAATATCAGTTTACTCAATCAACGATACCAGATCATCACCGGGTATTGGCCATGCATCATGAATGTGTGAGAATGCGTGCAATGCGTATATCAGTTATCCACAATCAAGTCAATATCACAAGCACCAACGAAGGGGTACGCTAACAATGTATCATATCACAATACCAACAGTGGTATGCCAACCGTATATCAATATCACAAGTACCAACAACGGGTACGCCAACAATGTATCATAGTTCAAATACCAACAACGGTATATCAATCCTATCTCAGTCAAGACAATAACATAGATTCTGATATCTACCAACTACCCATGGCATCAAACCATCACAATAGAACAATCAAACACACATAACGGGGTGGCTAGTCCCAACACACAACAGGGCCCAACCTAATGCAATATCCAACCCGACTTCATACCCGAAGGTTTACATGCTGTCTCTGACATCATAATCTAAAAATTTGCTTCGCTATTCGAAGTCTCACCAAAGGTAAGCCATAATCTACCTAGACTGCCGAACCGCAACACCAACAACTCACTCATTTGCTTTGCCCTTCCGCTGAACCTCGGAACTAAAGTAGTCTAAGCATAATCTAATTTTATATTAGAAATCATGAAGAATAATACTAATATTGCTACTATTTCAATTCGGTCCATTTTAACCCTAGAAATTGGGGAAATGAGCCCACAAGGGCAAAACGAAAAATTTGCGAGCAAAATACCAAATTAAGTACTAGGCAATCACAATCCAACCATTAATTATAGATTTAGCCCAAGGATTAGCCTAGTTTCTGATTTCAAGCAAAACCCCCAATTTGGGTATAAACCCTAAGTGTTCAATCCCGAAATTCAATGTTAAAAGTGAAAGATATATGATTAATAAGCTTAGATTAGTCAATATCTAGCATAAAAATCACCAATTTTATCATTAATAATCTTAGGAACAATGTTCTTCCAAACTCTCTTTCATCTCTTATCACCATGGTTTTATTAAGGGAAAGGGGAATCTAACATGATAATGGGTTTAAGGAAGAATGAAGAAATGGGCAAGATTTACCTCCAAGATTCTCCTTCAAATATCCTTAAGAGCGGTTTCTTCAAGCTCAAATATCGAAATGGGAAATAATGAGGGTCTAAGGCCTATTTAAGACACATTTAAATGAAAACACTAGCCCGTCCCTGTCACACCCCATTTTAACCGGGTAGATTTAGGAGTATGACGTATTGGTGATTCCTGTTTATTTGTTTCAAGGAGTCGCCACCTAATTAATTTAACGGTGAATTAGGACACCTAGATGGTTAACTAAGGCAAAGTTAAAACTAAACCTCAATTAATAGTCTGCTTAACCAGTATGTTCTAGGTAAGGGCTCTATATTATCCTAAAGGGAAGGGGTTAGGCATCCTTTAGAATCCGTTAACTTACGGTTATCCGACCAAACTTAGGTTAATTAATATAGACTAAACGCAAATATAATATTAAGAAAATAATTTGTAAATTATTGCTAAGGTTTTTAAAAGAAGAGAAAAAAAATGTAATAATGCTATTTGAAATGATACTTATGGATATTGATAGAGGGCTTTAAATGAGAAATATCAGCTAGAATAAGACTAATGGAAAATATGATAATTTACATAGAAAGGAGATTTCAAAGGCCATTTAACAAAAGAAGATTTGAAATGCTAAATAACACTTAAAGATATGTTAATATGATTTTAAATACTAATACTATTTTTAAACAAAACTTGCAAAAGATAGTTTGCATATGAGTAATAGTTTTTTAATAGAAGACTTAGCAAATTTGAACTTTGAATAAAATAGTGTGATATGAATATGACGGTGTAGAAAAATCTAGACTATTTTTATAAATGGGAAGCAAAGGAAGTGAGTTTTCTTTCTCTTTAATTACTTTCATTGACTATGCTTAAGGCGTGATTGATTCAAACTTGAATATTTATTTATGAATATACTAGAATTTATATTTGAGTATTAACGATGCTTTGAGATGTCTATGATAGCAAAATGTGATTCCCTTTATTTTAAATATCTAGTCATGTTATTTTGCAAATCAATTGTTTCAAATAAAATAGATATTAGACAATAGTTTTAACATGAAAAGAAGAGAATAAATCTTATGGAATTAATTATTGGTTTACTACCCGTTACTAAGACTAAACCCCACTAATTTCACTATGGTTCATCTAAATTAACAAGTGTTAGTCATGCGATACAAATTTAAATGCATAGAAAATAAAATAGAGGAGTAAATAAGGTAAATGGGCTCAGCCCATTTCAAGGCTGCTATGATCAAATGGCCGCTGGGCTTCAGCCCAATTTCATTGTATTTTGCTGTGGCCTGTTGCTGTATTTTCTATTGGGCTGTGACCCAGAAATTTCATTTTTTGTTCCTTTGGCTGCGGACAGAGCTGGGCAGAGGGGGGAAATCGTATTTCGTTGGGCCTTGGCCCAACACCGAATGCGGAGGGGGACGAGTCTCTTGGACTCGTATGCAAGGTTCATGCAAGAAAATGAAAGAAAGAGATTAGTACATGATCAATGAATAATGTTGAACATATGAAATATAAACTCAAAAACAAATCAGTATACTATGTATATACTATGTATATTTAAGTATAATTCATGTATACATATTCATAGCTGGTTTAAATAGAGGTATATCAGTAATGCGCAAATATACCTAGCTAACTGAAATATGTTCGCAATGATGCACAAAATTTGAACAACACCAAATGATAATATAGACTATGCGTCGTACACAAGTGATGCATATATACATTTAAGTATACTTCGAGTATACATACGCATAATTCGTATGCAAACAGCAATGGCGCACACATACGCATTATTGGGAGTTAACCGGAGATTTACGCAAAGTCACATAATGTATAGCACATAGACAGAACAAACTACCTAACTGAATACATATCAAAGCCACCATGACTGCATAGAAACCCGAAACCAAAACAGAAATAAGGTGATAAGATCAGATCTGTTCCGCTTTTTAAAACTTAAGGAATGATGTATACTCAGGTATATATTGGACAACAATAGACTTATTCGAAACATGAAGGACAATCTGGGTTAAAAACACATTAAAACATAATAAGCATTCAACTTCTAAACTTAATCAGACCAATCATAGCATTACATCTACCATAATAATAGACCAATAGAACCAATACTCAAGCAAACAATAGCTTAAACTAGACCACCACATACTGGTAATCAGATTCAAATATATATCTGAATTCTACTTTAGATCATTCAATAACACAGGATATATGCTTAACAAGGACAAATTACACAATGTATTCGTATATATTTAAACCAACAGGATGGCTTAAGCATAAAGTGAACTACACATTAATCAAGAGCATCTAAACATGTCTTAAACTGAACTAACATATAATGCAGGCAAGCCGACAACAAGTAACTAAGCAGGGCAGTGAAGCTACATTCTATACACATTTAAACACATCCTAGGGACATGTTGAGCTAAACAACAAGTTAAGTATAGAAACAGACTACATATCAGGACTGGAAGATAAAGAATATGGAGTTTACTGACCTTGAACTGAAGCAAACATCATTCTAAAACAGCAAAGCTAACCATATCTATACTTATATTAATATAAAATCATTTAACTATACCAAAGATGAATATGCTGGTATACAATTGAACCAATAATAAAATCAGAAACCACACAATATTGCACCTACTAGCAAAATATTACTAAACTAATGCAGGTTCTGCCAACATAGTTTGAAACCAATCAACACCTAATCTTCATTATGGAATGACCAACTTTGTTGTGACAACCAAATTAATCAACATGGAATGCTTGCTTAATATAAGTACTGATCTAGAGGACACTTTAAGGTGATCAATCTAACAGGTTGGACCAACAACCAATTCAAATCTTAATATAACAAACTGTAACAGGGAATAAGCTAGGCATCATATGAGCAGCATATCAAACTGGACGATGTTAATATCAACAAGTAACTAAACTCAAACCCATAGCTAAGGATACCTACTCATGTTGAGCTACTAACACTCATAAGTCTGTTAATAGCAATATCTAGTGTCTATTAATCATGCTTAAAAGGTAACTAGAAATAGCAACTAATGCTCATTAATCATGCTTAAATTATTATTAGCTGGAAATTAAATCAAACGGCAGCCAAACATACGACAACTAAGGCATGACAGAAATTAACAATTAAGACTAAAATAGGAGGTGAAATACTAAAGGAAGATTTACCGACCTTCTTCGGGTGCAGCGAAGTGAGGCGAAGGGGTTTCGACATCACTCGAACGCTACAAACTCCGATCTCGAATTTATTCGGGCTCGAAAACAGTTGCTGGAAATGAAAGAGAACAAGAATAATCCTCTATTTCGAATGAATATCAAAACAAGATTAAAACTTATGAAGACTTCGTAATTTTAGACGGGAATTTGAAGCGGTTAAAAGAAACTCAAAACTTTAGGGGATTTCTGCAGCTAAACAAAAATTGTTCTTGGGGAATTTTAGAAATCAAAAAAATTCAAAATAGGGGTTTCATCAAAGATAAAAACAAATCCTTCTTGGGGTACTCCTATGAATCAGAAAATCCTCCTATGAATCCGAAAAATCCCCCCTTTCTTGATCCCACTCCCCCACTACTTATAGGTTTTTTTTTAGGTTTTTGTGTTGAATAAGGAGAGAGGAGCGGGAGGGCAGACGAAGGGCAGGCGTGGGGGACAAAACTAAATGGGGGGTGACAGTGAGGGTAACGTGGTGTAGTGGGAAGTGGAGGTGGCAGAGGTAACGTGGTGTAGTGGAGGTGTCAGACGCGTGGGATGGAGAAAAACAGTGGGGTGTGTGTGTGCGGCGGCTAGGGTTTAGGGGTAAAGGGAAAGGGAGTGGCAGAGAAGGGGATGGGGAGACGGTGGTGTAGTGGAGGCGATGGTGTAGTGGAGGCGACGATGGGGAGGTGGAGGAGACGGCGGAGAGGAAGAGGAAAGGGGGGAAGGGAGACGGAGGCGCGGAGGTGAGAAGGAAAATGAGGGGAAACCCTTATTTTGAATATAATGGGTCAGACCCGGTCCATTTGTGGACTGGGTCAATTTTAGATCGGGTATTAAAAGAATGGGCTAGCGAATTAAAACACGGACTGTTCTAAAAAATTGAGATCAAAATATGGGCTGGTAAAAAATATTTATGAGTTGACTGGACTTTGATTTTGAATCCGATAAATCAAAATACGGATTGAGTGCAAGTAATAGTTTGGCTTCTAAATTTAAATAAAAGACCCATTTTAATTAACGATATACCGAGGGTGACAAAATATTGTTTAATACAAAATGTGTGATTATTAGGACTCGGGTAATAAAATTATATGGTGTTATAATAGCCATGCGATAATATTTTTTGAAAATCCACAGTAAAATAAATACTATTATTTAATTATGCAAAGATAAATGCGATGCGCATGCGTAAGCTGGTAAAATATCGAAATGATAAAAATTGTGAATTATAATAATAGTAATAAATAATAATAATAATGATAATAATAATAATAGTAACCGTAACAGAATAATGAAGTGTCGGTATTGATAAAAGGCTAATAATTATAGTAAAAAAAATAAATATATGCATTTTTTAATTTTCTAAAAATATTAGAAGCGTAAATAGGTATTTTGGAGGAGAGGCGGGACAAAATTGGGTGTCAACAACTTGTCCCTCTTTGCCCGGTAATGATGAAAAGAGTTGTCGGGCAAAGACGTTGACTCGATAGCCTATTTTGTCCCGGCTAAAGGAAGCTTGAGAAAATTATGACCGAACTCCGGTCTCTGAGTTGCCTACATATCTCGGGCTGTACGAGAATCAGGTCGAGTGTAGTTCTGGAACAATTACGACACCTGAACCCGATCAGCGCGAATCTTGCAAAATATTGTCCCAGTGTTGAATTGTGATAACACTGGGTATTATGATAGAAACTTGAGAATTCTGAAAATTGAATTGCTGGAATGCAAGAGAATACTTGCAACTAGAGACAAGTGTTCGAGGTAGATCCTTGACCCGTGTCGGGAAGTCTGAATATCCTTCCCGACAAATTGCCCCAGTTCGCTGCCGAAGAAATAGTTCCACGATTTGATGTGTGATGCCAACTTCGATATTGTTCAAAGCCACCAGCTAAAAACAATTGTTAGCAATAAAGAAATATATGTGTAAATAAGACAGGGCTGAAGAAGTTTACACTTGTAACCCCTGTTTCGAAGGTTGAATCCACAATATACTTTGGAGATGAATTAAATTTATGACTTCCACTTGAAGAGGGATTAAGTCGACATTGATATCCGCCTTGACGAGAGCTAAATCCACATCCACTTTATTTTAAGGAAATATAAATCTACATCCACTTTCACTGAACTGAAATATAAAATACCCGCATTCTGAGGTGGGTGCCTGAACTGAAATATAAAAATACCCGCATTCTGAGGTGGGTGCCTGAACTGAAATATAAGATACCCGCATTCGGAGGTGGGTGCCTGAACTGAAATATAAAATACCCGCATTCGGAGGTGGGCGCCTGAACTGAAATATAAAATACCCGCATTCGGAGGTGGGCGCCTGAACTTGAATATAAAATACCCGCATTCGGAGGTGGGTGCCTGAACTGAAATATAAAATACCCGCATTCGGAGGTGGGTGCCTGTACTGAAATATAAATCCACGTCCATTTCCACGATACAAAAATGTAAATCCACATCCACTTCCACGTCCGTATTTCACGGTACAAAAATGTAAATCCACATCCACTTCCACGTCCGTATTTCACGGTACAAAAATGTAAATCCACATCCACTTCCACAGTGTAGAAAAGTAAATCTACGTCCACTTCCACAGTGCAAAAATAAATCCACGTCCGCATTTCACGGTACAAAAAATGTAAATCCACATCCACTTCCACAGTGCAGAAAAATAAATCCACGTCCACTTCCACAGTGCAAAAATATAAATCCACGTCCGCATTTCGCGGTACAAAAATGTAAATCCACATCCACTTCCACAGTGCAGAAAAATAAATCCACGTCCACTTCCACAATGCAAAAATATAAATCCACGTCCGCATTTCGCGGTACAAAAATGTAAATCCACATCCACTTCCACAGTGCAGAAAAATAAATCCACGTCCACTTCCACAGTGCAAAAATATAAATCCACGTCCGCATTTCGCGGTACAAAAATGTAAATCCACATCCACTTCCACAGTGCAGAAAAATAAATCCACGTCCATTTCCACAGTACAAAAATATAAATCCACGTCCGCATTTCACGGTACAAAAAATGTAAATCCACATCCACTTCCACAGTGTAGAAAAATAAATCCACGTCCACTTCCACAGTGCAAAAATATAAATCCACGTCCGCATTTCACGGTACAAAAAAATGTAAATCCACATCCACTTCCACAGTGCAGAAAAATAAATCCACGTCCACTTCCACAGTGCAAAAATATAAATCCACGTCCGCATTTCACGGTACAAAAAATGTGAATCCACATCCACTTTTACGTCTGTATTATATGGTACAAAAAATAAATCCACATCCACTTCCAAGTCCGTATTATACGGTACAAAAAATAAATCCACATCCACTTTCACAATGCAAAAAATAAATCCACATCCACTTTCCACGGTGCCAGAAAATAAATCCACCTTCACTTTCACAAACTTTAAAAACAAATCCACTTCCACGTCCACAATGTTCATATGAATCCACATCCCCTTCCACAATTTTTTTTTTATAATGTACAAATATAAATCTACTTCCACGTCCATATCCACAATGTAAAAAAAATGTAAGTCCACGTCCACTTAAAAAATAGTATTGTAGAAAGGTATCCACGTTTATATCCACATCCTAATCCATGTCCCATTGTGACGGGAGTTAAATCTATAATTATCCCCACAATTTAATATACGACGCAAAATTTCGCCACTTTGTTACCTTATTAAAATACCACATTCTAAAAGAATTTGATAACGATTTGAACATGTATGAAGTGATGACAAAATTGAGGAATTCTAACCAATAACAGGTGATCAAGGTTAGTGTCCATGATTATATGTACTTGATCCATCGAGGAATGTCACGAGCTAAAACAACTGTTAGTGATAAGAATACATAAATAGCTGGGTTTGAAAGAATTATACTCACAGCCCTTGGTTGAGAAGATGAAACTTGTGTCCACTGTTGCAATCGAAATTTCGTAACGAGTGGAACGACGTCCGCCTTTCAGCATAAGCTACCTTTGCATCCACGTTGAAGAATATTTCCATTTTGAAGAAAATTAACTCTTTGATCATGTCCGTGATTTAATATATGCACCATGTTCATGTTAATTGGACCTGTCTCATCAAAGAAAAATTGTGAGTTTAAAAGAAAATTGGTTGACTTGTGCATGTCGGGGAACTTGGCCCTTGAATTGATTCTTGCCTCGGTCGCATCCACGTTCTTCGATGTTTCACCACACATTTTGCTTTGCCGGGGAGTTTCAGTTATACAAAATGTATTTTGAAAATAAAAGTAATGAGATTTGGATGATTTTGAAAGGAAATATTTAGTGACTCTAATAGATAAAATGATTGTGGAGACTCGATTTTGAATTTATCCACATTTCCAGAAATATATTGGTGGACTTTTATTTAACATCGTTAAACGTTTAAGACCACTTTTATGCTACTTCTAAAAATTTGTCCCAGTTTCAGTCCTGGAGACGCTTGATTCTGGACAATTGAAAGGTAAGAACTTATAATGAAAGTTTTTGAAAGTGATTTGACCGACTTTAAAATTTTGTCCCAGTTTCAAGTCCTGGAGGAACTTGGTTCTAAACAATCGAAAAGTGAGGGAGTTGTAATGACATTTTTTAAAGTGATTTGACTGATTTCAAAATTTTGTCCCAGTTTCAAGATACTAAGACACATGAATTTAAACGGTGGGAAGACCAAGTCTTGTATAAGAATCTTTATATATTTTATAGGAACTAAAATGTTTTGGACAATCCGAAGATATTAAAAATTAAAAAATAGAAGGGCCGAACCCGCCTCGGGTTGCCTACGTATCCCAAAGGAATCAGGCCAGACGTAGTTCGTGATAAAAATAAAGACTTTTGAGTTTGTTTTTTTTTTTTGATAAAAAGGGGGGCCGAGCCCTATGTGGGTTGCCTACGTATCCAAAAGGAAATCAGGCCACACGTAGTTCCACCCATACAACAAAAACACTGAAATATTTTGAAAAAGTGGCCGAACCCGATGTGGGCTGCCTACGTATCCAACAGGAAGTCAGGCCAAACGTAGTTCCAACCATAAACAAAGATACTGAAATGATTTTAAAAGAGTGGTCGAACCCGATGTGGGCTGCCTACGTATCCAACAGGAAGTCAACCCAAACGTAGTTCATTACAAACAAATGACAAAGTCTTAATTTAAAAAGGCCGTAACAAAACATAGAGGCAACATGACAAAAGGAACTAAATGTTCTAGTTGATGCCTCCGGCCTACTACAAAAAGGAAATTTAAACTTAAAATACTGAAACTCCCGGCGGACCGGGGCTAAGATAAAAGTCCAATTCTGCAACTCAGGTCCTGGCTCAACAGCCTATAAAGTCAATATTTCAGCAAAGTCTTTGATTATCACAGCATGATCATCTTCATCTTCCATGAACAGGTTCTTGATTCCCTCCACGATATCATCATAGGCAACCTCAATAATCAGATCTGAAGGTTTTGAGAAAGTTTGATCAATGGTAGGAATAGGTTTTGGCAATGGAACCTCCTTCCTTTTATTCTTTCGTGCTTTCTTCACTTCTTCCTCAGTTGGCTCATATCCCAAACCGAATGTAAACTGTTGCGTAGGGAGAACGACTGGCTCAACCCGCCCATTTAATGTCTTCCCTAGCCCAAATCCAGGTTGGTACCCATTTCTCAGCATTTCTTTTGCAACCATAATCGCGGCGCATGAACTTTTAAACTCTTGAGTTTGACAGACTTCACCCACTTTAGTGACATTCACAACCTCCCAAGCGTGGTAAGCTGCTCCGTCGAACACTCCTTCTGCCTCGATGAATGGGATGGATTGCTCTCGATAGAAAGACGTATCCCCTTCTCCATGTATACATATTTGTTGCTGATCCCACTCGAATTTGACAGTTTGGTGCAAAGTAGATGGTACAGCCCCAGCCAGATGTATCCACGGTCTTCCTAACAGCATGTTGTATGTCGTGGAAATATCCAGTACTTGAAAATCCATAATGAATTCAACAGGACCAATCAACACTTTCAACTCTATTTCTCCAATAGGGCGCCTTTGAGCCCCATCAAATGCTCGAATATTCACATCACTTGTCTTGAGCTCACTAACATTATATCCGATCTTCTTCAGACTTGTTAATGGACAGATGTTAAGTCCAGAACCCCCATCAATCAATACTTTAGCCACAAACATGTTACGACACTTGACAGTTATATAGAGCGCTTTGTTATGCATGCATCCTTCTGGCGGCAGTTCTTCATTATCGAAACTGATTCGATGACTGTCAAGCACGCGCTCGATCATCCCAGCTAACGCCTCACTAGTTGTTTCACTTGGAACATATGCTTCATTCACAATCTTCAAGAGTGCATTTCTGTGCACATCCGAACTCAAAAGCAAAGAGAGAATAGGAATTTAGGCATTGGTCTTTTTCAACTGATCCACAACTGAGTACTCACTGGCCTTAATCTTCCTCAAAAAATCTTCTGCTTCGAATTCTGTCACGACCCTTTTGGGGGGTACATTGGTTTCCTTAGCTTGCCCCAATCTAGCTAGCTCTTCTGGGGAATAACATCTTCCAGACCTTGTCATTCCTGATGTCTTAATCTTGTCAGTGATCGTGTCCTTTTCTCGACATTCCATCACAGCTTGTTGATAATTCCATGGTACGGCTTTGGTATCGAGCACTAGTAACTGATTTGGTGCTTGAACTACTTCCACAGGTGTTGATGAAGCTCCTAATATCTCGATAGGTACAAAACCCCTTATCACTATAGCCGGAGAAGCAACGGCTACAATACCTTGATCTTCCACGCTATCCACAGGCACTATGAATTTGGCTGGATCGTCATCATTTTCATCTATTCCAATCATATTTATCGTGGCCCCATCATGGGTCGGGAGTGGATTGTTAACCACGTTTGGTGCCGGTTGTTTGACCATGATCTGTTTTGCTTCAATAAGATCTCTAACCTTGTGTTTTAATGAGTAACAACAATCAGTGGAATGGCCTTTTACCCCCGAATGATATGCACATGTTTTAGTGGGATCAAAACCTCTAGGTAATGGATCTGGAATTCTACCTTCCACAGGATACAATAAACCTGAAGCTTGCAGTCTTTCAAAAACAACGCTCAATGGCTCTCCTAACGGTGTAAAATTGCGGAAAGGTCTATTTGGGCGAGGTGCGGATGCATTGTTTGGATGATGAGATTGTGATGGTGGAGCTGGGTATGTTGGTGGTCGTGGAGCTCGATATGCTGGTTGTGTGTTGTAAACAGGGTAGGATATTTGTGGTGATTGAGGTTGGTAAGATAAAGCTTGGCCGTATGGATGTGGAGAATATTGGAAATATTGTGAGTGGTGAGTGTTAGGCTGGTATCGTGGGGGTTGTTGATGGCGGTATGATGTGTTTCCCAAAGCCATTACCGATGCTGCTTCTTTCTCTTTTTTCTTTCCGTTTCCGAGAGTACCAGTTTGTATGGCCCTACTAGTAGACTGTAAAGCCGCAAGACTTGTTATTCTCCCTGTCTTAATGCCATCTTCGATCATGTCCCCGGCTTTGATCACCTCTGCAAAAGTCTTTCCGCCCATTGTCACCAAACGTTCATAGTATTCCGGTTCTAGTGCTTGAATGAAGAAAGTAACCATTTCTGCTTCCTCCATGGGTGGGTGTACCCTAGACGCTTCTTCCCTCCACCGTATAGCATATTCTCGGAATGATTCGATCGTCTTCTTCTTCAACTTTGTAATCGAAATTCTGTCAGGAGCAATCTCAACATGAAACTTGTAATGATCTACGAAAGCATTTGCCAAATCATCCCAAGTACGCCATTTGGTTGTATCTTGCTTGGAATACCATTCCAAGGCTTTCCCACTCAAACTTTGATTGAATAGTTTGACTCTTATCCCTTCATTCTTTCCTACGCCAATCAACTTTTCACAATAGACTTGCAAATGAAAGAAAGGGTTTCCCGACCCATCAAACTTCTCAAATTTTGGAATCTTGTAACCTGGTGGCAATTCTACCTCAGGGAATGCACATAATTCTTCATATCTCACGCTTTGATTACTACCCAGTCCACGCAAACGTCTCATGGCATCCTCCAAACTTTTGAGCTTTCTATTTATCATTTCATCATTAACTGACCGTGATTCATTTTCAACTTCGGCATAATGATCAACATCTGTGCGACATTGCCCTTGAATTTGTGTCATGGGTGGAGTTGTGGTATAAGTATACACTGGCGGAACTTGATGTGTATTGGTAACATCATGTGCCGGCGGTATGAACTGAGCTTTTGAAGAGGTGGTTGTAAATAAAAAAGGAGCATTTTGAGTGAGGTGCTCGGAGCGAACTGGCTGAGAAGTGGTAAAATAATTTGTTTGGTTAAATTCGTCCAAATTTGGAAATGGAGGTGGCACAGGCAAAGTCTGACGAACTCCCTGGGACGGAGTCATATGTGGCGGTGTTTGAGAAAATGACCGGTTGTGAAGTACCATATGACTTAGTTCGGCAACTCGTCGCTCCAGACGAGCAATGGCCTCCAAATGTGTTTCTGATTCTTTGGAGGATATAGGGTCACTTGTGATTGGTAAACTAAGAGATGGCTCAGATGAAGTGGTTGCATTGATCAAACTTTGTTCCATTTTAGAACGAGTCCTTTTGGTTAACCAGGAGATTAGTGATGGATTGGAATCTGATTTCTTGGCTCTGGACCGTGTGAAATATGAATGCTCCGCCAGTTCCCCTTTAGCACAAGTCAACCTTTTGTTTTGAAAATAAGTTTGAAAAGAAAAAGGAAAAAACAAGAAAAAGAAAAAAAGAAAATGAGTCAGTATACGGGAATGACATATTATTGCATATAAACACATTATTGCACATAATACATCGCGTTTTATAATGCAAGGGACCTCTTTATGCCAGAGGTAGGCCTAACGAATATTTGAAGGACAAAACATGTCTTTTACGTATCATTCCACAACTCCTCCTAAAAGTAATTTACAAGAATAATAAAAATTATTACATGCCAATCAATAATACATCTCAAAATTAACCTAAGATATCTAATATTTCCACTCCACTAATTTCCTTTGGTTGTCTTCAATCTCCGGCATTAATTTTGGATGCTCCATGACAACCTGCAACAAAAGGTCAATTTTCTTGAAATATTTATCTATAGAGTACTAGGTCCACATATTCCACATGTTTGTCCTTCAAATAATGCACATAAACAGTGAAAGCGTCACTTAGAGTCATAGACTCATTTGGACATTTGATAAGGTTGACTAATGGACTTAATACACCAAGGGTATTAAGACTCCTAGGTTTAAAATGATGCATGTTCTTATAAGGTTTTGGCTTCGCTCTACCCTAAGTAGACTAAGAATGAGTTTACTAGACACAAGGTTCCCGAGCGGACTACTCGAGTGAGAAGGCTACGCGGTCCCCGTTACTCGGGCACCCCGCGCATACGCCAACTCTCCTAAAATTTGGATTCTACGAAAGAAATTTGCGGGTGCACAAAACACACCTCGCGTGTACGTGTGATAGTGTGAGTTTCCAGAAGTGGAAGAAATATGAACGGAATGCCAATTTAAGGAAAGTAGTAATATACATATTACATAGGAAAAATGCACATAAGGAACGGAATACAAACATTTAAAAGCATATAAAGCAACAGTATAAGGAAAATAAAGCAAAACAAACAAAATGTCCCACAAATTATTTATTAACCTAAGTTGTTATGGTTAGAGCCTAAAGTCCCCAGCAGAGTCGCCAAGTTGTCACACCCCATTTTAACCGGGTAGATTTAGGAGTATGACGTATTGGTGATTCCTGTTTATTTGTTTCAAGGAGTCGCCACCTAATTAATTTAACGGTGAATTAGGACACCTAGATGGTTAACTAAGGCAAAGTTAAAACTAAACCTCAATTAATAGTCTGCTTAACCAGTATGTTCTAGGTAAGGGCTCTATATTATCCTAAAAGGAAGGGGTTAGGCATCCTTTAGAATCCGTTAACTTACGGTTATCCGACCAAACTTAGGTTAATTAATATAGACTAAACGCAAATATAATATTAAGAAAATAATTTGTAAATTATTGCTAAGGTTTTTAAAAGAAGAGAAAAAAAATGTAATAATGCTATTTGAAATGATACTTATGGATATTGATAGAGGGCTTTAAATGAGAAATATCAGCTAGAATAAGACTAATGGAAAATATGATAATTTACATAGAAAGGAGATTTCAAAGGCCATTTAACAAAAGAAGATTTGAAATGCTAAATAACACTTAAAGATATGTTAATATGATTTTAAATACTAATACTATTTTTAAACAAAACTTGCAAAAGATAGTTTGCATATGAGTAATAGTTTTTTAATAGAAGACTTAGCAAATTTGAACTTTGAATAAAATAGTGTGATATGAATATGACGGTGTAGAAAAATCTAGACTATTTTTATAAATGGGAAGCAAAGGAAGTGAGTTTTCTTTCTCTTTAATTATCTTTCATTGACTATGCTTAAGGCGTGATTGATTCAAACTTGAATATTTATTTATGAATATACTAGAATTTATATTTGAGTATTAACGATGCTTTGAGATGTCTATGATAGCAAAATGTGATTCCCTTTATTTTAAATATCTAGTCATGTTATTTTGCAAATCAATTGTTTCAAATAAAATAGATATTAGACAATAGTTTTAACATGAAAAGAAGAGAATAAATCTTATGGAATTAATTATTGGTTTACTACCCGTTACTAAGACTAAACCCCACTAATTTCACTATGGTTCATCTAAATTAACAAGTGTTAGTCATGCGATACAAATTTAAATGCATAGAAAATAAAATAGAGGAGTAAATAAGGTAAATGGGCTCAGCCCATTTCAAGGCTGCTATGATCAAATGGCTGCTGGGCTTCAGCCCAATTTCATTGTATTTTGCTGTGGCCTGCTGCTGTATTTTCTATTGGGCTGTGACCCAGAAATTTCATTTTTTGTTCCTTTGGCTGCGGACAGAGCTGGGCAGATGGGGGAAATCGTATTTTGTTGGGCCTTGGCCCAACACCGAATGCAGAGGGGGACGAGTCTCTTGGACTCGTATGCAAGGTTCATGCAAGAAAATGAAAGAAAGAGATTAGTACATGATCAATGAATAATGTTGAACATATGAAATATAAACTCAAAAACAAATCAGTATACTATGTATATTTAAGTATAATTCATGTATACATATTCATAGCTAGTTTAAATAGAGGTATATCAGTAATGCGCAAATATACCTAGCTAACTGAAATATGTTCGCAATGATGCACAAAATTTGAACAACACCAAATGATAATATAGACTATGCGTCGTACACAAGTGATGCATATATACATTTAAGTATACTTCGAGTATACATACGCATAATTCGTAGGCAAACAGCAATGGCGCACACATACGCATTATTGGGAGTTAACCGGAGATTTACGCAAAGTCACATAATGTATAGCACATAGACAGAACAAACTACCTAACTGAATACATATCAAAGCCACCATGACTGCATAGAAACCCGAAACCAAAACAGAAATAAGGTGATAAGATCAGATCTGTTCCGCTTTTTAAAACATAAGGAATGATGTATACTCAGGTATATATTGGACAACAATAGACTTATTCGAAACATGAAGGACAATTTGGGTTAAAAACACATTAAAACATAATAAGCATTCAACTTCTAAACTTAATCAGACCAATCATAGCATTACATCTACCATAATAATAGACCAATAGAACCAATACTCAAGCAAACAATAGCTTAAACTAGACCACCACATACTGGTAATCAGATCCAAATATATATCTGAATTCTACTTTAGATCATTCAATAACACAGGATATATGCTTAACAAGGACAAATTACACAATGTATTCGTATATATTTAAACCAACAGGATGGCTTAAGCATAAAGTGAACTACACATTAATCAAGAGCATCTAAACATGTCTTAAACTGAACTAACATATAATGCAGGCAAGCCGACAACAAGTAACTAAGCAGGGCAGTGAAGCTACATTCTATACACATTTAAACACATCCTAGGGACATGTTGAGCTAAACAACAAGTTAAGTATAGAAACAGACTACATATCAGGACTGGAAGATAAAGAATATGGAGTTTACTGACCTTGAACTGAAGCAAACATCATTCTAAACCAGCAGAGCTAACCATATCTATACTTATATTAATATAAAATCATTTAACTATACCAAAGATGAATATGCTGGCATAAAATTGAACCAATAATAAAATCAGAAACCACACAATATTGCACCTACTAGCAAAATATTACTAAACTAATGCAGGTTCTGCCAACATAGTTTGAAACCAATCAACATCTAATCTTCATTATGGAATGACAAACTTTGTTGTGACAACCAAATTAATCAACATGGAATGCTTGCTTAATATAAGTACTGATCTAGAGGACACTTTAAGGTGATCAATCTAACAGGTTGGACCAACAACCAATTCAAATCTTAATATAACAAACTGTAACAGGGAATAAGCTAGGCATCATATGAGCAGCATATCAAACTGGACGATGTTAATATCAACAAGTAACTAAACTCAAACCCATAGCTAAGGATACCTACTCATGTTGAGCTACTAACACTCATAAGTCTGTTAATAGCAATATCTAGTGTCTATTAATCATGCTTAAAAGGTAACTAGAAATAGCAACTAATGCTCATTAATCATGCCTAAATTATTATTAGCTGGAAATTAAATCAAACGGCAGCCAAACATACGACAACTAAGGCATGACAGAAATTAACAATTAAGACTAAAATAGGAGGTGAAATACTAAAGGAAGATTTACCGACCTTCTTCGGGTGCAGCGAAGTGAGGCGAAGGGGTTTCGACATCACTCGAACGCTACAAACTCCGATCTCGAATTTATTCGGGCTCGAAAACAGTTGCTGGAAATGAAAGAGAACAAGAATAATCTTCTATTTCGAATGAATATCAAAACAAGATTAAAACTTATGAAGACTTCGTAATTTTAGACGGGAATTTGAAGCGTTTAAAAGAAACTCAAAACTTTAGGGGATTTCTGCAGCTAAACAAAAATTGTTCTTGGGGAATTTTAGAAATCAAAAAAAATCAACATAGGGGTTTCATCAAAGATAAAAACAAATCCTTCTTGGGGTACTCCTATGAATCAGAAAATCCTCCTATGAATCCGAAAAATCCCCCCTTTCTTGATCCCACTCCCCCACTACTTATAGGTTTTTATTTAGGTTTTTGTGTTGAAGAAGGATAGAGGAGCGGGAGGGCAGACGACAGGCAGGCGTGGGGGACAAAACTAAATGGGGGGTGACAGTGAGGGTAACGTGGTGTAGTGGGAAGTGGAGGTGGCAGAGGTAACGTGGTGTAGTGGAGGTGTCAGACGTGTGGGATGGAGAAAAACAGTGGGGTGTGTGTATGCGGCGGCTAGGGTTTAGGGGTAAAGGGAAAGGGAGTGGCAGAGAAGGGGATGGGGAGACGGTGGTGTAGTGGAGGCGATGGTGTAGTGGAGGCGACGATGGGGAGGTGGAGGAGACGGCGGAGAGGAAGAGGAAAGGGGGGAAGGGAGACGGAGGCGCGGAGGTGAGAAGGAAAATGAGGGGAAACCCTTATTTTGAATATAATGGGTCAGACCCGGTCCATTTGTGGACTGGGTCAATTTTAGACCGGGTATTAAAAGAATGGGCTAGCGAATTAAAACACGGACTGTTCTAAAAAATTGAGATCAAAATATGGGCTGGTAAAAAATATTTATGAGTTGACTGGACTTTGATTTTGAATCCGGTAAATCAAAATACGGATTGAGTGCAAGTAATAGTTTGGCTTCTAAATTTAAATAAAAGACCCATTTTAATTAACGATATACCGAGGGTGACAAAATATTGTTTAATACAAAATGTGTGATTATTAGGACTAGGGTAATAAAATTATATGGTGTTATAATAGCCATGCGATAATATTTTTTGAAAATCCACAGTAAAATAAATACTATTATTTAATTATGCAAAGATAAATGCGATGCGCATGCGTAAGCTGGTAAAATATCGAAATGATAAAAATTGTGAATTATAATAATAGTAATAAATAATAATAATAATAATAATAATAATGATAATAATAATAATAGTAACCGTAACAGAATAATGAAGTGTCGGTATTGATAAAAGGCTAATAATTATAGTAAAAAAAATAAATATATGCATTTTTTAATTTTCTAAAAATATTAGAAGCGTAAATAGGTATTTTGGAGGAGAGGCGGGACAAAATTGGGTGTCAACAGTCCCCGCCACAACGGTATCGGGGCCGTTACGGCGGCTGGGAAGCCGCCACAGCGGCATGCCCAGTAATTCCCATGGCCACCCCAGCGGCCAACACACTGCCACAGCGGTGCCGATGTTGCGGTCACTAGATACCAGAATCCCCCAAATTTTTAAAGTCTTCAATCGAAATCCCGGGTTATCCCGAGGCCATCTGCTCACAAACCAAACACACAGACCTACATAAAAATACGCTGCGAAAGCGCTTGTGGTCTCGAAATTTCCAACGGAGGTCTAGTTGACCGAGTCAACCCCCGATGCCTCAATTTTTATTTTTATCCCATGTCCCAAAATGCATCCGAATGCATTGAGAACCGAACCAAATGCACATATGAGTTCTAAACGACCATTTGGACCTCTCGGAATTGACCAAATTCTGAAAAAGGTCCGTTTGCCCAAAAGTCAACTTCAATTTTTCACTTTTAGCCTATATTTAACAAAAGTTACCCGAATTCGGTCTAGAGACCTTAGAAAGCGTGTCAATGGTCCCCTCGGGTAAAAAGTGAGCTAATCAACGCTCGAAAATGAGCGAAAACTCCAAAGAGACTATAATGACCAAACGGGTCATTACATCAAATACCAATTGAACTGTTGCTCGTCCTCGAGCGAAGAAAAGATGGAAAGTAGGGAAATACCTGAAGCAGCGAACAACTGGGGATATCAGCTATGCATATCCGACTCAGTCTCCCAAGTAGCCTCTTCCATAGGACGGTGCTTCCATTGCACCTTCACAGAATTAATCTGCTTTGACCTCAACTTCTGAACCTTCCTATCCAAGATCGCGATGGGCTCCTTCTCATAAGTAAAATTCTCATCAAGCAATACAGAATCCCAACGGACAATGTAGGTACTGTCGGCATGGTATTTTTTCAGCATCGAAACATGAAAGACCGGATGAATTCCCGCCAAGCCGGGCAGCAATGCTAACTCATAAGCTACATCACCGATACAATCCACAATCTCAAATGGACCAATGTACATGGGGATCAACTTGCCTCTCTTACCAAACCTCATAACACCCTTCATGGGTCAAACCTTCAATAGAATCTGGTTACCGATAGCAAACTTAAAATCCCGGACTTTCCGGTCCGCATACATCTTTTGCCGACTCTGAGCTGCCACAAGCTTGGCCTGAATAATTCTCACTCTATCAAGGGACTCTCTCAATAGATCCGTGCTCCAAGGTCAAGCCTCAAACCCATCAAACCAACCAATCGGAGATCAACATCTCCTACCATATAAGGCCTCAAAAGACGCCATTCCAATACTCAAATGATAACTGTTATTGTACGTAAACTCTACTAAGGGAAAGTGCTGATCCCAATGACCACCACAGTCAATAACACCAGCTCTGAACATGTCCTCGAGCACCTGGATGGTCCGTTCGGACTAGCCATCGGTGTGGGGATGGAAGGCTGTACCACTATCTAATCGGGTACCCAACTCCTCGTGAAATGCCCTCCAAAATCGGAAGGTGAAGATAGTACCCCGATCAGATACAACAGAAATAGGCACCCCATGTAATCTCACAATATCCCGAATATACATCTTAGCTAACTTCTCCGCGGTATAGGAAACCTGAACTGGAACAAAGTAAGCGGACTTAGTCAATCGATCCACTAGCACCCAAATAGAATCAAACTTGCCAAGGGTCTTCGGAAGGCCTGTGATAAAATCCATGGTAATTCTCTCCCACTTCCACTCAGGAATGGGCATCCTCTGAAGCACCCCACCGGGCCGCTGGTGCTCATATTTTACTTGCTGACAATTTCCACACTTGGCCACAAAATCAACGATAGCTCTCTTCATCCGACGCCACCAATAGTGTTGTCTCAAGTCACGATACATCTTAGTTGCCCCCGGATGAATGGAATAGCGAGACCTATGAGCCTCAGATAAGATCAACTGAATCAAATCACCAATACGAGGAACGCACAAACGCCCTCTAATTCGCAAAATGCCCTCAGAATCAATCATAGCCTCCTTGGCCCCACCTCCCGAAACACTATCTCGGATCTTTCTCAACTGAGCATCCTCAAACTGGTGAGCCCTAATCTGATCCAATAAAGATAACCTCACCTCTATACAAGCCGACATCCTGCCCGGAGCTGAAATATCAAGACGAACGAAATTGTTGGCCAGAGTCTGAACCTCCATGGCCAGCGGACGCTAGGAAACAATCAATCGAGCTTAGCTCCCATACTTCACTGCCTTGCGACTCAAGGCATCAGCCACCGCATTGGTCATTCCGGGATGATATAGAATAGAGATGTTGTAATCCGTCAGGAGCTCCATCCATCTGAGCTGCCTGAAATTAATACCTCTCTGGGTAAACACATGCTGAAGGCTACGGTGATCGGTAAAAACCTCATAATGGACACTGTACAAGTAGCGCCTCCAAAGCTTCAAGACGAAGACTACGACCAACAATTCCAAATTATGGGTAGGGTAATTCTACTCATGAACTTTTAACTGACGGGAAGCATAAGCTATCACTCTACCCTCCTACATCAACACCGCACCCAAACCCATATGGGAAGCATCACAATAGAGAGTAAAATCCTTACCTTCCACAGGTAAGGCTAAGATCAGGGTTATAGTTAAAAGAAGCTTGAGCTTTTGAAAGCTCTCCTCACAGGTAATTTCTCACAGGGGGAGTATCACCGACACCATCCTTGGGGACCTACGGAGTCCATGCACAAACAACGATTCGGGGATATCATCGGGACCGATCATGCAACAATGATACCGGAATAGATCATCGGGTATCGGCTATCTCACAATCACTCAAGCAAAAGAGTCTGTCAAATATCAGTCTCACACAATCAACGATTCCAGAATAGAACCTCGGACATCGGCCTCCTCACAATCACTCAAGTAAAAGATTTTATCAAATGTCAATTTCGTACAATCAACGATTCTGAAATTGATCTTCGGACATCGGCTTTTTCACAATCACTCAAATAAAGAGTTTATCAAAATATCGGTTTACTCAATCAATGATACCGGATCATCACCGGGTATCGGCCACGCACCATGAATGTGTGAGAATACGTGCAATGCATATATCAGTTATCCACAATCAAGTTCAATATCACAAGAACCAACGAAGGGGTACGCAACCAATGTATCATAGTTCAAATGCCAACAACGGTATATCAATCCTATCTCAGTCAAGACAATAACAAAGATTTCGATATCTACCAACTACCCATGGCATCAAACTATCACAATAGAACAATCAAACACACATAATGTTGTGGCTAGTCCCAACAAACAACAGGGTCCAACCTAAGGCAATATCCCACCCGACTTCATACCCGAAGGTTCACATGCTGTCTCCGACATCATAATCTAAATATGTGCTTCGCTATACGAAGTCTCAACAAAAGTAAGCCATAACCTACCTGGACTGCCGAACCGCGACACCAACAACTCACTCATTTGCTTTGCCCTTTCGCTGAACCTCGGAACCAAAGTAGTCTAAGCATAATCGAATTCTATATTAGAAATCATGAAGAATGATACTAATATTGCTACTATTTCAATTCCGTCAATTTTAACCCTAGAAATTGGGAAAATGAAACCACTAGGGAAAACGAAAAATTCGCGGGCAAAATACCAAATTAAGTACTAGGAAATCACAATCCAACCATTAATTATTGATTTAGCCAGTGGATTAGCCTAGTTTCTGATTTCAAGCAAAACCCCAATTTGGGTATAAACCCTAAGTGTTCAATCCCGAAATTCAATGTTAAAAGTGAAAGATATATGATTAATAAGCTTAGATTAGTCTATAGCTAGCATGAAAATCACCAATTTTATCATTAATAATCTTAGGAACAATGTTCTTCCAAACCCTCTTTCATTTATTATCACTATGGGTTTATTAAGGGAAAAGGGAATCTAACATGATAATGGGTTTAAGGAAGAATGAAGAAATACCTACAAGATAATGGGCAAGATTTACCTCCAAGATTCTCCTCGAAATATCCTTAAGAGCAGTTTCTTCAAGCTCAAATATCAAAATGGGAAATAATGAGGGTCTAAGGCTTATTTAAGAAACACTTAAATGAAAACACTGGCCCATCACCGCCACAACGGTATCGGAGCTGCTACGGCGGCTGGGAGGCCGCCACAGCGGTATGCCGAATAATTCCCAGCCGCACTGGTGCCGCTGTTGCGATCACCTGATACTAGAATCCCCCGAATTTTCTAACTCTTCAATTGAAATCCCGAATTATTCCTGAGGCCATCAGCCCACAAACCAAACACACAGACCTACACAAAAATATGTTGCGAAAGCGCTCATCATCTCGAATTTTCCAACGGAGGTCGTAGACCGAGTCAACCCCCGATGCCTTAATTTCAACTTCCCATCCCAAGTCCCGAAATGCATCCGAATGCTTTGGGAACTGAACCAAATGCACATATGAGTTCTAAATGACAATCCGGACCTCTCGGAATCGACGAAATTCCGAAAAGGGTTTGTTGTTCCAAAAGTCAACTTTGGGTCAAATCATTTCTCACTTTAAGCCTATAATTCACAAAATTTGCCCGAATTTGGTCTAGAGACCTCGTGAAGCATGTCAACGGTCCCCTCAGGTCAAATGTGAGCTAATCAATGCTCAGAAATGGGCAAAAACGCCGAAGAGAATATAACGACCAAACGGGTCGTTACACGGTTGTGGAGAGCTTACTAAATTTGTGGGTGTTAGTGCTTTCATGACTTATGAAATTGGGTCATGACAAATTTGTATCAGAGCTATAGGTTAATTGAAGACTTTTCCTCTTTCTATACTCAATTACGTAAGAGTCCAGCTATCTCACAAGTAAAAAATAACGTTTAGTAGAGTCTTGAAGATCGGTACGGAGATGTCTGTACTTATCTTCGAAAGGCTATGGGACACTTTGGAAAATTCCATTACTACATTCCTTATCGTGCGTATTTGATTTTGGTAAGGTCTAAGCTTCATTGTTTCAATCTCTCACTAATGGTGAGGACACGTTTTTGGGTTCAAGCATGAGCGGCGGGATATGAAATCGCGTAGTATGGTATGAGGTGTGTCACCGTGATAAGGAATTTGTTTTGGGGTGCATGTGACGGGTCTTCAGTTACTCGACGGAATAGAGGTGTATAAAAGGAATTCGAATGGGTCATTCTCAGTTATGGGACGAGCACAAGTGGTGGATGTTCTCATCTGGCAATTAGTGGTTATAGATGATTGACTCTTGTGCAAATGATTGGGTATAGTCCTTGGTAAAGGTCGGGTTTGCGGGGTTTGCATGGTATCTCGTTGGTTTGATGGTAAGGGGTCATTTTGAGCTACGAGCCTGTCGATTTTGCGAGACTACTCTGCCTATGAAGTGATTGCTAAAGGGACGTAAATTTATCAGTAAGTAAGACTATGTCGTAGGCTTCCGTTGGAAATAGTGATTGGTTAATAGGAATGAATCTAGCGAGGGATGAGTGTGAAGATTTGACTACTTGGGATATACTTGTGGATAGTGTAAATGTGTCTTTGGCTCAAAGGGTTCTATGATTAACGGTGGATGTAAATGTGGATGTTATTTCAGAGGGTTATTTGAGGATCAGTGAAATCAGTTTGAACAAAGAGTAGTGGATTCGCCAAAGGACTTTGGATACTTATTTTGGGTTGGTAGACTCATGATGCCAGGATGGTAGAGCTATTCGTCTTTGAAGGGAATTTTGGTTAAGAAACCGATATGAGCTAAATGAGGACGTTGGTAGGAATTCATCTGTAGTAGTCAAGGATCGCCCTTTAGGTTATGGACTACTTCGATAGTGATTGAGAGTTACAGGTTAACTTCATTAAATGACCCGGGTTGGTTGATATTTTATGGTTGAAAGGCTTCTTAAGGAATGGTATATGTATTGCGTTGGAATTTGAGGAGCTTTCAGTTTTAAGGTTCGAGTGAGGCAAGTGAAACTTTCAAATGCTCAAGATTGTGGTTTACTATGACCTCTATGATTGGCTTAGCTATTTTGAAAGAGTTATAGTATTCTGATCTACCCTATGAGTGGGTTTGGGTGGTTCTTGGTTGATATTAATAAAAGTGGGTTTTATGGAATATGGAAACAGAGGAGTTAAGAAAAAGGCATATTTCTATCAGATTAGGAGGATTAAGGTTCATAAGACTTGAAATTGAAGCAGCGCGACTACTTGAATCATGATCGGGATGTGGTGTCCTTATATTAGATCTTTCAGAAAGGGTGTAAAGTGACAGGCTTGATTGAGGAATTCTATGGATGATTTGACTTAGTTTGTGGCAAATGCCAGCAGGACTTGTGACTGAGGGTTGATGAGAAGGAAACTGGTGCAGTAACAAGATAGATAATTACATGGCATTCTTGCATGGACGAGCGAGAATTGATCGACAAGAAGGAATATTTACAGTTGGCAGTTGGAGTCATAATTTCGAGAAACGACTATGTCCACAGCAGTAGACAGTGTCGAAGTGTTGATGGTTAGATAGTATGGTCGATTATTTCTAATGTGAATGACTAGAGGGTATCCGTGCGGGGTAAGGCTCATGGATTGTGAGGTTGGTACTCTTGGACTTGCTAAAAGGCGTAATAACTATTACACCCAGGGATTTGCGGTAATAAAGGGTGAAGCTAGGGCCATAGGCTTTACTCTGGAATGATTGGTTGATTTTATAGAATTGGTACAGCAAGATGAACAGTGGGGTAGTGTGCATAGTATGATATTTGAAGGATTAAGAAGATCTGTATGGTGAGTGTTGACTCAGTGATTTTAGCTCGTTAGTACGAGACTATGGGAATTGAGAATTGGTCAATTGGCTTTGTATAAGATCAGTTGTTGACGGAGATGCTTAGAGTTGGCTCAGTACAAGCATAAATTATTTTTTTCTGGTCAAATGGAGTCATGAATTAGACTCGGGATGTGTGACTACGTGATTCTACAGGTTCCTGGTACTAGAAATGGCTTTGGAAGGTGAGGGAGGAAGAAAAGTGAGATTGAAGTACTTTGTTGGTGCAGTTTGACAATGGGTTACGACTGTTACGGTTCGCTTTTACGCGGGTAAGGCATCAAAGTTACAACGAGGTTGTTGGTGCTCTAATTGGATTTTAGTATTTTAGAGTCGCCACCTAATTTATTATGGAAAACTAGGAAAACCAAGTTTAAAGATTTTCACATTAAAAGTAAAAAGTAAAAATCTTTTGGATCCAAGTTCGAGATAAGGGTTCTGGTCATCCCCTAGGGAAGGTTTTACGCACTCTAGTATTAAAGATCCGTAGAATACGGTTGATCTTAGAGCTTCAATGTGTGATTAATGTACTTATTTGCTTAAAAGTGTTTAATTTTCCGCAAAAAATGTCATTTCATTTCATATCAAGTTTTCAAGAAATAATTTGGCAAATATTCCCCTTGTAAAAAGGGTTTTGGTTTTAAAATCACAAAAGTGTTCAACTCACTTTATTGCCGGACTAGGATACACCAAGGATTTCTCCCGAGTAGAGTCACTACTAAACGTGTCTTTTTGCAAATTTTGTCAATTCTACTAGCTCCGAAATGTCGATTTGTACGCGGTTGAGTGGTTGATTCGGTTCTCGAGGGTCTGGGGGCAGTTTGGTCTTTTGGTTGGAAAGTTGATTTTTGGGTTTTAGGGGTTGACCGAGTCAAAATGATCTTTTTTTAAAATTTCGAGTGTGCGGGTGAGTTCGTAGCGTGTTTTTATGTGGGGTTGCATATCTAGTTTGTATCCGGGAGGTTCTGGGTGAGTCTCGGGATTTCGGAGTGGTTGAATCAAAAATTAGATTTTTGTTGGTTCTGGTGTACTCGCCTCTGCGAGCCTTTGTCCGCCCCTGCGGTGTTGCTCCCGTGGAAGGAGGCCCGCAGGCGCGAGATTTATAAAATGTTGTTAGGTCTTGTTATTGCGAAGATATGTTCGCAGAAGCGGAGTCACCCCTGCGTGGATTGGTCTGCAGGCGCGCATCTCTGAGATCTTTAAGTGACTTCGCCCCTGCGGTGGATTGTCCGCTAAAGCGGACTCGCGGGCACGAGGAATCGTCCGCTAAAGTGGAGATCGCTGGACCACAATAGATATTTAGTGCTCCTTCCATACCTTAAGCTCGTCATTCTCATATTTTTCCATTTGGGAGCTCGGCTTGAGAGTACCTTGGGAGGATTTTGCTAGACACGTCTCTTGGGTAAGATTCCAACTCTCTTTTTACATTCATATCATCACTTAGTGGGGATTTTCATGATAGAAAGCTTGATTTAAAGAGGGAATTGGGGGGAATAAGAACCCTAGGTGGGAATTAAAGAATTCAAGGTATGAATATGAATTTATGGATAGATTTCTTTCATTTTTGGTTTATAGACTATATGAATCATGGGTAAACTGATTTTGGGACAAATTTCCTATTTGCTCTTCGTGGCTCGGAATCTTATTTTGGGTGACTTTTTGGGCTTGGATTTAATGAATGTCATTATGGGTATCAATGGTTTCGTATGACTTCCTAGAATACTAATTAGACCATATTGAAATCGTTTTCCAATAAAATTGAGGAATTGACCTTTTGGGGTTTAGAACGGGGTCTATGGATTGAATTTTTGGACCCAAATCTTCTATAAGGTAATATGGGCGTCGTGTGTCTTGTGTTCTTATGCTTAATCTGTATTTGAGCAGATTGGATCGTTCGGAAGCTCTACGGAAGGGCAAGGCTTTGCTGTGATTTGGTTGAACTTCTTACCCAGCATGTTGAGACTGTAAACTCTAAATTAAGCATCGTGGTTGATAAATTGAATTAAATAAGAGGGTGTAACGGGAATAATATGGGGGTCCCGATACTCGTGAGGTAACGAGCACTTGTATCGAGTACTGGTGACATGTTATGGGAACTTGTGCAATTTAAATTGTATTGTTAGTCTGAATGCCATATTTTGGGCTCTAACTGGTAGATAGTATGATCCTGTGGATCTGTGAGTGGGGTATGAAGCCCATATTTTCTGCCTCTTTGATTGTGTGTCTGTCTTGTTTGATATGTGTGGTAATCATCACTTCTAAATGCTCGTTCAAAGGTGGAAAAGAAGCTAATATAATGACTTTATTGCGTAATCGGCTAAAGGTAGGCCCTTTACAGCTTACAATGAATAAAGATAAGATCTTTTACTGTACTCATTGGCTTCTTGTTATTGTGCATGTCATAATCATGCTTCATCTGGTATCTCATGCATATATACATTTGAGGTGTCACGCCCTAGTTCTGGAGGGACGTGACCGGCACCCGAAGCCAAACCAGGCCTGAACGAACCACTCTAAATCTGGAACTCTGGGAGAGTAATCCCCAGGTTAGACCGGTAAGGCCTACCTGCACACAAACAATACCCACAAACTGTAATTTGGATATATATATATATATATATATATATATATATATATATATATATATATATATATATATATATATATATATATATATATATATATATATATATAGATATTAAATATCTCGTCTGAACTGTGCACGCATACACAAAACGTGTATATATACAACTGAGCAAGCCGACGAGGCTGCTATGACCGTACAAAGCCAACAGTGTCCAGACATACATATACAAGCCGACAAGGCTATCACACAGACACACCATATACATACAATACCTTTCTACAAGCCTTTGGGAAACGAGTGACTGTACCATACAATCAGAAATCAAAAGGGAAGACTCCAAGGACTTGGCAACTCCGAGCAAAAAGGAAGCTCACCAATCAGCTGATTTCTAACTCTGCCTACTCGGGAGGTCTATTAGTCTGTCGATCAGTACCTGCAGGTATGAATGCAGCGCCCCCAGGCAAAGGGACATCAGTACGAATAATGTACGGAATATGTAAGCCAAAGTAACAACTGAAATAAAGTAACAAGCTATACTCTGGATATTTCAAGAAAGCACCTGGAGGTACTCTTCCTAGGTTTCCTTTTATCTGAGGCAAGATAACATAACCCTATAGATATAACTCCGTGACCCGAGGGTCGGCATAGCTAACTCCATGACCCGTAGGTCAAATAATAACTCCACGGCTCATAGGCCAGGTATAATCAACTCCATGACCTGTAGGTCAGGTAATAACTCCATGGCTCATAGGCCAGGTATAATCAACTCCATGACCCGTAGGTCAGGTAATAACTCCATGGCTCATAGGCCAGGCTAAAGAAAAATATGTGTATATCATGCAGTACATCATGAATATGCTGAAAAATACTGATATTGTAACACGTCTCTCTTGTCTCTCTATAAACTCAAGGACATAGGAAGGGGACATGGCCCCTCAGAAAGAATAACAGAACACTCAAAAGTCAGGCAATAATATGACAAGCTCTGCTTAGACCAATCTCTAGTCACAAGGTTTATTACACCCTTACAATATATGGAATCATGCCAAAAAAAAAAAGGAACGGCCTTAATATACCTGTTTGATCGCCTACTACTTAATGCTTATTCTTCCGAACTCATAAATCTACATTCAAGAGAAATCACACTACCGTTAGACTTATCGTCATATGCCTATCTCAAGTCTTTAAATTAGACTTCTTTAGAATCGGCCGAAATTCGAGCAACATCTCCCCTGTTTATAACCGTAGACCGAAATTACAGTCCAACAACTAACAACAACAATAATACCAACATCCACAACAACGTTATCAACACCAATATGCTCCACAAAGCATCCCTCACGATGCTTTCCAAATTTCTCGATTAACCAACTTGTTATATGACTATTTAATAACTTTATCTCTGTAAATAAACTTAAATCGATATTAATAAGGGAAGATTGATATCTTACCTCTGCTAGAACCGCAATATCTTCACTTTCCACCTTGAATTCAAACCAAGACCCACCGCAATACGATTTTATAATCGCAACTATACGCTGTCTAGACCAGAATCTAAGGATTATAATTGATTCGGGCTAAAATTTGATGTTTGAAGGTTGGGGGAAATTTCCAGAAGTTTGGAGGAGTTTTTGGTGTGTTTGGATGAAGAAAGAGGGGGTAATCCCCCTTATATAATGTTCCAGAGTCTGCCTGGACAAACTCAAAAATTGCTCAGCGCGATCGCGCTGCCTTATGGTGCGCTCGCGCTGAGTTGCTAGGTTCTCCTCTGCGCGTTCCCGCCACCTTCTGGCGCGTTTGCCTAGGGTTAATTCCCTGCTCTGATAGCCCATCTTAAAATGCTCATAACGTTTGATTCTGATGTTCGATCGATGCACGGTTTGTTGCGTTGGAAACTAGACTTCCTGAACTTCATTTTAGGCTTTTGTTTCACTTCAAAACTCCTAATATACTAAAATATATTCTTTCTCTAATTTGGACCAAATTATCATACGAGATCTTATCCAACTTTTCTCCAGAATTCCGAAAACTCAATCTCCTTGATTCACTTGTTCTCCGACCCTTTCGTGACCTATTACTTGAACTTAAACTCTCATAATCATAAGATGGCACGTATAATCTCGTATATTTTCGACAATGGCTCCCGTGTCCCCAATTGAACAACTAATACCTAGCAAATCTCAATGTACAAAACTACGAGGTGTAACGTGAGGATACATATGTGGGTTTAAGGGGAAATGTTTCCGGATGGAGTGATGATGATATCTTCAAACAAAACTTTATTGTGTATAAGAAGCGAAAGGTGGAACCTTTGTGATTATGAGAATTTAAAAAAGGGAATCTTATGTGTATTCCTGTTTCTTATTGTGATGCATACCATATCCATGCTTATTATATATCTCCCGCATACTTATCATGACTAAACATAAGGTCCTTTAATGTATGCATTGATTTCTTGTTGTTGAGCATGTCATATTCATATTTATCATGGTATCTCATATGCATTGATGGCACCAATGAAAGGTCCGAAGGGAAATAATTATGTATGAAGTGATGATAATTGTGAGCCAATGGGCTAATTGACAGGTATATGGGCCTAAAGGGCTAAGACATGATTTATACGAGCCTAAGGGGCTGAGACTTGATATGTGAAAACCCGAGGAGATCTCAAAGATCAATGATGCAGGGTGGTATATGGACCTCGCGAGTCCCTCATGGGTCACGATGCGTTGACATTCGAACGTGTGTATACCGGGTGATGGAAAAGCTGTCACGACCCAGCCCCATGGGCCGCGACTGGCGCCCTAGTTGGGCACCCAAACGTACCTATCCATATCGAATCACATACAAATAGCATATATGGCTATAACTGCTATATGCCGTCTCAAACTGTATCCAACTGTATATGACACAAACATAAGCATATACATATATCGAAAAGCCGGCAAGGCTATCAAATATGTCCAAAAAGCCGACAAGGCTGTCAAATATGTCAAAAGCCGACAAGGCTGTCAAATGGCACAACGGCCCAAAACACAGATACAAATGCACGCCGACAAGGCTGTCATAACGAATAGAATCATACAAACACATCGGAACAGAAGTAGGCACACACACCCACAAATACGTCTACAGACCTCTAAACAGACCAACCGAATCATATGGCGGGACAGGGCCCCGCCGTACCCCTGAACAAATACATACACAACGAACGAAACTGTATACCAAAACATATGCTCTGAAGTGAGAAGAGCACTCCGAACAGCAAAGGAGGATGTCCTAAACTGGTGGATCACCAAACTGCGCATCTGTACCTGCGGGCATGAAACGCAGCCCCCCCGAAGAAAGGGGGGTCAGTACGAGATATGTACTGAGTATGCAAAGCAGAATATACAGAAAACAAACCTGAGACATAAAAGAAACAGAAGTGCCGAACATAAGTGCAAATCCAATCATATCAAAATGTTTAGTTTCAAACATGTAAGTCATGCATAGGGTACAGAAGAATATGGTCGCCCGCCCGTCGATGGCGCCATAACACAGCATAACACCAGAAAGTTTCAAATCTCCATATCCCCGTCACATATCACATCACCGCATAACGCCATACACAGCATAACACCAAATATAAGTGGAACCCGACCCTCTTTTGCGAGTAGCTCAGTGAACCATGAACACAACATAACTCCGGAGTGTATCAAAACGCGCACGATAACAGAACCGGCCCGGGACTCGGCGAAAGGAATAACAGAATGCACGAATAGAGTCGTGAGTAGTCATATGCATAAAATCATTATCATAAATTCAAACATAAGCAAAATGATCATATTTGAAAATCGAAATAATAGTCATACTAAATTCCTTCAAAGATTCTCCGGATTTCATAAAGGAAAGTCGCGGGACCCACGGGTGGGTATTTACCCGAGTCGGGCCCGCCTATGGAAAACATACATATCATATGTCATATAGACTTCTATAAAAATATTAGAGTAATCCGAGCATGTTTGTGAAAGATATGGCATTCCAAAAATTACGAACTTCTTTAAAGTGAACCCTTTTTATGCAAAATTCGGAAAACGATTATTTCAAAGACATAAGGGTTCATATTTCATCAAATCATACATAAGAGTGCCAAAGAACATATACGGATCATAACATGCTCGGATTTCGGATTTGGAATTTCCTTAAGGCTCTAATTTAGCCTATGTAAAACTAAGACATGCCAAAAAGAAAGGAAGTTGCCTTACATACCTCGTACGCACTCCAAGATGGCCAATCTAAAGTAAATTCCAATATACGCCTCGGGCTCCCGAAGGTCTACAAATATACCAACGAATATCCAATATTAAACATAGGCACTTAAGCCATTCATTCCAACTAATCATTAAATTCTACAGAAAATTCGGCAGCATTTCCCCTGTAAATAGGCCATCCCGAGAATTTAACTCGCTCAAAATCAACAACAACAACCACAATAACCAACCTAGCAACATCGATAATCAATTCGGAAGGCAAAATAACATTAATAGCTCTCTTTTTCATCGTTCGACAAATTTCCAATTATTCAATTCAATGGCTTACTTTCAAGCCACAATATCGTTCGTACATTCGATTATTAACCCAAATCCATACTAACAACATTCAAGAACATTCTAAACAATTCACATAATTTTTCCAACAATCAAATATTTTTTTTTCTCCAAGTGGCCGAAAACAGTCCCCTTAGCCGAGAGCAGCCCCCTATTTTCTTTCCTCATTTTCAAGTCATGTTTTGTATCACGATCCACAATATATCGATGTCATTCTCATAAAATATACAAATTACATCAACGCACAATAAGCCTCAAAACAGCCCCAACCATCTCAACATCATTCTTGAGTCATTAAACACTTATTTCCAACTAGAATTCATATCGACGATAACTAAAATACTAAACGATAGTAACACGATCTTCGACATATTATAGGACTCACATTCGTCCACACTACACATATACATATGTTAATGATTCTTATATATAAGGATTGCATTAAGTGCACCAAGTTCTCCAAATCAGTCCGCAACGCTTACTATATCAATTCGGGACCTTAAACTCTCCTTTCCAACATAAAAGTCATCGCAACAACCATTCAAACGCTAAGCGACATTAATTCATTCCTTGCCTAACATGTGGCCTATACACGTCTACATTACCCACATATATACATATATTGATGATTTTTATTTTTTTTTCTTCTCCACTCTACGACAATCAAATATGCTACAAACAATTAATTCATCAACCCAATACCACACCACACACATATGCTTCACACGGTCAACACACCCAACACAAGACCCAACTTCAACATTCCATATTTCATGATTTTTATCCATTTTAACATACTACAACATGAATTAAACGTCCACAACACATAAACAAGAGCAAAACTTACCTTTGTTCTTCACTTCCACCAATAGGCTAGGGTTTGCAAATAGGCACAACTAATCGTTGGATGACCCAAACGATGCTTCCACGTTACTTAGGGACTTCAATATAGTGGGTTTGTATCAAAGAAATAATTTTTAGAGAGGCAAAAATGGGACTTGGTTTTCCATGGCTCTAGCCGTGAGGTTGGAGGGAGTATTGCTCTCCAAAGTCTTGATATTTCTTTGAGTGGTGAATGAGAGAAAGATGAACTCTTGGTCATCTTTTAAGTCCACATGTATTGTACAAGTGATCATGGCCCACACAAGTGGTGGACTAATTAAAATTGACCACAAAATTTGTGTGGGCCATTTAAGGGTCTACACGGCCACAATGGGATTTTTGTACCACATTTTTAATTCCAATTTTATGAATTGTGGTCCCAATTTTTCCTAAGTGTTCAATGCCCACAATTTCATATATAACTTATGTCTCAAAATAAAATCAAAGGTCAAAAGTCCCGACTTCAAATCCCGGAATAGTCTTGGCCCTTACTTGTCATAGTTAATCCGGGTTGTCCCAATGTATAAAAATACGGGACGTAACATCCTTCCCCCCTTAAGAACATTCGTCCTCGAATGTTGGATTAATTCTACTGATCTTACTCAAATTTGGGGGAGTTTCCTTTATAGCCAACATATACAAATCATTCACAGATCAACATAGGCAAACAAAGAATTTGGATTACCTGAAGGTGCCGGAAATAGGTGAGGATACTTTTTCTTCATCAGCTCCTCAGCTTCCCAGGTCATTTCCTCGCGGTTATTATTCCGCCACAGGACCTTAACCGAAGCCACATCTTTATTCCGCAACTTTCTTACCTGACGATCCAATATGGCTATAGGCTGCTCTTTATAAGACAGCTCCTCTGTGACCCGTATATCATCTGTAGGGAAAATTCTGGAAGGGTCACCAATACACTTACGAAGCGTAGAAACATGGAATACCGGGTGAACCGCTCCCAAATCAGCTGGCAGATCCAATTCATAGGCCACTTTGCCTATTTTACGAATAATCAGATAAGGCCCAATTTATCTCGGACTGAGCTTTCCTTTCTTACCAAATCGCATAACACCTTTCATAGGTGACACTTTCAGAAATACCTAATCGCCAATCTGAAACTCTAACGGTCGACGTCGTTTATCAGCATAAGATTTCTGTCGACTCTGGGCTGCTAATAGTTGCTCTCGAATCAGTTTCACTTTATCTACTGCCTGCTGGACCACATCTGGACCAATTACTGAATCTCACCCACGTCAAACCAACCAATCGGAGATCTGCACTTCCTGCCATACAAAGTCTCATATGGTGCCATCTGAATACTGGAGTGATAAACAAATTTATTATAAACAAATTCAATTAGCGACAATGATCGCCCCAACAACCTCTGAAATCAATAACACAGGCCCATAGCATATCTTCCGGTGTCTGAATAGCACACTCGGCCTGTCCGTCGGACTGAGGATGAAATATTGTGCTATGACTCATCTGAATCTCCAGTCCTTCCTGGGACGAACTTCAGAAGTTAGCCGTAAACTGAGCACCTCAGTCGATTATAATAGATATAGGAATCCCGTGAAGTCTTATTATCTCATTAATATACACTCTGTCATAACTTTCAGCCGAATAAGTAGTCCTGACTGGAATAAAATGGGCTGATTTCATTAGTCTGTCAACAATACTCTGAATAGAATCGTATCCACGGTAAGCCTATAATGAAGTTCATGCGAATCGTTCCTCGTTCCCAAACTGAAATTTCTAGTTCCTGAAGCAATCTGTCGGGCCTTTGATACGCGATCTTGACTTACTGACAATTTGGGCATTGGCCAACGGACTCTGCAGTGTCCCTTTTTCATACCATCCCATCAACATAAATATTTAAGATCGTGATACATTTTTGTGGATTCAGAATGAACAGAATGTCGAACATTATGTGCTTCGCCCAAAATTGATCATCACAGCCCTGCAACGTCAGGCACACATAGTCTGCCTCCGAATAATAATACCCCTTTCAGACGAAATTTCAACTAAGTCTTTTCTTTATCAAAGGTCGTATCTTTGTACTGTACAAGGATAGGATCCTCAAACTGATGCTGTTTTACCTCTTCCATAATCGACGATTCGGCGACTCCTCGAACAAAATCCCAATGTCTTCAGAATCGACCAAACGGACTCCAAGGCTAGCTAACTGATAAATTTCCACGAACCAATTCTTTCTCATCAAAATGTACATCAGTCAAATTGTCCATAGACTTACGGCTAAGTGCATTAGCTACCACATTGGCTTTTCCAGGATGACACAGAATATCGACATTATAATCTTTCAATAACTTAAGCCATTCATGCTGCAGATTTAGCTCCCTTTTGCTTAAAAATATATTGGGGCTCTCATGGTCCGTATAATATCAGCGTGGATCCCATGTAATTAATGCCTCCACATTCTCAAAACATGAATCGCCGCGGCTAATTCCAGATTATGTATGGGATAATTTCTCTCGTGCGATTTAAACTGCCGAGCAGCCTAGGCCATAACTTAACTGTGCTGCACTAATTCATAACCTATCCCAATACCAAAAGCATCATAATAAGTAACATACCCGACTGGCCCTCGGGAAGAGATAGACTGGAGCCGAAATAAAAAAAACTTTCCTCCAGTACTGGAAACTGCATTCACACGTACCGGTTCACTGAAATTCCACGGCCTTCTAAGTTACCTTCGTAAATAATGCCGTAGTAGGAGCAAAGTCCTTCACAAATTTTCTGTAATACCTGGCTAATCCCCAAAACTGCGTATCTCGGTCTATGTCGAAGACCTAGGTCAACTTTTTATCGTTTCAATCTTCTGTGTGTCAATTGTTTCTATTTCTACTTACTTTACTTCACTTTCATCCATTCCCCCCCTTTTGGGGTTGTGCTTATACCGTATCCATATTTTTCCTTTATAATCCATAACTTGATTACCTTCGTACGAGATCTTAACAGAATTACGAAGTGATGAAGTTCTCAATCATATAGTACAAAATCTTGTCTGATAGCTGGCACTCAAATAATTTAATTAATATAGCAATTTATCCTTTAAAAATCATATCCTTCCTTCATACCCGTTCCTTATCCGTCGTTCTATTTTCTCGATAGTCAAATTATTTAATAATCGCATGATTCATCATTCCATGCCATAGGTTTTCCTTTGCCCTGCACTATTACACATAAGTTCGTTTTCGCAAATAATTTTGTATTTTGCCTGTCGACCCTTTTTGGGGCTCTGCTTAAATAGGTTTCTTACTTTTCAATTTTCTGGCATTTTGTTCTCCTTATGTTATACTCAATCACTCTCTTTTCCTTCCAAAATATCGTCGTACTAGAATCTTTCATATTCTATACTCGATAAGTACCAATACGCAGTGGGGGAGTTGATCCCATTTTCTATGAGCGAATGAGTCCATACTTATTTATCATTAGAAAGACCTATTCGTAATAATTTGAGTTTAGTCATTCTATCTTTCTTTATGAATTTTGAGAACCTATGGATAAAATATCTCAACCAGTAGCAAAATAAATATCAGTTCATTTCGTAACATCTGTACCATACCTCTCACTTTGTCTCACAAATTCTATTATGTTAATGTCTCCCATATAATATAACGCTGGCTATTAAGGTTCACCAAGCGGTCGACATAGTCATAAATGAGGAGTCCTATACATACATACATACATATATCACTGTCATTTCTTTCACAAGACATCTGCAATCATTTGTTCAAACTCACTCTAATTCTAGAGCTGCGTTGCTCTTTCTTTTTTTTTTTTTCTAATCTAATCCGTCTCAGCCCACGCGACCTTTATAAAGTTTCTAATCATTCCACGTACCTTAATTTCCTTTTAGGTTACTCCAAATTTCCTATTTGTCTCTTATATCCATATTTGCGAAAATCTTTGTACATCTCCCAGGGGGTCACCCATCCCAGAATTACTCTGGCCCTGACACGCTTAACCTTACAACCTTAATGTTTTTAGACGCGTTAAGGTCGGTATAATTGCATCAATTTCCCCGCACAACCTTTATCTCGTAATTTAAGGCAAATCGGGGTCTTACATATTTTCAAAACGTTCTCGTAGCGGGTCCCACCGCGATCTAGAGAGAATTCTTTTACTTTTCGGACTATATAGTCACCGTGTCGCCCCCTATAAATCCTCAATATTTTTCTTCTCATGCATATACATATATAATTTTAAACAGCCCACAGCTTTAAGTTTTTATTCCACAAATTCCATCTCCAATTAGTCGACGAAGACTGATAAAATAATACTGTACAACATTCTCCAACCACCAGCAAAAGAACACTAGAATCCGACGAACATCGCGAAATCCTTTAGTACTTAATTCACATAATTACCTCCATATTTATACATATATATATATATATATACTTCTTTTGAGTCATAAGCGAACCATTTAATCCCCAACTGTCTGTTATACATTTAGTACTCTTCAAATGAACCGAACTTAATCGTTGGACATTTTTGCCTTTCACATAAGCTTTTCTGAAGCAACATGTGGTTGGAACATATTCTGGTCCGTTTAAATAAATTACGAATTTGCTACTCTTATATGCCTTCTCGAAATAAAATTTCCCAATCAAGGATAATGCTTCTTACGAATGGCATGGAGGGTACCTCTTAACTTTAATCCAACATAATAGATTACCCTATCGGTATCAATTTTCAAGACATACTAAGAACTCATATCTCGATCTCCTGTTTATATTTCTGGAAAAATTTAGGCAGAGGTTCCTCTGTATTTCTTACTATCCCAAAACCTGTACACAGGAAATACCAACCATGCCTCACAGGGCCAACACATATACGTATATATATCATCATATCACATCATACCATAGCCACACAGGGCTAACAATTTCAATAAAAAGTATGAAATTTCGAGATTTACCTCACATGCCTAACTCAAACGGCACTGGTGACATTTTCCTGTTTACTCTTCTTTTTAATCTTCAACTTTATATTTCCATCATACTTCAAATAGCTTCCCCGACATACATTTTTCATACCATTTCTTACCTGAGTACTATGCAGCTTTCCATATCATCAGTAACTTTCTTACGTCGACACCGTCCTCCAGCTGAAATTAAAAGTTAGCAAAAAGGAATCCATTTCCTACAGCTGGCTCTATCGCACGATCTAAGATTCAAAGAAAGAAAACACCCTAAATGTCCTATAGCCTCTTGTTTATAGGTGTGGTGCACAACACACCGATAAACAAGACCCTACGAGACACGGTCTGTAGACATCCCAAAGACAAACCGCTCTGATACCACTTCTGTCACGACCCAGCCCCGTGGGCCGCGACTGGCGCCCTAGTTGGGCACCCAAACGTACCTATCCATATCGAATCACATACAAATAGCATATATGGCTATAACTGCTATATGTCGTCTCAAACTGTATCCAACTGTATCTGACACAAACATAAGCATATACATATATCGAAAAGCCGGCAAGGCTATCAAATATGTCCAAAAAGCCGACAAGGCTGTCAAATATGTCAAAAGCCGACAAGGCTGTCAAATGGCACAACGGCCCAAAACACAGATACAAATGCACGCCGACAAGGCTGTCATAACGAATAGAATCATACAAACACATCGGAACAGAAGTAGGCACACACACCCACAAATACGTCTGCAGACCTCTAAACAGACCAACCGAATCATATGGCGGGACAGGGCCCCGCCGTACCCCTGAACAAATACATACACAACGAACGAAACTGTATACCAAAACATATGCTCTGAAGTGAGAAGAGCACTCCGAACAGCAAAGGAGGATGTCCTAAACTGGTGGATCACCAAACTGCGCATCTGTACCTGCGGGCATGAAACGCAGCCCCCCCGAAGAAAGGGGGGTCAGTACGAGATATGTACTGAGTATGCAAAGCAGAATATACAGAAAACAAACCTGAGACATAAAAGAAACAGAAGTGCCGAACATAAGTGCAAATCCAATCATATCAAAATGTTTAGTTTCAAACATGTAAGTCATGCATAGGGTACAGAAGAATATGGTCGCCCGCCCGTCGATGGCGCCATAACACAGCATAACACCAGAAAGTTTCAAATCTCCATATCCCCGTCACATATCACATCACCGCATAACGCCATACACAGCATAACACCAAATATAAGTGGAACCCGACCCTCTTTTGCGAGTAGCTCAGTGAACCATGAACACAACATAACTCCGGAGTGTATCAAAACGCGCACGATAACAGAACCGGCCCGGGACTCGGCGAAAGGAATAACAGAATGCACGAATAGAGTCGTGAGTAGTCATATGCATAAAATCATTATCATAAATTCAAACATAAGCAAAATGATCATATTTGAAAATCGAAATAATAGTCATACTAAATTCCTTCAAAGATTCTCCGGATTTCATAAAGGAAAGTCGCGGGACCCACGGGTGGGTATTTACCCGAGTCGGGCCCGCCTATGGAAAACATACATATCATATGTCATATAGACTTCTATAAAAATATTAGAGTAATCCGAGCATGTTTGTGAAAGATATGGCATTCCAAAAATTACGAACTTCTTTAAAGTGAACCCTTTTTATGCAAAATTCGGAAAACGATTATTTCAAAGACATAAGGGTTCATATTTCATCAAATCATACATAAGAGTGCCAAAGAACATATACGGATCATAACATGCTCGGATTTCGGATTTGGAATTTCCTTAAGGCTCTAATTTAGCCTATGTAAAACTAAGACATGCCAAAAAGAAAGGAAGTTGCCTTACATACCTCGTACGCACTCCAAGATGGCCAATCTAAAGTAAATTCCAATATACGCCTCGGGCTCCCGAAGGTCTACAAATATACCAACGAATATCCAATATTAAACATAGGCACTTAAGCCATTCATTCCAACTAATCATTAAATTCTACAGAAAATTCGGCAGCATTTCCCCTGTAAATAGGCCATCCCGAGAATTTAACTCGCTCAAAATCAACAACAACAACCACAATAACCAACCTAGCAACATCGATAATCAATTCGGAAGGCAAAATAACATTAATAGCTCTCTTTTTCATCGTTCGACAAATTTCCAATTATTCAATTCAATGGCTTACTTTCAAGCCACAATATCGTTCGTACATTCGATTATTAACCCAAATCCATACTAACAACATTCAAGAACATTCTAAACAATTCACATAATTTTTCCAACAATCAAATATTTTTTTTTCTCCAAGTGGCCGAAAACAGTCCCCTTAGCCGAGAGCAGCCCCCTATTTTCTTTCCTCATTTTCAAGTCATGTTTTGTATCACGATCCACAATATATCGATGTCATTCTCATAAAATATACAAATTACATCAACGCACAATAAGCCTCAAAACAGCCCCAACCATCTCAACATCATTCTTGAGTCATTAAACACTTATTTCCAACTAGAATTCATATCGACGATAACTAAAATACTAAACGATAGTAACACGATCTTCGACATATTATAGGACTCACATTCGTCCACACTACACATATACATATGTTAATGATTCTTATATATAAGGATTGCATTAAGTGCACCAAGTTCTCCAAATCAGTCCGCAACGCTTACTATATCAATTCGGGACCTTAAACTCTCCTTTCCAACATAAAAGTCATCGCAACAACCATTCAAACGCTAAGCGACATTAATTCATTCCTTGCCTAACATGTGGCCTATACACGTCTACATTACCCACATATATACATATATTGATGATTTTTATTTTTTTTTCTTCTCCACTCTACGACAATCAAATATGCTACAAACAATTAATTCATCAACCCAATACCACACCACACACATATGCTTCACACGGTCAACACACCCAACACAAGACCCAACTTCAACATTCCATATTTCATGATTTTTATCCATTTTAACATACTACAACATGAATTAAACGTCCACAACACATAAACAAGAGCAAAACTTACCTTTGTTCTTCACTTCCACCAATAGGCTAGGGTTTGCAAATAGGCACAACTAATCGTTGGATGACCCAAACGATGCTTCCACGTTACTTAGGGACTTCAATATAGTGGGTTTGTATCAAAGAAATAATTTTTAGAGAGGCAAAAATGGGACTTGGTTTTCCATGGCTCTAGCCGTGAGGTTGGAGGGAGTATTGCTCTCCAAAGTCTTGATATTTCTTTGAGTGGTGAATGAGAGAAAGATGAACTCTTGGTCATCTTTTAAGTCCACATGTATTGTACAAGTGATCATGGCCCACACAAGTGGTGGACTAATTAAAATTGACCACAAAATTTGTGTGGGCCATTTAAGGGTCTACACGGCCACAATGGGATTTTTGTACCACATTTTTAATTCCAATTTTATGAATTGTGGTCCCAATTTTTCCTAAGTGTTCAATGCCCACAATTTCATATATAACTTATGTCTCAAAATAAAATCAAAGGTCAAAAGTCCCGACTTCAAATCCCGGAATAGTCTTGGCCCTTACTTGTCATAGTTAATCCGGGTTGTCCCAATGTATAAAAATACGGGACGTAACATCCTTCCCCCCTTAAGAACATTCGTCCTCGAATGTTGGATTAATTCTACGGATCTTACTCAAATTTGGGGGAGTTTCCTTTATAGCCAACATATACAAATCATTCACAGATCAACATAGGCAAACAAAGAATTTGGATTACCTGAAGGTGCCGGAAATAGGTGAGGATACTTTTTCTTCATCAGCTCCTCAGCTTCCCAGGTCATTTCCTCGCGGTTATTATTCCGCCACAGTACCTTAACCGAAGCCACATCTTTATTCCGCAACTTTCTTACCTGACGATCCAATATGGCTATAGGCTGCTCTTTATAAGACAGCTCCTCTGTGACCCGTATATCATCTGTAGGGAAAATTCTGGAAGGGTCACCAATACACTTACGAAGCGTAGAAACATGGAATACCGGGTGAACCGCTCCCAAATCAGCTGGCAGATCCAATTCATAGGCCACTTTGCCTATTTTACGAATAATCAGATAAGGCCCAATATATCTCGGACTGAGCTTTCCTTTCTTACCAAATCGCATAACACCTTTCATAGGTGACACTTTCAGAAATACCTAATCGCCAATCTGAAACTCTAACGGTCGACGTCGTTTATCAGCATAAGATTTCTGTCGACTCTGGGCTGCTAATAGTTGCTCTCGAATCAGTTTCACTTTATCTACTGCCTGCTGGACCACATCTGGACCAATTACTGAATCTCACCCACGTCAAACCAACCAATCGGAGATCTGCACTTCCTGCCATACAAAGTCTCATATGGTGCCATCTGAATACTGGAGTGATAAACAAATTTATTATAAACAAATTCAATTAGCGACAATGATCGCCCCAACAACCTCTGAAATCAATAACACAGGCCCATAGCATATCTTCCGGTGTCTGAATAGCACACTCGGCCTGTCCGTCGGACTGAGGATGAAATATTGTGCTATGACTCATCTGAATCTCCAGTCCTTCCTGGGACGAACTTCAGAAGTTAGACGTAAACTGAGCACCTCAGTCGATTATAATAGATATAGGAATCCCGTGAAGTCTTATTATCTCATTAATATACACTCTGTCATAACTTTCAGCCGAATAAGTAGTCCTGACTGGAATAAAATGGGCTGATTTCATTAGTCTGTCAACAATACTCTGAATAGAATCGTATCCACGGTAAGCCTATAATGAAGTTCATGCGAATCGTTCCTCGTTCCCAAACTGAAATTTCTAGTTCCTGAAGCAATCTGTCGGGCCTTTGATACGCGATCTTGACTTACTGACAATTTGGGCATTGGCCAACGGACTCTGCAGTGTCCCTTTTTCATACCATCCCATCAACATAAATATTTAAGATCGTGATACATTTTTGTGGATTCAGAATGAACAGAATGTCGAACATTATGTGCTTCGCCCAAAATTGATCATCACAGCCCTGCAACGTCAGGCACACATAGTCTGCCTCCGAATAATAATACCCCTTTCAGACGAAATTTCAACTAAGTCTTTTCTTTATCAAAGGTCGTATCTTTGTACTGTACAAGGATAGGATCCTCAAACTGATGTTGTTTTACCTCTTCCATAATCGACGATTCGGCGACTCCTCGAACAAAATCCCAATGTCTTCAGAATCGACCAAACGGACTCCAAGGCTAGCTAACTGATAAATTTCCACGAACCAATTCTTTCTCATCAAAATGTACATCAGTCAAATTGTCCATAGACTTACGGCTAAGTGCATTAGCTACCACATTGGCTTTTCCAGGATGACACAGAATATCGACATTATAATCTTTCAATAACTTAAGCCATTCATGCTGCAGATTTAGCTCCCTTTTGCTTAAAAATATATTGGGGCTCTCATGGTCCGTATAATATCAGCGTGGATCCCATGTAATTAATGCCTCCACATTCTCAAAACATGAATCGCCGCGGCTAATTCCAGATTATGTATGGGATAATTTCTCTCGTGCGATTTAAACTGCCGAGCAGCCTAGGCCATAACTTAACTGTGCTGCACTAATTCATAACCTATCCCAATACCAAAAGCATCATAATAAGTAACATACCCGACTGGCCCTCGGGAAGAGATAGACTGGAGCCGAAATAAAAAAACTTTCCTCCAGTACTGGAAACTGCATTCACACGTACCGGTTCACTGAAATTCCACGGCCTTCTAAGTTACCTTCGTAAATAATGCCGTAGTAGGAGCAAAGTCCTTCACAAATTTTCTGTAATACCTGGCTAATCCCTAAAACTGCGTATCTCGGTCTATGTCGAAGACCTAGGTCAACTTTTTATCGTTTCAATCTTCTGTGTGTCAATTGTTTCTATTTCTACTTACTTTACTTCACTTTCATCCATTCCCCCCCTTTTGGGGTTGTGCTTATACCGTATCCATATTTTTCCTTTATAATCCATAACTTGATTACCTTCGTACGAGATCTTAACAGAATTACGAAGTGATGAAGTTCTCAATCATATAGTACAAAATCTTGTCTAATAGCTGGCACTCAAATAATTTAATTAATATAGCAATTTATCCTTTAAAAATCATATCCTTCCTTCATACCCGTTCCTTATCCGTCGTTCTATTTTCTCGATAGTCAAATTATTTAATAATCGCATGATTCATCATTCCATGCCATAGGTTTTCCTTTGCCCTGCACTATTACACATAAGTTCGTTTTCGCAAATAATTTTGTATTTTGCCTGTCGACCCTTTTTGGGGCTCTGCTTAAATAGGTTTCTTACTTTTCAATTTTCTGGCATTTTGTTCTCCTTATGTTATACTCAATCACTCTCTTTTCCTTCCAAAATATCGTCGTACTAGAATCTTTCATATTCTATACTCGATAAGTACCAATACGCAGTGGGGGAGTTGATCCCATTTTCTAAGAGCGAATGAGTCCATACTTATTTATCATTAGAAAGACCTATTCGTAATAATTTGAGTTTAGTCATTCTATCTTTCTTTATGAATTCTGAGAACCTATGGATAAAATATCTCAACCAGTAGCAAAATAAATATCAGTTCATTTCGTAACATCTGTACCATACCTCTCACTTTGTCTCACAAATTCTATTATGTTAATGTCTCCCATATAATATAACGCTGGCTATTAAGGTTCACCAAGCGGTCGACATAGTCATAAATGAGGAGTCCTATACATACATACATACATATATCACTGTCATTTCTTTCACAAGACATCTGCAATCATTTGTTCAAACTCACTCTAATTCTAGAGCTGCGTTGCTCTTTCTTTTTTTTTTTTTCTAATCTAATCCGTCTCAGCCCACGCGACCTTTATAAAGTTTCTAATCATTCCACGTACCTTAATTTCCTTTTAGGTTACTCCAAATTTCCTATTTGTCTCTTATATCCATATTTGCGAAAATCTTTGTACATCTCCCAGGGGGTCACCCATCCCAGAATTACTCTGGCCCTGACACGCTTAACCTTACAACCTTAATGTTTTTAGACGCGTTAAGGTCGGTATAATTGCATCAATTTCCCCGCACAACCTTTATCTCGTAATTTAAGGCAAATCGGGGTCTTACATATTTTCAAAACGTTCTCGTAGCGGGTCCCACCGCGATCTAGAGAGAATTCTTTTACTTTTCGGACTATATAGTCACCGTGTCGCCCCCTATAAATCCTCAATATTTTTCTTCTCATGCATATACATATATAATTTTAAACAGCCCACAGCTTTAAGTTTTTATTCCACAAATTCCATCTCCAATTAGTCGACGAAGACTGATAAAATAATACTGTACAACATTCTCCAACCACCAGCAAAAGAACACTAGAATCCGACGAACATCGCGAAATCCTTTAGTACTTAATTCACATAATTACCTCCATATTTATACATATATATATATATATATATATATATATATATATATATATATATATATATATATATATATATATACTTCTTTTGAGTCATAAGCGAACCATTTAATCCCCAACTGTCTGTTATACATTTAGTACTCTTCAAATGAACCGAACTTAATCGTTGGACATTTTTGCCTTTCACATAAGCTTTTCTGAAGCAACATGTGGTTGGAACATATTCTGGTCCGTTTAAATAAATTACGAATTTGCTACTCTTATATGCCTTCTCGAAATAAAATTTCCCAATCAAGGATAATGCTTCTTACGAATGGCATGGAGGGTACCTCTTAACTTTAATCCAACATAATAGATTACCCTATCGGTATCAATTTTCAAGACATACTAAGAACTCATATCTCGATCTCCTGTTTATATTTCTGGAAAAATTTAGGCAGAGGTTCCTCTGTATTTCTTACTATCCCAAAACCTGTACACAGGAAATACCAACCATGCCTCACAGGGCCAACACATATACGTATATATATCATCATATCACATCGTACCATAGCCACACAGGGCTAACAATTTCAATAAAAAGTATGAAATTTCGAGATTTACCTCACATGCCTAACTCAAACGGCACTGGTGACATTTTCCTGTTTACTCTTCTTTTTAATCTTCAACTTTATATTTCCATCATACTTCAAATAGCTTCCCCGACATACATTTTTCATACCATTTCTTACCTGAGTACTATGCAGCTTTCCATATCATCAGTCACTTTCTTACGTCGACACCGTCCTCCAGCTGAAATTAAAAGTTAGCAAAAAGGAATCCATTTCCTACAGCTGGCTCTATCGCACGATCTAAGATTCAAAGAAAGAAAACACCCTAAATGTCCTATAGCCTCTTGTTTATAGGTGTGGTGCACAACACACCGATAAACAAGACCCTACGAGACACGGTCTGTAGACATCCCAAAGACAAACCGCTCTGATACCACTTCTGTCACGACCCAGCCCCGTGGGCCGCGACTGGCGCCCTAGTTGGGCACCCAAACGTACCTATCCATATCGAATCACATACAAATAGCATATATGGCTATAACTGCTATATGTCGTCTCAAACTGTATCCAACTGTATCTGACACAAACATAAGCATATACATATATCGAAAAGCCGGCAAGGCTATCAAATATGTCCAAAAAGCCGACAAGGCTGTCAAATATGTCAAAAGCCGACAAGGCTGTCAAATGGCACAACGGCCCAAAACACAGATACAAATGCACGCCGACAAGGCTGTCATAACGAATAGAATCATACAAACACATCGGAACAGAAGTAGGCACACACACCCACAAATACGTCTACAGACCTCTAAACAGACCAACCGAATCATATGGCGGGACAGGGCCCCGCCGTACCCCTGAACAAATACATACACAACGAACGAAACTGTATACCAAAACATATGCTCTGAAGTGAGAAGAGCACTCCGAACAGCAAAGGAGGATGTCCTAAACTGGTGGATCACCAAACTGCGCATCTGTACCTGCGGGCATGAAACGCAGCCCCCCCGAAGAAAGGGGGGTCAGTACGAGATATGTACTGAGTATGCAAAGCAGAATATACAGAAAACAAACCTGAGACATAAAAGAAACAGAAGTGCCGAACATAAGTGCAAATCCAATCATATCAAAATGTTTAGTTTCAAACATGTAAGTCATGCATAGGGTACAGAAGAATATGGTCGCCCGCCCGTCGATGGCGCCATAACACAGCATAACACCAGAAAGTTTCAAATCTCCATATCCCCGTCACATATCACATCACCGCATAACGCCATACACAGCATAACACCAAATATAAGTGGAACCCGACCCTCTTTTGCGAGTAGCTCAGTGAACCATGAACACAACATAACTCCGGAGTGTATCAAAACGCACACGATAACAGAACCGGCCCGGGACTCGGCGAAAGGAATAACAGAATGCACGAATAGAGTCGTGAGTAGTCATATGCATAAAATCATTATCATAAATTCAAACATAAGCAAAATGATCATATTTGAAAATCGAAATAATAGTCATACTAAATTCCTTCAAAGATTCTCCGGATTTCATAAAGGAAAGTCGCGGGACCCACGGGTGGGTATTTACCCGAGTCGGGCCCGCCTATGGAAAACATACATATCATATGTCATATAGACTTCTACAAAAATATTAGAGTAATCCGAGCATGTTTGTGAAAGATATGGCATTCCAAAAATTACGAACTTCTTTAAAGTGAACCCTTTTTATGCAAAATTCGGAAAACGATTATTTCAAAGACATAAGGGTTCATATTTCATCAAATCATACATAAGAGTGCCAAAGAACATATACGGATCATAACATGCTCGGATTTCGGATTTGGAATTTCCTTAAGGCTCTAATTTAGCCTATGTAAAACTAAGACATGCCAAAAAGAAAGGAAGTTGCCTTACATACCTCGTACGCACTCCAAGATGGCCAATCTAAAGTAAATTCCAATATACGCCTCGGGCTCCCGAAGGTCTACAAATATACCAACGAATATCCAATATTAAACATAGGCACTTAAGCCATTCATTCCAACTAATCATTAAATTCTACAGAAAATTCGGCAGCATTTCCCCTGTAAATAGGCCATCCCGAGAATTTAACTCGCTCAAAATCAACAACAACAACCACAATAACCAACCTAGCAACATCGATAATCAATTCGGAAGGCAAAATAACATTAATAGCTCTCTTTTTCATCGTTCGACAAATTTCCAATTATTCAATTCAATGGCTTACTTTCAAGCCACAATATCGTTCGTACATTCGATTATTAACCCAAATCCATACTAACAACATTCAAGAACATTCTAAACAATTCACATAATTTTTCCAACAATCAAATATTTTTTTTTCTCCAAGTGGCCGAAAACAGTCCCCTTAGCCGAGAGCAGCCCCCTATTTTCTTTCCTCATTTTCAAGTCATGTTTTGTATCACGATCCACAATATATCGATGTCATTCTCATAAAATATACAAATTACATCAACGCACAATAAGCCTCAAAACAGCCCCAACCATCTCAACATCATTCTTGAGTCATTAAACACTTATTTCCAACTAGAATTCATATCGACGATAACTAAAATACTAAACGATAGTAACACGATCTTCGACATATTATAGGACTCACATTCGTCCACACTACACATATACATATGTTAATGATTCTTATATATAAGGATTGCATTAAGTGCACCAAGTTCTCCAAATCAGTCCGCAACGCTTACTATATCAATTCGGGACCTTAAACTCTCCTTTCCAACATAAAAGTCATCGCAACAACCATTCAAACGCTAAGCGACATTAATTCATTCCTTGCCTAACATGTGGCCTATACACGTCTACATTACCCACATATATACATATATTGATGATTTTTATTTTTTTTTCTTCTCCACTCTACGACAATCAAATATGCTACAAACAATTAATTCATCAACCCAATACCACACCACACACATATGCTTCACACGGTCAACACACCCAACACAAGACCCAACTTCAACATTCCATATTTCATGATTTTTATCCATTTTAACATACTACAACATGAATTAAACGTCCACAACACATAAACAAGAGCAAAACTTACCTTTGTTCTTCACTTCCACCAATAGGCTAGGGTTTGCAAATAGGCACAACTAATCGTTGGATGACCCAAACGATGCTTCCACGTTACTTAGGGACTTCAATATAGTGGGTTTGTATCAAAGAAATAATTTTTAGAGAGGCAAAAATGGGACTTGGTTTTCCATGGCTCTAGCCGTGAGGTTGGAGGGAGTATTGCTCTCCAAAGTCTTGATATTTCTTTGAGTGGTGAATGAGAGAAAGATGAACTCTTGGTCATCTTTTAAGTCCACATGTATTGTACAAGTGATCATGGCCCACACAAGTGGTGGACTAATTAAAATTGACCACAAAATTTGTGTGGGCCATTTAAGGGTCTACACGGCCACAATGGGATTTTTGTACCACATTTTTAATTCCAATTTTATGAATTGTGGTCCCAATTTTTCCTAAGTGTTCAATGCTCACAATTTCATATATAACTTATGTCTCAAAATAAAATCAAAGGTCAAAAGTCCCGACTTCAAATCCCGGAATAGTCTTGGCCCTTACTTGTCATAGTTAATCCGGGTTGTCCCAATGTATAAAAATACGGGACGTAACAAAAGCCTTGTGTTGCATTGCATGGGATTACATACATTTGCATATCATACATTCTGTTAGTTTCTGTGTCGTGTGACTTGCTGAATTGTGATTTGGATTTCCTTTTTCGGCTTTGGATAATTGACGGATTAAGGACTTAAGTGCTCATTTGATTTCTTGATTGACTAAGGATTCATATGCTTATTTGGTTACCTGATATGCTTATGGATTAGGAGCTTCACATAGGCTTAAACTGAGATTATTATGGCTTGATATATTATTATTATTATTATTATTATTATTATTATTATTATTATCGGTTAAGTGTGGAAGTAGTAATCTTAGGCTAGCCATCATCTCCGTTTTCGTTAGGGTCGGTCCACGATGCTGATGATGAGTACACATTGTTCCCTGTACTCACGCTACACTTGTTGCACTCTTTTCGTGTGCAGATTCTATTCTCGGTACGTGTGGATCTCGAGAAGTTGCCGACCGTTGTGATGGTCATCAGGACGATTCGAGGCGAGCCATCAGTTGATCCATGGCACCAGATTTTCTTCAGTTATCTTTATTGTTGTCTTTTGATTCGGACAACTTATGTACTTTCAGGATGTATGCCTAGATTTATACCTCATTTAGTCGTTCTTGTACTAGTGACACCAGATTCGAGGATGGTTGTACCTCTATTTTCATGTTTTATGAAAATAAGGATAACTAATACTTGAATGATTTTTTTTCCGCTTTAATTCCTTTATTAAATTGTTCTAGCGGGTGTGGAGGGCTTACTAACTTAGTGGGTGTTAGTGCCTTCATGACTTATGAAATTAGATCGTGACAAATTGGTATCAAAGCTTCAAGTTAATCGGTCTCACAAGTACAAGAACAATGTCTAGTAGAGTCTTGAGGATCGGTACGGAGACGTCTGTACTTATCATCGAGAGGCTATGGGACACTTAGGAAAAAGAAGCTATTTCCATTTGACCTCTCTTATCTGAGAAGAATCCTTTTCTAATCTGCATGATCTGTCAAGAAAAAGTAAAAATTAAATTTCCACTTTTGTCGGTTCAAATTATTTCTACCAGAGAGCCATAGACCTGCACGTGCTCCATAATGATGGAATCATGTCACTGCAGTTACGTCTGCATTTCAAGAGACTGTAGGATTTTTTAGACTACTTCTCCGTCCATGTAATTTTAGGTCTACCTTACTCTTTTTTAACACGTTCACTCATTATGATTTTACACCTATAAACCGGTGCATTTATAGGTTGGCATAGGACAGGTCGATCAAACCATCTCGTGTCCTTGATTTCATCTTATGTGTGGTACTTGCACCTTCCGGAGAATGTGGTCATTTTTTATCTTGGCAAGTATTTAGGACCATAGAATTTACCTTCCGGAGAATGTGGTCATTTTTTTATCTTGGCAAGTATTTTAGGACCATAGAATTTTAACATCTACACCTTTGTAGTATTAATGTTGTGGATGTGTTGAACTTAAGTTCAACGATTCTAAGGTTCACTTCCATAGAACATTAGTAGTCTTATAATTAACTATTTTAACTTTGATGGACATTCTTTTATCACATAACACTACCATAACATTTTTCATTTCAACCATCCGATTTTAAATTATGTAAAACATAGGATCTGAAGCAATCAAAGGGAAACAAAATAATAAGTACTCCATTGACGAATATGTAATTGCTTGCTTAGTGCATGGTGCTTATAATAAACATTTTTAATTTATTAGTTAAATCAATACTACGGAAACAAACTATTTCCCTATAATCCTATTGTTTTCGAAAAGTTTACTTATATTTCTTTCTCAACCAGTTTCACCCCCAAACTTTTATAATTTAACTTGAAACTCTTTATATTCCCAAAAGACCGACTCTTTTCCAGTAATTACAGATAGAAGAACGAAGTACAGTGGATCATTTAATCGAGATAAAGGGAAAAAATGGTCAAGATCCATCAGGGTCGCAAACAAATAAATCGGTAATCAAATCTTTAATGAAAGATTTGAGAATTTGGCCAACTCGTCTATCGAATCTATCACTATATTTAAAGTGACTGTGGGGCTGTGTGAATCAAATCCAGACGCTTATAAGAAAAATTGATCTCCATTGGTCCTTACCATAAACACAATCATGAACTTGGCTCGATGGAAAAGTACAAATTGCGGTACCTACAACGGTTTCTCAAGCGGAAAGGGGGGATGGATGTGGAAAGTTGCATTAGTGAAATAGATAAGCTAAAAGATGATGCACTTTTAAGTGTTATGCTGATATACGGGACCTTGATAGTGATATTCTTGCAATTTTTTCACAAATGTTGTTGCTTGATGGTTGCTTCGTGGTTGAGTATATTCGAGAGTGTTGTCGAATGAAGCCAATAGGAGAAGACATGATTATCAAGACAAGTTGCATAGCTAATCAAGTATGTCGAGACTTGTTCTTAGTAGAAAACCAACTTCCTTTCTTTGTCCTCACCAAGCTTCATGACATGACTAAGGATGTTGAAATATCATTCACAAAGTTAGTGATGCTCTATCTTGTTCGAAAACCGAATATGACCCATGCATCCTTTCTAGAGACTGAAGGTAATGAAAAAATATCAAACATTTACTTCATGTAGTACACATGTCATGCCAAACTTTAGAAATGAAAACTAGCCTAACCGAAAATCCTAGCATGGCAGCAGAAAACTCCAGTAAAAGTTTACGTGGGATCGCTTTACGAATTATTAGGACTAAGGATATGCCAAGTAATAAGGACCACATAGCGTGGCATAAGGTCATGCCAAATGCAACAGACTTTTCTGAAGCTGGAGTTAGCTTCGAAAAAGTCGGATATACTTATACATGGTTGGATGAAGACAACTTTGGAGATAGTACAAGTTTATTCGATATTAAGTTTGAAAATGGATCAATTAAAATCCCCTGTTTTGAAGTCTTTGATGAAACAGAATCCCTCCTGTGTAATCTTATTGCTTAAGACCAACAGTCATGTGATGTAAGTCTTGCATATTTCAGTGATTATACAGCTTTCATGGATTATCTTATCGACTCAGACAAAGATGTGAGTTTGCTTTGCCGGAAAGGAATCATAGAGAACTGGATAGGAGATGACAAAGAAGTGGCTAGCCTCTTCAACAAAATTGGGAAAGGGGTCGCGGTTTCAAATAACTTCTATTATAAAGAAGCAAATTTGAGGCACAATTGCTTTAATAGTCCTTGGGTAGGAATTTCAACTGTGGCAGCCATCATACTCCTCTTACTCAGACTTACACAGACAGTTTTATGTATGACATTGTTAATTAGTTTTGTTAATCCTTCCAATCTGGTTTTTATCAAGAATTTATTTGTCACTTTCAATAAACAGACAGATAGATAAGCTAGGACAAAACATATGTTTTTGATGATGACTTGCCAGAAATGGTTTAAGAAGTTACTTACAGAGTATGTAATTATTATCATCGTAACACAAGATTGAGCATCACAACTCCTGTACAACTTAGATCATATGTATCTTTTGCCTCATAGATCAGTTAAGAGAAGAAAATAATTAGGCATACTTTCCTTTTTAGTGTATCCCAAAAAAAATGTCAATTTTCTATATTTAGAAGTAATTTAACTTTATGAGATGATTTACTGTGACATAAATTTTAAAAGTCTTTCTTTTTTCTTAAACTCCCTGCCTAGTCAAATGGTGTCACATAAATTGGGACGGAGGGAGTATATGTAATACATAGCTGCATCTTGTTAAGTCAAAAGAGGAAAAACAAAGAGGAATCTTTACCATACCCTAAATTGGATATAGACATTAATTTAAGCTTCATTCGTAGGGGTTTTGACTTAATTAATCCCCTATGATTTTGTAATTCTTTTTAATAAATTCAACAATCTTGAAGTACGTCTTTTGTATACAAGAAATGATTTCCATTTGACCTCTCTTATCCTGAGAAGAATCCTTTTCTAGTCTGCTTGATCTGTAAAGAAAAAGTAAAAAATTAAATTTCTCACTTTTGTCAGTTCAAATCATTTCTACCAGAGAACCATAAATCTGCACGTGCCCTATAATGATGGAATCATGTCCCTGCTGTTACTTCGCGGCCAAGGCACCCACATTATTGGAAGAAAAGAAAAATATTCCCAATCACCAGGAACTATAAAATAGTTCCTAACAACTACTAGAATTTGTTGTACATATACAGAAGTGGAGTCAAGATTTTAAGTTTGAATTTTAGAAAAAGCAGCTTACTAAGTTCTGGATAAATTATTTATATATATATAAATCAATAAATTTTTAACACAAATACAACGTTTGAATCAAAATTATTGAGTTCTTCCGAACTCGTACTTAGAATGGTAGCTCCGGCCCTGTGGACATGCATAGCTGACAGCACAAGTCCTTTTTCATATATTATTGTAAGCCTTTTTACCTATGCTTTAATTCTAACATAATGCTTTCAAAATTTAAGACTCTTCCTTAATTTATGAACTATTGCTCAAAAGGGACAGTCACTGACTCATACACGTTAATTTGTAGCTGGCTAGCTGCACTGGAAGTTCTGGTAGTGTCAGAGTCAAAAGGAAAAGACAATTATGTTCTTCACCGTCTTTTCCTCGATCACTTTTGATTGTATATATTTCTATTTCTAATTATTTAGAAGAGCCGGTTGGGCACCTTTTTCATCGTCCAACCGGCTCCTTTTTTGTCGTCATTCCAAGTTAAAAAATTATGGTCCTATATATATTAAAAAATAACAATTAATATTTAAAAAAAAAAAATTGGTCTCCATATTAAACACCAACCAGTATTAAAAAAAAAGAAGAGAAGAAAAAAAAAGCGGAACCCACCACATCCAAATTCACGAGAAAAAAAAGTGGACCCCATATTAACAAAATCAAACAATATTAAAAAAAAAAAAAAATGAATCCCATATTAAAAAATAAATAATGTTAAAAAAAAAAAAGTGCTTAGACATCAAACAATTAAATCAATAATGATGGATTCATTGCCACATGCGTATCAACCCATTAGTAGGAGCAAATGAAATTATTGTACAGCAACATACTTGAAATACTTATATATTACTACTATATAGAAAGGGGGGTTTGGGCACTTTTTCGTCGTCCGTTTGTGGGCCCAAAAAACAATTGTGGGCTCACATATTTTAAACAACTACTAATATTTTAAAAAAAAATTGTGGGCCCACATATTTTAAACAACTACTAATATTTAAAAAATAATTGTGGGCCCACATATTTTAAACAACTATTAATATTTAAAAAAAATATGGGCCCCATATTAAACACCAACCAGTAATAAAAAAATAAATTGAAACCCACCACATCCAAACTCACGGGAAAAAAAAATGGATCCCATATTAACAAAATCAAGCAATATTAAAAAAAAAAAGTGAATCCCATATTTAAAAAACAAACAATGTTAAAAAAAAGTGCTTAGAAAATCAAACAATTAAATCAATAATGATGGATTCATGGTCACATGCGTATCAACCCATTAGAGGGAGCAAATGAAATTATTGTACAGCAACATACTTAAAATACAAAAATGCTTAGAAAATCAAACAATTGAATCAATAATGATGGATTTATTGCCACATGCGTATCAACCCATTAGTGAGAGCAAATGAAATTATTGTACAGCAACATACTTAAAATACTTATATATATCCGTTTTCTAATTTTTGAAAAAAACAATTGTGGGCCTATATAGCATAATGGATTCATTGCCACATACGTATCAACCCATTAGAGGAAGCAAATAGAATTATTGTACAGCAACATACTTAAAATACAAAAGTGCTTAGAAAATCAAACAATTAAATCAATAATGATGGATTTATTGCCACATGCGTATCAACCCATTAGTGGGAGCAAATGAAATTATTGTGCAGCAACATAATTAAAATACTTTAAAAAAAAGTGTGGTCCCCATATTAAACACCAACCAATATTAAAAAATTCAACAAAAAACACCAACCAATTAAGCATTTAAAAAAACGTGTGGTCCCCATATTAAACATCAACCAATATTAAAAAATAAAAAAAAACACCAACCAATATTTAAAAACAAAAAGTAAATAAAGTGGAACCCACCATCTCCAAACTCACGGGAAAAAAAAAGGTGGACTCCATATTAACAAAATCAAGCAATATAAAAAAAAAAAAGTGAATCTCATATTAAAAAAATAAACAATGTCAAAAAAAAGAAGTGCAGACTTTGTATTCGTAGCAAACACTAATATAATAAAGTTTTAGATACGAAGCACAAACTGCAATGTTATATTAATCGTGTTTTGAACATAGTATCTCATATTGACAAAATCAAGCAATATAAAAAAAAAGTGAATCCCATATTAAAAAAACAAACAATGTCAAAAAAAAAGTGCAGACTTTGTATTCATAGCAAACACTAATATAATAAAGTTTTAGATACGGAGCACGAACTATAATGTTATATTAATCGTATATATATATATATATATATATATTATGCATAAAAATAGTGCAAACTAATAATATCCAAAAGGGTGGGCCCCATACTAAACAACACCAAGCAATATAAAAAAAAACTATATAAAGCATGGGTTTAGACCCATGCTTCGTCGTCCGTTGTCCCTTAAAAAAAAAAAGAGGGGGGGGGGGGGGGGGGGGGGCATACTAAATAACACCGAGTAATAAAAAAAAAGTGGACCCCATATTATCAAAATCAAGCAATATCAAAAAAAAAAAAAGTGAAACCCATATTAAAAAAAAGTGCAGACTTTATATTCGTAGCAAACACTAATATAATAAAGTTTTAGATACGGAGCACAAACTACAATGTTATATTAATCGTGTTTTGAACATAGTATATGTATATATATTATATGCATAAAAATAGTACAAACTAATAATGTCCAAAAAAAAAAAAAAAGTGTACCCCATAAAGGGTGGACCCCATACTAAAACGACATCAAGCAATACAAAAAAAAAAAAAAAAAAAAAAAGTGGATCCCAGCATCTCAAAACTCACGGTAAAAAAAGGTAGACCTCATATTAACAAAATCAAGTAATATCAAAAAAAAAAAAAAAAAAAGTGAACCCCATATTAAAAAGAAATAATGTCAAAAAAAAAGTGCAGACTTTGTATTCGTAGTAAACACTAATATAATAAAGTTTTAGATACGGAGTACAAACTACAATGTTATATTAATCGTGTTTTGAACATAGTGTATATATATATATATATATATATATATATAGTGCAAATTAATAATGTCCAAAAAAAAAGTGCACCCCCTATTAAAAAATCAAACAGTATTCATGTAATTTTCAATGTATCTCATTAAGTCAATAATGATGAATTCATTACCACGTGCGTGTCAATCCATGAAATTGCTTTTCTTCAAAAGGTTAAGTAGTCAAACCATACAATTTTCTTTCTTTTTTTATATTAGCCTGAGATCTAATCTAGATATTAAACTGTTGTATTTGTTATTCCGCCATGTCATTTATTTGTTATGTTTACTAAAATAAATATACTTAAAATATTTATATTTTAAAATAATATAGAATTTAATTTTTTTAATTTTTATTTTTACTCTAATAAATGTGAAAAGAAATTAATGTCGTAAAACATATATATCAAATGCAGATCAAATAATGAATAAGGTAAATTAATCAAATTATAATTCTAATCGATGTTTTCTTAAAAACAAAAAAACATGCAAAAGACAACATGACAAGTAAAATGAGCTAAACCGAAAATATTTACTAAAAATTAAAAAATAGTATTTCTTCGTTTGAATAAAAAATTAATTTCTACTTTGTTTCATTTTAAACATGTAAAATTAATTTAATAATTTGAATAGAATTGTCCAAATCAAAATTTGATAAAAAAATAATAAGTATTTTACACCTTTAAATTAATCGAATTAAAATTGAAAGTATCAACCGATGCTTAAATATTGCTATTGTTTTATCTCAAAGAGAAGAAAATAGTTTCCTTTTAAACAAGTCTTTCTCTTTTAAAAAATATTAATAAATTTTCCAATTTTGTGTTCATAGCAAACATTAATATAATAAAATTTTAGATACGGAGCACAAACTACAATGTTATATTAATCGTGTTTTGAACATAATATATATATATATATATATATATATATATATATATATATATATATATATATATATATATATATATATATTATCACTATTCAAAAACAACTACATACACATAAATACACTATAATCTAAAGTGTTGGGCTCGTGCACAGCACGGGCATAGGCCGTCTAGTTATGATAATAAATTACTAAGACTTTTAATTGTCTTTGAAAAAAAAAAAGGACTTTCAACTGTGTTAGTAGTATCATTCTTCTTTTAGATAAGCTGTCACCCTCTCATCATTCGGGACAAGCAAGAGGAGCAAGGAAAGGAGAATCAGTCAAGTTAAAGCGGTAACTTTCTGCATTTCTCATTCAATGCTTTACATTCTTAGTTGTGCTACCTCAAGTTACATCATGTATGTATGTATGCATGCTTAATTTTCTTCCTCATGTTGCATTATGTATAATGTACGTATTTGTCACACCCCTACCAGGAGTATGACGGGCTCCGACCCGTATGCCGAGAACCACCTGACTTATCCATTACTTGGAACATTATAAACCATAACTCAAAGAACACCTGCACACAGAAAAGGCCCAACATAGGAATATCCGATCATTCAGCACATATGTACATATGCGAACCGATAAGGTCGCCACAACACAGCGTATATCATAAAGCCGGCAAGGCTAACAGTAAAGTATCAAGAGCTCAAAATAAGGCCGACAAGGCCACCAATATATTATACCATAATATGAATCGGTGAAGCTACAAAACATCTAACTGTACACACACGTCTACGAGCCTCTACATGGAATACAAATGATCATAAGGACAATACCAAATAGACTGCAGCTCCGAAGAAAGTGGAGTGCTCCTAAGAATCCGCTGATAGAAGACCTATGGGTCTGATCCGTCTCCCTGCCTACCTGCGGGCATGAGCACAGCGTCCACAAGAAGGGACGTCAGTACGAATAATGTACTGAGTATGTAAGGCATGAATAACAACATAATATAGATATGAAAGGTAACATGGAATATGAGAGATAACCTGTACATCTGGATGCCTCGTAAGGCGGATGCCATGCATGCTTAGCCTTAAAAAAAACATTTTATACATATACATAGTACCATGCCCGACCATTAAGGCTCGGTATCATATATATAGTACCATGCCCGGCCATTAAGGCTCGGTGTCATAAATATAGTATCATGCCCAGCCATTGAGGCTCGGTGTTATCATCATTAGCCCACGTCCGGGCCTCCCGCATCCGGGGCAATATCATAACATGCCCACTGCAGTGTTGTGCACATCTACGTGACATGCCCGGCCGACTATAGCGCGGCGCGGTGTGAGAAAATACATACATATATATAAAGCATGCATGAGAGCCAAATAAAAGCTACGACTCTATCGGAGTGACGTAAGGTCGGTAACCTCCGATTTATGTTATGGAGCAATCATCATCGCTATATCTCACCTTGAAGGAACTATTATTATAAGGCGAGATCAACAACAATGAATAAAAATCAAGAAAATCACGAAAATAACGCAACTTTCTCATATTCACATTGAAATCATAAGCTTGGGACTTTTAAACATGAAATCATCATCATCGTCGTAACCATCATAGAAACATTCTCATCTTTAGCATCGTCATTAACATTGTAAAAACATGTCCGTTGTTGTTGTCATAAAAGCTTATAGAATCATAATTCTTTGACTCGGAAAATAGGGACATTTTGGAAAACATTTATGGATTATCAAGAAAAAAATCATGCCTTTGAATCATGAACTCTAACTTTTGGAAGTAAGGAGGTTATGAAACATATGTAAGTAATTATAACATAGGAGTTTCTAGAAATAGGATCATCGTCATCACAAAACACGTTTATTTTTAGCATCATAAGAACTCCATGAATCATGAATCTCTAGCTTTTGAGAATAAGAATATTCTTGGAAAACATCTATGGATTCACATAGAGGGATCATGGGACATTTGGAAAACACCTATTGGATTCATAAGAAAGGAATCATGCCTTTAGAAGAAAGGGACTAGCCTTAACATACCTGGAAGATAATTTCTCGACTTCCAACTTACTTCCTGACTCGCAATCTACATATAAAACCATTCATACTATTGTTAGGCTCGTCATCATGCACTTGTCTCAAACCTTTAATTAAAATCCTTTTAGATTCTGTCGAAATTCGGGCAGCATCTCCCCTGTTTATATGCCTAGCCCGAAATCATAATATCAACAACCAATCAACAACAACAATACCAACATCATCTTATCCATACCAATATATTTCCTAAAACATCCCACACGATGTTTTCTAAATTTCTCAACTAACCAACTTGTGATACGACTATTTAATAACTTTATTTCCGTAAAGAAGCCGAAATTAATACCAATAAGGAGAGATTCATACCTGTTCCTTGTTAGAACAATAATATCTCCAATATCCACCTTGAATCCAAGCCGAAATCCACCGCAAAACGATGCTATAATCGTAACTATGCGTTACCCGAGCCTTGATTAGCCAAAAAATCACTTCAAACCCTCACTTTTTATGACATATTTGCCCCTATATGTGTGCTGGGCTTTAGGATCTGTTTTTGGAGCTGAAAAATGGGGTCTTGACCCTTTTATAGGTGGGCAAAGTCGGTAGCACTGTAGCAGTACTGTAGCACGCGTTTCTGCTTTGTCAGCCGAACTTGTAACGTCCATAATTCTCTACTCCGGCGTCGTATCGACGAGAGGTTTGTTGCGTTGGAAACTAGACTTGACGAGCTTCATTTTAGGATTTTGGAACACCTTAAAACTCCTAATATACTAGGAGATATACCCCTCCAAAGTTGACTAAAAATCTGCCCAAAATCCTGCCATCTTTTTCCAAATTTTCGTCAAACTTATTTTCTTCGATTTGCTTGGTCCCGAAATCTTCCGAAACTCTCCATACATGATATTTATCACTAATAATACTTGATAATGGTGATTTCCTTTGGTTCCAAGGTTGTCCTTCCCGGTTACGACTTACAAGATCATAATTCATCATTTACTTAAAAAATATACTTAATAATGTTTCGTTCCTCACACTCCAAAGTTGTTTTACCTAGCCATAGCTCGACATACTTACATTCAAATTTAATCAGTGCTTCTCCGAGGTACGGGGTGTAACACTGAAAGTGCGGGGTGTAACAGTATTTATGCATGCATGCAAGTATGCATGTATTTTTTTTTTAATCAAAGGTTCCCTCGAAGGGGTATATTAATGATAGATCAAAATATATACAGAGGAAGTGTTGCCTATCCTCATCAATGTAACACTAAAATGAATAATTCATTCTTACAGTTTGACTATCCAAAATAATAAAGCAGTAAAGTGGAGGGATTCTCCTATACAATTGGAACTGTCAAAAGATTAAACTAAGTATAACTGTATAACAATTTAGTACACACAGTCAGACCATATCAGTCAGGGTCAAAGGTGAAGTTTCCTTTTTCCCACACGAATTTGACATGGAATTTAACAAAGGCCTATCTGTTCAATTTCACAACTTTAACGGCATATTCGGTCCTTTTCGCTTATTAATCATCTAATTAGGTTAATTGGTGGGTGACGTAAAATAAAGGCAAATTTGGACGGTAAGGGCATATTTGTGCTAAAGTATTGACGACAGGCGTATCCGGCCAATTTCGCATAGTTTAAGGGCATATTCGGATCTTCTCCGTATAAGAAATACATGTCTTGTATGCGTTGATTTGGTGTAAATACTCGGTGCGAGTAAATTTTTGCCATACTTTCTTTCCATAAGGCTTAGTAACAACGAACTCCATGATGCAATTTTTTCCTAGAATTCCACAATGAATTGTTTTTATCAGTTAATCATCAACTCTATTGAGAGTAGATGTTCTTTTATATATAACAAAAAGTTACAAACCTCCCTATACCTATTAAAGAATGGAACATGCTCCAATCTATACAACAAGCAGGATTTCAGTACTGACTGAGATGCACAATCATCTCTCTATACAAAAGTTATTCCTAAAGGAACATCAAAGGTATAAAATCTATACATGCTACTATTATCAAAGAAGAAACTTTTATTGTTCTTCATCTTGAAAGAAGGAAAGCTCATCTTGTCCATATTGAGTTACCCTCTTACTGCCTTAGGGAGAAACTGGAAATTGTTAATCCAAGTAGTATATGTGCATATATAGTAGTCCCCAGTTTGCTGATCCATCTGCAACTTTATTACCTTCCCTAAATTAAGGTAGTGCTGTATTTTCCAGCTTGTGCCATCTAACTGTGGTGCGCACAAGTAGGCATCTTAACTTGTATAAAGCTGAACACGTAAACATAAATGTTGACGTGGCACATAAATTTTGGAAGTGTCTATATAGATGATCTAAGTTGGAGCGTTCAACTGACAAAGTGGAGCACAAGTTGAGGTGCCCTTTTGTGCACACCCAAAATTGGAGGGTATACATGCTAGCTGAGCCCAAGTTTGAGGACCTGTTTATGCATTATGCCTTTTTTTATGCTCTCCATGATGTTCCACATGTTCCGGGCGCGGTGTTCTTTAGTGTTTAAATCCAATCAACCAAGCAATTTGGAATCAACCTCCACTTATAACTTCCTAATACAATGAATTGGTTTGAAATTGGCCCATCTCTAATTTGAGTAAGAGTTTCCTACAGTAGTACCCATTTATTAACCATCTCTATCTCTTCTTTTTTTCTAATTTGAATTACAGTCTCAGGAAATTTATCTAAGAGAGATGGCGTACTATACTGAGATTGTTCCAATAGATCACCAATTTCCAGTACTAATTGATCAACCTCCTCTAAGTGAAGCTACAAAAGATTCTCTTTCTATACTTACATATATAGTAGTAATATAATCCCTCCGTCCCATATTACTTGGCCACATTACCAAAAATACATGTCCCAAATTACTTGTTCATTTATAAAACCAAGATAAAATTAATTAAATCTTTCTCATTTTATCCTTAGTATTAAATGTTCTTGAAAATAGTTAATATTGATTAAAATGTATTTATTGGAGAGAGATAGGGGTAAGGTAGTAAAATACATTTTTTATTTATGATTTCTTAAGGGGCGTGCAAAAGGGAAAGTGATCAAGTAATATGGGACGGAGGGAGTAAAAGGAACAAGTAGGTTCTGCGTGTGTTAAGGAATTTGAATATTTATCTGTATTCGGTGGTTATACTAAATTAAGCAAATTAATCTTAGTAATTAAAAACTAAAGTAAAAATGCATACCATTAAATCATTGATTAAATGATAAATATGTGTGTAAAATTAAAGACACATATATTGTATTTAAAGTACTTTTCACTCGTTTATGAAATCACTGTCAATTAATTTGGTGTAAACCTCGTATACTTCTTTTCTAATCAATTTTCACACTCAAACTTGAGAAATTTAACTCAAAAATTTCCAAATGTTCGCTCTCAAAATTACAGTCTTTACTAGAAATGAAAAAGTAAATTTTAAGGTGTGTTTGGTATGAAGGAAAATGTTTTCCTAAAAATTAAGTGATTTTCTTACTTATTCTCTTGTTACTTGTAAGTAAGCAGAAACTATTGTCCCAAGAGCTATAAATGTAACATAGACAAACACTACGAGGGTGAGATGGGGTTGGAGGGTGGGGTGATGGGGAGTAGTGGTGGTTGGGGTGGGGTGGTGGGAGGGGCAAGGGATGGATGGGGGAGGCGAGAGTGCGTGGGTGTTGGGTGTTGGGATTGGAGAGGAGACAATCAGCGTGAAATGTCACTTATGGAACTTGTTTATTTTCATATTTTTTAAAGAATAGTCATTTTCATGAAATTTTAAGGACCCTTTTTTTCATAAACAAAATGCTTAGGACACATTTTAACCAAACAAATATTGAAAATGTTTTCCTCCACACCAAACAGTCCCTCAGTCTTTGCCTTTTGTTCTGTCTGGTCAACATTTAGTACTACTAACAATTTATGTTTTAAAAAAGGAAAATGTAAAAAAGAGAAAATTAAGACTCTTTTCCACTAATTACAGATAGAAGAAGGGAGGAAAGCCGATCATCAAATCGAGATAAAGGAAACAAATGGTCAAGATCAGTTAGTGTTACAAACAAAGAAATCCTCAAATCAACTCTTTGATGAAAGATTTAAGGATTTGGACAATACATGCATCAGAGCTGCGACCATATTCAAAGTAAATGTGGGGCTACAAAAATCAAATCCAGATGCTTATATGCCATTTTTGATCTCCATTGGTCCTTACCATAAAAGGAATCCTGAACTTGGCTCGATGGAAAAATACAAATTGTTGTACCTACGACGGTTTCTCCGGCGGAAAGAGGGGCTTGATATGGAAAGTTGCATTAGCACATTGGAGAAAAAGAAAGATGAAGCACTAAAGTGTTACGATGATAACCTTGACAGTGATACTGTTTGCAAATTTTCGGAAATGTTATTGCTAGATGGTTGTTTTGTGGTTGAGTTTATTCGAGAGCATTGTGAAGTCGAGAAAAGAGAAGATGGCGACAAAATCATCAACTTGCAATGGATGATGGATCAAGTATGCCGAGACATGGTGTTACTGGAAAACCAACTCCCTTTCTTTGTCCTCACCATGCTTCATGACATGAAAAAGCATCGTACAGAAGCAAGCTTCTTGTATATGGTGAGAGAGACATTACTTAATACTTTCCCAAAGGTGACACTTCTACCTAGATCAGAAATTGATGATTTTAATGCAGAACGAGTCGACCATTTAGTTCATGCGGTACACATGTTTTGTCGCCCATCAGAGATGAAAACTACGAATGCTAGCATGCGAAGCGAATGTTGCAAGATAAGTTCTTGTGGCAAGATTTTGCAATTAACCAGGTCAAAAGAAATCCCCAATGTCCTTGGTTTATGGCAATGCTATCATATTCCAAGTGCAACAGAACTTTATGACGCTGGAGTTAGCTTCTTAAAAATAGGATCTGAGGAAGAAAATGATGTGGATAAAACAACATTATTCGATTTCAAGTTCGAAAACGAATTAATGGAATTCCCTTGTTTCACTATCGAGGATAGTACAGACACCTTCATGAGAAATTTGATAGCTTATGAGCAACACTCGTCTAACATATATCCTTATTTTTCAAATTATGCACATATAATGACTCAACTTATCCGTTCACATAAAGATGTGAATTTACTTCGCCAAACTGGAATCATCCTTAACGACCTAGGAGATGACAAAGAAGTGGCCAACATCTTCAAGAAACTTTCAAATGGGGTGACAGTCACCGACTTCTTTTACAGAGAAGAATGCAGCAAATTGATTCAACATTGTGAAAAGCCATGGAATCAAATGATGGCAAGTTTGAGGCACAATTATCTTCAAAGTCCTTGGGCAGGAGCTTCAACTATGGCAGCCATCATACTTCTTATACTCACAGTTATACAAACTGTTCTAGCTTTTACTGGTGATGTTAAGAAGTAGTCATGTTGTTATTATGTACACAACTCCATGCTTGCAATTTATGTGTTGATGAGCTTAATAATGTGTCATGCCTCCATTCTGGGATAGGATGTGATTGGCATCCGGCTCTAACTGCCCGTCAAGGAAACACTGTATCTAACTGACTGATAGACTAATTTACTGAGTTGTGTGAAACTCTGGATTCAAATAGAATTCTAATCATGGTTAAGAATATTGTAATGTCTAAGTTTGTAATTGAATACTAAAAATTGTGACTGAAACTATTAATACCCACTATGTTAAGTCCTGAGCCTCTAAGAATAGTAAAGACAAAACTGTCTTTGGGGGATTCTCCGGAATAGTTATAAAACTGGGAAATTAAAACTAAAAGAGGGATCTCCCACCGGAAGATATGCGGGATAAGCTGGACTGCAAGCTGAGCTAACTGGTGGTGTCTGAAGCGTGATCAGCCGCGAAAATATGTTTTCACAAATAAACATGAAAATCATATAAAGTTTGAAAATTAACATAAGTCGAGAACCGAGACTGTAAGCTGACCGCTGAGATGATCTACTAAGAACCGAATCTGAAGCTGAGGATTGAGTTGTTTTAAAATAATATTAATTTCTTTGAGTAAAAAGATCTTTTTTTTTCTCAAATAATGGCCCTACATACGTGAGGATTTGGCAACACGCCGACAGGAGGAGGTGTTGGCCTATTAAATCTAGTCCTAATCAGAATTAAAGATGAAGATCACTAAAGGAGAATTGATGAACAAACAGTGATGCACATTTGCCGCTTATTTGGATGATTGCTTGCAATGAATTAAATAGCACTATATTCCATCATAATGCTCCAGCAAGAATTATCTATTAGTGTTTCACCTCAAAGAATAAAGAATATTTTGAGTGAAAGCCAAAATTTAGAGGACCATTTTGGACCTTTTCTCAATTTCGTTACCTCACCTCATACGACTCCATTTGAAGGTTATTTTAGGTGAAAGACTTCTTACTTTGATTTTGATCGTGTTTTGGTAGGAAATGGTACAATACTTAACATTGCTAACCTGGATTATTATTGTCAAATACATTCTATATTTGATCCTCTATATACACTTGAACTATATATTTCATGTTCCTCAGCTTTCGTAATAATTAAATTTATATAAAGATAATGATTGTTGTTAACTTTGATTCATCTTCTATTTTTGTGAAGGACAGAACCTCGGGGCAAACTCTTCTTCGAGCCAACAACAAGTCCGCTTTATCCCTTATCCTCTTCACCTATGTTTTCTCATCCTCATGCTCATTTGTTGCTCTGCGTTGCGTTGATGTCAGGCATCGTGTATGATCATTAAATTGAATTAAAAAAATAAATTTGTAAAGTGAACATATACTTATAAAACTAGAAAACATTTTTTTTAGTTTAGATTTAATATATTAATTCACATAAAATCTATCAAAGGTTAGAAATTAAAAAGGTCTTTATAGTGTAGTACCACAAATATGTCAATATCTTTAGTCACGCCAAAGTCTCAAAAATAATTGAGGAAATTAAACAATCATTGACTTGAGTCAACGGTCTTCTCATTCTTTTCTATCATTGGCTAACAATATTTTGTGTTGAAAGGCCAAAACAAGGCCACGCGTCAAATACTATTTTGAATTATTGATCTTATTCCTCTTATAAATAAATCAAGGAGAAGCAAGAGTTGAAGACCAACTAAAGAAGGCCAAACCAAAGAGGTAACTTTTTGCATTTTCTCGTTTTATGCTAAATACTATGGTAAATAACGATTTTAGTCCTTGTGTTATAGGTTTATTCCAATATTGATCCTTGTATAAATTGATTAAGCATAATTAACCTTTAATTAATACAAATGTGTAATTTTAGTCCTTCAAAATAACGACAGTTAAAACTTAACGGATTATTACTTAAAAATAAATAAGAACAGATAAAAAACAAAACTAAACATGAAGTTTGTAGCTATGATTCTAAGGGTAAATGCTGAAAGGGTTTTTTGGCTCTAAGTTCTCCAAAATTTCAAGGTAAACGGGAGGTCCTTTACTAACTGACATCGTCATCTTCTTGCTTAAGAAGCCTCGCTTGAAAGCTAAAACTGTAATATTTTCAATTTTTTTGGTTGAATTAAATCCTCCCGAGAGTTATGATCTAGCTAGACATTATTAATGGAAACTTAGAAATCAAAAATGGATAAGAATAAAGCAAATTTATGAACCAAGTTATCATGAGAAAGATCTTCAGAAAGGGAGAGGAACTACTGTTTATGAAGCAAATGCAGAGTTTGGGTCGAAAATTTGTGCCGAAGTTTGTTGCTATAATTTGATGCGGGTCCAAAATATGATAGAGCAAGAAGAATATGTCTAAAAAATACAGATTTTGATGGGAAAAAAGCCATAAAACAGAGGGAAATGGAGAGAGAGAGAGAGAGGGGATGGGGAGATAATTTTTTGAAACAATTTGGTTATCATTTGGGGGGTGAGTTGATGACCAAGACGACCTCACTGTCATGTTTGTCAATGGAGGCTAGCCTTCCGAACAAACTAACTTTCACTTTCTTTTCTTTTTTTTTTTAATTTTTTTTGTTTTTTTGTATTTATAAAATTAATGATCCGTTAAGTTTTTAACTTTCGTTAGTTTAAAGGACTAAAATCACACGTTTATATTAATTGAAGGTTAACTATGCTTACTTAAATTATACAAGGATCAAAATTGGAATAAATTTATAACACAGGGACTAAAATATAATTGCTATTTGCCCAAATACTATTACAAATGAATTATTTATTCGAAATTGACTCATATTAATTATAGGGGTGTTTAGTATTTAATTAACCCATAATTGTATTTGAGTCTTGAGATGCTTACTCGACATCAGTTTTTTGTTTTTTATCGGTTGTTTGGTATTGCTTTGGATTCGACTAATTCGAATGCTCGGAAATCCCATCTTGGATGGTTAAGTGCTCTTTACTAAAGATAGCTTCATTTACAGGGTCTCAAGACCTCTGATTAAATATGAAGGAGTATTTATCACTCTATCGCAACCTTTAACCTTTAATTGGTTACTCATAGTTAGTTGTGTTTTCTTTTGGAAATGGTGTACCATTATAAATTTAAATACTTTAATACAATACCATTTTAATGATAATAGCCGTATGTGAATTTGGAATTAGAAACAATTCTAATGCAATATCATTTTAAACTTGATATTTGTTACTTGTTGGAATTACAGTTGGAGAAAGTAATCAAAGAGGGATGGCACACTGTATTGAGATTACACCAATAGATGACCAAAGTCCACTGCTTCGTCAAACTACAAAAGATGAGGTGTCTCTCTCAATCAACACACATGCTTCGTCAAACTACAAAAGATGAGGTCTCTCTCTCAATCAACACACATGCATTACCTTTTTTTCTTTTTCTTTTTCTCTTTTTATTTGCATTTTTACGAAATGGAACAAGGTAGGAAGTGTTTCAGGATGTGATGAGAACACTAAAATTTTATTGTGTCATATCGTTACATTGCACAAAATGAAACAAGGTAAACTGAATTATTTTCACGTAGTCATAAGGGATCTCATCTTTTCTTTTTCCCTTTAGTAAATGCTAAAAGTAACGGAAAATCCCTTTATTGGTGGGTTATCTATTCTCAATTTGTAAGGATCTAGTAACTCAGTTGGTTGACTACCTAAACTTTCACCTTGTTGTGAGCGCTCGAATCCCAACATTGTTATCCCCTTCCCCTACCCCTATGTAATAAAAAAAAATTGAAAAAAAAAATCTATTCTCTATTTTGAAATCCCCTTTCACATATTTTTTTTTTCTTCCTTTCCCCTATGTATAATTTTTTTATTTTTTTTTAGAAAAGGAAAATTTAAAATGTTGAAACTACGAACATTCACTATTTCTTCTCCTTAATGCTTTTGTCATTGATGACTTACCGCTTATACTTATTTTTAGGCAATTTCACCTTCAGTTGGTATGTCAAATGAACTGACTCAAAAGAAGAATAAGAGAAACTAAAAAAAAAAAAAAAAGGAGAAATTCTGCTTCCCTCTAACTGGTTTGTTTAGGAATTTTCAGTCTTTAAGATTCATGTTTTGGCAGGTCATTATTTATTAGTAACTGTTTATGTTGAAAATAAAAAAGGACAATACAAAAAAAGAGAAATTTTTTGACTTTGTTCTACTATTTACGGACACAAGTTGGGAGGAAAGCACATCATTTAGTAGAGATAAAGGAAACAAATGATCAAGATCAATTAGAGCTACACACAGAAAAAATCTGCAAATCAAATCTTTGATGAACGATGAACGGATTTGGACGATACATGTATCAAATCTTGTACCATATTCAAAGTAAATGTGGGGCTACAGAAATCAAATCCAGATGCTTATAGCCAATACTGATCTCCATTGGTCCTTACCATAAAAAGAATCCAGAACTTGGTTCAATGGAAAAGTACAAATTGTTGTACCAACGACGGTTTCTCAGGCGGAAAGCGGGGCTTGATGTGGAAAGTTGCATTAGTGAACTTGAGAAACTGGAAGATAAAGCACTAAAGTGTTATGTTGATATAGGGGACGTGGACAGTGATATCGTTGGCAAATTTTCAGAAACAAAGGGAGTTGATGAAGTACCATTCACAAAACTGGTGAAGGGGACCTTTTCTTCTACATTAGCAAAGATGGCCCCTACATCCTATCTTGAGAGTGAAGGTGATGCTGAAAACATCAACATCAAATATTTTTCATACCAATTGACATATTTTTCATATGGTTAATCACTCGCCTAGGACTCCAGTATGAAGGGTGAGACGACATGTGTAATACTTGAAGCAAGTAGTACACATGTCGTCTCACCCTTCATACTGGAGTCCTAGGCGAGTGGTTAACCATAATATGAAAAATATGTCAATTGGTAAGATCCACCAAACATGGCATGCCAACATTCCGAATGTAACGGAGCTTTGCGAAGCAGGGGTTAGATTTTCAAAAGTTGGAAATATTTATAGTGACTTTGGAGATAGCATAACTTTATTTGATATTAAATTTGAGAATGGACTGATGAAAATTTCTTGGTTTGAAGTGGATGATATTACGGAGACCCTCCTAAGAAATCTCATAGCTTACAAGCAACAGTCATATGACGAACTTCCTAAACATTTCAGTGATTTTGCAGTGTTCATGGATTATCTTATCAACTCAAACAAAGATGTGAATTTGCTTCGCCGTAAAGGAATCATCACCAACCAACTAGGAGAAGACAATGAAGTCGCTAGCATCTTTAATAAAATTGGGCAAGGGGTCAACGTCTCAACAGACTTCTATTACGAAGACGAATGCAGAAAAGCAATTCATCATTGTGAAAAAACATGGAATCGAATGAAGGCAAATTTTCGGCGCAATTATTTGCATAGTCCTTGGGCAGGAATTTCAACTGTGGCAGCTATCATACTCCTCTTACTTACAGCTACACAGACAGTTTTATCTTTCATAAGCCTCCTTAAGTAGTCATTGTAATTATATGGAGTACTATTTTTTATTTGTTTTGTTAATCCTTCCGCTTTGGTTCTCGTCACTACTCGATTCATGTATGTAACTTGTAATTTGATGGGCCAAAGCTGAGCAAGTTGCATAAATAGTGTACCTTAGAATAGTATCTTTTGAGACTCAAAATGAGGAAGAAATATTAAAAGGTCAGAAGTAAACTTATTGGTATACGGGATTGGCTAATTGCTTTAATCTTGATCCTTTGACAGCATACATGGCAAATAATGGACAAATGAGTCGGCTCAAATATCGCAGCTTTAAGTTGGTTAGAGTATGAGAGGGATTCCAAATTTCTGAAGTAATGGGTTCTGAATTTAAAACGTAATTTACTGAATTCTATATAAATCACAAATCATTTATAATTAGGCATTGAATTTCTTAACACAAATACTCCCTTCATCTCAAAATAAGTGTCGTTTTGACAACAAAAAAAAACTGTCCCAAATAATTTCGCTTTAGGAATTCAAGTCAATAATTAATAATTGTTTCCAACTATATCTTTATATTAAAGAACCACTCCCTCCGGATCAAAAAGAGTGTTCACTTAATCATTTGCACACCCCTTAAGAAAATATTACTCCAAGAGAAAAACAGGTAACTTGACCAAACTGTCCCTAATTAAATAGGTATTGGGATTTGATCACATAACACTTTATAGTGACAAATATAAAAAAATAAGGTTAATTCTTTCTTGATTTGCTAAGTGAACACTCTTTTTTACTCAACAAAAAAAGGCTAAGTGGACACTTTTTTTTATCTGGATGGAGTACTTCTTAATAGTGCTCAATTCTCAAGGAACGTCCAATAAATAGGGAAAACTTAATAAATGATATGTTGTATTTATTATTATAATTAATGGACATGAAAAAAATGACACTTATTTTAGGACGGAGAGAGTATAAATTTGGCCAAAACTATTGAGTTATGCCGAAGCATAGCTAAAACTTTGGCTCCGCCACTGTAAGTATGTTCACAGCACCATAGTCAACTATATTAATTTGGTCGTGCCGACTAGGTGACGTTTACTTCAAAAAAAAAAGATTGAAAAAGACGGTTTACTTTACGAGTATATTGTAGCTGCAGGGAAAGTCCTGGTACTGAATGAGTCAAAGAAAGAACAAAGTTTGTGGTTCTTCACCATCTTTTTCCTCATGCGCTGAAATTCATTAATTTTGAAATTAGAAGGCAAAGGAAAGACTTTCCATTGTCTGTACATAATAATAGAAGACTTTCTTTGCTACCTCAAGTTACAGAAATCTACCTTTAAGGTATTAGTACAGTTTCAAGAAAGATATTACTTTACTACTATATAGAAGCATGAGTTGGGGTGGTTTCGTCGTCCACTTCCAACTCATGTTAAAAAAAAAATATGAACTTCATATTAAAAAATCAAATAATATCAAAAACAAAAAAAAACGTGCACCCCATATTAAAAAAATCATGTAATTCCCAAAGTATCCCTATTAAGTGAATAATGGTGGATTCATTGTCACATGCGTATCAATCCATTAGTGGGAGCAAATGAAATTATTGTACAGCAAAAAACGTGGACCCCAATGAAATCATTATACAGCAAAAAACGTGGGCTCCCAAATGAAATTATGATACAGCAAAAAATGTGGACTCTAATGAAATCATTATACAGCAAAAAATAATTATTACTTTTCTTCAAAAGGTTAAGTAGTCAAACCATACAGTTTTCTTTCTTTTCTTATATTAGCTTGAGATTTAATCTAGATATTTAACTGTTGTATTAGCTATTCCGCCACGTCATTTATTTGTTATGCTTATTAAATAAATATACTTAAAATATTTATATTTTAAAATAAGATAGAATTTAATTACTTTTTCATTTTTGTTTCTTACTCTAATAAATGTGAAAAGAGATTAATGTCGTAAAAGAAAAAATAATATTAAATGGAGATCAAATAATATATAAGGTAAATTAGTCAAATTATAATTCTAATTGACGTTTCTTTAAAAAAAATGCAAAAGACAACATGACAAGTAAAATGAGCTAAATCAAGAATATTCACCAAAAAATAAAAAATAGTAGTTCTTTGTTTAAATACAAAATCAAATTTCTGTTTTGTTTCGTTTTAAACATGTAAAATTAATTTAATAATTTGAATTAAAATTATCCAAATCAAAATTTGATAAAAAAAATATTAAGTATTGTTTAGGTCCAATCTACATACATTAACAATAGAATATTTTACACCTTTAAATTTATCTAATTAAAATTCAAAGTATCAATAGATGCTTAAATATTGCTATTGTTTTGTCTCAAAGAGAGGAAAATAGTTTCCTTTTAAACAAGTCTTCTCTTTTAAAAAAAATTAATAAATTTTTGCAAACTTTGTATTCGTAGCAAACACTAATATAATAAAGTTTTGGATACGGAGCACAAACTACAATGTTATATTAATCGTGTTTTGAATATATATATATATATATATATATATATATATATATATATATATATATATATATATATATGTATATGTATAAACAGTGCAAACTTATGTGTGTTTATTAGTAATATAAAATATATATATTATCACTACCCAAACACAACTATATACACATAGATACACTATAATCCAAAGTGTTGGGCGCACGGGCATACGCCATCTAGTCTAATTAGAAGAATGGCACATCATATTGAGATTACCCAAATGGATCATCAAATTCCACTTCTTGATCAAACTTCTGTTAATGAAGCTACAGAGTATGAGGTCTCTCTCTCTCACACACACAAAAACAAGCTATACAATCGTTGACTTTATTACTCCCTACTCGTTGGCAACAAAATAAACAAATCATCTTTGGCAAAACGAAGAAAAAAGGTCCTATTCTAAGAAGAATAGGAATCAATTAATGTTCAAGTTTATCTCCCAACCAAACTATTATAATTAGTAGCAAAGATCTCTTGTTTTCTTTTTACTTTTAGAGCCTGTTTGGATGATCTTAAAATAAGCAGCTAAGCCAAAAAAAATAAAAAAATAGGGTAGGCTAATTTATTTATTTTTGGCTTATAAGTTGTTTTCAGCTTATAAGCGGCTTTAGATAAGCTAAGTCAAACGGACCCAATTATTTTTTTTGGCTTATTTTATGCATAAAATGACTTTAAGCTGGCCAGTCAAACACTCAAAAAAGCTGAAAATAGCTTATAAGCAACTTATAAGCCAATCCAAACGGACTCTTAGTGGAGTGCCAACAGTAATTTCATCATACTTCATAAGAATAATATTAGTGTAAAATGACACCTCTGCACCTTTTCTCGTCTTTGTTGTTTGTTCTTCTGTGTTACTCTCTTTAGATAATATAGACTTACTATTATTCTTTTCACTAATTACAGATGCAAAACGGGAGGAAAGTGGATTATTTGGTCGAGATAAAGGAAACAAATGCTGAAGATCAATCAGGGTTGCAAACCAATAAATCCGCAAAACAAATATTTGATGAAAGATTTAAGGATTTGAACAATTGGTCTACCAAATCTTGCACCATTTTTAGAGTAAATGTGGGGCTGAGTGAATCCAATCCAGATGCTCATAAGCCAAAGTTTATCTCCATTGGTCCTTATCATAACAAAAATTCTGAACTTCGCTCCATGGAAAAGTACAAAATGATGTACCTACAACGGTTTCTCCCAAGGAAAGAGGGGATTGATGTGGAGAATTGCATCAGACAATTGGAGGAACTGAAGGATGAAGCACTCAAGTGCTATGATGATATACAAAACCTCGATAGTGACTGCAACACTGGTCAATTTTTGCAAATGTTGTTGCTTGATGGTTGTTTTGTGGTTGAGTATATTCTAGGGCGTCGTGGAATCATTCCAACTGGAGAAGACACAATTATCAAGCGAGGTTACATAGATTATCAAGTACATCGAGACTTGTTATTACTAGAAAACCAGCTTCCTTTCTTTGTACTCACCAAGCTTCATGACATGACAAAGGAAGTTGATGAAATACCCTTCACAATAATGGCGAAGTATACCTTTCTTCCTTCCTTACCGAAGATTACCCCAACATCCTTTCTTGAGACGGAAGGTAATGCAAAAAATATCAAACACTTACTTCACTTAGTACACATGTCATGTTACCCTTCAGAGATGAAAACTAGCATAATTAGGAATTCTAGCATTAGGGAAGTAGAATATTGCAAGAAAAGCTTATGCTGGAAGCTATTACAAAAAATTAGGTCAAAAGAAATACCAATAGATAGGAACCACCTAACATGGCATGACATCATGCCAAATGCAACAGAGCTTTGCGAAGCTGGCTTTACAAAGGTTGGTTCTATTTATAGATGTTTGGATGAAAACAACCTTGGAGATAGCACAAGTTTATTTGACATTAAATTCGAGGAAGGATTGATGAAAATTCCTTGTTTTCAAGTCGTTGATCACACAGAGACTATCCTGAGAAATCTCATAGCCTACGAGCAAGAGTCATCTAATGTACATCCTACGTATTTCTTTGATTATGCAGTTTTCATGGATCATCTTATCGACTCAGAGAAAGATGTGAATTTGCTTCGCCTAAAAGGAATCATTAGGAATAGAATAGGAGAGGACAAAGAAGTGGCTTTCTTTAACAAAATAGGGAAAGGGGTCGTTGTTTCACCCGACTACTATTACAAAGAAGAATGCAGAAAAGTAGTTCAACATTGTGAAAAACCATGGAACCGAATGAAGGCAAATTTGAGGCGCAATTATTTTCATAGTCCTTGGGCAGGAGTTTCAACTGTGGAAGTCATCATACTCCTCTTACTCACAGCTACACAGACAGTTCTATCTGTCCTAAGCGTCATTAAGTAGTCACTTCAATTATATGCCATTGTTGATTTGTTTTGTTAATCCGCCACTAATCCGTTCATGCATATCATTTGTGTTTTTGATGGGATCAGTATCGTATCCAAGTTGAATTGGTGGATTATAGATGTGAGTTTGGGGGGATAGAATGTGCTCCTTCTTTAATTAATGGTCCAGAAGAACACCAAAATTTTGCGAGGGTCCTATGATCTTCATGTACTTGCTCGAAATAATATAAATACCACCGTAAGCGCTAATGTGGCATAGAGAGTGCATTTACCCAACCCAAAACGTGCAAGGAACAATAAAAACAGAACAAAAAGGTTCTATTGGGACCCATCATCTCCATTTTGAATCCATTTCCATCCATCCATCTTCTTTATTTTCTTCCTCCACCCTATACTTAACCATTGAATGCAAAAATTAGGCTTTCACACTCCAATTTCTCCATCTCACACATTACATTCCATCTCTATAATGCAAAAAAACGCTTTCATATTTTCATACTTGAACCCACCAAACCTTTTAAAAAGTGATGCTAAGTGGTGATAACAAACAATAAAGCCTTTCGATGGGATAACCCATCTTTCATATTGTAATTTAAGATGATTCTCAACATAGATCCTTAATAAAAACCATCAAAAGCAAGTACAGGGGGTCACAGGACCCTGCAAAGTTTAAGTGTTCTTCCAAAAAAAAAACCAAGTCCAGGAGGAAAATACATGATGTCCCTTAAATAATCGAAGTTTTTGTTTTTTGCTGGTCTTTGTGTAGAGGGTATAGAATGTGCTCAACCTCATGGCATAGATGTTTTTATCATTAGTAAGTCAAACTGACAGCCCAAATAAAGGTTATAAACTTATATTTAAGAAGGAAATATGATAGGCCAAAAAACATTTCACTGCTGCCAGAAATGGTCTGTGATCTAAATTATTATCTATGTAACACAATAATTAACTTGAAATCTTCTATGTACTTCAACTAAGTTATTCAGTTACTAAGGTAAGTGAGCCATAATGAATACCTTAGCAACTAAGGTATTCAGTCACTCTTAACCACTAAAAATTGAAAAGTTTTTAACCACTGATGCTTAGTGAATTAGTATTAAAGAATCACTAAGGATAGGCTTCTGCTGGAGTCATAATTCTACTTAGAACTTTTATGCTGCTTCATCCTAGTATGTTCAATTGCAGATACTTAAAAGGAACAATAGAAGTCCTTACCCAGAAGCCTGTTGCAGTGCAGACAGAAGCAGGCCATTTGACTATCTTTGGGGGTTAAAGTTCGAACACTTCAAACATTCCAACTGAAACTCTATGAAAAAACATACTATGTAACAGCTATTGATGTTAAACAACTCTCTTTAGCACTTGAGCAAGAAAAAACAACTAATGAACTTGAAATATTTATCTGTTAGTTGAACATGAAAAAACAACTAAATTAACTCAAGATATTGTATCTATGAATGTGCTTTCGCTAGATCACTCGGGATTAATACAAGTCAAATCTTTCACATCACTAACAACCTTACGTGTTATGAGCTGGAGATCAAAGCAGCAAGGTTTTGGCTTGACAGAGGTCTGAGTCTGCAGGGTGCTATCCATTGAAACTCTTAATCATCTTCCCTTTCAGGTGGGAGACCACAAGGCAAAAGCATTTTCTGCACAAGCACAAGTAGATAGGGAATTGTCAGTAATTGTAAAAGACCAAAATCAAGGATGCATATTCGCAAATATCATATATACATCAAATGCATAGAGATACATCACTTTTGTTTGTTCTATGTTATAACATAGCAAATTGGCAAGAATATTAGCAAGTTGTATTCTTTCCTTGGGAAGGTCAGGAACATATTTGAACATTCTGTCTTCTACATGGAACAGCTAAGGCTTTTATAAACACTGAAAATATTCAGGAATGGTTTCAAGTGGCAAGTTTACTCAGCAAAAGGACAAACTAGCTTTAGTTAGAGTTAAAGTCTGGCAAGCATATAGTAAAAGGATAAACAATACTTCCAAAAGATGGCAAAGCTCATGAGAGCATTAATTCATGGATATACCCACAAATTATAGGTATACATGTTCCATCCCTCACTAATGATTACAAATATCTTGAAACCTCTTCTTTCCATCTTCTAAACCCCGGCGATTTAGTATAATCTCCCAGATTTACCAACCAAAAGCTCCGCAGAAACTGCATGTCCATTCCAACTTTAGGGTTTAGCATCTACTCCAATTTTGTGTTAGCTCAGATCCTTGGTAATTTCTTTTGAAGCCCCAACTAAAACCTGACAAAAACTCAAATTTGATCTAGCATCACAAAATTCTTGTTTATAAACCCCCACCCACCCCATGGAAAACTAATTCTAAATAGGAAAACCGATTCATACACACGCAGAGACAGAAAGATCGATAGTTCTCCCTCCATCCTTCTTACATGCTCATTTACAAGATATCTTAGCATTCTCTAATGGAAAGCACTAATCAGATTTCTGCCAAAGAATGCATTCATCATTTTGATATTCAGTTTGCAACTAGTACAACTTTTTCTTATTGGTGAAATATTTATTCGGGAAAAAAAGCAAAAAAAGGGCATTAAAGAAGGTGCTACAACTTATTCTGCAAATAAGTCATCTTTGCAACAAAAGGCAGTGCTCTTATGCAACCTAAACTTTATTTTTTGTTTTGACAAGTCTTATGCAACCTATACTCTTAACATCAAGGCAGCAACTTCTATTAACTAGTTGGTAAAGGGATGCAGAGCCATACACTAAAAGCACTTAGTTCACTCATTATGCAAGTCAACATAGAAAAACTAAGAAAACAAATCATTATGCACGCCAGCATATTAAGAACTGAGAAATCAAAGTAACCGCCAAACTGCAAAACAAGATAAGCATCTTGAACAAAGCACAAACCTGCATAAAATTGTAGCGTTCTCTTCCAATTGATTCATTTTCTGCAATGGCAAAATACGCCAACATTGGGTAGTGGCCAACATAGGATGCATAGCTGTCACGCTGAATGTTTACCGCCCACTCACTAAACCAAACAAAGAATATCCAAACCATCATTATCTCCAGAGTTATTACACTATAATAATAAACTCTCAACATAGTCAATCAATGTCAAACAAAAATGATAAATAATCCACCAACGAAACAATTTTATTATAAACAAATACTCCCTCCGTTTCAATTTGTTTGTCTGGTTTTGACATGGCATAGGGTTTAACTATCGAAGGATGTGGTAACTTTTTTTTTTTAATCAAGAATTGTGGTCTTAAACTTAAGATATGTACAATGTACCAAAATGTCCTTCAATGTTGTGGTCATAAACATGTCATGTGGAAAGTTGGAATTAAGGAGTTGCCAAAAGAAAAAAAAGGAAAGAGGCATTCTTTTTTAAACGGACTTAAAAGAAAAGTAAGACGACCAAATTGGAACAGAAGGAGTATTAAACTCTCAACATAGTCAATCAATGTCAAACAGAGAGAGATAAATAATCCACCTATGAAACCATAGTTTGAATAAAAAATATCTTTTCAACAAATACAAAAATAGGTAATAGGTAACTTACAATCTAGTCAAGTCGGCATGTCCTGTTCCCACATATTTAGCTTGTAAGTGCTCAAGCTGGGAGTTGATATTGAACCTGTCACTAGCCTGTACCAAAAAAGTATAAACACATTAATCACATATACATTCGACAAATTAACAAACAGAAAAAAACATTACAAAACATGTACACTGAACAGAAAAATTAAATTAGGTTCTGAAGAAAGAAAACTTCGGGTCTTGGTGGAAGATAATAATAATCAAATTTCAATTTGAAGGTGAAACATTTGGCAACCAGTTAAAAAATAGGAAAAAAGAAAAATACAAACACATGTACATTAAACAGGAAACAGAAATTATGGTTGTCGTAAATTCTGAAAATATTTACGCCACGTGGCCCAATACAACATTACTGTGTAAAGTGTATAATAGTGTAACATATGCATACTAAACAGCAAAAATATATTAGGGTTTTGGGTAAAAAGGGGGATAGAAATTATCGTTTTTTTTTTTTTTTTTTTTTTTGGAATTGAAAATAGGGTTATAAAATTTGAAGCAAAAAAGGAGATAATAATTGAAATTGAATACATATGAAGTTGATGTTACTCATTTGTACTAATTTCATGAAATTTACCTGCATTTTTTCGGGTTTTGGTGGAAGTGTGTAAGATATAATCAAATTTGAATATGAAATCAAAAATGGGAAAATTTCAATAATGTATAATCTAGCATACAAAATTACATTTGCGTAGCCATATTATTAAATTACATCCCGCATAACCACTTTTTCACAATATACAGCAATACACAACTTTATATATCTGGAGTAAATAATGTATCAACCTTGTATAAAACTGTATAATAATGTATAGAGTGTATAATAATGTATAAGAGGTGTTTATATCCAAGAAAATTCATTGTATATGACAATATACAATATTTTTTCAATTGTAGTGAGGATACAAATATACAACAGGCTTTTGAAGTGAGGGGTGCAAATTGGGCCATTTCGGGTAATTTTACAAACATGGGTTATTTCGGATAATTATTTTTTCTAAATAGTCATAGAGGTATTTTCCCATTAAAAATAAAAACACACATACATATGTAAATTGAACATGAAATTAAAAATTATGTTTTTTGTGGAAATTAGGGCTTTAAATTCGATAGAAGGACATAAAAATTGAAATTGAAAATGAATTTGATAAGTTTGACAAACCAATCAATTAAAAAGATATTAGGTTTTGAGTGAAAAGGGGAAGAGAATTTATGGTTTTTGCGGAATTGAAAATAAGGTTTTAAAATTTGAAGCAAAAAAGGAGATGATAATTGAAATTGATTTTACTCATTGTAATAAGTTTGTGGGATTTACCTGCATTTTTTGCACAGCTGGAAGATCAAACGAATTGAGAGTATTGTTGAGGACTGAAACGGGTCACGCTTTCGGGTATATATGGACTGGCATATTCGCGGCAAAAGCACTCTTTAGTTCATCAAACACATTTCTATATTTAATAACAATTTAATTTTAAATTTATCTTTTACCCGATTTCTAATTACATAAATTTTTATAATTTATTTTAGAGCACAAGTTTCAAAAGTTTTTCTTTTATTTCTTAAATTTCGTACCAAGTCAAACACCTTCATTTAATTGAATGGAAGGAGTAACTCTTTTTTAGCTGGGCATAAGTTTATATTTTCGCATCATAATATTCTTTTGGCCTTAAAGAACATATGCACTGCGAGCGTAAGTTTGATTTTGAAGGATAAAAACCAAAGACCAGCCTATTTGAAGGGAAAATCGTGCAATTTCGTCAGATTACTCTCTATGTCACAATTTATGTGACAATCTTTCATTGTAATTAGCTATGAGAGTTAATTGTAAAAGTTTTTTTGTAGTGGTTTAAGGGGCTTTCATGAAGTTAGTTATGAGAGTTAAGGACCTAAGTGTAATTAGCAAGTTGTTAGGCATTTATTATTTTCAGGTTAGTTACAATAATCAACTACTTTACAAATTGATCCTTACATGTATATATACAGGATATACACACTTGTATACACACAGAAAAATAATGAGAATTGATTTCGTCTTCTTCCTCTTCACTTCTTCTTCTTCTTCTAAAAACTGATCAAGATCAGTTATATGATCTTCTACTTCTAAAAAAAAACACTAAATTTTAAATAAAATAACCGAATTTTCATATGAACAAAGTTCAATTTCACATATAGCTGACGTTCAACCATTTCACCTGAACTTAGGCATACGTGACTGAATTCCATCATTTTTGCCTTATGTTTAAACTTTTTTGTTTTAAATGCATGCACATATGACTGATTTTCAGCCATTTTGGGATCAAACTGTAAACATAGTCGTTGGAGAATATACTCTAAAAAAATTTGAAGTTCGGCCTTCCAATGGCAAATTCTAACTATTGTTTTCCAATGGCAAATGTTGGTCAAAGTATGACGAAAATAAGTTTAGTTTACTTAAAAAATCTAAATCATTTGTCATGTGTGCGTGGTGTGTTCCACGTAGAGTCAGCAAAAAATGGCCTATAAATCATGCCTTTACACCTCAAGATGAGATGACAAAAAGAGGCAAGATAAGGTAACTGCCTTAAAAGAGAAGCTAATATATATGAATCTAGAATTATTGGCCCTACGCAACAGATTAAAATATTTGAATGGCAACAGATTAAAATATTTGAATGGCTACTTTTTCTGCTTTGCCTAATTTATTAAGAAACAAATCAAATTTCATGGATGACTCATTCATGATCTATAACCACCACTTAACTTTAATGCCATAAATTCGTACGATTATTTTTGTTTATCCATAAAACGGTTCAGTTAAATTTGTTCACGTGGTCAGGAACACGTAGATCAAAGTAACCAATAAGATTAAGATGCTCATATCTAAATATTGTAAATAGACGCAAATAAGATAAAGAAAGAAAGAGAGTCTGGATTATAGATGCTTATCCGAGGTTAGATTCCTCTCGTTATTAATGAGTCGTGACTCCGGAGCCTAGTGAGTAATAGCAATAATATAAAATGTGCAGAAATATGAGAGTAAGAAATGTGTGTATTAGCTTGAATATTGTGCCCTACAATAGGAATTACTTCCTCTATTTATACTTAGAGCTAGGGGAACATATTCCATGTGTCACGCCCCTGCTCATAATAAGCCTTAAAGGCATTGTAATAGTGTACAATAAAGAGGGCCATAAAATTGCAATAATAGTGAATCTGTAACGCCCCAGCTGTGTATTAATGGGTGACCATTAGGCCACTCAGGTCCAGAGAAGTCGTGCGTTACACCGGACATACAGCTTCTTCCAGTACCATAGATCTTCCCCTGGTGGCAGTGATGCTGACTCATCCGGAGTCTCATCCTTCGTGCCACGTGTCTCGGCCACATTGATAGAGCTGGATCCTTTATATTTTACCTAATACACATAGTCCTCCCACTTTTAGGGATTCGAAGTTTTCCCGGGAAGTGGAAGAGTTCTGAACCTGCTTAGATTACGCGGGAATTTGGAACATCAGACGCAGATTAATGGAAGTAACGATTGACGTTCCACATCCCCTGCAGATGCCTTGATCCAGGGGATTTGGAAGATCCCCTTTCCATATAAAAACCTCAGAACTTTTCCTAAATCCCATCAGAATATTTTCCTTCCTTAACCAATGTTCAGCCTCTTTTCAATAAAGTCTTAAAGCTTTCTTTGCCATTATAACAAAATAAAACCTTTATCATGGCATCGCCTCTGCCAAGTCCGGCGAACTCGACCCCTTCTCTATCTCGTTCAACTGGTAACTCCCCGAACGAAAATGATCCTAATATCACTTCAGAACTTGATCTTGGGTCCCTAGCTACTGAAATTTTGCCTATTGACTGCGTGTATAAGGGTGATTTCCGTATTGACACCCATCACGAATCAGTGGGGGAGATTAAATCTTTAATCACGGCTGACGACCTTCCTAAAGTTTATGCCGACTGCAACTGGGGTCCCGATGTCGTAATCCTCGTAGTCGGCCCCAAGGGAAGAATGACTCAACATGTTGAGGGATTTCAACATGTTGAGGGATTCACCATGGTCCATACTTACCCTTTCACCATCGGATTCGAACTGCCGGTCCCAGATTTGATCAAGGCCTTCTGCTGCCGGTACCAGGTTTGCTTGGGCCAACTTGCTCCCCGATTATGGAGAACCGTCTACTGTATCCAGAACCTCATCGACCGTGTTGGGCTCACCTTCTCTATCGATCATCTGATGCAGCTTTATTCCCCCCCCCCCCTCCCGACTGTTCCGGATGGAATGATCTACTTGTATCCCCAGGGGTCTCGCGGTCTGATTACCAGTGCCGAGGAAGATTTTGACCAAGGTTGGTGTGATCGGTTTGTTATGATACAAACATATCTTCTCTATCATCCATCTCCGGGCCCCTTTCCAGAGACATGGAATTACACCCGTAAGTTTTCAAGCCTCTTTTCTCCTCCTTTTCTTCGCTTGTTCTCATATAACCTCTTTAATTCTCACAGCCGCCCCTGTTTCTCCGGAGTTCGTGTTGGGAATATTTGACTGGGTGTTAGACTTGCTAAGAGCCACTACGGGAATAACCAGGACTTGGAAAAGTTTGACTGCTGCATAGTGGAGGGGAAAAAGCCATGGTAAGCCTTTAGATCTAAATTTGACCGAATTTTTCCATTTTTTTTTTGCCTCCCCTGATGGATCCCCTCTAAATGTAAACAAGGATTTCTGTCCGAAGATTTTCAGCCCGAAAAATTCCTTCCAACGCTACGGCTCTTTCCAACATCCTGACGACCACCATTTGTTATATCGAGAGTCGCAAACGCAGAGTCCGGAGCCCCCTGAGGATTGCCGGAACCCAGGTTGAAGGGATAGGCTCCCGTGTGCGGACCCGGCGTCGCTTTATTGAGGCTTGCCAGGAAGTGCAGGATAGCCAAGGTGTGATCAATATCGAAGGTGATGAAGAGGAACCCCCAGTCCCGGAGATAGCAGGTCCGGGCATTCTTTCCGGGAAAACTGTCCCCGATAATCCCATAATCCATATGGGCCCCGATCCTTCATCATTGGATTGCAGCACCAACAGATCTGGTGAAGCCTCCGCTGCTCTAGTACGGTCTGATGGACCAAACTTGAAAATCTTGCTTCACCAGCTTGCCAACCAGATCCTCGCATGCCATACCTCCACCACCTACGCCATAGCCGAGGTGGGGAAACTACAGGTTCTGGACTCCGTAATTGCTGAAAACTGCCAATTGCGTCGGGAAGTCCAGACACTCCTGGTGGGATGACGTGAATCAGAATCCCATAAGCATTCCCTTCGTTTGAGTGTTGACGAGACCAGACACCGACTGGAAGAACAGATGAAAACCCTACAGGCCAAAGACTCCAACCTCCAAAACCTTCAGGTGCGTGTCCGCCGTCTGTCGAACGAACTGGAGGTCCTTCGAAGATGGCACAGGAGTTCCGAAGCAACCCAAGCCCATCTTAGAGCGAACTGGGATAGCATGCAACGGCGTCAGGCTGCCCAGGACTAAAGGATCAACCTGATGTGTGACCTTCCAATCTTGAAGTCCTAGCAGGATGCTTTCCAGGAGGCCTTGGACAAGAAACTGGACTTAGAAGAAGCTTTGATAGATGCTGAGGTGGACTTTGGAGCTGCTGAATCTGTTATGGAAAACCTGAGGACATCTGAGGATAGTAGTTCTGATAGCGAGGATAAGGGTGCCTCTACTCCTGACGAGGACGAGCCATCTTCTCCTTCATTCCCCAAAATCTGGACGGGCCTGCGTGCTCATGCTTTGTTTATTCCGAGGCTTGCATGCCTCTTTATGCCCTTCTTTTTCCTTATTGTTTTGAACAACTGCCTTTTCTTTTTCTTTATTGTTTTGAACAACTGCCTTTGCTTTTTCTTTGTTGTTTTGAACAACTGCCTTTGCTTTTCTTTGCCTTCGAGCCTCTCCATGTTATGAAGTTTTAATTTTGCTTCAAACTTTATTCTTGCACCCTCCTATATATATATATATATATATATATATATATATATATATATATATATATATATATATATATATATATATATATATATATGTTGTTACCTCAATGACTGGGCTGATCTATTTGATTTTGCTCCGGAGACTTAAGGTGCAACTAGCCCTTTCTTCTAAAGGATCCGGGTTTTAACAATTTTAAATGCCTTACCGGAGTAGTCTTCGTCTGAATCGTGCTTACACTGATTTGCGGACAAGTCCTTAGAATTTCTTTCGGACTTTACCTTCTCTGTTAGAAGTTTTAAATGTTATAAGAGAGGGCCTTTATGTCTCGGTGCTAAGAAAAGGACGTCTCCTTATTCGTTTTGGCACAAATGTTTTCGCACAACGTTTACTTGCGTCAATTTACCAAACTCTGCTTGTCGTGGCAAAGAAATTCGCTTAACATGGCTAAAATTTCTACTTAACATGGCAAGGAAAGTAACTGCTTAACACGGCAAGGAATATGAAAAACATATTTCAAAGTAAGAAAATTCCATTTCCATAAAATTCTGAATACATGTAGACATTTCAACCGAGCAGTCCCCAGTATTTGTGTACTTCATCTTATATATATGTAGCCCTCCAATGTTTGGAAGCAAAGAATGGGGTTCCAGACAATGAATGATGCCCCCGGAAAAATCTAATGATGACCAAACGGTACAGCCTCGTTAAAAAACTTGCCGGAAAACCCCAATTGGGACAAAAATCGGACGAAGAGAAAAAGAGTGCAGCACCACTGGCCACAATTCCCCGGCTAAGCATAATATCTTTTGAGGAAACTTACATTCCAATTACTGGGGACATCCTTTTCATATGCATCCTCGAGCTTGTACGAGCCTTTTTCTGTAATACCAATCACTTTGTACGGGCCTTCCCAGTTCGGATCTACCTTTCCACCATTCGCGTCGCGAGAACTTTGAGTGACCTTCCTTAGCACCAAGTCCCCGATCTTAGAGTGACGGAGGTTGGTGCGACGAATATAGTATCGCTCCATCCACTGCTTTTGAGCTATCATTCGAACGTACGCGAGGCTTCTGTGTTCCTCCAATAGATCCAGCTGAACCGACATTGCCTCAGAGTTAGCCTGTTCTTGTGCCCAATTGTACCGGGGGATAGAAGCTTCGACTTTCACTGGGATCAATGCCTCCGCTCCGTACACCAGGGAGAAAGGAGTTTCAGCAATGCTTCTTTCTCCGGTGCTGGATTTCGCCGTGGTTCTATATGCCCATAGCACCTCCGGTAACTTTGAAGACCATGCTCCTTTGGCATCTTCTAACTTCTTCTTCAGATTTAGGATAACGGTTTTGTTTGTTGACTTTGCCTGACCATTTCCACTGGGATGGTAAGGGGAAGAAGTGATCATTTTGATGTTCAACTCCTTAAGGAAACTTGTGACTTTGGCTCCAATAAATTGTGGGCCATTATCACAAGTTATTTCCTTCAGAATTCCGAACCGACAGATTACGTGATTCCAAATGAAATAAATTACTTCCTTCTCTCTGATATTCTTGTAAGTTGTAGCCTTGACCCATTTAGAGAAGTAATTTGTTACCATTAGTACGAATCGTACCTGACCAGGCCCTACCGGCAACGGACCTACTATGTCCATCCGCCATTTCATGAATGGCTAGGGGGAAATAACCAGGTGCAACTCTTCACCGGGTTGATGCAATATTTGAGCGTACCGCTGGCACTTGTCACACCTCCGAACAAACGTCTTGCCATCCTCTTCCATTCGAGGCTAATAATCCAGCCCGGAGCAGCTTCTTTGAAAGCAACTCCACACCGAAATAATTACCACAGATCCCCTCGTACACCTCCCGCATGACGCAATCCGACTCCTCAGGTCCTATGCACCTTGCATCGGGCCAGAAAAACACCTGCAGTGAAGCAGACCACTAATAATGTTGTAGCGAGCCACCTTTGTTCGCAAAGCCCTCGAAGCCTTTGAGCCTTCCGGTAGTTTCCCGTGATCGAGATAGTCCAAGAACTCATTCCGCCAATCCCATATAAGGCTGGTTGAATTGACTTCATCATACCCTGACTGATCTAAGGCTGAGTACAGCAGCTGGACCAGAGATTCTGAGTTCAGGCCTACTGACTCCGTAGATGAGCCCAAATTGGCCAGTGCATCAGCCTCCACATTCTCCTCGCGGGGAACGTGCACCACTGTCCACTCCTGAAACCGAACCAACAACCTCAGGACCTTTTCTAAGTACTTTAGCATCCGCTCTTTCTTAGCTTCGAATACTCTGTGCACTTGATTTACCACCAGGAGGGAATCATACTTCGCCTCAATGACTTCTCTTCCGAGTCCCCTGGCTAGTTCTAGACCTGCAATCAAAGTTTCATACTCCGTTTCATTGTTAGTGAGAGGCACGCTATTAATAGCTTGCCTCAAGACATCACTTGTGGTGTTGCGGAGCACAACACCGAGACCCATGCCTTTTACATTGGACGCCTCATACGTGTAGAGAATCCATACCCCAAACTCAGTTTCCTGTATTAGATAGGCTTCTTTCTGAGCCTGGGGAGCCATGCCCGGACTGAAATCTACCATAAAGTCTGCCAAGACTTGGGACTTGATTGCAGTATGAGGCTTATACTTAATATCGAACTCGCTTAACTCAACCGCCCACTTCGCCAATCGCCCTGAGAGTTCAGGCTTGTGGAGCACATTCCTTAAAGGAAAGGTGGTAACCACGGTGATCGGATGACACTAAAAATAAGGCTGAAGCTTACACGAGGCCATCACTAGGGCTAAGGCCAACCTTTCTAATAAAGGGTACCGATTTTTAGCCCCTAACATGACTCAACTTACGTAATAAAAAAGGAATTACGTACCTTGGTCCTCCCGAACAAGAATTGCGCTAACCACTACCTCGAAGACTGCCAGATAGACTAGAAGCACCTCCCCGTCCTTTGGTTTGGACATAAGCGAAGGCGAAGATAAATATGCTTTGAGGTCACGAAGCGCTTGTTGACACTCCGGTGTCAATTTGAAATCATTTTTCTTTTTTATCAAAGAGAAGAATTTGTGACACTTCTCCGAGAACCTTGATATGAATCCGCTGAGAGCAGCTATCCGCCTAGTGAGCCGTTGTACCACCTTTACGTCCTCCAAGATGTCTGGAATGTCTTCGATGGACCTTATCTTGTCCGAGTTTATTTCAATTCCTCTTTGGGAGACAACGAATCCCAAGAACTTACTAGATCTTACCCCGAATGCGCACTTCTCAGGGTTCAGCTTCATATTGTATTGCCTCAAGATGGCAAATGTTTCCTGCAAATGATTAATATGTCCCCTAGATGGAGACTTTTGACTAGCATATCATCTATGTATACCTCCATGGTTCTGCCTATTTGTCGTTCAAACATCTTATTTATGAGCCTTTGATAAGTGGCTCCGGTATTTTTTATCCCAAAAGGCATTACATTATAACAGTATGTTCCGAAATTAGTTATGAAGGAAGTAGGAAGTTTTCTCTTGATCCTCCGGGTGCATCCTTATCTGGTTATACTAGGAGTAAGAATCGAGGAAACTTATTACTTTATGTCCGGCTGTAGAATCGATCATCTCGATACTCGGCAACAGGAATGAATCCTTCAGGCATGCTTTATTAAAATCTTTGAAGTCTATACATATTCTAAACTTATTACCCTTTTTCGGAACTACTACTACATTAGCAAGCCCATCCGGGTACTTGACTTCCCGAATGGACCCGATGTTCAAAAGGCGAGCAACCTCTTCCTTAACGAACATGTTGCGTACCTCCACTATGGGTCACTTCTTTTGGCTAACCGGTGGGAAGCTAAGATCCATCCAAGTTTGTGAGTTGCTACGTCCGATGGGATACCTGTCAAATCCTTATGGGACCAAGCAAAATAATCATTGTTATTGTGTAAATAAGCAAGTATAGCTTCCCTGAGCTCCGGGGTTAACCCCCTGCCCAGGTATACCTTTCGCTCCGGAAGTTCTAAATGCAAGGAAATCTGCTCTAACTCCTCAGCAGTGGATTTGGTGGCATCTGATTCGTCCGGCGGTTGAAAATAAATCGAGACCCTATAATCATCCTCGACCTCCTTATGCTTTTCGTTATTTTTGTTCTCTACAGATGTCTTCTGGTCTTCGTCTGGGAGATTCCTGAGCTCTGTAATTGCTACAAGACCGGCTCATTCTGGCCCCCCATTATTACAGGCTCTTCCACAACAAATATGTCATTTGCTGATTGATCACCCCGGATCTGACTGATCCCGTGCGGAGTAGGGAATTTAAGCAGCAATTGGAGAGTAGAGGGGACAGCCTTCATGTCGTGGAGCCAAGGTCTCTCAAAAATAGCATTGTACGGCATCTCACTGCCGATCACATAAAATTTTGTCAACTTCGTGACCCCTCCTGCTTCTACGGGCAAGTCGATTTGGCCCTTAGTGGTTTCGCTGGCCATGTTGAAGCCCGACAATATCCGCGCTGCCGGTAGTATTTTCTCTAGCATTCCCATTTCTTCCACCACCTTCAAGCAGACGATATTTGCTGAACTTCCCGAATCTACACGACTCGCTTGACCTGGCAATTTCCAATAAGTATGGTGATGACAATGGCATCATTATGAGGCAAAGTGATGCTCGCTGCATCTTCATCGAAGAAGGTAATAGCCTCATCCTCCGAAAACTCTCGAGTTCTCTTTTCTCGTGTCACCGAGATTTTCATCTTCCTGGACGTGGTGAAGCTAGTCCCCGCTATTATAGCTCCTCTAAAAATCATGTTGATTACGTGCAGGGGAGAAATTGACACGTCCTTCTCCTCGATAGGGTTGGCTCTGCCGTAATTGTTTCTTTCTCTCTCGCTCAAGTATTCCCGGAGATGCCCTCTAGCAAGTATGTTCGCCACCTCTTCCCGGAGATGTCTACAAGTGGTGGTCTTATGCCCGTGAGTCCCGTGGAATTCGCACTAGACCATCTGATCCCTTGAATTTGGGTCGAATCGCAACGGCCTCGGAGGACGAGATGATGGATGAGTCTTCAGAACATCCACCATCTGAGTTTTTTATCCCTTTGGCGAAGAACCGGACTGATTATTCTTGGGCTGCAAACCCCATCCATTCTTCCCGGAGTTATCTTTTTTATTTCCTCCGCGCTTTTCAAGTGACCTGTAACCGGACCCACCATTGGCAACTTCTGCAGAGGATACGACTAGAAACGATTCTTTGAAGAGTTTCGATCTGGACCGTAACCTTTGTCTGCCTTTGCAGGAGAAACTGAAGATGAAGCCCCCAGCAAGTCATCTTCCACTCGAATCTTGGATTCATAACGGTTGTGTATGTCCTCCCAGGTTGTGGCTTGGAACTCGATGAGACTTTCCTTGATCCTCTGATATGCGTCTGAACTCAAAAGATTCAGACCTTTGGTAAAAGCTTCAGCTGCCCACTCATCCGGTATGGCAGGTAGCAGCATACGCTCATTCTGGAATCGGGTAATGAAATCTCGGAGACGCTCTGATTCTCCCTGAGCAATACGGAAGATGTCTTCCTTCCTAGTTTTCACCTTCCTTCCACCGACATGAGCTATGATAAAAACATCCTCTAGGATGGAAAATGATATGATTGAATACTTTGGAAGTTGAGAGTACCACGTCATGGACCCCCGGGCAAAGGTCTCACCAAACTTCTTGATCAATACAGACTCGATCTCCTTTTCCTGAAAGTAATTTCCCTTAATTGCCATAGAGTAGGTCGTAATGTGATCCTGCAGATCAGTAGTGCCATCATATTTGGGAATATCGGGTATTTTGAACCGCTTCAGGATCGGCTCTGACGCCGCCTCGGGCGTGTATGCCTACTGGTTGTACTTCTTCGAATTCGGCCCCTCCACGACTAGAGGTGCCTCAGGAATTTGGTTGAGGCGCTTCTGGAATTCTGTTGCGTTCTTTTCTGCCTCCTTGGCAGTCTTATCCATCTTCCCAATAATTTCCCTAATGAATCGCTGGACCTTCGGCCTGGAAAGGATCAAGGGGAGATATTTCACTTCCGGTGGCCTCTCCGTCTCCTTCCACCGTTTGTATGTTTCCTCAGGTGGCGTTCGAGTTGTTCACAGGTTCTGGCATACCAATGGGAGGTGTGGCGGCTTGACCTGCTGGTGCTGTCATGATGGTTTCAATGATCTTTTTTAACCATTACACCTCTGATATTGCACCGTGGTATTGTCCCCTGAGGATTTGGATGGTTTCTGTTATAGAATCGTCGGTGGGGATATCATCTGTTACGGTGTTGAGGTTATGATCCCCTCTTATTATCTGATCTCCTACGTGCGGCGGCTGCAGGCCTATTTGACTGGGTAGTCCATCTAGTCATGATCCCCTCTTGTTGTCAGATCTCCCACGTGTGGCGGCTGCAGGCCTGTTTGACTGGGTAGTCCATCCGGTCATAATCCCCTATCTGATCTTCCACGTGTGGTGGCTGCAGGCTTATTTGACTGGGTAGTCCATCCAGTCCCAGTGGGAGATTAACGTGCTGGTCCACAGCGTTTGGGTTTCCATTAACTTCTGACATACCTGGATTTGGTACTTAGGAAAAATAGAGGACTTAAGAGAAAATTAGTAAAACAACCGATGGTTACAATGATAACCACAACTGTCCCGGCCCCACGATGGGCGCCAAACTGTTTACCCGTAAAACGGTTTAGTTGAATTTGTTCACATGGTCAGGGACACGTTGATCAGAGTAACCAATAAGATTAAGATGCTCGTATCTAAATATTGTAAATAGATGCAAATAAGATAAAGAAAGAGAGAGAACCTGGATTATAGATGCTTATCCGAGGTTAGATTCCTCTCGTTATCGATGAGTCGTGACTCCGGAGCCTAGTGAGTAATAGAAATAATATAAAATGTGCAGAAATATGAGAGTAAGAACTGTATGTATTAGCTTGAATATCGTGTCCTACAATAGGAATTACCTCCTCTATTTATACTTATCTAGGGGAACATATTCTATGTGTCACGCCCCTGCGCATAATAAGCCTTAAAGGCATTGTAATAATGTACAATAAAGAGGGTCATAAAATTGCAATAATAGTGAATTTGTAACGCCCCAGTTGTGCAATAACAGATGGTCGTTAGGCCACTCAGGTCCGGAGAAGCTGCGCGTTACACCGGACCTGCAGCTTCTTCCGGTACCATAGATTTTCCCCTGGTGGTAGTGATGTCGACTTATCCAAAGCCTCATCCTTTGCGCCATGTGTCTCGACCACATTGGTACAGATGGATCCTTAATATTTTACCTAATACACATGCAGTTTATAGGGACAGAGAAAGAAGTATTGTTAGGTACAATGAATTTCGCAGGAGAATGTTGCAAATTCCTATCTCCAAATGGGAAGATTTGACAGATGATAGAGAAGCAATTAAAACACTTTGTGAAGTATATGGTGATGATTTAGAAAAATTGGACTTATTAGTGGGAATGACAACAGAGAAAAAGATTAAGGGCTTTGCCATCTCGGAGTCTGCCTTTTTCATATTCCTTCTCATGGCACCAAGGTTGGTAAATAAAGAAGAAATTTTCATGCATATTGCAAAGCTTTAAATACTAAGAGCTTAAGTTTTATATATATGTGACGATATAAACTTCTTTTACTTAATCAGGTTATTTATAAGGTAATTACAAATTAAAACTTCAAAAACTAACTTCTATATACTGATGATGTATATAAATTTTAAACTATCCAAGCTTTTAAACGCATCGAAGAAGGTGATTTTCATATTCCCATGTTATCGATCCCATTTTTTATGGACGATTTACGTTGTTATATTTTTAGGGGACATGTTCTTATGTGAAAGTTAAACTCAACTTTTATGATAAACTTTAATTGGTAACCTAGCAAAGTTTCTTTTATACTATCACTAATAAAAGTTAAAGATAAGCATTATCTTCTATCACATATTAAACTATTATATATTAAAAAAATTATAAATTATTTTCACATATAATGTCACGACCCAACCGGAGGGCCATGACAAGCACCTCTGATCTTACATTTCATAAGCATTTCTAGGTGGACCACATAGACAGCTCGTGGGTACCATACTTAGTATAGTCATCAACAACTATGCCCATGAGTATAAGCCAACATGGCTACCAAAATATTATACAACAATAAGAACTGATAAGATTATAGAACATCTAGGTATATACATCTGTCTACGAGCCTTTATATAGAATACATGGATCCATTAAGATGGGGCAGGACTCTTCCATGCCCAAGTACATATACAAAGAGTAGTACCAATAAACTGCAGCTCCGAAACAACTGGAGCGTTTATGAAACTCCGCGGATGAAGTTTCTAAGGATCAGATCCGTCTACCTATCTACCTGCGGGCATGAATGCAGCATCCACAAGAAGGGACGTCAGTACGAACAATGTACTGAGTATGTAAGACATGAATAATAACATGAAATAAAGACAACATGTACATCTGATTGCCTCATAAGGCGAATACCATGCATGCTAACTTTATCTTTAAAAGCAAAAACATAAATATATACAAGAAAACTGCCCGGCCATATAGGCACGGTGTTATCATCATTAGCCCGCGTCCGGGCCTCCCGCGTCCGCGGTAATCATCTCACGTCGCCCACTAGTGGTGTATGCCCGACCATGTAGGCACAGTGTTATTATCATTATCCATAAGCCGCCCACCGTAGTGGTGTCTGTCCGGCCATGTAGGCACCGTGTTATTAAGATACATACATATATATATACTAGTTATGTGAGGCCCGTGCTAAGCCCGGACCCAAACTCAAGATATAAAAGTAGATATTTTTACTAAAGAAATATAATTTGTGTTAGTACAAGTGTACAACAACAACAACAACAACAACCATATACCCATTGTAGTCCCACAAGTGGGTAGTTATATGAAAGCAAAATTTTCATTCCACTCCTTTAATATTTAACTTCCATTTTGATGAAATTATTTACTTCAAATCAAATGTGGAGCCAGAATTTGACATTTATAACTTATGTATCCTAATTTTCTGAAGTTATTTAGTTCTAAATAAATAATCTATACATAGTTAATGAACTTTTAAGACAAATACATAATTTAACTTGTGCAGCGGATGGAGCTGCTCCTCTCTTAATTAGGAATTAGGGGTTCGGCCCGGGCCCAAACTCAAGATATAAAAGTAGATATTTTAACTAAAGAAATATAATTTGTGTTAGTACAAGTGTACAACAACAACAACAACCATATACCTATTGTAGTCCCACAAGTGGGTAGTTATATGAAAGTAAAATTTTCATTCCACTCCTTTAATATTTTAATTTCCATTTTGATGAAATTATTTACTTCAAATCAAATGTGGACCCAGAATTTGACATTTATAACTTATGTATCCTAATTTTCTGAAGTTATTTAGTTCTAAATAAATAATTTATACACAGTTAATGAACTTTTAAGACAAATACATAATTTAACTTGTGCAACGGATGGAGCTGCTCCTCTCTTATTTAGGGATTAGGGGTTCGAACATGGATATGGAAAAAATCTTTGGAGGAAGCGCTCCTCCCGAATAGGTGCGATACAGTGCGAATTATCTGGATTAATTGGGCTCAAATGAAGATTTCGAGCACCAACCAGAAAACCAAAGAACATGAAAAATGAGGTAGGAGGTTCGATAGCTTTTCAAAAGTAGACCTTAAAAACAAAAAACAAAAAAATTGACTTAAATAAATAAGATTAGGACCTAAAAGTAATTAATTAAAAAGTTTTAAAAAAAAAAATTGAAAATTATTGTGAGGACAACAAAAGTCCCCAGGTTCGATAGCTTTTGAAAAGTAGACCTTAAAAACAAAAAACAAAAAAATTGACTTAAATAAATAAAATTAGGACCTAAACGTAATTAACTAGAAAATTTTAAAAAAATTGGGAAATTATTGTGAGGACTATAAAAGTCCCAACATTTGCTCTTATATATAATAGTAATATATATATCAAGCATGCATGAGAGCCCAAATAAAAGTTATAACTCTATCGGAGTGACGTAAGGTCAGTAACCTCCGATTATCTTATGCAACAATCATCATCGTTATATCCCACCTTAAAGGAACAAGTAGCATAAGGTGAGATCAACAACAATGAGTAAATCAAGAAAGTCATGAAATGAACTCAATAATCTCATAATAGTATCAAAACCATAAGCTTTGGAATTTCTAAAAATGGGATCATCATCAACATCATTATCATCATAAGAAACATCTATCTTTAGCATCATAAGGACTTTGAAAATCATGAACTTCTAGCTTATTGGAAATAAGGATATTATAGAAAACATGTATGGGTGCATAAGAAGAGAATCATGCCTTTGGAAAGAAAGGGACTAGCCTTATATACCTTTAGTCTCCTTAACTACTTAACGTTTATCCTTCCAAGCTCGTAAATCTACATTCAAGAGAAATCATACTATCGTTAGGCTTATTGTTGTATGCTTGTCGTAAGCTTTCAAATTATATCACTTTGGAATCTGTCGAAATCCGGATAGCATCTCCCCTGTTTATATCCCTAGCTCGAAATCACAATACCAACAACCAACACAACAACAACAACACTCACACCAACAACATCATCATCCATACCAAAATATTCCATAAAACATCCCACACGATGTTTATCCAATTTCTCAACCAACAAATTCGTTATACGATCATTTAATAGCTTTACCTCCATAAATAAACCTAAATCAATATCAATAAGGAAATATTCATACCTTGCTCCTGCTAGAACCGTAATATCTTCAATATTCACTTTGATTTCAAGCCAAGATTCCCCACAATACGATATTATAATCACAACTATACACTGTCTGAACCTAAATCCGGAGATTCCACTTAATTCGCGCTAAACTTTTATGAACGAAAGTTGGGGGAAAGTTCCAGAGAGTTTGGGATGTTTTGAGAGGTGTTTGGATGAAAAATGAGAGGGTAAAGCCCCTTTTATAATGTCCTAGAGTTGGCTTGCACCGACCTAGAATTTGCTCAGCGCGTTCGCGCCACCTTGGGGCGCGTTCGCACTGAGTTATCCCTTGTTCCTCTGCAAGTTCGCGCCACTTCTAGGCGCGTTCGCGCAGTGTTAATCCCTGCTCTGGCAGTCTATCTTAAAATGCTCATAACGTTTGATTCCGATGTCGGATCGATGCGCGGTTTGTTGCGTTGGAAACTAGACTTCATGAACTTCATTTTAGGCTTTTACGTTACCTTAAAACTCCTAATATACTAAAATATATTCTTTCCCCAAGTTAGACCAAAATTATCGTACGAAATCTTAGCCAACTTTTCTCCAAAGTTTCAAAAACTTAATCTCCTTGATTCACTTATTCTCCAGTCCTTCCATGACCTATTGCATGAGCTTAAACCCTCATAACCACAAGATAAGCACATATAATCTCATACATCTTCGATAATATCTCCAATGTCCACAATTGAACAACTAGCACCTAGCGAATCTCAACGTACAAAAACTACGAGATGTAACATTCCTCCCCCCTTAGAAACATTCGTCCTCGAATATTAAGCTCTTAGGAATTCTACAAAAATTTCGCCAGAGTTTCCCCTGTAATTGCATCACTATTATCCTGTCACAACAACCCAAAATATACAATACTTCACAGGGCTACAACATCAATATCTATATTGGCCACGCACGACCAAGAAATCCTTTAAAGAAGTATTACATACCTGAGGGTGTTGATGTCTTTGTCTGAACTTATTTTGGGAATGGAAACAAATATGGGTACCTAGACTCCATATCTTCCTCAGCTTCCCAAGTCATTTCTTCCCTATTATTGTTTCTCCACAGGACTTTAACTGAAGCTACGTCTTTGGTTCTAAGTCTTCGAACTTGCCTATCTAGAATGGAATTGGGTGCTTCTTCATAAGACAATTTCTCAGTAACTTGGACATCATCCACAGGCACAATTCTAGAAGGATCTCCTACGCACTTACGAAGCATTGACACATGAAACACTGGGTGTACTGATTCCAAATCTGAAGGCAGATCTAACTCATAAGCTACTTGGCCTACCTTGCGCATAATCTTGTAAGGCCCAATATACCGGGGACTAAGCTTACCCTTCTTTCCAAATATCACTTTCAAGAATACCCAATCGTTAACTTTAAATTCCAAGTCTCGTCGACGATTGTCCACATAGGATTTCTGACGACTTTGAGCTATTAATAACTGATCTTGAATAAGCTTGATCTTCTCTACTGCTTGCTGGATCAAATCTAGGCCCACTAACTTTGTCTCCCCTACTTCAAACCATCCAATAGGCGATCTACATTTCCTCTCATATAGAGCTTCATACGGGGCCATCTGGACACTGGAGTGGTGGCTATTACTGTACGCAAATTCAATGAGCGGCAAATGATCTTCCCAACTACCTCCAAAGTCTAACACACAGGCTCTTAGCATATCTTCAAGTGATTGGATAGTGCGCGCAGCCTGCCCATCAGTCTGTGGATGAAATGTTGTGCTAAGTCTCACTTGCGTTCCCAAACCTTCTTGGAAGGACCTCCAAAAATTAGCTGTGAATTGTGCTCCTGTATCAGTGATAATGGACACTAGAATACCATGAAGTTGCACTATCTCTTTAATATACAATTTTGCATAATCTTCTGCTGAGTACGTAGTTCTGACTGGCAAGAAATGAGCTAATTTTGTGAGTCTATCCACAATCACCCATATAGAGTCATACTTACCCCGAAAATGAGGTAAACATGTAATGAAATCCATATTAATCACTTCACATTTCCAAGTTGGAATCTCTATAGCTTGCAGTAACCCCCCAAGCTTCTGATGCTCGGTTTTCACCTGTTGACAATTAGGAAATTGGGATACAAACTCCGTTATATCTTTCTTCATTCCATCCCTCCAACATATAGATTTAAGATCATGGTACATCTTTGTCGCTCCTGGATGGATAGAATAACGGGAATGATGGGCTTCTTACAGAATCTGTCAACGTAATCCTGCAACATCAGGAACGCATAATCTGCCTTGATACCTGAGAACTCCATCTGCATGGACCTCAAATGGTAACTTCTTTTTCTGAGGAAGTGCATCCCTATAATGAACTAACATGGAGTAAATACTCAAAATACCCCTCAACGTTTGATCAAAATCCCAACTACACACTTAACCTTTGTGTTGGTCCTATTACCCCCCTGGACAATTTTTTTCAGTATTAAAATGCCCTTTTTTTTACTGATGTGGCAGTCCAATATGACAACCCCCAATTATTAACAGGCACTTGTCCACACGCACCTGGCCCACGTGCCACATCTTTAATTTCCCCCAATGTTTTATTAATCTCCCCCTTCCTCCATCCATCTACTCTTCTTCTTAAAAAAAATCTCTCAATTTTCCATACTCCATTTCAGTATGAGGATCCGAAAACCCATACCCAATTCTCCTTCATCTTCATCATCATCATTAGGAGTTGAAAAAAAAAATCACACCAACTTCCTCAAATTTGATCCAAACAAACCCAAATGTTAAAGGAAGCTTCCTAACACCAACTAGAACAAAGTTCATCCATTAATTTGATCAAACAATCAAGAATTTAAAGAAACCCACTTGGTGTTCTTCATAGCTTTCTCCAAATTCCTAGCAATGGAGTTTAATTTTCTCCCCAAATCAACTCAAAGAATTAGTACTTAAACAACTCCAACCAAGCAACAAGCAGCAACTCCAAACAAGCAACTTCCAATCAGATTTTCTTTAACAAGATTAGATTTTCAACCTTGTATTTTTTTTCCAGATTTTTCATTTTTTTTTCTTCAGATTTTTTTTTTTAATTTAATTTGGGAAAACAGTGATTATAAGAATAACTGCTAAGATTTGTGAGGAATTTGGGTCTTGAAATTGATTTTTGTTTATTTTATGAGATCTTAGATGATCTTTTCTTTTAGTGGTATTAATTTGTTATATAGTACTTTTTGGGGGGATGGCTATTATTTTTTATGTTTTATGAATTTATAATATGTATTATTTTGACAAAAAAAAATGGAGATGCGTATCAAATAGGGTGAAGAAGAAGATGAAGTAGCCTAAAAATGGAGGGAATTCAAATTTATCTATGTGGCATCTATGTGGCAGTCCAGTTGGCATTTTAAAACACGTCAGATGCTTTTTTAAAAGGCTATAACGCGCCACTGAGCGGTGTAGTCACGCTCTTGTCCACATTAGCAAAAAAGGGGTATTTTAATACTGAAAAAAAATTGTTTGCGGGGTAATAGGACCAACGCAAAGGTTAGGTGTGTAGTTGGGATTTTGGTCAAACGTTAGGGAGGATTGTGACTATTTACTCAACTAACATAGGGTCATTATATTGGCGCTTTTTTACCTCCTTTACTAAAGATGACACAGCTAGGTTCTGGACAGTAACTCCCGCACTGCCCGAGTCCATTACGCGAACTCCTAAGCTGGCTAGCTGTTGGAGCTCTCGAACTAACTCCCTCTTCTCCGGTTGAACATCACATAAACTACCCATAGACTTGCGGCTAAGAGCAATCGGCTACTACAGTCGCCTTTCCAGGATGATATAAAATACTCACATCATAATCTTTCAATAGCTCCAACCACCGCCTTTGCCGCAAATTCAGTTCCTTCTGTTTGAAAATATATTGGAGACTCTTGTGATCTGTATAAATATCCACATTAACACCATATAAATAATGTATCCACATCTTTAGCGCATGAAAAACCGCAGCCAATTCTAGGTCATGAGTCGGGTAGTTTTGCTCGTGTTTTCGCAACAGCCTTGAAGCATAAGCAACAACTTTGCCATGTTGCATCAACACGCAACCTATCCCAACACCTGAAGCATCGCAATAGATAACATAGCCCTCCGATCCTTCTAGAAGTGTCAGGACTGGAGCTGAAGTCAACCTATCCTTCAACTCCAGAAAACTTTGCTCACTAGCATCTGTCCATTGGAATTTTGCCGATTTCTGAGTTAGCTTTGTCAATGGTGCAGAAATAGAAGAAAATCCTTCTACAAATCTTCTGTAGTAACCAGCCAACCCCAGAAAACTGTGAACCTCCGTAAGGGTTGTAGGCCTTGGCCAAGTCTTCACAGCTTCAATCTTTTGGGTATCTACTTGAATACCATCAGCTGAAATGATATGCCCCAAAAAGTTACAAAATTTAGCAAAAATTCACATTTTGAAAATTTGGCATATAGTTCCCTAGCCCGAAGAATTCCAAGAACAGAACGTAGATGATCTGCATGCTCTGCCTCCGATTGAGAATATACCAGAATATCATCGATGAACACAGTCACGAATAAATCTAGGAAAGGCCGAAATACATTATTAATCAAATTCATGAACACCGCTGGGGCGTTAGTCAGTCTAAACGACATTACCTGAAACTCGTAATGGCCATATCTAGTTCTGATGGTTGTTTTGGGAATGTCCTCTTCCTTAACCCTCACTTGGTGGTATCCCGACCTTATATCTATTTTTTAGAACCACTTGGCACCCTGCAACTGATCGAACAAATCATCAATCCTTGGAAGTGGATATTTATTCTTTATGGTTACTTTATTCAATTATTTGTAGTCAATACACATCCATAAGGATCCATCTTTCTTCCTTACGAACAGCACAGGCGCTCCCCATGGCGATGAACTAGGCCTAATAAAGCCTTTTTCAAGCAGATCTTTCAGTTGCGCCTTTAACTCCTTTAATTCGGCAGGAGCCATTCGATGCGGAAGAATAGATATGGGCCTAGGATCCGGTAACACATCAATGGTAAATTCAATCTCCCGCTCTGCTGGAACGCCTGGAAGCTCATTCACCACGGGGACAGATTGAAGAGTTGGCGATTTTTCCTCTATGTCTTGAACCCGGACTAAATGATAGATATAGCCCTTAGCAATCATCTTTCTTGCTTTAAGATAGGAAATAAACCTACCTTCGGGGACACTGTATTACCTTTCCATTTTAACATTGGTTCTCCCGGAAACTGGAATCGAACCATGTTTGTTCTACAATCCACATTCGCTTAACAGGAGGCTAACCAATCCATACCAATAATAACGTCAAAAATCTAATATTTTTAACTCATGTAAATCAGCCTTAGTATAGCCGTCGCAAACTACAACCACACAATTCCTATATACCCGCTAGCTACCACTGGTTCCCCTACAAGAGTGGATACCTCAAAAGGTTTGATTGGCTCAGGTTTCATCCCAGTACGATTAGCAATATAAGGAGTAACATATGACAAAGTAGAACCCGGGTCAATCAATCCATACACATCATGAGAGGATACTTACAATATACCTGTGACGACATCAGGGGAAGACTCAAGATCCTGCCACCCGGCTAGTGCGTAGATACGATTCTGAGGGCCACTTGAACTGGATGCTCCTCCCCTACCCCTTCCGCGACCTGTTGGTGCCTGCAAACCTTGCCCCAAAGGGCGCACGGACGATGAAGAACCCGCTACTAATCCTGTGGGCTGGACCCTACCTCTGCCAGCCGTCGATGGACAATCACGCATCATATGCCCAGTCTGACCGCAGGCATAGCAAGCACCAAAACCCAGCGGCACTGTCCTGAATGCAGTTTACCACACTGAGTGCACCGTGGTTGGTGGTCTCATCTGACTGGGATCGCCTCTATGCTGGGAACTCGAAATGCTGGAGCTGTAACGACCCATTTGGGTCGTTATAGCTCTTTTGGCACTTTCGCCACTTCCGAGCATTAATTGACTCACTTTTGACCCGAGGTTGACTTTTGGGAAAACTGACCTTTCTTGGAGTTTCGTCAAATTCGAGAGGTCCAGATAGTTGTTTAGAACCTGTATGTATGGTTGGTTTGGTTCCCAATGCATTTTGGTGCATGTCGGGACTTTGGATGGGAAATGAGAAGTAGGCACCGGTGGTTAACTAGGTCAACGAGACCTCCGTTGGAAATTTCAAGACCACGAGTGCGTTCGCAGCTTATTTTTATATGGGTTTAGGTGGTTGGGTTGTGAGCAGATGGCCTCGGGAATAACCCGAATTTTCGATTGAAACGTAGAAATTTATGGGGAATCTGGTGTCTGGTGCCCGCAACGGCGGCACCGCTATGGCGGTGTGATGACCGCTGCGGAAAAGTCCCGGCAGCCGTAGCGGCACCACTGTAGTGGCACTCCCTCTGCCGTGGCGGTCACGGGCAGTGATATTTCACTTAATGTGTCTTAAATAAGTCTTAAACCCTCATTATATCATATCTCGATATTGGAGCTTAGGAAAGTTGTTCTTGGAGATAATTTGAAGAAACTCTTTGAGGTAAACCTTGCCCAATCCTTTACTCTTCCTTAATCACAATCATCTTAGAATTCCCCCTTCCCTTTTACAATCCCTTAGAGTTGGAATTTGAAGAAGGGTTTTGTGAGATTTTCCCTTAGGGTCCTATATGATAAATTGATGATGTTGATGATAAAATTTGATGAATCTAAGCTTAGTAATCATATATCTTTCACTTTTAACGTTGAATTTCGGATTTGGAGAATTAGGATTCATACCCAATTTGGGGTTTTTACTAGAAATCAGATTTGGGGATAATTCCTAAGCTAAATCAACAATTAATGATGGGGTTATGATTACCTAGGATTCAATTTGGTATTTTACCCGTGAATTTCCCGTTTCGCCCTTGTGGGCCCATTTTTCCAATTTCTAGGGTTAAATTGGACCTAATTGATATCATAGCAATATTAGTATCATTATTCATGATTTCTAATTTAGAATTCGATTATGCTTAGACTACTTTGGTTCTGAGCTTCAGAAGAAGGGCAAGGCGATAAAGTGACTTGTTGGTGTTGCGGTTCGGCAGTCCAGGTAGGTTATGGTTTACCTTTGGTGAGACTTAGTATAGTGAATCCCATATTTAGATTATGATGTCGGAAACAGCATGTGAACCTTCGGGTGTGAAGTTGGGATGGATATTGCCTTAGATTGGGCCCTGATGTGTGTTGGGACTAGCCACCCCGTTTTATGTGTTTGATTATTTAATTGTGTTGGCTTGATGCCATGTGTAGTTAGTAGATAATGAATGTCGCTTGTTGTCCCGATTCGGATAGGGTTGACATACCCGTTGTTGGTATTTCTACTTGATACATTATTGGCGTACCCACTGTTGATACTTGAGTTATTGATATAGGTTGGCATACCCACTGTTGGTATTGTGATGTGATACATTGTTGGCGTACCCCGTTGAGGTACTTGTGATATTGGGCTTGCTTGTTGATGATTGGCATATGCATTGCACGCATTATCTTATAATTATCATGGATAGCCGATATCCGGTGATGATTTGGTATCGTCGATTGAGCGAAACTGATATTTGATAAACTCTTTTACTTGAGTGATTGTGAAAAAGGCCGATGTCCAAATATCCATTCCGGAATCGTTTTTTATATGAAACTGATACTTGATAAACTTTTTTACTTGAGTGATTGTGAGGAGGCCGATGTCCGAGGTTCAGTTTCGGAATCGTTGATTTATGAAACTGATATTTGACAACTCTTTTGAGTGATTGTAAGGAGGCCGATGTCTAATGGTTATATTCGGGCATCGTTGTTAAATGGCCGATTTCGAGGTTATTCCGGAATCGATTATAGTGCATGGGCTCCGCGGGTCCCCCAGAGTGATGCCGGTGAGACTCCCCCTGTGAGCAATTAGCCAGGGTCCCGTCTATCTGTTTGGCAAAGATTCGGGATGGATGGCACTTATACTTCGCGAGTCACACTAGGTTGTACTGCCGAGACGTCGATATTTTCGTCCGGAGTACATGTGTACATCTCATTTGCATAGCATGACATGGCATCACATTCATACCATTATTGCATTGCACTACATTATGACTTGAATGAGATGTCGTAATGACTGTATTGTGACGATTGTGTTGTTGATTGTTTCAGGGTTAGATATACTCAGACTTGTTATATTGGGGTTAGATACTCACATAGGTGTTGATGGATACTCGATTACGATTATATTATTCCATGCGTGATTGGTTTAATTGTTTATCTGCGTAATTTTCTGAATTGTGTTAACTATGCTTAGTCGGCTTATGATGCCTACCAGTACTGTTGTTTGTACTGACCTGCACTTGCTGCATTCTTTTATGAAAGTAGAGTATCAGGCCGAATCTACTTCTCTGACTCGTGGTTGATCGACTCCTCAGCTTCTACTTGAGTTTTCAGGGTGAGCATGGTGCCCGCTGACCTCGAAGACTCTTCTATTGCTTATGTCTTACTTTTCACTCAAGACATGATTTGAGACATTTTATGTATTATTATTCAAACCTTAGTATTCGGATTTAGATGCTCTTGTATGACCAAACCAGATACTGGGGTGGATTCATTTACTTCCGCACTTATCTATATTATATTATATTGTGAGACTTACGTCATTTCACTTCTTCCGCTATTTTATTATATTTATTGATTGTGAACGTTGAGTTAAGGGTTCGCCTGCCGAAGTGGGAATGGTAGGTGTCTGCATGACCTAGGCTAAAATGGGTCGTGACAAGAGCTCTGGCCCGGTCCAGAATAAATAAGGCGATCAAATCTTTTGCCGTCAAATCGAGAAGGTGCACTGGCCGCTGCTTGACCTGAATGACTGGAATATTGCTTCCTTTGACTCCCTCTGAATTCACTAGCGGCACCAGAAGATCTGTCGCTTTTACTATACCTTCTATCAGAATCACGCTCGCCCCTTTGCGGCTGCTGCTGTTCCTCTAAATTCTGAGCATGGTCCTGCATACGAGCAATATCCATCCAGTCCTGGAGCGAGGCCGTCAAGCACTCCTTAATCAAATTCCGCCCCAAGCCACTCACGAACCGATGTATGCAGTCCCCCCATATCAGCTACCATGGCTGGAGCATACCTAGCCAAGGAATTAAAGCGAAGACTGTACTCCCGAGCACTCATATTCCTACGTTGGAGATTCAAGAACTTGTCGGCTCGGGCCCATCGAACCTCCGATGGAAAATAGTGTCAGAGGAAGGCATCCACGAGCTCTTGCCATACCGGGAGAGGTGTATTTGCCCCTTGCGAAGACATCCAAGTGTTGTACCAATGGACGGCCACATCCAGCAATCTATAAGAAGCCAATTCTACCGACTCAGTATCAGAAGCATGTTTTATCCGTAGCGTCCTTATCATCTCATCTATAAAGCCCTGCGGGTCTACATCCGGCTTCGACCCATAGAATTCTGGAGGGTTCAGACTAATAAAATCACGGGCTCTTGCACTGACCGCTCTATCACCCTGGCCTGTGCCCTGCCACTGGCCCTGGGCAGCAACTAACAGGGTCAGCAACTGAATAGCCTCTCTCATCTGCTGGCCTGAGGTATCTGGCCGAGGAACTGGGGGTACTGGAGCTGGAGCTGAAGACCCTTCATGCTTCTCTGGTAGGGGTGGAGTAGGAGAGGTCCGATATGGAACCTCCTTATGAGACTCACCCTCTTCGATCTCTACCGGTGGCTCCCGTTCAGTCCTCCTTCCGGACACTGTCTTGCCCTTCTGGGCTGCCGTAGCTTTCCTCTTCATAGGCATCGCTGAAATCATAACACACGGTTAGGAAAAGGAAAACCTGATAACATAGCTCTATCGCACGATCTAAGATGAAAAAGAAAGGCCAATCATTCCTAAATGCCCCGCAGCCCCCTGCTTATAAGTGTGGCACGCTTCACACCCATAAATAGGACTCTGCTGGACATGGCTCGTAGACATACCCTAGGATGAACTGCTCTGGTACCACTTCTGTCACGACCCAGCCGGAGGGCCGTGACGCGCACCCGATACTAACCTGCCGAGCACCTCTGATCTTACATTTCATAAGACTTTCTGGGTGGACCACATAGACAGCTCGTGGGTACCATACTTAGTAGAGTCATCAACAACTATGCCCATGGGTATAAGCCAACAAGGCTACCAAAATATTATACAACAATAAGAACTGATAAGATTATAGAACATCTAGGTATATACATCTGTCTACGAGCCTCTATATAGAATACATGGATCCATAAAGACGGGGCAGGACTCCGGCATGCCCAAGTACATATACAAAGAGTAGTACCAATAGACTGCAGCTCTGGAACAACTAGAGCGTTTCTGTAACTCCGCGAATGAAGCTCCTAAGGATAGTATCCGTCTACCTATCTACCTGTGGGCATGAACGCAGCGTCCACAAGAAGGGACGTTAGTACGAACAATGTACTGAGTATGTAAGGCATGAATAACATAACACGAGTTATGGAACATAACATGAAATAAAGACAACTTATACATCTGATTGCCTCATAAGGAGAATATCATGCATGCTAACTTTATCTTTAAAAGCAACATCATAAATATATATAAGTAAACTACCTGGCCATATAGGCACGGTGTTATCATCATTAGCCCGCGTCCGCGGTAATCATCTCACGCCGCCCACTAGTGGTGTCTGCCCGGCCATGTAGGCACGGTGTTATTATCATTATCCATAAGCCGCCCACCGTAGTGGTGTCTGTCCGGCCATGTAGGCACGGTGTTATTAAGATACATACATACATATATATATATATATATATATATATATATATATATATATATATATATATATATATATATATATACATGAGAGCCCAAATAAAAGCTACAACTCTATTGGAGTGACATAAGGTCGGTAACCTCCGATTATCTTATGAAAAAATCATCATCGTTATATCCCACCTTAAAGGAACAAGTAGCATAAGGTGAGATCAACAACAATGAATAAACTCAAGAAAGTCATGAAATGAACTCAATAATCTCATAATAGCATCAAAATCATAAGCTTTGAAATTTCTAGAAATGGGATTATCATCATCATCATTATCATCATAAGAAACATCTATCTTTAGTATCATAAGGACTTTGAAAATCATGAACTTCTAGTTTATTGGAAATAAGGATATTATGGAAAACATGTATAGGTGCATAAGAAGAGAATCATGCCTTTGGAAAGAAAGGGACTAGCCTTACATATCTTTAGTCTCCTTAACTACTTAACGTTTATCCTTCCAAGCTCGTAAATCTACATTCAAGAGAATTCATACTATTGTTAGGCTTATCATTATATGCTTGTCTTAAGCTTTCAAATTAAATCACTTTGGAATCTGCCAAAAATCGGGCAGCATCCCCCATGTTTATATCCCTAGCCCGAAAGCACAATACCAACAACTAACACAACAACAACACTCACGCCAACAACATCATCATTCATGCCAAAATATTCCATAAAACATGCCACACGATGTTTATCCAATTTCTCAACCAACAAATTCGTTATACGATCATTTAATAGATTTACCTCCATAAATAAACCTAAATCAATATCAATAAGGAAAGATTCATACCTTGCTCCTGCTAGAACTGCAATATCTTCAATATTCACCTTGATTTCAAGCCAAGATCCCCCGCAATACGATATTATAATCACAACTATACGCTGTCTGAACCTAAATCCGGAGATTCCACTTGATTCGCGCTAAAATTTTATGAACGGAAGTTGGGGGAAAGTTCCAGAGAGTTTGGGATGTTTTGAAGGGTGTTTGGATGAAAAATGAGGGGGTAACCCCCCTTTTATAATGTCCTAGAGTCGGCTTGCACCGACCTAGAATTTGCTCAGCGCGTTCGCTCCACCTTGGGGCGCGTTGGCGCTGAGTTATCCCTTGCTCCTTTGCGCGTTCGCACAACCTCCAGGCGCGTTCGCGCAGAGTTAATCCCTGCTCTGGTAGTCTATCTTAAAATGCTCATAACGTTTGATTCCGATGTCGGATCGATGCGCGGTTTGTTGCGTTGGAAACTAGACTTCATGAACTTCATTTTAGGCTTTTACTTTACCTCAAAACTCCTAATATACTAAAAGATATTCTTTCCCCAATTTAGACCAAAATTATCGTATGAAATCTTACCCAACTTTTCTCCAAAGTTCCAAAAACTTAATCTCCTTGATTCACTTGTTCTCCAGTCATTCCATGACCTATTGCATGAGCTTAAACCCTCATAACCACAAGATAAGCACATATAATCTCATATATCTTTGACAATATCTCCAATGTCCACAATTGAACAACTAGCACCTAGCGAATCTCAACGTACAAAAACTACGAGGTGTAACATATAACTTACATCAATTGAGAATTACGAGGAGAAAGATATAACTACACCAGTAATATAAAATAATTTATAAATGGTTAGAATATATAACTTAAATCATGTAAAGAATTACTAATAGCAATTGATTTTCAAATTTGCAGGAGGCTACAAGCAGACAGATTTTTCACTAGCAATTGTAATGAGGAGGCATACACCAAAAAAGGATTGGAACGGGTGAATACAACTGAAAGCTTGAAAGATGTGCTAGATCGTCATTATCCAGACATGACAGAGAAATGGATGAATTCCAGCAGCACCTTCTCTGTGTGGGATTCTTCTTCAGAACGTCATAATCCTATTCCCCTCTATTTTCGTGCCTCGGCAGTATATATATATCGAGGCAATTACCACATGTTGGGATTTACCATTTATATGCATGTATCAGATTGTGTGTTTGATGTTCTATTTTAATGTGATTACTGAGCCATTTCATAAAATTATTTTAGTTTGTTTTATGACTGATCTGGTTTAAAGTTTATGTTGTTTATCTCATTTATCGTTTCATAACGAGAGAATTATAATTTTCTTTCGTACTATAATGATGTTTGATATTGTTGTGTAACAAGTTAGATCCTAGTATGATTAGATTTTTTTAACTTGACTTCTTAAAAGTAAAACACCGAAAATTAATCAAAGAGAGATCAAGATGATTGGAACGATTTGAAAAAGTTTAATTTAAATTATACACAACAAACAGATTAACCAAAAAAAAATGGTTATACACAACAAACAGATTAACCAAAATAAAATGGTATGGGTCCATTTGACATTGACTCTAGTTAGAGGTCTTGTCCTGTTGTAAAAACCATATTCATTCCATGCTCTGTGCTCAAAGTGACATGCCGATCGCAAATTATCCCAAGAGTTCTGGGACAATGTTAACGAGGGGTATATTTGGCCCTTTTCTGATAGTACAGGGGTATATTTGGCTCTTTTCCGTTTAAACTACTATAGCTTAGTCGGTTATTTATTTTTCAGCGTTTTGGCGCAAACAAAAAAAAGACCTAGTTTAGTTGGTTTAATTTAAAAATTTTAAAAAAAAAAAATGGGAGCAAACCAACCGAGTCGGTCGGGCAAGTCAATTTTTTCCATTTTTTTTTTTATAGTCACTATTAGTTTTTAAGTCCATTCTATTAGTTGACTAAATGTGTTCCACTTTAGCAAGCTCTAAGAGATTAAAATGCTCAAGGTTATATTTGAAAGACCAAAATAGACCTACTCCATAAATAAGGGACAATTTTAACTAAACAATTGAAAAAAGGAACAAATTGATTCATGAGAGCAACTCCTTTTTGGGAATCTTAAAATTTTCTCCAATTAATAAGTAATTGAGCCCCAAAAAAGGTTCACTTTTTTCGAATTCCATCTACCAAAAAATTTCAATTAGTTTTAATACTTCACCGTCTCAAATTATTTGTCATTTTTTTGTTTTACACGTGCCTTAAAAAATATTAATCAGGAGAGTATTTGACGACTTATAACCTTATTTCTATCTAAACTATAATCTCTCTCCATTAAATGTTTTTATTTATGTGTCATCTCTATTAATGACAAAATTCTACTAAGAGTAAAACGGGAAGAACTTCTAAAAAACGATAAATAATTTAAGACAATTATTTTTAATAATCCCGACAAATAATTAGAGACGAGGAGTACTCTCGAACTTCCCTTCTCTATATCTACCAAAGGTTTTTCCTTATGCTTTTTCTTTTTACTTATTCTCCCGATGTACCACATTGGAATTCAACAAAGTTTTAGGGGTTAAAAAGTAAAATAAACAAAACAAAAAGGTAGAGAACACGAAATATATTTCGATGAAATCAAGATTTTGAAACTTCTCACAAGTGATTTTCAAACATGTCCATGTATTTGCCACAAGAAGTGTTGATTGAAATCTTGCTAAGACTACCCACCAAGTCCATCATTCAGTGTACAAGTGTATGCAAGTCATGGTATTCTCTTATTACTAGCTCTAATGTCATTTCCCTACACCTCTAAAACCAAGAAGATTACTTGTTAGTACGACATTGCTCGGGAGAACCATTAAAAGAAATTTATGCTTATTCTATGACAATAAAAAGTTTGATCAGTATGTTCAGTTTGATGTACCATTTGAGTGCGAAAATCACTTTAATATTGTGGGTAGTTGTAACGAGCTTTTGTGCATTTCAGACGAGCTGTGGGATTATAAGGACATTTTCTATATTTGGAATCCATGCATCAGAAAGTCAGTAAAACTCCCCGAACCAATATTTACATTTAAGTCACATGGTCCCTTTGATCATACACTGGGGTTTGGATTTGATCCTGTTACTAATGACTACAAGGTGGTAACAATAGTACACACTGGTTGTAATACTGATAAGGTACCACCTCATGTTGAGCTTTACAAGTTGAGCACCGGTGTTTGGCAAGATATTAGTATTGTTGCCCCATCTTATCTGTTTTTCCGCTGATACCAGGGGTCTATGTAAATGGAGCTTGTCATTGGGTTGCCGCTAAACGGAAAAAAGGAGATTCTCATAATATGGAGTATGATGATTGTTCTGTTTGATATGCAGGACGAGACGTTCTGGGAGATGATGGTACCGGGTAGTTTAGTTGAGAAATTTTGGTTTACTGATGATTGGATTGCTCCTTTTGTGGCTGAGGAGTCACTTCGTTTGGTTGATCATTTGTTTGATGATGATAAAACACTTGATATTTGGATGATGAAAGAGTATGGTGACCCAGAATCATGGGTTAAACAGTTCAGCATCAGTTTATATCACATTATATTCGACTTTGGTGTTGTTGATGATTTTTTTCTTGATGCGTCATGGTGGTTGTCAGCGTCAGATTGCTCATTTGTTGGTGAAGCCAATAGCTTCAAGGAAAAATATTGAAATATTTTGGAGAGCGAACAATGGGATCTTCGTTTCTTAAGATCCTGCAGTTGAAAAAGTTAATAATCTTGGCATTCGTAATTCATAGCATTTATCGTGTCATGGTGCACTTCATGTTAATACTTACAAAGTGAGCCTTATTTTACTTGATAAAAGGACAAACTGTTTTGCTGGAGACACCTGTGAAGAATCATCCAAATTAAGCAAGAGGGAGCCTAGAGGTGGAAGGAAAGTTCTTAGAGGCAACACTAAAAGAGGACTGCAGATTCTCTCCTTTTGCGCATTAGTTTATTGATGTCCATGTCAAAAGTTAAAGCAAAGAGGTTGCGCATGATAAAACGGAAGAACAGGCAAGTTCAAATATCTTGCTGGTCTACTTGTAGGCTGTAGCCCTTAGCTATGTTCTAGTTGATCTATACTTTGTGGCTCTGTTGAGGTTTTTGCTAAAATGCACGACAATATGATAGCTGAGTGAGTCTTTTGAGCTGACATATTATATAGGGAAAATGTGCAAATATACCCCTCAACTTTGCGATTTAGAGCAGATATACCCCTCGTTAAAAAAGTGGTGTATATATACCTCTGTCGTTACAAAATGGTGCAAATATCTTCTATGAGACAAACACGAACATACAAAAGATCATTTTGCTTGTATTACATTTCAACTCTTTTAGTCCTACAAGTTTTTGGATAAAGTTTACTAAAGTTTAGCTGCTGATCATCGTAAACATAATGCAGCTAGTTCTTGTTTTAAAATCTTACTGTCTCTTGCAACTTGAGATTGTTATGCAGGTTTCAGGGTGGCGTTGGGGACCTCCTTTAATTTATTGGAAGGTCAAAGTTTCTTGAATGGGCCAGGAGTGCGGGGAAATTTGTTATGCTCTTGGGTATTAAAACTCTTTGGATAGAGGCTGTAAGTCTAGTGTCATGACTACTACTAGCTTTTGGGTTCATCATACTTTCAGACCTTGTTGTTTTTGCAACTATCCGGTGATTATTAGTACATTATCTACCAAACCTCTATGTTGTAGGACATTTAGCAGTTATAATCCTAAAAACCACTTTGATGAACAGGTTTTTGCTTTCTTGATTATATTCCTTGTCAGCATTTCTTCCTTTTACAATTTGCTGATCTTAAAAGCAGGATTGGCTAATGTTTTCGTAGTTCCTTCATCTTCCTATTCTCTTCTATGTCTTCCTACTTGGAGTGTACTATTTGTCTTTGCTGAAACCTTCAAATTTAGTTGACGTCAACATCCATTTGCATTTTGAGTTTCTTTGATATACTAGAATGCGTTTCCAGCCACTACTTTACCCAAGTATTTTTGCCTCATGATAGGAAATCAGCTGAGTTTATTCTTTGTTAGGTAGCTCCCATCGTATAGTTATAAATCGTTGGTGTTATCTGTGCCCCTTCCAATCTATTTGATAGTTGTGACATCATGTATACCCATTCTTTTATGCCAAGTTCATCATCTTCTTTGGCAGTTGACTTTGTTCTAACTGACCAAAGGAAAACCAACCCTTCATTGTGTACCATTCTAAGGAAAATCTATTCTAATTGTGTCCAGCCTTCTCTTACCCTTCATTGATTTACAGCCTGTTGCTACGTTTGTAGTTTTTGCAAATGCTTAACAAATACACTAGTGGAGACAACTATTTTTGAGTTGCCATATTTGATATAAGATAGTCACAGACAACTATTTTTGAGTTGCCATATTTGATATAAGATAGTCACAAACCTACAAAAGTTTCATTTGTGCATATTATTGTTTTAATAACTTGAATAAGTTTCTGGGTGAACTTAGTTCACTAAAGCTAGGTGCTAATCTCCTTCAACATTTCACAGCTAGGTCCTATCTTAAAATCTGATCAATGCTTTGCAAACATGACATTTTATGTGGTGCTCAAGCTGAGACAGTGAGGTGAGTTTTCTCACTGGATGGGAAAGGATTGTGTTACCTTTTCGATTTTGAACCCCAGGTTGAATGTTGAAAGTTTGACGGATTTCTACGTATTTGAATCCGTTAAAGTGTTAGATTTAACGTGTAATAACCGTTAAATAGGGGTCATCCATTTATAAATCATCAATCAAATAAATCATTTAACTAATATAAAAGCTTCCTTTGGCAAATCTCTCATCTTTCTTATCTAGCATGCTCTTTGCGATCTTGAGTATAGTAAAGTTGGCTTGCCATTGCAAAAAGCGTGAAAAAGTCGTGCAAGATCATAAGCAAATTGCCAAGAGCCGCACGGTGTGCTTAGTCAAAGTATAAGGCCGTGACAGTTAGTTCAAAATAAGGTTGATTATGTGTTTGTTCAAAATTAATTGTCTCAGCAATATTTATGAAGGCTGGGATGTTCTTACACATGGAGGACATCGTGTGACATTTACCACTAAGAGGTGCTAGATATTACGTAAGATGATATAGTTTTCATAATAGTCACTAGATATTACGTATATTGTATTGTATTTTTCCCTTTTAAGACGGTAGTTCTAGTAATTTTAAGTAAAAGCTTATTGCATCGTACCAACTTCTGGCATTTTCTTCCAGGTTTTTGTGAGTGAACCACCGTGGGAAAAAAACAGGGTAAGCCCACCCATAGCTGCTTTTGGCCTTATATAAGTAGGCGTTTGGCCATCAATTTTCAAACCAGCGATCATTAATTTTCAGTTATGGTTTGAAACCTGATTTGAAATCATGATTTAAACCCAAATCATTCAAAAAGCATGGTTTGGGAAATGCAAAATTTAACCCATAAATTAATATTTTGTAAAAAAAAAACCCATAAATTGGTAAATATTTTTAACAATTACCCCCATTAATCATTTATTAATCTCATTAACTTTCATCAACCTTTATTTATGTCTACCAACCTTTAATTTATGTGAAAAGATTATATTAAATACTAATTACATTACTATTCATGTTAAATTTTCAATTTTATTGAAATAAAGTTAGATTAATTAATGTTGCATTTTTTTAAAAAGTCTTCTAGTAGTATACTAATTTTGTTATAAACCATGATTTGCTCATTTGGTAAGATTGTATAAGAATTGAGAATGTTTTGATAGTTTTCACAATTTATGAAATTTTTATGTCTATAAGAGAAAATACAACTTAAAATATCCAAATTGTATATCCAAACATGGTTTTAAACCAGGTTTCAAACCATGGTTTCAAACGGGGCCTAAGTTTTTGTCATACTAACGCTAGAATCTAGGTATAGCCGCACAAGTCATCCAAATCAGACACCAGAAAACGAGAACATGATAGATGGTTCACAAATCAATACAAATTTGCTAAATTACAGAGCAATAAACAACTTTTTTTGCTAGGATCAAAAAACATCCCCGATAGAAACATGTCCATTCATTTAGATATAGGAAAAAGCTCAACATGAGCATGGGAAGTTGCCATTTGACATCACACACAAAACAGCCTATCTAGTTTCAAGAGGGGTGAGGTTATGACCTCTCACATTCAGAGGATACTAAGTCCCATTTTTAATACTTTAAACAAAATCATCAGAATAAAGATGGTACTGCTGAATATCGTAGCGGCCCCTGCTGCAAAGAATCGGGTGCCTCAATGTGCTGTAGTATTGGAGTAAATTGCAATCCAATGATCTGAACTTGGGGATTTGAGTGCCCGTCCAGGAAAACACTAGTAATCTGCATATTCCCCATGCCAAAAGGTTATTTGTATTGCGTGTTGCTTAACTACATCTTCAACAGTCCATCAAGATGTTAAAGGGATTCAATGGAAGGGAAATGCAGTGGTAGCAATTATAGAGTCAATTATCAGAGAAGGTAAAAGAACTAGAAGAACTGTGGCATAGAAAAAACAAATGGCATCAAACAAAATATAAGAGCTGATTCTTCTCTTAAAAAATACTACAGGTTATGCTCATGAACCCTGGAATAGTGGCAGATTGAGGATTTTCACTAAGGGAGTCAAACTGCAAAGTAAACACATGAAAAAGTCGAGGGATTCTTATAACACAATTATTCTTTACCTATTTACACACTAATTTTCCAGCAAAAGGGTGTCAATTGACACCCTACTGCGTGCCACCAATTAGATATCATTTTCTCTCGAGAAAAATTGTATATAAGGACATCTGAATCTAATAAAGTTACATCGATCATCTTTCAATGATAGCAGGAAAAGTCATGCAGAAGATTCTAACTTTACCTTGACAGATGCACAAGAAAGAAGTTTACAAAATTCAAGGTTAACAGTTACCAAAAATGCAACCATCTTTGATCCATCACTTTACCACCCCACCCTTCCCTAGACTCATCTTAGCCCCATGGGAAATCTTTAGTGCTCCTTTCTTCAGATTATATGAAAACTTGATATTTTTTTAACCGAGAAATCCCCGAGGGACGTAGCGCAGTTTGAAACTTGGTGATTAATGAGCCCGCCCCTCTACCCTTGTCCACTTAACAAAAAGTTTTTGTCAGCGGCAAGGTTCAAATAAGTAACGTGAGCCTCACACACACGTCATACGTTGCACTCTTACCACAAGACCAAAGCCTTAGGGGCCAGTTCAAATGAAACCTTAAGATGAATGGACCTCAATTAAATGACAAAATATTTTCTTTCAGTTGATAGAATGGTGCACTAGAGGTGTAAAAGACTCAAGGTTACAAAAACACACGGTCAAAATTGTACAAGCACAAGGAATTCCTATAATTCTACATAATTGAGAAAGATGCCCTTTGTTTTTTACTCTGATACGAGCAGGTGCCTTTCAACACTCCCTGCTGTCAGTCGAGGTACAGGAAAATAGAGAAGAACCCCAAAAGAGTCCCACTATCTTTAGATTTAGTCTCAAAATAGTCCTAATTCTTTGAGGTGGAGCATTAATAGTCCACATTCTTTGATAAGGTGGTCCTAATCTTAACCACCGTTAATTTTTAAACGAAGCATAGAATGTCAGGTGTACCTCAGCTGATATTTTATTCTAAAGCAAACAGGATTTTTTTCCCTTTCTTCAAACAAACCCGACCAGTTCCTGACTAATTGGCTTTGTTGATCTAAGGAAGAATTTTATGTTTGCTTTGTTTGAATCATATATTGCTTTGACATTTACATGCTCTGAGACGGAGAGTAATTACTCTCTTAAGCTTCTTGCTCTAAATACAAAGTGGTCTTTTATAGACGATACTGCAAGACAAAAAGTTTGTTGGTCAACCTTTGGGTAAAATATATATAATATTAATTAATTTTTGGTGTTTGTACATAAATTTATTGTACTTCTCTACCTTGGGATAAAAAGATCACACATGACGACAGCTTCCTAAGTTCTATGTTCGACACTTGGATCCTTGTAGTTTTTTGTAGTTTTATGCTCTGTACTTTGGATAAGCAAAGACTACCTATAGTAAGAAAGTAAGCTCCTAAAACTACTTTTCCTTTCAGTTATTTTATCTGGTGCCAAAGAGAACAATATTTTCCTTATTTTAGATTTAGCCTCATAGATTCATACGAGTGTTTAGGATGGGAGGGACTGAGGAGAAGGGATCAAATATTATTTATATATAAACACAACAGTGATGACCCACTTGTTTCTGATCCAGTTGTGAAAACTTAATAAAATGCATATTCATACTACATTTTCTTACTGGAGGGAACAAGACAGCATTTTCTTTTTTTATCATTAGTTGGAAGTGATCTGCTGGCATGTCTATTATATTCTTAAACTATGTTTCTTCAATTTTTTTTACTGAAAAAAGACTGCAGCAATTTACTTGACTGCATTTTCTCGGCTTGGAGATATTCTGGACATATACATTCTATCATTTTGTACTTAATATAATATTTATTTATTTCTTGTATGGAAATAGAAAATGATGAATTGAATCAATGAGCTTGATGACAAATCAGGCACTAGGGTTCTTCGGGGAGAAAAAACACAGAGAAAAGAAACTCCGGAGAAAGTTGATCTCTAGTTGTGCAAGAGAAGCCAGAACAGAGATATGAGTTTGGAAGACGCACGTGAAATTATTGTCTCCGTTAACAAAACAAACAGTGGTTAAAGTTAGGATAGAAAGTGCACCACTTTATCAAACAATATGCACTATATAAGCTCCATATGAAAGAATTCGGTAGGACATTAGCTGTGACTTTGAATGATCGGGCAAACTCTGGGAGGTGAACAAAGTAAGGCCCCGTTTGTCCATAGATACCAAAAAAAAAAATCACTTTTTTTTTTGGAATTTTGGAGTTGGAGTTGTGTTTGGCCATAGTTTTTGAAATTGTAGTTTTTGGTGAAATGTAGTTGTAAAAAAGTGGAAAAAGTGGGAAAAAAAAAATTAAAAACAAGTTTTTTGAGTTTTTGGTATTCCGGAGTACAACTTCAAGTTGTATTCGGAATTCTCATGGCCAAACGCTGATTCCGGAAAAAAGTGAAAACATTTTCCGGAATAAAGTGAATAATTCTTATGGCCAAACGGGGGCTAAGTTTCTCATTTACCAAACTGAACAGAGCATACCTGAGTACAGCCAAATAATTTTAGTACTTCCAATGACAAGCAGTTATCAACAATCAATCCCAGGGCATCATTTGTCAAGTTGCGGCACCAAGACAAATCCAGACTAATCAGATTTTTTGAGCATTTGGCTAGAGAGATTGCAGTGTTGTGTGAAACCTATAAAAATCATATGAAGACATTGAAAAAAATAAGATTCCTTGACTTTCAGTCTGGCAATAATCAATTGATTTTTGGATTATCAAATTCCACGTAACCAGAAAAATGTAGAAGAGGAAAACTGTGGTCTAGAAATGCAATCAAAGAAAATCTGCAGGTTCAGATTACAAACCCACGGTTCCTTTGCTAGTTCTCTCAAAATTATATTTGTTTGATAAGTAATGTAGATTTACAAACAGTGCAGCACCAAGAAGGTCACCACAAAACTGAGTGGAAGTTCATCCCTTAGGATTGTAGGGAGTCTATGAACTCCATTACATTGTCAGGAACATCTACAGGCTTCCTTTTACACCAAAAGTTGCTCTCAAATTATAGTTGAATAGTTGTTATATCTAAGCAAAGTTCACAACATGCCACAAAGCAATAATCTTGATAAAATGGGTAAACCCTTATGTAACAAACAATACCTAAAAAGCAAAACTGGAAACTAAAATCATTAGAATCCCTTCTTCTATCCCTCTAATGGATTAAAACGCTGATCTAAGACAAAAAAATTTCTGGCTTGGTCAAAGAATTCTACGTCAAGTGTGCGATGCTGGTGATTACTAGATAACAAAGACATAAAGTAGCAGATACCAACTGGAATTCAGCAAAGAGAAGCACAATCAGAACCCAGAACACATTTTCCTAGGACATACAAACACAATAAAGAGGTGATGAGCAATACATGCTGTCAAATACCCTATTAACACAATTGAGAGACAGTTTGTCAAATACCTTATTGACACAATTGAGAGACAGTTCCTTCAAAGACTCGCCACTAGTTTCCACATAAGCAGCAACAGCTTCATCACTGCCATTAATAAAGATAATTGTAAGCTTATACCACTTTCATTTTGCTATTTATGAATTCAAGGAATCCAGAACATACAATCAAAAAAGATGGTACTTCTTTTTTCATTTTTTGAATAATGCATACTGCGAAGATCCTATATGTTGCTTGAAACTACTATTCTAAGCCTTCAAACAAATCCTTTTTTGTCATTTACAAAGAATGCCAACTGGGAAGATCCTATATCTCTTCTATCTTAAGCCTTCAAACAGGAAGCGTCTATCAAGTAAATCTGAAACCAAGCCCTTTAATAGTTTTTGACAAATTGCTCTTAAGACATAAGCACCCGACATTCAAGAAAAGAATAATACGCTACACAAAATGACGATGAAGATTGCAGGCAAACGATTACGGCTAAAGACACTGCATATGCTACACTTAGAAAAGCATTATCTGCTCAATTGCTATATTTTGGAAACCTGAATGCATTGCGATATAGTTTTAGCTTGTCAACTGCTCTACAACCAGTGGCAAGATGTCCAACTGCAGAGTCTGTCAATTTACGCAAGTCACTCAGGTCTATAGCGCGTAATCCAGGACAGTTTTGTGAAATCTCTTTCAGAGAACAGTCAGTCAATTCCCTGCGTCAGATTCAAGGCACAAAGAAAATCAGTATCAGTCAAATTTCTCTGTGGAGCATCATTTGAAACAGGACGAAAACCACTTACATGCATCCCTTCAGAACAATCTCTCTCAGACTCTGACCTCGATGAGTGACAAATTCTTTAATAAAAGCATCACATACAGTCTGGATTCCAGCTAGTGATAGAACTTCCAGATGTTCTAGCTTTAGTAATGCTGGAAGAATAAGCATGGGATCTATTGCTTCGCAATCGTCTAGATATAACTCTCTCAGAACTGATCCCAATGAATTAGATAAACAGCTAATCCCATCACATGTCAGCAAAGAGCATTGGCTGAGATTCATTGACCTTAAATTAGGTGCTGCAGAGATGATCGCCGTAAGCCCGGTATCCGAAAGACGACATGCACCTTTCAAGGATAAAGTCGTCAATGCAGGAAGATTGTTTGGCCAACGAGCTAATGTAGCCAATAGGATATAATCTGGCATACAGCGACCACACTGATCCAGTTGAAGCACCTGGTTCCACAAAGAAAACATCTTGAAGTTCACAATTCAGAACTAACATATCATTGATCTATTACTACATATACAAGCAAAACTTGACTGGAGAGACTGAAGACATTTAAAAGTTAATACAGATCACACAAAGAGGAACACTTTTATACAGGTCCAAGTAAGGAATAGGACAAATTACAGGCTATACATGGATGTCGTTTATCTAAAAGCACGGCGGGAAGAAAACAGCCTTATTTTTTATTAATTTTAGTTCCAACACCAATGCAGTGCTCGAGACCATAGTTAAGCTGAGATTATGCTACTGAACGTGGTCCATTTGTGGCTCCTATGTAAAAGGAAAGTACTTATCCTTTAGTAGCATTAGTAAGTATCATATGTACAGACTGAACAGCAATGCAGGTTTTATTTTCTTTTTCGTGTCTGGTTTTTTTTGGAGGGGTGGGGGTAGGGGGTGGGGGGTCTTGCTTCTACAATGAGAGATGAATATAACTAAAATGTAGTATTCATAAAAATGTTTGATTCCTCAAATGAGAGGTGAATAGGAAGGAGAGAGAAACCAACTATCTACTTCCCTATGTTAAGTATTGATGATTTACTTGCAATCATTTGGTATGCTGAAATGTAATATACTGCATCACCTTCCATCCAGCTTTGGACGGATTGAGAATGATGATGCAGAGTAACGCAACCCTTTCACTTTTACTTCACGTTTTCTAATATTTCCCACCTAACCGAGGAGGAACACGTACACTTCCACTTTTACCAACTACTCATCCAACCATTCCTCTTTTCACTCCAATAAAACATAGCATAAGTAAAAACAAAAATTAAAACTCACCACCAAGTTGCTGGTGTCGCATCCTTCAAAGCTCTGTGTGAACTTCTCCTCGTTCAACCATGAACAATCCCTTATGCGTATCTCTGTAGGAGATCCACGGATAAGAAGTTCAAAAAATTGATACGTCATTTTCCGAGAGTCGCACAGTGACTGGCAAATCCTGTGCCTGAGTGCATCAGGTACACAATCAAGTGAAGTGATTGCATCTGCATTATTCACTAAAATGCCCATGCATAGGTCTTGTAGTGAGGGAACCACCAGCGTTGTAGATTGGCACTGCTGGTCCTTTTTGGGAACCCATACCACTTCAATCTTACTTTTCTCAGATTTACTCTGCTGCTGATGCTTGTTGTTTGTTTCACGATCTCTAATAATCTTCATAGCAGTTGAAAATGGACCGGGCCAGTCTTCTATTTCTTCAGTGACCACTACCTCCTGTGGAATTTCCTCAGAAGCCTCATCAGCGACATTGATCTCCTGTTCCTCTTGGGAAGAGAAATGAGCAAACCTGGAAGCATTTCGTCTAGCAATATCCCTAAACCTGTCTCTATGAACTCTTCTTGTAGCAGTTAGACTGCCATCGGTATCTGCAGCTTGAGTTCCATCCTGAATTGTCCTATTCTCTGATAAATTTATAGCTCCTGAAACGATATCATCGACAAGTACCTCCGCCCCATGCTCGGATTTTACTTCCAATGTATCAATACCATGACGCAAATCATCGACCCCCATCACCTTTTTTCCTTTTTCCTCTCTGCTAAGCTTCCTTCTTGTCTTTGAAGGACCATTTTTTAAAATGGCAGCTTGCCCATCACCCTGAACAGCCAGATCTACGGTTTCTGACAAACAAGCAGACTGAGGTACTGTCTGCTCAATTGGCATCTCGAATGCTACCTCTGATTCCAATTTCACCGAATGAATCACTGACAAACCCTGTTCAGAAACTGTGTCTTTACATTTCTCTTCTCTACTGAACCTCCTCCTCTTAACACTAGAAGGCTCAACTGAAACGCAACTGTTTGACATTCCTTCACTTAGCTTTCCTTGAGACAACTTCTCATCACAACCACTCTGAACATTTCCAATCTTGCCAACGGAGCCACCACTGTTTTCTTCAACTGCTCTCTTCGAGATTTTCTTGCCAGACCGCAAACTCAAAAACTTAGTGTCCCCTTCTACCTGCACTTCCATACTCGCCCTTTTCTCCCCTTTCCCCTCTTTAACATATTGAGCTAAATTTCCTATATCATCAGATTCATTCTGACTTATTTCTTCAACTTCTTCACTATGTAACACCTCTAAACCCTTATCTTCATCCAAAGCCGAGCTTTCTATACCAAAAGCATTTTTCAAACTCTTCGCATTATCAATTTCAAAATCCTTACTCTTTCCTTTATGACTCAAATTTTCGCCAACTTCACTCAAACCGGTTTTAGAAGCCAATCTCAAACTCCTCCTTCTAGCAACACGAGGAATATCAGGACTAGCTGAAGTAGGAGAAGTCGGAGTCACGTCACATAAAGGCTGGACTGAAGTCTCAAGAGATTTCGATGGAGTTGCCGGTTCCAATACACCATTTTCTAGGGTTTTTGAAGAGATTTTAGGCTTGGTTGCCAGAGAAACCTCGCGAGACCTCATAAGTGTCATTATCTCTTAATCCTATGAAGTTACCACAATAAAGAAACCAAAATGAGCCACACAAAAAAAAAAAACAAAAAAAAAAGGAAACATATGCATATATATAAACACATAGTTGATTTCTCAAATGGTTACCCAACTAATAGTTATTATCTCAAAGAGTCACTTTCTTTGTTAGAAGAAAATTGGAATCAAGAAGAAAGGTGACTTTTTGAGATAATAAGTAGAGTACTAGTTGAGTGACCATCTAAGAAATCAACCCTATAAACACAAGTATTCATGTATAGTGCACGAAATAAAAGACAAAATTCAAACTCAGCAGAGACAGATTGAGAAACACTTATAAAGTTTGTTAAAACGGAACAAAGAAAGCTTATCTATATTGACGGATAGAGTTAAGTTGACAGTTGCCACTTCTCATGTACTTGGCAATAATACCCATAATAATTATTGTTTTATTGCCAAGTACGTGAATAAGTTTCTTCTATTTTTTTCTACTGAAACTTAAAGACCTAAACTTTTTCTAATAAACCTTTTTCTAGGGCTTTTGAAGAGGCTTTAAGCTTGGATATCGGTTATCTCTTACTTCTATGAAGCTAACACACGAATGAAACCAAAATGAGCCACACAAAACCACATATGCATATATATAAACACAAGTATTCATGTATCTACAATATAAAACAACACGCAAAAAGGGACAAAAATCAAACTCAGCAAAGAGAATTATTCACTTTTTCCCGGAAATACTTTTCACTTTATTTGAAAATCAAAGTTTGGCCATGAAAATTCCAAATACAACTTGGAATCTGAAAAACACCTAAGACCTGTTTTCACTTTCATTTTTTTTATTTTTTTTTGTTATTCACTTTCGGTACATTCAAAGGACCAAATATTCTTTGCAAAAACTATAACCAAACACAACTCCAACTTTAACTTCAAAATTACAAATAAAATGAAAAATATTTGGTTTCTATGGCCAAACGCCTAGTTAGTTGAGTTACCATTTGAGAAAACAAGTACTCATGTTTGAAAAAAAAAAGTCAAACTTATAAAGTTAGTTGAAGGATTAGAGTAGTAAGTTGAGAGTTAGTTACCAGTGAGGGGGAGTGGTATTTGGGGAACTTAGTGAAATGACGGTACTGTAACGGAGAAGGGTGAAATCGGGAAATGAGAGCATATATAGTGTGACAGTAAATTCCGTTAGTAAGTAGAGCGGCGGTAGTGGGCGAGCTGCTTACTGCAAGTGTAGAGAAGTGAGAGTGGGGTAACGGAGAAGGGCGAAATCGGAAAATGAGTAGAATATTGCGCGGCGGTGGAAGGAAGTGGCGGGAGGTTACTTATGCGCAAATTGGATTGGGAAAGCTTTGCGGACACGCCTCTTGGTATAACTTCGACTTTCCCGCCAATTATATATATTTGGCTTGGCCTTTTAACATATTGGGTTACAATCAGGCCCAATTTTTTTGCTCGGATTGTCCTTCAAAGCCACTGGTTCTTTGATTTTTGTCCCTCAAATTGCTCATCTTTAATTTTTTTTCCATTCGCCTAATAGCTCGAGGTTTTGGGTTCGAATCTCAACTCAGTTGATTTGCTATCTGTCTCACTTTATTAGTGAGGATTCGAATCCCCACATTGTAATTCCCTTTCCCTATCCCCTATGTAATAAAAAATAATTTAAAAAAAAAAATGCAAGGCAGAGATTTGGATTCGCAAGGTAAAGTTTTGCATTCAAAACTTTGCCTGAGGCCTAACTTTAGCCCGAATAGGCCTAACTTTGCTACAAAACTCTATTTTGCGAATTATTTTTTTTTAATTGAACGGGGGTTCGAACGCCAAACCTACTGGTATTAGGCGAAGGGAAAAAATTACATACCACCAATTTGAGGGGCAAAAACTTAAAGACCAGTGCCTTTGAAGGAAAATCGTGAGAATGACCCATATTTAATTTTTGTCCCTTGTATTTGTGGTCTTTAATTTTTGGCCCTGCTACTTATTCAATGAAAATAACCACAGTTACTTCTCAAGGCATAATTTTTATAACATTTTTATTTTCGGAAACTGAACTTTTATCTCGCTCGGCATAAATTCTGTAGGAATTAAGTTATGTAGCATAAGTTTTGTAATATTGTTTAGATTATGTTGAGTGTAGCAAGTTTTGCCTTGTCCGACATAATTTATGTGGATGCTATGATACATATGCCGAAGTTAAACGTAAATTATGTCTTACAAAATCTAAATTATGCAGCGCCAAAAATGGTGAGGGGAAAAAATTAAAGACCACCCAGAAATAGGGACATTTGTGCAGATCATCCACTATTAAGGGGTCATTTGGTAGGAGGATAAGTTATCCCATGTAGATAGGATTGGGTGGGATAAGATGGGATTACTAATCCCACCCTTTATTTGGGATTACGTATCCCACCTTTTATCCCATGTAGATGGGATTGGATGGAATATCAAAGAAGTTATCCCACCAACCAAACATAAGATTAATTTCAATCCCATTGGATTAATAATCCAGCTCATCCTATCCCTCCTACCAAACGACCCCTAAGTGCCTTTTCGAAGACTTTCTAATTCCCAATTTAGTGGATGTATAAGCTCAATCTTTGAAAGAAAACAGAAAGGAAAGTTGATATGATTTTCTAAAGGTAATTTGGCAACAAGTTTTAAATCTTCATTTTTGATGCTATTCAATACAAATGTAGATTGGTTATATAAAGCCCCTTAAGTTTTGAAAATACTAATTCGGGCTAATTACAATCTTAATGCGAGATTAAAGTGTTCCTAGGGTGTTAATGATACTACAACAACAACATACTTAGCGTAATCCCACAAGTGGGGTTTGGGGAGGGTAGAGTGGACGTAGATCTTACCTCTAACTTGGTAGGTAGAGAGGTTGTTTCCGAAGACCATCGGCTCAAGAGAAAACATGACAAAAAAGGTCACATAAGAGTTGATGAAAGTAAAAAAGTCATGATAGAATACTATAGATAAGCAATGCGAAGAAAGGAACAGTAACTACAACAAACTAATACAGTAATCAGAGTAGAAAAATCGAAGGGCAAGAAACTACAAAGTTAATACTACGCCTACTAGCATGGAAGGGTACATGAGACAACGCTTTACTACCTACTAACTTTCTATCCTAATTTGCGTCCTCCACAACCTCCTATCTAAGGTCATGTCCTTGGTAATAAGCTGCAATTTCACCATGTCCTGTCTAATCATTTCTCCCCAATACTTTTTCGGCTGACCTCCACCTTTCACGAGAGCATCCATAGCTAACCTCTCACACCTCTACACTAAGCCTCGGTGCATCTCCTTTGTACATGCCTGAACCATCTCAACTTCACCTCCCGCATCTTATCCTCCACCGATACCACTCCAACCTTATCCTAGATAACCTCATTTCTAATCCTATCTTTCCTAGTATGCCCACATATCCATCACAACACCCTCATTTCCTCAACCTTCATCTTCTAGACATGAGATTTCTTGACCGGCCAACACTCTGCCTCATACAACATAGTAGGTCTAACTATTACTTTGTAAAACTTGCCTTTAAGTTTTTGTGGCACTTTCTTATCACACAAGACTGCAGAAGCGAGCCTCCATTTCATCCATCCTGCCCCAAAACGGCATGTGACATCATGGTCAATCTCTCTATTTTCTTGAATAATGAACCCAAGATATTTAAAACTTTCTCGTTTTTGTATGACCCGTGTCTCAAGCCTCACTTCCAGGCCCTCCTCAAGCACTACGTGTCACGACCCAACTCTATAGGCCGCGACTAGTGTCCGTGCTGGACACCCAAACGTACCCAATAACCCAAATCAACATATTAGCAGAATGTATCAATATAAAAGTCAGTTGGCGGTACTAGTTATCATAGATGAACAAATATAGCACGTGGAAGCCGATAAGGCTATCACAGATCATATCAACCCAAAACATATATAGAACCCACACAAGTATGTCTACAGACCTCTACAGATCATAACAGAACCATAAGACGGGACAGGGCCCCGTCATACCCCTGAATAGCATACATATATATAATAGCAGCAGACTGTACCAACATATAGGCTCTGGACAAAAGAGCACTCCCAAAATAGCAGAATAGATGTCCTAGGCAGGCGGGTCAGCAAATCTGTCGTCTGTACCTGCGCGGCATGAAAACGCAGCCCCCGAAGGAAGGGGGTCAGTATGAAATATGTACTGAGTATGTAAAGCACAGAACGTAGTAAACAAAGTCATAATCGAAGCAGAAGATACAGAAAATGAACTGAATATCCAGATTAGCAAAATGCTGATCATATAGCATAAATAGTATTCGCTGAAAACATATGTCGTACCTGGTCCCATTACGGAACAAGATCATAACCGAAACAGAACTTACAGAGGAGTGAGTGTAATATCCGAAGTATCAAATGCATATTTTCAAAACATGAGGAGTGTGTACAGAAACATATACCATATCATATCCGACCCCTGCCAAGGGACTCGGCAAACAGAACGTGGCCACCCCCCGACGCTGGTGCCACAACACATAAGGAGCAGAATAGGGGATAACCCCGTAACGTAACATATCATATCAGATGGCCATATCAGATCATATCATATCAGAATGTGTGTACATGGCACAACATACTCCACAACCCATGTACATATATACCTGCCCCCTCACATCGAGGCACGGCGAACAATGCAGTGGAATACGCTTGACAACATATCCTGGCCCGGGCTCAGTGTGGGAAACATTGAGGCATCCACGAATGGAGTAGTGAGAAACTAAATGCAATAAAAATACCATATATTTCCAGAGACTCAATGAGGCATATCGAATGACAAATCAAACCAATGAAATCGGACAGAATCATAGTAAGTGTATGTCGTATGTCATAATGAATTACGGAAGAATAATCCTTACTGGGATCATTTTCATATTCCAAAATAGTTTACCAGACTCAAGGGAATCATTAAAACAATTTTCCTTAGTAGTCAAAAGGATATTTAAAACGTTTCATTTTATATTGTTCGAAAATAAGGCAATAGTACAATAAAAGGCAAAGCGGGAATAGTGGGAGACTAAATGAGACACAAAATATCATACCTTTACAGAGATTCAATAAAGTATTTAGAATAAGTATCATTGGTAGTTAGAAGAGTAGTTAAGGCGTTTCCTTCAGAACCTCTTGAAATTAAGTTATAAACACACAAAAAGGGTAAAATCGGAAATAGTGGGCCCACCTCGGGACAACGAAGCGGTGGGCTCAAATTACGTATATTAAGCTTATGGGGTCACCTATAGAGGTTCTAAGGACATTTCATAACTTTCTAGACAATTTGCGGAAATTTACACAAGTCTTTATCAAAACATACTTATAGGGTTCAATTCCATTGAATGAAAAAGGGATATTTTCAAATGCGGATTCCGATGAACAGAATATTTTCCGAGGCTCAAATCCGATCATAGTACACTTAGGACATGCCAAAAGAAGAATCAGGATAACTTTACATACCTTGTATGCTCTCTACGCCTCTCCAAATTCAATTCCCGTTTCGCCCAAAATCTGCAATTGGTCACATTTACCAATTCTCAATTTCCAATCTTTAAGTATTCAATCTTTCTTCATAATTGCTTACAGAAATTTGGGCAGCATCTCCCCTATACATATAGCGTCCCCGAGAATTTAACTCGGCCAAAACAATCAACAACAACCCAACAACAACATCAACAACAACAACAATCACTATAACCACAATATAACTTAACTAGCTATCTTTCCAACATAATGTCATAACCTTCATTTCAACTTCAATTTCCAAACTAACCTCAATGGTTTCACATTCATCATTAATCTAGATCATCACAATATAATTTGGAAATATTTCATATCATTTTTACGAAATATTCACAAGATATACAAAATATACAAACTTTCCACCAAAACATAATTCACCCAAAACTTCAAATCTTCAACCTACATATTCATAACATATTTCCATCTTCCAATTTCATCAACCATAATCATAATTTACATCTTAACAACTTCATTTCCATAATATCACAAAATTATTCTAAGGTGACATAATCTTCTACATTCCAACTTCAACCAAAATTCATTCAACTTTCATTCCCAATATAATTTCCATCATAACCACAACTAGAATACAACATAAAATTCAACTCATATCATATATACAACAATATACACGCACGACTACATACATATATACATACCCCCACTTTGCAAACTTTCTTATTTCCATAATTTCTACTCATTTCCATATACTACAACATAAACCAACCTTCATAACATAGTAAGGAGGGATAAATTCTTACCTTTTCTCTTCAACTTCTTCACTTAACCCAAGTGTGAGATTGATGAAACAAGTGCTCTATTCTCCCAAACAATTGCACCAAGTTGTAGAGGACCCTTAATATAGTAGGAAAGCTACAAGACAATAATTTTTGGAACAAGATTTGGAGGGTTGAATTTTCTATGGCCAAACCCGAAATGGTCCTTTTTTTTGCTCTTGTTTTGTTTGTTCTTTCTCCTTCTAAGTTTCTTGAATCATCTAAGGGATAATGATCCCTTTATAATTAATTTGCCACATGGAAATTAATTAATTTGGTGGGCTTGGACCAGGTATGGCCGGCCACCCTCTCACCTTGGGCCTAAAATTTTTCTTTTCATTTTTTTTGGGCCAACTCGGTTGGTCCCGAGTTGGGCCTAGCCCACTGACCTTTCGACCTTAAAACGTCCATATCTCCGTGTACCGACGTCACCTGGGAACCCACGACCTATGGATGGAAAGCTAATTCAATTATATACAACTTCTATTTCTTGGTATTTTTCCAAATTCCAAACTTATAATACCTTTTTTGCCCCCAAAGGCAGGTCACCCGAAAACGTTTTCTTAAAAATACTCGTTTGGAGGACTTCCACTTTGATTTGGCCCAAGGGTCCTTCTTGAGTTGTGTTTAACTTCACATATGTGATTCATATAATTTGTCACATGTCCCAAAAAATAAATCTTGACGTGTGGGCCCCACCTCAACTTACAATTAATCCGACGTTCAAAAATACGGGATGTAACACTACGTCACTGAACTTGCACTCTAAGTATGTTGTCTTGGTTCTGTTCAATCCGAACCCTTTGGATGTTAGGGTCTGTCTCCAAACCTCCAGCTTACCATTAATTCCGCAGCGGGTCTCTTCAATCGAAACTATGTCGTCCGCAAAATAACATACACCATGGCACTTTAACTTAGATTTTTCGCGTCAGTCCATCTATCACCAAGACAAATAAAAACTGGCTAAGAGTTAATCCCTGGTGCAACCCCATCGCAACTGGAAAGTGCTCCGAATCTCTTCCCGCTCTCCTTACTCTTGTCTTAGCTCCCTCGTAGATGTCCTTGACTGCCCTAATATACGCCACTGGTACACCTTTATCCTCTAAGCATCTCCATAAAATGTCTCTCGGGACTTTATCATACGTCTTTTCTAGGTCGATGAACACTATGCGAATGTCCCTCCTCCTCTCTTTGTACTGCTCCACCATTCTCTTAACAAGATGAATGACTTCTGTAGTTAAGTGTCCCGACATGAATCCGAACTGGCTTTGAAAATAAACACGCCCTTCTTCACCCGCAACTCCACCACCCTCCCCCAATTTTTTATAGTGTGGCTTAGGAACTTAAAACTCTTATAGTGTTGCAATTCTGGATGTCACCTCTGTTCGTGTACAACAGAATCACTATACTCTCCTTCCATTCTTCGGGCATTTTTATCGTCTTCAAAATGACATTAAACAGCCTCGTCATCCACTCCAGACCTGCCCGACCTACGCTCTTCCAAAAAATCCACCAAAAATCTCATCTGGTTCGGTCTCTCTTCCTCTACGCATCCTATGAATAGCACCTTTAATCTCCTCAACCTTTATACACCAACAATATCCAAAATCGCGACGTCTTTCTGAGAGTTCCGGATCCCCCAGCACAAGGGCTCTATCCGCCTCTTCGTTCAAGAGTTTATGGAAGTATGACTGTCATCCCCGTCTAATAAGTGCCTCCTCCACCAATACCTCGTCGTTCTCATCCTTGATGCACTTGGCTTGGTCCAAGTCCCGAGCCCTCCTCTCTCTCGCCTTGGCTAGCTTGTACAACTTCTTATCTCCACATTTATCTTCTAATTCAATATAGAAGCGTTCAAAAGCAGCCATTTTTGCCACCGTAACGGCTAACTTAGCCTCTTTCCTCGCAATCTTATATTTTTCCCTATTCGTCCGCTTTTCCTCCTCATCCTTACTCTCCACCAACTGCGCATCCTCCACCCTCTTTGCCTCCACCTTCCCTTGGACTTCACCATTCCATACCAATCCTTTCGATGCCTACCAACTCCACTTCAGGAGACCCCTAACACCGTTTTTGCTACTTCGTTAATGCAACTCGCAGACCTATCCCACTTACTGCTCGCATTCCCACTACTCCCCAAACCCACATAGCCACCAACTTTTCCCCCATCTCCTGGACACTGGCTGATGAAAATTATATGTTAGGGACACGAATATGGATGGTTGAAAGTGGGGAGAAATACTTTGGAGCAAGTGAAAATGCTAATAGGAAAAGATATCCGAAATAATGCAACAACAACAACAACAACAACCCAGTGAAATCCCACAACGTGGGGTCTGGGGAGGGTAGAGTGTACGCAGACCTTACTCCTACCAAGGTAGGACGGCTGTTTCCGAGAGACCCTCGGCTCAATAAAAACATAAAAAGAGGGATTTCCGAAATAATGCATAATCTAATTTTGAAAGAGTACAACTTTTAGTATAGAAAGAATTTGATTATGATTTTTAAATAAAGTTCAGCCCTTAAATTCTAGTTTCCAACATTTCACATTGTTTCCGGCACTTATTTGTACCCTAAGAAGCTAAGGATTGAAGAATAACTTTTGAACAATATAAATAATAGATAAAAAGTTACTAGAGTTCAGAGAGAAGAGAAGAGCTATTATTCATCAATGAATCCAAATGAATTACTACATTTTGTGTACGTATAGTTGTAGTTAGCTTCTAATCTCCCTTAACTACTAACTAATTGTGTCACAAATTAACTCTTAGCTTTTCTTGTATAATGACTACTACACCCTTACTTATATACGTACAAAGACATGAATAACCTTCCTTCATAATTGATATACAACATTTTGATTCTATATTGAAACTTAAGAACTTAAAACTGTCAAAATTTTATTTACTTAATTACATACAATAAACTTATCAAACTCAACTTATACGGAGACTGAACAAAATTTAAGGAAATTCTTCAAAGTAGAAACGGATCAAATTTGATCCTAATTCCAAAGTTTCTGAACGTAACCTAGATATATTCACGTAACATAGGGGAAAATAGGCAGGGTAAACCATGAACAGTAAGAATAGATTCTGAAATGTTCACGAGGAAATTATACTGACATTGACGGAAGGTAAACATGCATAATTGCTAAGATTCAGAGCTAAAATAAGCGGGATCTATTTCTCTGGTCACCTAGCAAATCTTCAAATTAGTACTAGGAGACAAAAATGAAAGTCCCATTAATTATTCAATTGATAAATAATTCAAAATGTAGATTCTCTTATAGCTTATTCTAACTATATAGAAGCACCAGTCCGTGTGCTTTTTCGTGTCCGTGTGCTTATATAGAAGCACCAGTCCGTATGCTTTTTCGTCGTCAAAATATAAAAAAATAAATTATGGGCCCTTCTATATTAGTAGTAATATATCCGTTCCAATTTAATTAAAAAAGATTATGGGCTCCATATATATTAAACAACAACTAATATTAAAAAAATAGTGCAAATTAATAATGTCAAAAAAAAAAAAGTGCGCCCCATATTAAAAAATCAAACAATATTCATGTAATTTCCAAAGTATCTCATTAAGTTAATAATGATGGATTCATTGCCACGTGCGTATTCGTAGCAAACACTAATATAATAAAGTTTTAAATACGGAGCACAAACTATAATGTTATATTAATCGTGTTTTGAACATAGTATCCCATATTGACAAAATCAAGCAATATATATATATATATATAAAAAAGTGAATCACATATTAAAAAAACAAACAATGTCAAAAAAAAAAGTGCAAAAAAAATTGTGGGCCCCATAATTCTAATATATATATATGCATAAAAATAGTGCAAATTAATAATGTCAAAAAAAAAGTGCACCCCATATTAAAAAATCAAACAATATTCATGTAATTTCCAAAGTATCTCATTAAGTCAATAATGATGGATTCATTGCCCAGTGCGTATTCGTAGCAAACACTAATATAATAAAGTTTTAAATATGGAGCACAAACTACAATATTATATTAATCATGTTTTGAACATAGTATCCCATATTGACAAAATCAAGAAATATACAAAAAAAAAAAAAGTGAATCCCATATTAAAAAAATAAACAATGTCAAAAAAAAAAGTGCAGACTTTGTATTCGTAGCAAACACTAATATAATAAAGTTTTAGATACGGAGCACAAATTACAATGTTATATCAATCGTGTTTTTAACATAGTTTATATATATATATATATATATATATATATATATATATATATATATATTATGCATAAAAATAGTGCAAACCAATAATGTATCAAGCAATATCAAAAACGAAAAAAAAAAGTGAACCCCATATTAAAAAAAATATAATGTTAAAAAAAAAAGTGCTGGCTTTATATTCGTAGCAAACACTAATATAATAAAGTTTTAGATACGGAGCACAAACTACAATGTTATATTAATCGTGTTTTGAACATAGTATATGTATATATATTATATGCATAAAAATAGTACAAACTACTAATGTCCAAAAAAAAAAGTGTGGGCCCCATAATTCTAATATATATATATATATATATATATATATATATATATATATATATATATATCCGTTCCAATTTAATTAAAAAAAATTATGGACCCCATATATATTAAACAACAACTAATATAAAAAAAATAATGCAAATTAATAATGTCCAAAAAAAAGTGCACCCCATATTAAAAAATCAAACAATATTCATGTAATTTCCAAAGTATCTCATTGAGTCAATAATGATGGATTCATTGCCACGTGCATATTCGTAACAAACACTAATATAATAAAGTTTTAAATACGGAGCACAAACTACAATGTTATACTAATCGTGTTTTGAACATAGTATCTCATATTGACAAAATCAAGCAATATATATATATATATATATATAAAAAAGTGAATCCCATATTAAAAAAAAAAACAAATAATGTCAAAAAAAAAGTGCAAAAAAAAAATTATGGGCCCCATAATTCATATATATATATATATATATATATATATGCATAAAAATAGTACAAATTAATAATGTCAAAAAAAAAAAGTGCACTCTATATTAAAAAATCAAACAATATTCATGTAATTTCCAAAGTATCTCATTAAGTCAATAAAGATGGATTCATTGTCACGAGCGTATCAATCCATTAGTGGGAGCAAATGAAATTGCTTTTCTTCAAAAGGTTAAGTAGTCAAACCATACAGTTTTTTTTTTTTTTTTTTATATTAGCCTGAGATCTAATTTAGATATTAAACTGTTGTATTTGTTATTCCGCCATGTCATTTATTTGTTATGTTCACTAAAATAAATATACTTAAAATATTTATATTTTAAAATAAGATAGAATTTAATTACTTCTTTATTTTTATTCTTACTCTAATAAATGTAAAAAGAGATTAATGTCGTAACAAAAAATATATCAAATCGAGATCAAATAATGAATAAGGTAAATTAATCAAATTACAATTCTAATCGACGTTTTCTTAAAAAACCATGCAAAAGACAACATGACAAGTAAAATGAGCTAAACCGAGAATATTTACCAAAAATTAAAAAATATTATTTCTTCATTTAAATAGAAAATCAATTTCTACTTTGTTTCGTCTTAAACATGTAAAATTAATTTAATAATTTGAATTAGAATTATCCAAATCAAAATTTGGTAAAAAAGAAAATAGTTTCCTTTTAAACAAGTCTTCTCTTTTAAAAAATATTAATAAATTTGCCGATTTTGTATTCGTAACAAACATTAATATAATAAAATTTTAGATACGGAGCACAAACTACAATGTTATATTAATCGTGTTTTGAACATCATATATACTCTCTCTCTCTCTCTCTCTATATATATATATATATATATAATCACTATTCAAAGATAACTACATACACATAAATGCATTATAATCTAAAGTGTTGGGCCCATGCACTGCACGGGCATAGGCCGTCTAGTAAATTGCTAATACCAGTGGACTGGTACTAAACTCGGCATCATTCTCTCTAATCTCAATTGGGACCCATTTAACGAGTAGAATAATGTAGATGTCACATGATCAATTGATTAGTTGTCCACCATTAATATTGCTCCTGTATTCTTTTAGAAAATTAAAAAAAGAAATTAGATAAAATACTTATGATTGTATCACATGATTTGCAGGCCATGCGGCGTACCACATGGTCAGGAAAATCAAGACTCATATCATCGTTTCATACACAAAATAAGTATAAAGAACAAAAGAACTTTTTAATTTAATCAATAATGAAATACTGGGCAAATCATCTTTCCTCTAATTACGCCTAAAAATGAACTTTTTCCAACCATACCAATAGACGTTAACTTCCTCTTATCTCAATTGAATTTTAAATATCTATTTTGTTCTTTAAATTATCAACTTTTATCTCTTCCTATTATTTTTAATATCATGATATTTTTCTTTAATCTAAATTACGAACTTACTTATAGATCTAATTTAACTCTTATTTTTGGAGTTAATATAAGATAATAACCTTGAATAATGAATATGAGTGAACAAAATACTAATTACAGGAAAAAGAAAATAAATTGCTTGTGATTGTAGCATTACTAATAGCAGTTAAAATCAAAAAACCTATTTACGTAATTGAGAATAAAAAAAAAGTAAAAGCGTTTTAATTATATATATTGATTGCACGTGTTGCGAAAAATAATTATTTTATATTATTAATAGATGAAGATTATATAACAAATTCTTCGATATAACACAAATTTAGGAAGAGAAGTAGATTATATAACAACTATGCTGACATTCGAGTAGCCCTTAGTTGGAAAACATAATTGATGCTGTCCGTATGAACACAAGAGATAGTACTTACCTTTGGATTACTTGTCATTTGCTATCAACAGCTAGACAAATGAGAAAAACAAAATGGGAAAAATCATATTCATCTTAGAAAATACTAGGAAATTTGATACTTCTTCAGTTCTCCTAGCTTTGGTAGTTCTCTTTGAATTAAACTCGTTTTAATAAGTACCACCTTTATTTTTATACTGCTTCAATCTATATATAATATAAAACTAGGCAGAGACAAAGTGATGTGACACCTCTCTATGGCCACCATTCATATTTATCTTTTTTCTCCTAATTTTGACATTTTTCTTATTTTTTTTCCATTTATGTGGTATTTTAAAAAATCTCAAAACACTTATAAATAATTCATGCACGTTTACTTATGTACTTTAATATCCATTTATGCGCTATTCTACAGTTTCAAATGTTTCCCCTCCACATTCTTATCATGCACCTCATGTAAAAACTGATATTTATTAGGAATTTCCTTTCACCCATATGTGCAACTTTTGGCAAAGATCCCCCAGGAGCATTTTACGCAGGATGCACGCTCGGTAAAGGTAAGTATACATTTCTGACTCAACGTGGAATCCTTCTAATTGACGTTTTTCGTCATATTTATTTTAGCGTTTCTCCACTTATCTGTTGAAGATATTAACATCTTCCTACTCTTTATTACAATGGAAAGGATAATAAATCATCAGCCTAGAATTTGATTGTGCAGCCTGCAAACTAACTTGATAATTTTGCTGCGTATAGGTGATTACCAAACATTATGTGTTGCCATTTTAAAGGTTTCAGCAGTGGCCGCTTATAATATGAGTCTAGAAACAGAGTCCCAGTAGGATTTTTTTTTCTTGTCCTGTCCAACTTACATTCATGCCATAATATGTTCAAACTTTGCATGTATTATGATTATGCTTTTTTTAATTGGTTGTGTCATGGTTATGCTTTATTTATTTGTTTCCTCCCTTCATCGGATTGGATAACATAGTGTTGAAGAAAAATGTAATATAAAGAAAATGCAGCAGGTCTTGTGCTCTTAAGATTTGAGAATTTATTGCTAATGTGACAAAAAGAGAGAGTGCTAAATGAAAAAGTTTAGAAGGCATAATTGTCATTTTTAGGAATTATTTACGGCTTTGAAAAGTAATATATAATTGCTGGGAGGCAACCGTTCCAAATTAGTTGGGCGTTACATTAAGTTGATACACTGCTAAATATCGTGCACTTGCAAATTTTCTCATTATTCTGGGCAGTATTTGATTCTTCTCTCCCCACTTTTTTTCTTATGCCAAAAGTCTTGTGAAATTTGCTGACGCATTAATTCTATTTGTTTTGGGCTAATTTTGTTTGTCGGTTAATTATATTATGCAGGATATAGCACAACCATTAATTCTAGAAGTTTAAGACCACGATTGGGTTTGCTACTCGGGAGAAATGATTATCCCGAGTATATAGACACATGAGATTTGATAAATATGAAAGGAAAAAGAAATAAAGAAAAAAGGAAGAGGTAAATGAAAACAAAAATGGAAACAAAATTTACATAAGAGATTCATGTACTTAATTCTTTGGATCGGAGAATTTCAAGAGAAACCATATATCTAATCGACTATAAGTCATTACCACTCTTTATGACTGGGAATTGCATGAACAGATGGATTAAATAATTCAATCAATTGTTTGAACCAATAAATCAAAGAACAAAACTAATGTGGGTTTCCAAAAATCTCTTGGCTGAAAAGTATATGATATATCAAAATAATTCTGAGAATTTAATACTCTTATTAATTTAATCCCAAATTCTTAGTTACTTCGACCCGATGAATCCTAGCGAAAGAATTATTAAATCATAATTCATTGGTTAATTGTACCATTAATCATTTCTTATATTTGGATGATCAATATATTAAGCAAGAATGATGGGACATAGAAGCTGGACGAAAGAGAGGCTTATTAAGAGAATGGAAGAAGTGATGTTTGAGTTTTTTTAGATGTTTTGAGAGGATGGTGAGGGTCAAGAAAAAAGGCAATTAAAATATACAATATGCTTAAGTGGATATATTCAAAGAAGGGGACAAAGATCCAAGAGAGGAACAAAAAATAAAGGGAAAAGATAAATAGCAATACTGATATTTGGACTGTGACATACATTAACTCTCCTAAATGCAATTACAATGTCGATTTTATGCTGATACAGTCAAACAAAGATTTGAATTGAACTTTAAGAATTATATCATTATGAATACGAAGAAGATATGATATGTGGAGAATGACGAATGCACATTGTACAATTGAACCTAAATACAATAGTATATATTTAGATCGCTCGGATGAAAGTAGTGGAGATATCTGTTTTCAGTCTCCTGCATGTCTTTGATATATTCATACTACAATTATGGGGAAGGGGAAAAACTAGAAAATTTAGAGACTTCAATGGAGATTGTTGCCTTTTTAACAAAAATTGAATGGGAGAATAAGGGGGAACAAAGATAAATAGGCCTCCTTTTATATTTTAAACAACGAGAAAGAAAATATTAAGATTTAATTTTCTTATATAAAGAAAAAAGGAATTGTATTCATATACGATGAAAAAGTCATGTAAAATTTATTACGCTTGTGCACATACAAAGATAAGCTTTTCTTAAACTTCTTTCTTTCCTTTATTTATGAAAAACATATAATAGTTCCAACTATATAGATTATACAAAATCTTAATTATCTCCATAAGGTTAAACCTTTACTTGATGAATTTTAAAGGAAATATAAAAATATGTGTTGATAATAAAATGGATTAAAATTTGAGATGTAATCTATTTGTATTTGGAGGCTAAAATATGCTAAATATTTCAATATTGAACATTTCTAGAAATAAAGGGCTTTCCCATCGACATTCAGTGGGAAACTTGTACTATAAAACAAGATCTTCCACCTCATTCGTACGAATCAGCTCACTGAAAAAATGAATGGCGGGAAACATGTTTCCATTGAAACAGATTTTTCATGTGAAAACACATTATTTAGATTTTTCCTACTGACATTCAGTGTGAATAGCCACTGAACACTTTTTGATGGAAAATTTAGTGGAAAAATAATATTTTTTAGTAGTGGAAGGAGATTTTTTACGACCGCGCAAAGCGCAGATAAATTCACTAGTAATTTATATATTTCGTACATTCGTATAATTCTAGTCACTTGATGTTTTATTTTGCTAAGAGTAAAAAGAGAAAAGAAAATACACAATGCTTATTATCTTGTAGTTGTATTCATTATTTTTAACATGTGTCTTCTGTCATGTCTCAAAATATATGTTTTCCTTCTCCAATCTTTTGGTTTATTCGGGATCTTATTCAGTGTTCAAATTAAGTAAACGAGGAAAAAAGTTAATTTTGGAGACCTCTAGCTATTATACGTACTACTTAGCCAGGATTCATAAATTAAAGATTATTACACGATAAATAATGATGACAAAATTATAATATAGTGAAAAGTATACTACTAAAAAATCTCTATTTTCTCACTCATTTCCCACTTCAGTAGTTATTTCCCACTGAATATTGGTGGGAAAAGCCTAAATAGTAGTGTTTTCACACGAAAAAATTAAGAAGTTTTCCAGTGTTTCAGTGGCAACCTGTTTCCCATCATGCATTTTTCCAGTGAGTTGGTTCGGCGGAAAATCATGTTTTATAGCACAAATTTCTAACTAAATGTCGGTGGGAAAAATCTCTGTCTAGTAGTGATAATTACATATATTCGCTGAATAATAATATGTTGAATGTTATCTAGGTATAACTTACTTGAAGTGCTTCTCCCATCGACGTTCAACAAAAAATTGCCTTCTTTCTTGTGGTGTATTTATACACAGAGTAATCTTATTTGATTTGTGGAAAAAACAATATCGTATTTGATAAATTTCTTTTTTTTTTTCATAAATACTTACATTTTTAGTGGTTTCTGGACTGTTCATGAGGCCTGCTTAGGTTTTTTTTCTTATATATGGCTAACCAAACACAAAATTGTTTTTAAGTTTTGTACACCTTCAGTATGAGACTGATCAGGTAAGGAAAATATAACGACCCAATTTAGCTAAGTCGTGCGGGCACTAATCTTTCCCACCTCGGTAAGAGAACTCTCAACCCAACGATAGTAAAAACGTAAATAAATAATTAACTAAGCGGAAGAGAATAAATCACGTAAGTCTGACGATAATAATATAGAAAAAGCGCGGAAATAAGGAACTACACCCCCGAATCTGATCAAATCCATACAAGAACATCTAGCTAGAAATATACAAGTCTAGAATATAATAATACATCAAGTCTAAATATGTCTCAGAATGGAAAGTAAGACATAAATAAGAGGAGTCTTCAAGTCAGCGGACGTCTCGTGCTCACCTTGTAGACTCTAAGCAGTACTGATAGCGACTATCAGCCATGAAAGACGGAAGTAGATCCAGCATGGAATTCTGCATTCATAAAAGAATGCAGCAAGTGCAGGTCAGTACAAAACCATAGTACTGGTAGGTATCATAGACTGACTAAGTATAACTAACATAATTTAGACAATAAAGCAAGATAAGTAGATAAATCAACAAGCATAAGTCAAACACAAGTCAAAACCAAGTACATGTCATCACCTATGTTGTAGCATCTAAACCTAAGTGTGCCAAGTCTCAATATATCCAATCTGAAACCAAACAACACAAGTAAATCGCCAGATCATCACAATATAAGCCATAATGCAATGCAATGGTGTATGAATGCAAATGCAATGCAATACTGTGTACACATGTACTCCGGATGGAAGTATCCACGTCTCGGTAGCACAACTCAGGGTGACTCGTGAAGTGTAAGTCCTACTCGTCCCGGATCTTTGCCCACGTAGGATTTTCATCAGCACAACCTATGGGGGACCCGCGGAGTCCATGTACCTCACGGTCCGGCAACAACCTCAGATACCGCTACCACTCAACCACGATTCCGGGACAACCATCGAATATCGGACCTCACGTCACTCTCATCCAAACCGAGCCCAGCTCATCACAGTGTTCCTCAACTATCAACAATGTATCATCGGTATATCATGAAGGATGAGAATGTGTGCAATGTATGAGTCAACATCAATAATCAGATCAATATCACAAGTACCAAGCATGGGTACGCCAACAATATCATGAAAGACTACACAAGTCATATAGAACACTATTCTCGTATCAAATGTCAACAAGTAAGATACTACAATATCATGAACAAGATAGATCAATAGTCTCTAATATTACCATCACTTCGTGGTATCAAGCCAACAACAATAGAACAAATCAAATCACAACACAACGGGGTGACTAGCCCCAATCACACAACAGAGCCCAACCTAAGACAATATCCAACCCAACTTTATACCCAAAGGTTTACATGATTTCTCCGACAATATCATCTAAATATATGCTTCGTTAAACGAAGTCTCACTATAGGGTAAGCCATAACCTACCTGGATGGCCGAACAACAATAATACCAACAATCACTCCTTAGCCTTTCCTTTCCGCTGAGTCTCGAAATCAAGAAAGTCTAAGCATATTCGAGATCTAGATTAGAAATCATGAAGATCAATACCTATATTGCTATCATTCAAATTGGGTATAAAACCAACCCTCGAATTTGAGGAAACGGGGAACACAAGGTCAAAACAGGAAATTCGAGGGGTAAATTATCCAACTAAACACTGGATAATCAAAACCCATCAAGCAATTGCTAAATTAACTCAATGATTCATCCAATTTCGAAATCCAAGCAAAACCCCAATTTTGGGTATAAACCCTATCTCTTAAATCCACAAATTAGCCTTTAATTAGGAAGAAGTTATGAAATAAGGGTTCTAATCATCAATTCAATGCTTATTGAAGCCAACCCAATCAACAAATCATGATTTAGAAGCATAGATAAAATATCCATTAAACCCACTTTAATCTTCCATTGCTAACGAACTAATAAGGAAAAAGAGATTCTAAGATGATTAGGGATTATGAAATAGCAAAGGAATTAGAAGGACTTACCACCAAGAATCTTCTCCATGAATCATCTAGAATTGTTCCCAAGAGCTCAATTTTCGGAATGGTAATAAATGATGAACTTAAGGCATTTAACACTTCATTTAATAAACTAACTGCCCGTCACCCGCTTCTGCGACAAGATTACCGTTCCAGCGGTGCCGCCCCAGCTGTCCCATGACCGCTACAGCAGTCATGCCCAAAAGGCATAGACCGCTTCAGCAGTACCGCTGCCGCGGTGCTGGTGCCTCCAAAGCGGGCACCAGACACCAGAAAATTTTCCAAGTTTCACACTTCAACTCGAATTTCCGAGGCCATTTGCTCACAAACCACATACACAGACATACATAAAAACACGCTACGAATGCGCTCGTGGTCTCGGAATTCCCAAAGGAGATCTCGTTGACCAAGTCAACCCCCGATACCTCAATTCCAACTCCCCAACCCAAGTCCCAAAATGCACCCGAGTGCATTGGGAACCGAACCAGATATACATACAAGTTCTAAATGACCATCCGGACCTCTCGGAATCGATGTATTTCCAAAAAAGGTCCGTTTATCCAAAAGTCAACTCTTTTTCGCTTTAACCCAATTTTCACAAAAAGTCACCCGAATCAAATCTAAACACCTCGGGAAGCATGTCAACGGTCTCCTCGGATCAAAAGTGAGCTAACCAAGCTCGGTAAAGGAGCAAAAGTGTCGGAAAAATTATAACGATCAAGCGAGTTGTTAAAAAAAAAAACAACGTCCAGTTCAAATACCCTTAGTTGCAATTGTCAAAAAGTCTAGTTTTACGGCATATGATAAGTGGAGGTCTCATGGTAGGTCCAACTTTTCTTCTTATAAAGATAAGTTCTCGGTTTTTCCCCTTTCAGAAAATAAAATTAGCTGTTAAAAAGCTCTGTAAAAGTTAAAGAGGAGGTCAACGTGTTCTATTTATAAAGTTATATTTTACAATCAAATTGTGACTCTATTCGAGAAACAAACAAAATTTTAAATCTTTTATGGACCAAAACAAACATTTATCTTTATCACAAACGAGAAAGCGGAGTTTATTATACTATAACTAGGGAGTCATTATTTTTTATAGCAAGAATAATGTACAATGGGGGGAATAATTGTGAGAGACGGCATTAACGTTTAAAGACAACTTTCCTTTAATTAAGCTCCAAGTGTATCAAGACTCAAGAGTAAAGCTATCGTTTTCATTTCCTCTTGAAGACTAAATAATTTTATTTTACTTTTTGCCTCTGAATATTTAAAACGATTGGGGTAAAAGTCACAATCCGTACTACGTTGTCAAATCCCTACTAGCACACAGTAATGACAACAATTGACTAAATCAACCAAGTTTCAAGATTAGTTACGATGATGAAGATCTTTGCTAACTATTACTATTCTTGAAAATTAATTCCTTAAAAATGAAAAAAATCACTCCTCTAACAAAAATATAAAAAATAAATTTCATAAGTGACATTTCATATTCAACGTCGCCTCCCCACCCACCTAACACATTGAAATCTCAACACTTGACCACTCCAACCCCAGCCACCCTCGAACCCCCAACCCCCACTCCATCTCACCCTCATAATTTTTTTACTACATTACATATCTACAAATGCTCTTAGGATAATATCGTTTTACTTACTTACTAAACACTAGAAAATAAGTATTCCCTCTGTCCCAATTTACGTGATATACCTTTTTTTTTTGTAACATGTTTCAAAAAATATGATACACTTTGAAATAATTTAACTTAAAACCTTTTCTTTTACTCTTAATGAAATAATTTTCTAAGAAAACATTTTCATTCCTACCAAACACACCTTTAGATTTAATTGTTTTTTAAAAGTAAAAAGAAGGATAAACGAGTGAGTAAGCCGGGTGATGTGTTCATCCGCGTTTACCATGTACGGACCCTCTAAAGTAGTAGTTGAAAATGGCGGCTCTTCTATTCAACTCCATCCCCCACTTAAATAAAGCATAAAAAAAGATTAATTAAACTCTCCTTTCCTTTTACTACTGCTACTAGAAAAAAAAAAAAAAAAAAACACCTTCCATCTCTTCTCCTTAACACCCACCATTTCCTCTCCATTAATGCCAATATAATCATCTTCAATACACACAACATACATGTATTCATATTGTTCACAAAATTAAATAAATTACAATAATGGGTCATCACCATAACAACCACCATAGTCACCACCATTCCACAGCCACAGATGGCATTCCACAACGGGTCAACAGTCCAAGATTCTCGGGTCCAATGACCCGAAGAGCCCATTCTTTTAAACGAACCAACAATAACACTACCCAAAACAACACTAGTAGTACCACAAGCAGTAGTAGTGGTACTACTACTACTTTGAATACACATCATGAGATTGATGTACTAAACTCGCCTAGATCTGAAACAAATGCCAACAATCTTACTGATGAGATTTTAGTTGAAAAGAAGCAGTTTTCACATTTGAGTAATGTTATACAAAGGGTACATTTGAGGAAAAAGTTTGAATCTTTGAGTGTTGATTTTGTGTTGGAATTGAAAGGAAGGAGGAAATTGGGACATTGGATGTTCTTGGTGTTTTGTGGGCTGTGTTTGTTTTTGGGTGTTGTTAAGTTTTGTGCTTATGGATGGTTTGGATCTGCTATTGATAGAGTTGGGTACACTCAGGTTATTTTTTTAAGTTCTAGATATGATATTCTTGATTCCCATGTGTTAAATTACTGGCCCTTGTTCAAATTTTGGTTTCTTTTTGCTTGTTTTTCAAGAACAGTTGGAGCTTAGTATTCAAGAATTAGTTTTAAATGATTAAATATGTGTTTGCTTTTGGTTTCTTTTTGGGTGCTTTTCAAGATCAATTTGAGGTTGATATTCAAGGCTTAGTTTTGAATGATTAAATATGTGTTTACTTTCTGTTCTGGAGGCATTTGCTTCTAAATAGAGGTCGATCTTTTCTCTTTGCTATTTATACTATACCGTCTAGATGCTTGCCTTTGCTAAAACTTCAATTTAGTTGGTTGTTCACATGTCTAACCGATTTTACCAGCAAAGATAGCGTGGATGTGGCACTATAGTGTGTATTCTCTTTGAAGAAAATTTCACATGATCGTGATAAAATAGAAGTATCAGGCTTTAGGTGAAGCATGTAAAACAAAGCACATGTTACATAGAGAACAAAGGAAAAGATTGAGATAGGCAGATAGGATAGCCTTGGGTTGTATTAGATTTTAATCAGGAGTTTCTTTGTTTTGAAAATGCAACTGATGATTTAGCTGTTCTGGATTACTAATATCAAGACTAATTGCATCAGTAAAGTTATGTTTTTAAAATGACCGACATTGCTCAACAGGATTCATATGACTCACTGGTCAGTCAGCAAAATCTAAGGGATCAAAGCACTCGTGCCTATAGAACTATGGAAGGAGATACTGAACATAGTGGAGAACGGAATCATGTGAAACAGACTCTAAGTATGGTTGCATCAGGTGTTGTTGGTAACCACAATAGCCTGCTAGATGTAAGTTCTATCACAAATCTTCCAGCTTCTTAGAGTATGAATTTACTAGTGAAAGTATCACATCTAAATGCTGTTTTCTTTTCCTTTTTCAGTATTCAGAAATATGGTTGAAACCTAATAGTGAAAATTTCACTCAGTGCATTGAGCGGACTAAGAGTCAGAAGCGTAAACATCTGAACCATTGAAATTTATTTTTATTTGGCCTCTAACTGTTTTTACCTTTCCCTCATCCCTTTTTCCTTCTTTGGCAGTTGTAGATGCAAAGACAAATGGATACCTTTTGATAAATGCAAATGGTGGCTTAAATCAGATGAGATTTGGGGTCTGGTTGTTATATGTTTCATTCTTCAGTTCCTTTTATTAAAGATTTCTATCAGCTCCATCTGATGAACAAATAATTCTAGAATGCAGATCTGTGATATGGTAGCTGTTGCTAAAATCATGAAGGCAACACTTGTACTTCCTTCTCTTGATCATACATCCTACTGGGCAGATGAAAGGTGCTCCGCTTTTACCACCTCATTGAATTCATATTCATAAGATCATCACTATCATTTGTGATGATTATTTTGCTTTGGGTTATGATAGGCTAAAGTTATTGAAGATACCCACCACCCACAACACATTATCTAGTCTAGTATGAACTATATCTAGCATGTGTGTTGGATTGTTTCTTGTTATCATGTAGTCTATATCGCCCAAGCAACCTTGTAGTTTCTAGTAGCTTGTTTCTCCATTTGTGTTATGTTTACTGATTGCACCCTCACCTCAGTAAGCTCCATGCTTGTATAAACTTATAAAGATCATTGTTATCCATATGTAGAGCTCAAAACTATAGAAGTATGGGGTCCTTGTGAATGGACAAAAAGTCTAACATCAAAGAACAACATAGAGCCCAAGTTAGGGACTGTGGTTGCACGTGCTTCTACTTGTGAAATATGCAGTCTCATATGTCTGGAGGACAAAGGCGGGGATAAGAAGTTGTTCAGGCTAGCCAAGGTAAGGGAGAGGAAGGCACGGGATCTGGATCAAGTAAAGTGTGTCAAGGACGAGGATGGCAAAGTATTGGTGGAGGATGCTCTCATTAGACGGAGATGACAGTCATACTTCCATAAACTCTTGAACGAAGAAGGTGACAGAGACATTGTGTTGGGAGATTTGGAGTACTCTGAGAGACATCGCGATTTTGGGTATTGTAGGAGTATAAAGGTAGAGGAGGTTAAGGGTGTTGTTCGTAGGATGCGTAGAGGAAGAGCAACCGGGCTTGATGAGATCCCTGGGGAGTTTTGGAAGAGTGCAGGCAGGGTAGGTTTGGAGTGGCTGACTGGGTTATTTAATGTCATTTTTAAGACGGCGAAGATGCCTGAGGAATGGAGGTGGAGTACGATGGTTCCTTTGTATGAGAACAAGGGCGACATTCAAAGTTGCAACAACTATAGAGGTATCAAGCTGCTAAGTCACACTATGAAAGTGTGGGAAAGGGTGGTGGAGATGAGGGTGAGGAGAGGCGTGTCCATTTCAGAGAACCAGTTCGGATTCATGCCGGGATACTCGACTACAGAAGCCATTCATCTTGTGAGGAGACTGGTGGAGCAGTATAGGGAGAGGAAGAGAGACTTACATATGGTTTTCATCGATCTAGAAAAGGCTTACGACAAAGTGCCAAGAGAGGTTTTATGGAGATGCTTGGAGGTTAGAGGTGTACCTGTGGCGTACATTAGGGTGATCAAGGACATGTATAAGGGAGCCAAAACCAGGGTAAGGACAGTGGGAGGAGACTCGGAACACTTCCCAGTGGAGATGGGGTTGCATCAGGGATTAACTCTTAACCCATTTTTATTTGCCTTGGTGATGGACGGTTTGACGCGACAAATTCAAGGTGAGGTGCCATGGTGCATGTTATTCGCGGATGACATAGTCCTGATTGACGAGATCCGCAACGGAGTGAATGCTAAGTTGGGGTTTGGAGACAAACTCTGGAGTCTAAAGGATTCAAGTTGAGTAGGACCAAGACAGAGTACATGGAGTGCAAGTTTAGTGACGTGACACATGAGGCTGGCGTGGAAGTGAGGCTTGGTACCCAGGCCATTCAAAAGAAAGGAAGTTTAGTTTCAAGTATCTTGGGTCTATTATACAAGGAGATGGGGATATTGACGATGATGTCACAAATCGTATTAGTGCAGGGTGGATGAAATGGAGGCTCACTTTAGGAGTGCTGTGTGATAAGAAGGTTCCACCAAAGCTTAAGGGCAAGTTCTACAAAGTCGTAGTGCGACCGACTTTGTTGTACGGGGCGGAGTGCTGGGCAGTCAAGAACTCGCACGTCCAAAAGATGAAAGTTGCGGAAATGAGAATGTTGCGATGGATGTGTGGGCACACTAGGCGAAATAGGATTAGGAATGAAGATATCCGAGACAAGGTAGGAGTGGCATCGGTGGAGGACAAGATGCGGGAAGCGCGACTGAGATGGTTTGGGCATGTGAAGAGGAGAGACACAGATGCCCCAATGCGGAGGTGTGAGAGGTTGGCTATGGACGGTTTCAGAAGAGGTAGAGGTAGGCCGAAGAAGTATTAGGGAGAGGTGCTTAGACAGGACATGGCGCAGTTTCAGCTTACCGAGGACATGACCTTAGATAGGAGGCTATGGAGGACTCAGATTAGGATAGAAGGCTAATAGGTAGGGTAGAAGGCTAATAGGTAGTCCCACATATCCCGTCGTACTAGTAGTCGCAGTTTTGATCTTCATTTTCTTGTCCTTTGATTCTTGCAACTATATGTTGTTTCTTGTACCAGAATTATCGTATTTATCTGTGGTAGCTATTGCTTCTTTTTCTCATACTGCTTTATCATGGCTTTTGTCGCTTTCGTTAGTTTCATTTTCGTATTGCTTTGAACTGTTTGTGCTTATCTAACCTTTTCTCGTCATGTTTTCTCTTGAGCCGAGGGTCTTTCGGAAACAACATCTCTATCTTCCGAGATGGGGGTAAGGTCTGCGTACACTTTACCCTCTCCAGACCCTACACTGTGGGATTTCACTGGGTATGTTGTTGTTGTATATGTCTCGAGGAAATGAGGATTCTAGGATTCTATGGTAAATAGATGACCTTTGGCAGGTGCGTTAGTTGATGTTGAAGGGGAAGCTTTAGAGCCTGTTTGGATGGACTTATGTCTATAAGCTGCAAACAGCTTATAAGCTAAAAAAAATAAGTTGGGGTAGTCTAACTTATTTTTTTTGGCTTATAAGCTGTTTTCAGCTTATAAGCTGCTTTAGATAAGCTAAGTCAAATGGGCCCAATTATTTTTTTAGCTTATTTTAAGCACAAAATGACTTTAAGCTGGCCAGCCAAACACTCAAAAAAGCTGAAAACAGCTTATAAGTAACTTATAAGCCAATCCAAACGGGCTCTTAGTCTGTAGATGATTCTTAGTTTCTCATTTAAATGGATTGGTGGTGGTCCTGAGTTGAAGCACTTTTGTGCTTGCAAGTTTATGCCTTTAGCTTCGAGAGAAAAACTTTCAATATCTAACTGGGAGAAGAAAGAAAAGCAACCAAGTAGAGAAAGAAGAAAGAATAAGATAGTTCTTTTGAGATTACTTTTTTTGACGACATCAAAAGCATAAAAGGTGTATGGGGATCGCTGAAACCCCTTTATAGTTAGTGGAAGCCCTGTTATAGACTTGAAGTTTGTTCCCTTATTCTCAAAGTTACTGCAGATCACTGAAGGAAATGAGCTAGAATGGGTGAATCCACTGTCTAGTGGTCTTTAAGAGAGTCATCTTAGGTTAAAGACAAATTTGTAGTCATCCTTTTCTATGAGCCTATACGAGTGAGGTTAATGTTTTTCAAGCCCACAATGTAATCTGGTGTTTTTTTAGGTAAAGTAATCAAATGTCATTAGAAAAGCATCAAGAAGATGCAAGGTTATAGATGAGCAAAAAGCTGCACAACGTAATCTGGTATTTACAGTTAGATTGCCAATTACTGACTGCGGTTGCTATCCTTTGTAGCTACTTTTATTGATAGACATTACACAACTATGCTCACGATTAGAGAAAAAGTGGCTTGTCACTTGATGAATGGAAGCATGGCTCCAGGACTGAGACTGATAATTCAGTTCAGATGCATGTTGAGTATCTAGAGCTAGATAACATGCTTTATGAAGGTACAATGATGGAAAGAATCTTGCGTCAAAGGAGAATTGTAAAGAATGTGGCTAGTCCTCAATTTTCTTATAGGTTTATTGGTCTAGAAATCAATCGGCTAATGGCACTTTGGGAAACTTAAAACAGAAGTAGTAAGAAAGAAATGTCAACTTCACGATTTTGATTTTGAAGAATCTCCTTTAAGATGCAAGATGTTGAGGAAGTTGAAAGAACTCATCCTTGGGCTACTTAATAGGTGACTCTCTCTTTTTGTTAGGTAACAATTATGCGTGCAATATTTTTTTGAGAAATCTACCCAGTATACCATATGGGAAAGCCACTTAACACAATATGACAGTGGTGTATCTAAATTCCATCCGCTGACCATATTAAGTTCTTAAATCCAATTTTGGAAACTCATGTTACCTTCTCAAAAAAAAAAAAAATCCAATTTTGGAAACTGAAGTTCCATTTTATACCATCATAAAAAACCACTAATTCCCACCTTTTAAGGGATTTTGATTTAATTTTACCCACCACGTTGCAGGTCTAATTTCAACCATTTATACCATCAATTTCTCTTCTTTTAAAAAACTTCATTAACACAACAAAATTGGTAAAATTCATATCCAGTTCCTCTATATTCTCTTAAATATTTCACACACAAAAAATCGAAAGAATGTATATCCCCGATTTTTGATTCCTCATTCAATATTCAAATAAAACTAATATAAAAACAATACTGATTAAATAAAAATTACAGTATAACAAACCAAACTTACTAGTACTCAAATATATACTCGCTTCGTCCCAATTTATACGAGGGTGTTTGACTGGGCACGAAGTTTAAGAAAGCAATGAAGACTTTTGAATCTTGTGGTCTAAAACAACCAAAGAATTTGTGGCTAGAAATCATTTCATTACGCGAAAAATGAGAATTTTGGAGTTAAATTATTGCTCAATATAGAAACGTGTCATTCTTTTGGGACCGACTAAAAAGGAAAACGTGTCAAATAAATTGGGGTGGAGGGAGTACTAAAAAAACTGTAGTACTGAGCAGGATATTCAAAACGCACATACATAGATATTCAAAACGTTTCCATAATAAATGCTAAATTTTAGGAAGAGATTCACTTTCTCAAAAAAGAAAAGATAAGGCAGAGAGTTGTAGATGGGGAAAGATATGGTTTGCTTCTTCAAAGGAGCTGATGGGCCACCCTCCATAACCTACAACTAGTGCACCCAATCTTCTCCCAAGATTGAGGGGGCCTCTTTAGCCACATGGCGACTTCTTAAAAAGCTATGTACATGAGTAGTGCTGGCAAAATGAACCCAATTTTCACTAACCCGCCCATATATAAATAGGTTGGGTGAGTGATATTGATAATGGGCAAAATTTGGGTTCAGCCCATATTTAAACCGTGCAAATATGGGTCACTCACGGGTTATTTATGGATCTGATTTGGGTTGGCTGCAGCTAAATCACTCATGGCTTCATAGTTAACTAATTATGACCTGTTTTCAACCCGCCCATTTGCCAACACTAGACATGAATAACAGAGCTGCAAAGGAGGTTAGTCACCATCTTAACTTATGAAGCAAAACCACTATCTGCTGCCGACTTCAACTCTTATTGGAATGGCCAAAGTAGCTACAAAAATAAAAGACTTGGTTAGGTTATAGTGTTTTAAACTTGGCAAATCAGTGGTAATGAAAACATGCAGCTATTGATTTGCTAGATATTAATAAATCCAACTGACAGTGTTTGCAGTGAAAGATTGGGTCATCTTATATCTTCTTGAAGATTGCACCTTAATTCGTGCTTGGGATGTACAACCCCCCCCCCAAAAAATCAGTTATCCTGTTGAATTATGCAAGCCATCTCATCTAAAGTTTAAACTGTAAGAGATGAGACACTTTCTATTTGTTTTAGGTTTGCGACATACTCTGTCACGTGCGGGTCTTTTTCTCTTTCCTTTCTTAGTGGCAAGCATGTGAAATATTTTGCTCTGGGGTTGCACTAAGATTTGAACCGAGAACTTTTGCTGCCGTCAAGCCGTTAACAACCTTATCTAAAAACTCAAACGGGTAGATGTGAGACAATTTGATTTATCTGTTTTTAGGTCTGCAACAGTGTCCTTGCCCAATGCACTCAACACCAATAGAATAAACAAAGTGCTCATGATTGTTTTATTCACAAATGCTTTACATCTATATTCTCTTGTTTGATTTAAGTGACACCATAGATGCTTTTCTTGACTTGGCTCCCCTTGATCTCTACCTTTGTTTCCTAAATGCAGCGGCTTCAAAGATCTTTTTGATTGGCAGCACTTTATTGAAACTCTGAAGGATGACATCCACATTGTCGAGACATTACCACCAGAATTGTCTGGAATTGAGCCTTTTAACAAAACACCAATATCCTGGTCGAAGGTGAAGTTTGAACTGTTTGATTGCACAATTAGGAGGTTCAAGAACAAGAGCTCTAATTTATGTGTGTATTTTTGACATGGTTGTGAGTTGTCCTTAGAAAGAAGTATAAAACTGACAATGGATTCCAAAATGTTATGGTGTAATGATGAGTATCCTGCTATATACTTACATTATTCTCTCATTTGATCAGGTTAGTTACTATAAATCTGAGGTCCTCCCTCTTCTGAAGCAGCACAAAGTAATGTATTTTACTCACACTGATTCTCGGATAGCCAACAATGGGATACCCAATTCTATTCAGAAGCTGAGATGCCGTGTAAATTACCAAGCGTTAAAATACTCAGCTCCCATTGAAACTTTGGGAAAGATTCTGATTTCGAGGATGCGACAAGATGGAAGTCCTTATCTTGCTCTCCATTTAAGGTCAGTTGTGGCCTCTCTCTCTCATAGCTGTTAACATACAACTCTATTATTGTTCGTGCCATTGCTTTTGATTAGAGCAAGGGCTCTAAAATGAACGTAGTGCGAATCGAACAAGGATAAAGAAGAAGAGGACAAATTCTGGATTGCCACTTTTTCATTTGACGGATCAGGCCAGTTGATATAACCAGATATGCCACTCATTGTAATAGTGTAATTTGATTTTTCATTTGAATCAAAATACTTTTAAAAATGGCAACTAGACCACGCCATGCCTGTATTGTTATGTAGCATAACACTTGTGTTTGCTCTCTGTACAACAACAACAACAACAACATACCCAGTGAAATCCCACAATGTGGGGTCTGGGGAGGGTAAAGTGTACGCAGACCTTATCCCCACCTTGGGAGGTAGGGAGGCTGTTTCCGAAAGACCCTCAGCTCAAGAGAAAACAAGACAAAAGAGTCAGATAAGGGCAAGCATATAAGAGTAATGCGAAAATAAGAAATAACAAGAGCGAAGAAGTCATGATAAAACAACCTGGAAAGACAAGACCCAACAAATATAAGCAGAAATCAAAGGGCAATAAACGATAGAGCAAAACTACGACCACTAGTGCGAAAGAATAAGTGAGACTACCTACTAGCCTTCCTAGCCTTCTATCCTAATCTCAGTCCTCCACAACCTCCTATCTAAGGTCATGTCCTCAGTAAGCTGAAACTGCGCCATGTTCTATCTAATCACCTCTCCCCATTACTTCTTTGGCCATCAGTTGAACAGTCCAATTTACAAAATGATCATCTAGACACCTCAACTCGTTTGTGTCAATTGAACACTCCAACTTATAAAATGATCATCTAGACACCTCCATAATTTATCCAGGACTAAATACATGGCTCCGCTTAGTAAAGCTCGCATAGGCCAATTCAGCATATTAAATATGTAAGAATAAATTTTTCACGACACTAACAGTGGAGTAATAAATAAGCAAACCAAAAAAGACGAAAATGTGCATGGACATTCTTCCTCCTTTTATTTTACTTGTCACGTTTCGCTTCTCAAGAGTAACTAATCTTCGGAGCTAAATTGGATTAGATTAATTTAAAATTTAGATGTTAAAAAACTATAATAAAAATAATATAATTTGCAATTCCATATAGTTTGACTCTCAAGAAGCGAAACGTGACAAGTAAAAGTGAACGTAGTTAATATATATGCACACACAATATACAAGAGAGAGAGGTTACACTTACCTGCCGGCAACATAAAGAGCAGCCATAGCAGAGAACATAGAGTGCATGAGAAATGATATTCGTGGTCGGAAAGTGGTGGTGGATGATGATAGCTGGCTATTGGAACCCCGGCTATTCATTTCTTCTACGGCAATTGATAACGGAGTCCGGAGAATTGAGACTGATTCACTTGCCCAGGTTGAGATCTGATTGTCACTTTCAGATTTTTTAATTTTCTTTTTCTTTTTCTTTTATACTATGTAAATGAACGAGGCAACAAAGTTCTCTAAGAACGTTATATAACTTTGAGGTCATTACTTTTGCAGGGTCAGTATTCATAATTTGATGCTTTAATCGCACACAGCTATCTAAGTTTTTGTTTCTAATCTTATATGACCATTGCACTCTTAAAGCAACGGCTTTGACTGAACTTCTTTTGTAGCTTCAAAGCTGTAATATCAGATATATGTAGTTAAATTTGTTTCTCAATTATCTTGATGGACATGAAGTCATTTGGATGGTAAATCACACAAATTATAATGCTGATGTCTTATCTTAGCAGAGGCATTTGCTATAAATTTTGAATTTTCTTTTCCAGCTAGAACTGTTGTTTCTGAACCCATTTCACCTTAGCAGTTTACTGTGCTACTTGCAGATACGAGAAGGATATGCTTGCTTTTACAGGATGCAGTCATAATTTGACAGAGGAAGAGGATGAAGAACTCCGTAGGATGCGTTATGAGGTAGGCCATTGGAAGGAAAAGGAGATCGATGGTGCAGAAAGAAGAAAGCTTGGTGGTTGCCCATTGACCCCCAGGGAGACTGCCCTTTTGCTTAAGGGGCTGGGATTTCCATCTAGCACGAGGATTTACTTGGTGGCTGGTGAAGCTTATGGGAATGGAAGCATGCAACCTCTTCTGGATAATTTCCCAAACATCTTTTCACATTCAACTCTTTCAACGGAGGAGGAATTGGATCCTTTCGAGAATCACCAAAACATGCTGGCTGGTTTGGACTATGTTGTTGCTCTTCAGAGTGATGTTTTCGTTTACACCTATGATGGAAATATGGCTAAGGCAGTACAAGGTCATAGGCGCTTTGAGAATTTCAAGAAGACTATCAATCCGGACAGGTAATTATTCTTGCCATCCGTAGCCCTATCTAGCTAGACAGATTTTCTATTTTCAAATTACGAAAAATTCCCAAATCGAAGTACCTTCTTCAACCTAACTTTTGGCATCTAATCATCCTTTTGCAGGATGAATTTCGTGAAGCTAGTTGATGAACTTGATGATGGTAAGATCTCGTGGAAGAAATTCAGCTCGAAAGTAAAAAAGCTTCATGAGACTCGTTCTGGGGCTCCTTATATGAGAGAGCCGGGGGAATTCCCGAAGCTGGAAGAGAGTTTTTATGCTAATGCTCTTCCTGGCTGTATATGCGAGAAAACCCACAGATAGCAACGTTTGATCTCCTAGGAGTGCAGCTTGGGACATAATGGGAGTATTGCCATGCATATAAATGGTTCTAAGAGCATGTGGATTGAGCCTCTACTAAAGAATTCATCACTGGGACAACAGTTCTCCCTGTTTAGAAACAGGTGACTTGTATATATGCAGACCATCAAGGTCAAGTTCAGCAATTTGCTGCTGGTGCAGAGTCAAGTATACCGTTCAACCATACAAAGACATTAGTTACTTTTGTTAATTGAACGTTTTCCACGATACTTTCTTGGCAAGGAGGCTGGAGCTGCCAATATCCACATATGGCCGTATATGCACCCTGCGAAGCCGAAACGATAAGATTTGTGGGTGGTTGATATACACTGTATTATTTTTTGAGATACAAATGACCAAATTATATTGTTAATCTTACAGCATTTGTCCTGGCCTCCTTGTTTCTATTGAATTGCTTGAGATGAGCTTAAACGGAGTAACATGATTCATATAGTTGACTCTAGTTTGAGAGTGAGGTACAATTATTTCTATTGAATAGTCCTGCTTATAAACGTATCAGATTGAAAATTTCGACAGTCTTTATGTTCTTTCACTCTTTCCTTGCTGCAAAACTCAAATTTTTAGAACACATGAGATGGAAGGCCTCGCTCTTACTAATTCCTTGTGGTTGCAGAGTATAGCAAATCTATGAGCCGCAGGACATATGAATGTCTTTTTTGATTGTAATGCTTTAGGTAAGCAGCACAATCTTGAATGGATAATTATAAGTGCAGTAAAATGAACTTAAATTGCATACCTCCTCAGCTGAATGGTGAATCTGACAGACCTATCTGGGAAAAGACCAATTCGGGTATGTTCTCAATAGGATCTGCTTGGAACTTAATGACAAATCCTAGGCCTGAAAAAAGTCTTACTGCTAAGCTGTGGCACAAGGCCTTACCCTTTAAAATGTCCTTTCTTGCTTGGAGGGTGATTCATAAGGAAGTGCTCACCGATGGTCGTATTTCTAGATTTGGCATTACAGGACCCTCCATTTGTATCTGCCCAACATAAATCTCTCTCTCTTCTTTTTTTTTTTTTTTTTTTTTTTTTTTTTTTTTTTTTTTTTTTGCGCGGATTGCTCTTCAAAGGCACTGGTCTTTAATTTTTGCCCCTCAAATTGTTGATCTTTAATTTTTTTTCCCTTCGCTTAAAAACGCATGGGTTCCGGGTTCGAACACCTTTTCAATAAAAAATTAAAAGCAAAATCGCAAGACTGACTTTTGGATTCGCAAGGCAAAGGTTTGAATTCAAACTCTACCTTAAGGACATGGGCGGATGTACATGGTGGTGAGGGTGTTCACCCGAACACCCTCGGCAAAAAATTACAGTGTATATATACGGTAAATTTTCTGTGTTTATGTAAATATATTAACTTTTGAACACCCTGAACAAATGCAAAAGGTCAGCTCAAGTGGTCCAGGGTGTTCAAAATTGTCTCTAGCGTGTTGGGTCCATCCCATAATTTGAGGAAGGAAACATCTCCCTCATTTTAAGGAAGAAAACAAGGAAGAAAACATTTCTCCTGTTTTGAGGAAGAAAACATATTCCTTGTTTTAAGGAAGAAAACATCTTCCTTGTATTTGGCAAATTGTCAAGTGCTTGCTTGAGTCACAAATGACATCAATAGGTTCATTTCATCCCTATAAATAGGGAAGCCTTCCATCATTTGTTGACACACCAAAATATCAGACATTAGATCATCACAGCACAACCAAGAAGAGTTGTGTGAGAGATTTGTGAGGTTTTTTTTTTTGTTGAGTTTTTTTAGAGCTTGTATGTCTCTTCTTTCTATTCTTGAAAGTAATAGAAGTATTTTTTCTCTCATATTAGCTCGATACTATAATTCCCCCCCCCTCAACAAGTGGTATCAGAGCCAAGGTTCTGTCTGAGTATGTTATGTGGTTGCAGCATAGTCTGAACTTCCACATCAGAAAAGAATTACCTTGGTGCTCCTGCATCAGCTGCCACGTCACCGGTCAGTTTTGTAATTTTTTGAAAAAATTGCAGTTTGGTCCCTCAATTTTTTTTAAAAATTATTCAGAAGGTGAAAATGACCATTGACGAGTCAACTTCATCTTCTGGAGCTATGATTATGCTCACGGCTACCAACTACACGCTGTGGAAACGTCGGATGGAAGATTTCCTCAGTTGTAAAGACCTTTTTGATCCAATAGAGCTGAAGGGTATTAATCCTGACCCGCCCAAGTCAATAGAGTGGAGGAAAATTAATAGAAAAACTATTGGTCAAATCCGACAATGGATTGACCATAGTGTCTTCCACCACGCTGCACAAGAAATCGACGCTTATGCCCTTTGGAAGAAGTTGGAAGACATGTACCAGGCCAAGACCGCTCGGAACAAGGCCCTTCTGATGAGACGCCTTGTCAATATGAAGCTCAAAAGTGGAACTTCTGTTGCCGAACATACCAGTGAGTTCCAGAGTCTGGTAAATCAATTATCTTGTGTAGAAATGCCACTTGGAGACGAAATGCAATCTCTACTACTTCTTAGTTCCCTTTCTGATAGTTGGGAAACACTAGTTGTTACTCTCAGCAACTCAGCCCCAGATGACAAACTTACCATGTCTGTGGTCAAGGATGCATTGTTCAATGAAGAGGCAAGAAGGAAAGACATGAGCACAGATCAGACTCATGCCCTTGTGACGGAGAATCGAGGAAGATCACAAGGAAAACAACAAAGAAACAGTAGAGGAAAATGGCAAAGTAGAGGCAAAAGTCGGGGGAGATCATCGGATGGCCGGAAACCTTCTTATACCTGCCACCATTGCGGTATAGAGGGTCACATGAAGAAGAATTGCTACAAATGGCTAGAGGAGCAAGGCAAGAGCAGTTCTCAACCGACGAACAAGGGTGGTGAAACGCTCATCACAATCTCAGGTGATGTAGCGTACTGTACTACCCATGATGCGACATGCCTTCACGTCTCAAGAGAAGACACGGAATGGGTGGTAGATACTGCAGCATCCTACCACGTAACTCCCCACAGGCACTACTTCAGAACATACAAAGCTGGAGACTTTGGAGCGGTGAAGATGGGTAATTCCAGTTCCTCTAGAATAGCCGGAATTGGTGATGTACAAATAAAGATAGGTACCGGGAGCACAATCACTTTGAAGGATGTCAGACATGTGTCAGATCTTCGGCTCAATCTCCTGTCAGTGGTATCTCTTGACAAACAAGGGTATGAAAACCATTTTAGCAGAGGCACATGGAAAATGTCAAAGGGCGTTTTGACAATCGCTCGAGGACATGTTTGTGGCACATTGTACAAAACGCATTTAAGAATTTGTACAGACAGCCTCAACATTGCAGAGGAGGCTTCTCAGGATTTATGGCACCAGAGACTCGGCCACATGAGCGAGAAAGGGTTGACTACCTTGATGAAGAAGAATCTTATAAATGTTGACAAGAACGCTGCACTGTGTCTTTGCAATCATTGTCTATTCGGTAAGAAACACAGAGTGTCATTTAATTTCACTTCAACAAAAAGATCAGAGTTGTTAAGTTTGGTACACTCTGATGTCTGCGGTCCTATAGAGGTTGAATCACTCGGTGGAAGCAGATATTTTCTGACTTTTATCGATGATGCTTCTCGGAAAGTGTGGGTGTATTTCCTGAAGACGAAGGACCAGGTGTTCGAGTGATTCAAGTCAATTCACGTCTTGGTGGAACGTGAAACAGGAAAGAAGCTGAAATGTCTCCGATCTGATAATGGAGGCGAGTATACTTCCAAGGCGTTCGACGCATATTGCAGAGCATATGGCATTCGACATGAGAAGTCAGTACCACGCACCCCTCAGCACAATGGCGTTGCTGAAAGAATGAACCGGACTATCATGGAGCGTGTCCAGAGCATGCTGAACATGGCTAAACTTCCAAAGCTATTTTGGGGAGAAGCAGTCAATACCGCATGTTATCTCATCAACCGATCACCTTCAGTACCACTCAACTTTGAAGTTCCAGAGAGGCTATGGACAAGTAAGGATCCTACATACTCACATCTTAGAGTATTTGGGTGTTCATCATATGCACATGTATCCAAAGAGCTCAGACAGAAGCTTGATGCGGGAACTATCCCATGCATTTTCATTGGCTACGGAAATGAAGAGTTTGGATACAGGTTATGGGATCCTAAGGAGAAAAAAGTGATCAGAAGCAGGGACGTTGTGTTTCACGAAAATTTGACAATAGAAGACATTGAAAAATCCACGATGTCTCAGAAGTCAAATGCGGGTGCTCAAGTTTCAAATGAAGCACCAGAATTGTTCTTGAGAAATAATGACGAAGTGCCAGAAGAAAACTCAGAAGCAGAAGAAGATAAGGAGACAGAAGAGAGTGCTGAGCAAGGGGAGCCACAACCCACCTCACCAGAACCATCACACGACACAGATGATGGTAGTTATTCTCAGATGGTTCCAATTGCTCGTAGATCTGAACGAGGCCATATACCATCAAAAAGGTACTCATCATCTGAATACCTTTTGCTTACTGAAGATGGAGAACCGGAGAGTTTTCAAGAAGCTATGTCTCATAAGGATAAAGAAAAATGGCTGATAGCAATGCAGGATGAGTTAGAATCTCTGCAGAAAAATCAAACTTATGAGATCGTAGAACTTCCTAAAGGGAAGAAGGCACTGAGAAACAAATGGGTGTTCAAGTTAAAGAAGGATGCAAGCGGACAAGTGGTGAAACACAAAGCTCGGTTGGTTGTCAAAGGGTTCCAGCAGAAGAAAGGAATTGACTTTCATGAGATCTTTGCACCAGTTGTCAAGATGACCTCAATCCGAGTTATACTTGGCTTAGCAGCAAGTATGAACTTGGAGCTTGAACAGATGGATGTGAAGACAACATTTCTTCACGGAGATTTGAAAGAAGAAATCTATATGCAGCAGGCAGAAGGTTTTGAGGTTTCAAGTGATAATCTCGTGTGCAAGCTATCTAAAAGCTTGTATGGTTTGAAGCAGGCACCAAGGCAGTGGAATAAGAAGTTTGACTCATGCATGAAGAGTCAAGGCTACAAGAAGACTACTGCGGATGAGTGTGTATACATCAAGAGACTTCCAGACGGTACCTTCATTGCTCTTCTATTATATGTAGACGACATGTTGATCGTTGGGAAAGATCAAATGAAGATAAGCCAACTGAAGAAAGAACTCTCTAAGTCTTTTGATATGAAAGACTTAGGACCGGCTCAACAGATTCTTGGGATGCAGATCACTCGAGACAGGAAGAATCGCAAGTTATGGCTATCTCAAGAGAAGTACATTGATCGGGTACTTGAGAGATTCAACATGAATAATACCAAACCAGTTAGTGTTCCACTTGCGAATCACTTCAAGTTGAGCAAAAGAACATGTCCCACATCCAAGGAAGAGATCGGGGAGATGTCAGCGGCGCCCTATTCTTCAGCAATTGGAAGTCTGATGTATGCCATGGTATGCACACGGCCAGATATCGCTCATGTAGTGGGTAAAGTGAGTCGTTTTCTCTCTAACCCCGGGAAGGAGCATTGGGAGGCAGTCAAATGGATTCTCAGATACTTGAAGGGTACCACGAAGTTATGTCTTTGCTACGGTGGAGCTGATCCAGTCTTGGAAGGCTATACAGATGTTGATATGGCCGGAGATATTGATAGTAGAAAATCTACTTCAGGATATATCTATACTTTTGCAGGGGGAGCTGTTTCTTGGCAATCAAGATTGCAGAAGTGTGTCGCTTTAGCTACAACAGAAGCAGAATACATTGCTGCCGCTGAAGCTGGTAAAGAAATGTTGTGGCTAAAGCGCTATCTCCAAGAACTTGGGATCCAGCAGAAAGAGTACAAGATACATTGTGACAGTCAGAGTGCTCTAGACTTGAGCAAGAACTCCATGTACCATTCCCGTACAAAACATATTGATGTTCGGTATCACTGGATACGCGAGACGATTGATCAACAACTGTTGAGACTAGTGAAGATCAACACAAAGGAGAATCCATCAGACATGCTGACCAAGGTGGTACCGAGAGACAAGTTCGAATTGTGCAAAGAACTTGTCGGCATACACTCAAACTAAAAAGCCAGTGTACCCTCCTTCAGGTGTATGGGACTGGAGGGGGAGATTTGTTGGGTCCATCCCATAATTTGAGGAAGAAAACAAGGAAGAAAACATTTCCCCTGTTTTGAGGAAGAAAACATATTCCTTGTTTTAAGGAAGAAAACATCTTCCTTGTATTTGACAAATTGTCAAGTGCTTGCTTGAGTCACAAATGACATCAATAGGTTCATTTCATCCCTATAAATAAGGAAGCCTTCCATCATTTGTTGACACACCAAAATATCAGACATTAGATCATCACAGCACAACCAAGAAGAGTTGTGTAATATCCTTGAGAGATTTGTGAGGTTTTTTTTTTTTTGAGTTTTTTTAGAGCTTGTATGTCTCTTCTTTCTATTCTTGAAAGTAATAGAAGTATTTTTTCTCTCATATTAGCTCGATACTATAATTCCCCCCCCCCCCCCCCCCCCCCAACATAGCGTCCTAGGTTCAATCCCCAAGGACAACATAATGTTTTATATTTAGCTTTTATTGTTTTTTTGGAACCTCCTGAGTGAAAATCTTGGATCCGCCACTGCTTAAGGAGAGTTTGCCTTATCCGTGAAGGCAAACTCTGCCTTATAAAGTAGAATTTGCTATCTTAAGGCAAACTCTGCCTTGCGAATTTTTTAAAATTTTTAATTGAGCGGGGTTCGAACCCCAAACTCATGGGTTTTTAGGTGAAAGACAAAAATTAAAGACCAGCAATTTGAGGGGCAAAAATGAAAGACCACACCCGAATAAGGGAAATCGTGCAAATTGCCCAACATAAATTATTACGCCATGTAGCCCAATATACAATATTATACATGGGAGGAAAACATTATAACGTATCAACCTTGTATAAAGTGTATAAAAGGTGTTTTATACACAAATATGAATTATATCGGGTAACAAACTCAAAATATGGGTTACGTGGCGTAAATATTTTCAAAAATAGATAGAGAGCGTAATGTCCCCCTCAAACCGAGACAGTCGATCATGTTTTGTCACTGGTAACTTAGCCAACACTTTACGGGCAACTACTTTGGAGTTAGAGTTGCCTTCCATACCTTAAATCATATCTTGAATGCTTGGTGGTCTCTAACCCCTTTGACTGCCTTGTTTTTTAAGATTTTTCCTATCATTATTATCCAGGAACTCTGGGAATCAGATGTATAGCAGTAAATATGGGAACAACAAACCTTTCCTCCCAAAACTCATCTTCCAGATCGCTCAGTCTACTATTGGAATTATAAGATTGCAATTTCTTAATTTCAAATATGATCTTGCCTGGAGTCGAAGGGTTTCAAGCTGAGCAGGACTAAGACAGAGTACTTAGAGTGCAAGTTCAGTTATGAGAGTCAAGTAGAGGACGAGGACGTGCAGTTGGATACTCAGGTCATCTCGAAGAAAGAAAGTTTCAAGTACCTGGGGTCGATCATCCAAGGGACTGGCGAGATTGACGACGATGTCACACATCGTATTGGAGCGGGATGGATGAAATGGAAGCTCGCATCGGGGGTGTAGTGTGATAAGAAGGTGCCGCCTATTCTAAAGGGAAAGTTCTACAAAGCGGTGGTTAGACCGGCTATGTTGTATGAGACGGAATGCTGGCCAGTTAAGAAAGCGCATGTCCAGAAGATGAAGATAGCTGAGATGCGGATGCTGAGATGGATGTGCGGGCATACCAGGAGAGATAGGATTCGGAATGAAGTGATTCGGGATAAGGTGAGTGTGGCCCCTGTGGTGGATAAGATGCGGGAAGGGAGGTTGAGGTGGTTCGGCCACGTGCAGCGGAGATGCGCTGATGCGCGAGGTGTGAGAGGATGGCTGTGGTGGGCCTGAAGAGAGGGAGGGGTAGGCCAAAGAAGGCCTGGGGAGAGGTGATTCGGCAGGACATGGCGTTACTCCAGCTTACCGAGGACATGACTGGTGATAGGAGGGGGTGGAGGTTGAGTATCAGGGTAGAGGGCTAGTGGAGGGGCCGCGAGGTTTCCTTTCTCATATTATGAGTATTTTTATCCTGCTTCTATGTGTTGGTCTTGTCTATCTTTGTTATTTTATCATGACTTCGTTGCTCTTGCTATTTCTCATTTTCACATGGTTTTGATTTGCTTGTCCGTATCTGACTCTTTTCCCTTTTTTCCTTTGTTTTCCTTGTTTTCTTTTGAGCCGAGGGTCTTTCGGAAACAGCCTCCCTACCTTCCAAGGTGGGGGTAAGGTCTGCGTACACTTTACCCTCCCAGACCTCATGTTGTGGGATCCAACTGGGTATGTTGTTGTTGTTGATCTTGCCTGGGATGATCTTGTGTTGTTAGCTGACAAGAGGATAGCTGTGAAACTTTGCAAAAGAATCCACTGGTGTAAACCCTCCTCTAACTTCTTCAAAGTCAACAGTGAAGGTAGTCTTATAGCTGATAACAGTGGAGGAGGGGAATTGTTAGAGATTCAAGCTCTATTATTTAGCATTCAATGGTGCAATTTTAAATGAGATTGACCAAATTGAATTGGAGACTGAATCTATGCTTCTTGTATCCTGGATTAAGGAAGTGTTCAAAATTCCTGGCAGCTTGAGACTACTATCAGGGATATTAGAATTCTCTTATTGGAATCAATTGGTCTATTAATCACTGCTTCAGGGAAGCAACTGACAAACTTGCCTCTTTAAGCCTCAGCAATCAGAGCAGCAGTATCTGTTTGAACCGTGGAGATCTTCCCCCACAGGTCAAAGGCATTAGTGAATCTAGACAGATGTATGGTTTCTAATTTTAGGATTAGGAACAAGAAACTGCATGAAAGTGTATATTCTGATGTGCTATAACTTGTATGTTTTTGCCATGTTGACAGGAATGCTATGTGCAGTACATGAGAACCTCCTTCTCATCATCCTTAATACACCGGCACCTTTTGCTAATATGCTAAGGCTAAGTGGGCATGTCCACTGTCTTAACTTTTTTTTTGAAGAGTTTAGGCTCTTCATACCTCTTGTACATGTATTTCACTTCTGGATTCTAATATAGGAGGAAGGGGTCATGCTTAATCCTCACCCGGAAGGTGGCTTTGAATAAAAAAAATGCATTATCCATAGCTGGGAAAAGTTTAGTTAACCTCCAAATTCCAAATATAACTACCATTACCTTTCCTCAAATAAAGTCTTTGAGCTAAAATATGGCATTTTTTTACAGTAATACGCACACCATATTAAAGTAGTTTCTTCAATTACAGAATCCTAGCAAAAGGTGTTACAATTCAATATCAAGCCATGAAAGTTCTTATAAATGGGTAAATACTCGAACAGTTGACTTCCCACACTCTTTGGGGTTTCCCCGTCCATCATCAAAACCATCTTCTCTCCATGCAAACTAATCAATGAATCATGAAAGAATTTTTTTTTTTTGTAGAAAATGAATTGAATTACAACATGGCACTAAAGCTGCAGTATAGACTCGACGAGTTCATAGAGAGGTGCAAGCTCTGCCTTGTCAATTAAGCGGAACTCCTGTATCAAGCAAGATCAAAAAGCAAGAGCATGCATCAGTTTTCCTCAATCAACACTAGCCATATTTTACTTGTGGAGATATATGATGCACTACAAATTCATGAAATGCATCAAATCAGTAGCATAAGATGTACTAGTACAAACTCACCCATGTGAACAGAACAAAGTGCTTAAAGCAAGTATTCATATGAGCTTCTTCCTTTAGACTGATAATCTTTTGGAAATGTGAATGATAGATATGAGCATATACACGAAATAATCGCTTGAATATTGTCTTCACAACATCCTGAAAGTTAGACGGAAATGGCGCACCTGTAGCATACCATTGATCAGACATAAAATTTGGGAACTTTGAAGAGTAATATGCACAGCAGAAAGAGAGCGAATACCCACCCAAATTTTGTGGAAAAATTGATTCATCATCTAGCTGAGTTTCTATCCAACCCATCAAATAATCCACATATTTTGGAGCAGAAACTTCTATGGGTCTCTTTATATTAACTCCGTCGGCCCAACGATACTCGTACCTGCCAAAAGTTATATGCAAGATTATCAGCCATGCCAAACAAATAACATATTTCATTGTGTTTTCATTTCATTCAGAGTAGAAATCTGAGAAGACAACTGTCCTGTTTCATTGCAAATTTCACTATACATGTTGAAATCTTGCATTTCCACTACCCAATGTTACAGTGGAATTACCAAGATGAGTGGAAGAGACAATCATGAATAGGAGGACACATAAGATCAATAAAGAAAGAAAATCAATCTCAAGAATTAAACCATTATGCATATTGGGACAGCGTGCAATGAAGAATTAGAAGATAGTGAGAGATATAAATAGTCCAGAATATTCTTTTTGTTTCATGAACATTTTTGTGTAAAGAGAAAATTTCAATGTGAACCATAATGGTGGTTACAGAGTTGGAATTTTGCTTAACATCATGACTGTTATGCAATTCTTCCAGCAGTTTTGAAGATGGGTAATCTTTTAAACATCTTTCTCGTCCCTTCCTCTCATCCTGAATGCATAAGTAAATGGGCGCTTTTATAGTAGCACATCGGCAGGGTAACAACAATCCGATCTCTCATTACTTCTATATTTTGTTCAAGGAGATATTTATGGTACTTAGATCTAAGGCTATGTTATCTTCTGCTGCTTTAAGAGTTTCACTTCACTTATATTTCCTCGGATAGTTTAGCTATCTAGGCAGGGAACGATGAAGAATCTTTTACCGATAATATTATGCTTAACAAACAAAATAAGTTATGTCAAACATGTTGGTCAAATGATGAGGAAAGTTCAAGGGCATTATATTATTGCCATCATATTTTCATGCTGTGGCTGCTTTGCAGTATGTTCCAACATATCATAGTTACCGACTGACTCTCTTTGGACATAGCGAAGTCAAGACTTAGAGTGTCAGGCATAGTTTTCGAAAAGAAGATTGGACCATGACCTCTGTAGATGACTAAAGTCCTAGTATAGGAGGCACTCTGAATGTTCTACTTGGTTGGGGAAACTTGCAGTATCCCCAACAGTTGAAAATTAGGAATCACAAATAGGTGCTAAAGTTTTAGGGACAATAATCCCAAATAAATATAGCAGTTGGGAATTGAGTTTGGCATAAGATATGGACATGATAAATATAATTGTGGTGTAACATATCTATAATGGTATTTATGTACTTGATGAATCTATAGGATCTACCACAATCTGAACAGATTTAGAAACCTACTTTGGCCCTGCAGACATTGTCGGACAGCTCGACGGGGTGCAGAATTCTGTGAGAGTGGCATACAATATATTCACTTGGTTGAAAAAGTCAACAGCTGTAAAACATAGAAAGAAAAAAAAGTTAGGATCAACACAAAGATGCTTAAGATATTCAGAAATCATCATATGGATGCACGTACAACATCTGCATTGTTAATATCCAGGGCAGACACCAGACAACTTAATCGCAAAGGATATTCTGTTTTAAGCTATACAAATTGAAGAGAGGAGGTTGTGGGATAAAAATCCAACATAGATGTCACAAAGGGGCACCAGAAGTTGCTACAGAGCAGTATATATCCTTATTATTAAGTCAATACCATGGATACCAGTTTTGATACTGTTCCCAAACAGTTGTCACAATGGACAAGATAAATCCACATATTTTATGCAGGCCAAGTTGAAGTTAAGGACTAAGTGAAGTCGATCGACATGTTCACAAGTCGCGACAAGGTATATTATAGCAACCTAATGTCAAATTATCCATCTGAAATTATTTATAATCTGACTGGATCTAAGTGACAGACGCACCATCTGTCATCCAAATACACAAACAAGTACAGAAAACCGACAAAATCGAAGCTTTGCAATGTATCATAAAAGAACCCGAGCCATTGATATTTTGAAGTTGTATCTTCCTACAAATGGAAAACGTACTATTTACAGCCAGCCACTCGTGAAGATCTTCTCCAGGGGGTAGCCGCACTGCTTCCCTCAAGTTCCCACTGCCCAAAGTAGCATCAATGTGTTTCTTAAGTTGTGCACCCTGCATTTCAAAATAAGATAAAAAAGACTTAAGGAAGAAAATCACAACAGCAATAACAACAAAAGCAAACAAAATATAGCCTCTATTATAATGATTTATGATCAGTTGGATTTTACTCATGGTTTAATTAGCTGCTGCAAACTAATTGTAACTGATTAAAAATGAGATGTAAATAATATAGGCACATCATAGAACTAAAACATATTCTAACCTTGCTTCCTGATGGAGCACTCTTTTTAGGACGAAAAGTCTTCTGATTTCTGAAATAATCAAATCAATGAAAAATTTACCAAAAATCTCTAGTAAGGGAAAAAAACACATTAGTGCTGCTATTAGTCATAGAAACAAGACACTAACATGCAAAAAGGTTGAAGATATCCCATTTTCTTTAAGTTTAAGACTCAGATAAAGAAAATTATACACTAATTCTCTCTACCAAATTGGGAATCCAAACATAGTATAAGTTCCAAACCCCAGAACAAAGAGATATAATTAATCAAACTGAGAAACAAAAAGATCATTTCAAGACTAAAACTTGGTTTAAAATAAAAGGAAAACATGTTGTATAAATGGATATACCTGTTTCCAAGGCCAAAAAGACTCATGATTCAAGATGGTCCAAACAAGGAAAAGGTGATGTGTATGAATGAGATACAAGGGTGAAGGTTTAGTACATAATATGTGTTGTATATAGTCATTATCATCATATAAATAAAGGAGAAAAGAGTGTATTGAGTATATTACAGACTGGCAATGGAGATCAGGTCAAGAAGGACCCCTTCTCTTTACCAAATATCTCTCTCCTATAATAAATATAGACAACATATATAAGGAATGTGAAGGGAGGAAGCATAAACCAACCAGCCAGGTCAGTCTTCTTTCTTTGCCATAGCCATGCTTACCTGGCTCCTGTCTCTTTCATTGTCCTCTCTTTCTCTATATGCATGCCCCTCTAAATTTTTAAGGTAATCTCAGTTTTTGTGACACTATCTATTTAAAGCTAAATATGCATTTATTTTTATAAAAAATATAGTATTATTTTTAAATATAAACTAAATTACTTCTTCTCTCAATTTATGTGAGATAATTCGGATTTCGAGAGTCAAACCTTTTTATTCTGATCGTGAATTTGACGTACAATCTTTAAGTTTTTTTTTTTTTTTTTTTTTTAGAAGTTCATAAAACGTACTATAAGTCTGGATAATCGATAATTTAAAATATTTAAAAGGCACAAGAATAAATCGCAATGTTTTTTTTTTTGACTCTCGAAATCCGAACTGTATCACATAAATTGGGTAATAAATTAAGCGGGCCACGTAAAATGAGAAAGAAAAGTCTGGAGTAATTGTTTTCTGTAGCCTCTTTCTTTTCTTTTCACTCCATCTTATAGTAGTTAATATCATGCAGCATCTAAAATATAAGGGTTGAGCATAGATTCTACTACAGAGACAATAAATATTTTAAGAAATATAATTATTTTTATGGTGAATTAGAGATTGATGTGAGTAGTAATGAGCAAACAAAGGTTTTCCGTGAAGAAATATAGTGTTTTGTTTGTTTTCCTACTGTAAAGTTATATTACATCATGGACATGTAGTATTCTTAAAAAAATATTCATGGTGAAGTACAAATTGATGTAATTATTAATGAGCAAATAAAACAAAGATTTCTGGTAAAAAATATAATCAAAGATTTCTACTTGAAGAAATAAAATATACCTGTTTGTTAAAATATATTGAAATAGTAATGTGCTAATAATAGCCATCAAAAGAGTGATATCGGTCTAAATATAGAGACGTGACCTGAAGGTTTGGGTTCGATTGAATTTCTTCTTACCTCGAAAGTATTTTTACTAAATTTTCTTCTCTTTCTATTTTTCATTTTTTGGTTCTTTTTTAACAATTTCTTCTACAACCTTTTATTTAACAAAAACTACGCTAGCAAAAAGATAGTTTTTTAATGATAACGAAAATTTAACATAATAAGAAAATAACTCAAAAAATGATATAGAAATAAAAGATTCTATAATCAGAATAATGCTTCCGCCGTATAGCTCTAATGATGAGAATCAACAAAATTAAAAATATTTCAAAGATAATATACTCCAACTTTAGTTACAATGATTGGAAAAGCTAGCCCGGAACAAAAATAATGGGTTGTAGACTTTCTAAAGTAGGGAGGTGGGTAGGGTCTACTTAACTAAATGCGATTAGCTGGATTTGGATTTAAAAAATGGCAGAATTGGCACAATTCATTTGTGGGACTTTTACACAGATATTGGAAAATAAATTCATATTTATCATAACTTTCAAAAGATAGCAACAACCTTTACAAAATATATACAACTTTCAACAATCCCGCAAAATTAGAAATTTTGAAGATTCTCTTTCTTCTTCTTCTTCTTCTTCTTCTTCTTCTTCTTCTTCTTCTTCTTCTTCTCTCCCATGGCTTCTACAATTTCTTCTCTCCATGTATACTTGTATATCAATATATATCATCGTATGTCATATGTATATTACAGTACGTACAATGATACACATGACATACACACGGGATAAAAGTGACATACACATAACATACATTGATATATCACTTATATGTCACTTATATTTGTCTGTGTCAGTTTATGTACAATGATGCACTTGACATACAATGACGTACATCCGACATGCAATCATTCCACCACCGTATCACCACTATAACCATCACGTATCCCACCATCATAATGCAAAAACCATTTTCATACAAAAAAATGAAAAAGAGAAGTAGAAAAGAATTTCGCTGGGGCAACATGTGTTAAGATATTTCTAAATCTATTTTGCCGGAGCAAGATCGTTCGTTGATGCGATGGGGAATATTTATAGCATAATTTTTTTTTAATCATCTGGGTGGAATGAAAAACACATTTAGCATGATTATTTGGTCATCTTCTAAAGTAATTTCTTTAGTTTGCTCCATAAAGCTTAAAAGAAGTCCAGACTAAACGATAGAGACGACATGGGTGATTTTAGTTAAAATAAATAATCATTGTATCTAAAATAACAATAAGAAAATACGGAGCTATAACTTCATTATTTTGGTAAAATTTTCTTACTTGTATAGAAATCTGAATCTAACAGTATGAACTAACAACATTCATCTATAATATACACGCAATATATATGGAATATATTGCAAAGCAGTTACTCAAATATTGGAAGCATGAGAGCTTTATTCTGGAGAGAAGAAAACTTTATTGATTAAGGAAAGAAAATGTCTACATTACATTTCAATTCTGAATCCTCTCATGTATATGTAGAGAAGTAAGGAGAGGTGAGTATATGACAGCTGTAATGACAGTTGTATACAGCTGCCAGAACCACCACCACTACACCACTGCTACAGTCGGTTACTTCCAGTAACAGCCTGTCAACTAATCTGCCAGCTTAGCTAACTAACTTAGGCTGCTAACTACTTGCCACTTACACACACTCACATACGAAAATACTACTCCATTACACTTGCATCATATTTGTATATCATGAATTCTGAATTGGCATACTCCTCCTCAAGCTGGAGATTGGTAGACATCTAGCAGGCCCAACTTGGATAATAAAGTGTGATGTTGAGTAGCTCCCAGGCCTTTAGTTAATAGATCAACAAGTTGAGACTGAGTGTGAAGATATTGAGGCTGGACCAAGTGCTATTTGATCTTTTCCCTGACAAAGTGGCAGTCTATCTCTATGTGTTTGGTCCTCTCATGAAATATGGGATTGGATGCAATCTGAATGGCAACTTTACTATCACAATGCAGCTGAATAGGTGTCTGAACTGAGACTCCCAACTCTTGTAGCAAACCAACAAGCTAAGTAGGCTCAGCACTAACAACAGCTAAGCTCTTATATTCAGCTTCTGCTGAGCTTCTGCTTATAGTCTGCTGCTTTTTTGACTTCCATGAAATAAGTGATCCACTAAGCTTAATGACATAACCAGTGATAGACCTTCTTGTGTTTGGGAACCAGCCTAGTCTGAATCACAAAAAAGCTTCAAGTGTGTGCATACTCCCCTGGATAGAAAAATCCCAAGACCAGGAGAAGTCTTAATGTACATGACAATCCTCAAGGCAGCTTCAAGATGAGATTGTTTAGGCAATTGCATGAATTGACTAAGAACCTGGACAGCAAAGGCAATGTCTGGCCTGGTGATAGTTAAGTAGATAAACTTGCCAACTAGTCTTTGATAAGCACCAACATCAGCCAAAACAGGATCATATTTAATCCCAACATGTGCATCATACTCCACAGTAGTGAACTTGTGATTTTCTTCTAGGGGGTGTGCTAGCAGGTTTTGCAGCACTCAAACCAGCATTAGAGATTAGCTCTAATGTATATTTTCTCTGACATAGGACAATGCCATCCTTGGAACTGAGAACCTCTATGCCAAGGAAATACTTGAGCTCACTAAGATCCCTTACTTTGAAGTGTTTATGCAATGCGTCCTTGGCTTCTTGAAGGAGAGAAGCACTACTGCCAGTGATGAGTAAATCATCCACATAAACAAGGACCATGACCAAGTCTGAACCAACTTTCTTGCTGAAAAGAGAGTGATCATAGGCACTTTGAGAGTAACCAGCATTTGTCAAGGAAGTTGTGAGCTTGATGTTACACTGCCTTGAAGCTTGCTTCAATCCATAGAGAGATTTCTGAAGCTTGCATAATTTGTATTGGCCTTGCTGTTGAAAGCCAAGAGGGAGAGACATATACACGTCCTCGTCCAGATCTCCTTGCAAAAAGGCATTACTGACATCTATCTGTAACAATTGCCAATGTTGAGAAGCAACTAGACTAATTACTGTTCTTACTGTAACTATTTTGGCTACAGGAGAGAAGGTTTCATGGTAGTCTAGCCCTTCCTTTTAAGTGTAGCCCTTTTGCAACCAGCCTTGCCTTGAACTTGTCTACTTCACCATTTGCTTTATCTTTGATCTTGTACACCCATTTGGAGCCAACAACTTGTTTTCCTGGTGGCAAATCAACCAATATCCATGTATGATTGTCCTCTAATGCACTAATCTCTTGTTCCATGGCCTGGATCCATCTAGGATCCTTACAGGCTTCCTTATAGCTAGATGGTTCAATATCTTCTGATAAAGCAGTCATATAAGCTTGATATCTGGGAAATAGATGGTCATATGAGATATAATCAGCAATAGAGTACTGACAGCTGCTGTGAGGTGCATTGGCTATAACATAATCCTTCATCCAGATGGATGGTTTCTTGCTTCTACTAGATTTCCTGACTTTAACGTCAGGGACTGTATCTGATGTCATGGATTGAGGTGGAATTGCATCATCTGTACTGGCTGGATTTGATTGATCACCAGCTTGATCCAAGTGGTCTGATACAACTGCATCTTGAACTTGAGCTTCATCTGTATCTGGAATAAAATTCGCATTTGAGGTAGGAGCATCACTATGAGGAGGAGCACTATACGTTTACTCTGAAAGTCCTTATGTTCCTACTGGATCATGCAGAACTTCAGAAGAATCACTCTGCATGTCTAGACCACCAGTGGGAACAAATATGTCTGCTATTCCTTCCTTTTCTAGCTGTTGAAAAGGAAATACATTTTCGCTGAAAACAACATCTCTACTAATAACAAAACTGTTAGAGTCAAAATCATATAATTTATAACCCTTTTGTGCTTCTAAGTAACCAAGAAAGACTGTTCTCCTGGTCCTTGCACTAAGTTTGTCACCTCTAGGTAAGACACTTGCAAAACACAAACAACCAAACACCCTCAATTGCTCTATATGTGCTTCCTTACCATATAGCATGGTATAAGGTGCTCGCCCACTCAAAACTGGTGTAAGAAGCCTATTGATGAGGTACACAGCTGTTTTGATGCAATCTCCCCAAAACCTATTTGGCATGTATGACTGCAACTTTGGTGCTCTAGCTACTTTTAGTATGTGCTTATGTTTCCTCTCTACTACTCCATTTTGCTGAGGAGTGTAGGAACAACTACTTTGATGTAATATACAATGAGATGCTAATAATTCATCACATTTAGTATTAAAGAATTCTATTCCATTATATGTCCTTATTACCTTTACAGAGTTAGCAAATTGATTCCTTACCATGTCTAGAAAATTAGTCAAAACTACTATCACATCAGATTTAGACTGAATCAAACGTGCCCATGTATATCTACTGAAGTCATCCACCACAGTTACAAAGTAATGCTTCTTGTCATATGTAGGGACTTTATATGGTCCCCAGACATCTAAATGAAGCAATTCGAATACAACATTAGTGGTTGTGGTACTAGAAGGAAATTTGAGTCTATGTTGCTTAGCTAATGGACATATCTCACAACTATCCTACAACTTTTCCTTTATTGCTTCTCTGAATCTAGTGATATACTTCATTTCCTGTGGTGATGGATGCCCCAATCTCTTATGCCACAACATGATCATTTTATTATCAACTGTACATCTAGGCGCTATAGCCTTATTCTCCTTTGCTTTATTCACAGCAGTAATTGCTGATGCTGCTGCATATTGATCTTGCTTCCTTAGTATATACAATCCACCTTCATGTCTACCAATCCCAATCACCTTCCCATTGTAGAGCTCCTGGAACACACAAAAAACAGGATAAAATCCTACCATGCAATTCAAGTCTCTTGTTATTTTTTACACTGATATCAAGTTGAACTTAAAGTCTGGCACATGCAATACATTCTTCATTAGCTTGGATCTCAGCATATTAGTATCTCCTATATGTGCCATATGAGATCTATTTCCTGTTGGATTATGCACACCTATACCCTTATCTCTTCCTACTGACTTAGTGTTAATCAGTAAATCTTTACAATATGTGATATGGTGAGAGGCCCCTGAATCAATAATCCAATCAACTAAGCTATCATGTGATATTAAAGTACTTATACCTGCCATATGAGACTGATAGTCACCTGTTTCACCCTTATCTAGTTTATTCAGAAAATTCAGCAGTTGTTTGTATTGCTTCTCAGTGAAGAAATGACCTTAAGAAGTGATAGTGCTAGCTTCATTAGAAGGGATGGCTGCATTTGCATAAGACTTGGTTCCTCCAAATTGTGGCTTCTCAGTACCAAATGGGTTTTTCTTACTTTTAAAATCTGGTGGAAAACCAATGATTCTATAGCAGTTATCCTTTGTGTGTCCCTTGTATCCACAGTGTTCACATATTATTCCAAATGATTGTGATCCATTTGATGCTGGTTTTCTAGGCCTGATCCCTTGACCTCTCCCAGCAAATAAGGTAAGTGACTCCTTGTTAGTGTTCATGAATCCCAAATTCCTTTGACTATCCTCTTGAATCACCACTGAATAAGCTTCATTAACACTGAGTGCAGGCTTGTGCTAAAGGATTGCACTTCTAACTTGACTATAGCTTTCATTCAATCCTACTAGAAACTGCAACAACCTTAGATTGCCCATATGCTCCACATAAGGTTTAGACTCATCATAACCACATGTAGGAGGAGTTGACACATCTAACTCATCCCAGTAATCCTTCAATCTATTGAAGTAGAAAGTGACTGAGTCTATATTCTGCCTTAATGCTCCAATCTCATTCCATAAATGATAGACTTTAGTGAGGTTGGTTTTCTCAAATCTTTTCTTGAAATCTTCCCATACTCTTTGTCACGACCCATCCCCGTGGGCCGCGACTGGCGCCCTACTTGGGCACCCCAAACGGACATACGAGCCAAATCGTCAAATCAAAGCTTAACTCAGATTTCATAATAGTTATTTTAAACATAATTTAAAACAAAACTTGTCTTAAGCGGTCGCATACCAAAATATCATACCGGAACAAATAGAAGCGGCGGAATGCACATCGCCGATCATATGTATAAATATAAACATAAGAGCCATTCTGGCCACCTTAACAGACGGACCGCATTAAGACACAGATCTTAATCCAACAGACACATATAGGACCCTCGACCCACAAACATGTCTACAGGCCTCTAACAGACAAAACAGAATCAGATGACGGGACAGGGCCCCGTCGTACCCCACATAAACATATGTACAGAATATACAATAGAAAAGGGTATATACCAAAAGTATAAGCTCCGGATCAAAAGGGAGCACTCCAAACTGCAGAAGGAGATCCTACACTGGTGGCGTATCACGCGGTGCGTCTGTACCTGCGGGCATGTAGCGCAGCCCCCGAAGAACAGGGGGTCAGTACGAAAAATGTACCGAGTATGTAAAGCGAAAATGTAACCACAATAATCATAATCTGAATCAGAAATACAGAAATACAACGGACGGAGTCGAACCCGAAACCGAAGCAGAAATACAGAGTATACGGACAGATCCACAATATGTATCGTAAGCACGGGGCATAGCCGACAGAACCGTAATATGAATCAGAGGGACAGGGTATAGCTGACAGAATCATAACACAGATCAGGAGTGCAGAGTGTGGCTGACCAAAATCGTAATCTGAGTCAGAGGTACAGAAAGTGATAGACTGAATCATAACCCAGATCAGACACACAGAATTGTAACAGACAAAATCATGCATGCAGAGTCATAAGCATATAACATGTCCCGGCCCTCTGATAAGGGACTCAGTGGGTGAAATCTTGTATAACAAAATCATGTATCATATATGCACATAGCGTGTCCCGACCCTTTGTTAAGGGACTCGGTAGTGAAATCATACATGGCAGAATTATGTACCATGTATTCATAACGTGTCCCGGCCCTCTACTGCGGGTCTCGGTGGATAATCATCATGTGCCATCCTGGCCGCCATCCCCGTAACATCATAACATAAACATACACAGATAACGTGTCCCGGCCCGCAAGTACGAGGGACTCGGTGAATAATGCAAAGAGGTGCGCACGAGATCATGTCCTGGCCCAGGCTCAGTGAAAAGACATACTATAACTTGCACGAACAGAGTAGTGCAGAAACATATGCATATAAATCCAGGCTCGATAGACAAACCGAATAATATGTCATAGGACGTACCTTTCGTAGGTTACGATGGATTATGTCAAGCAGAATTTCTGAGATTGTTCGTACACAGCAAATATACCATGGGGTTTAACGGCATAGTCAGAATGGTCACTCTTTAACAATTAGAACAATTCAAATGACAAATCGTTTCAAGGAAGTCGGACGTCAGTCATAGCGTACATGTATGCCCTTTTTGGGGATGGCACGATTCACTATATCAAATCATGTTTCTAGAATCATAGCACGTATCAAAGTATAATACAGATTATTCACATTTATTATTTGCTAAACAGAACAATAACCCAAAGTTTCTTTTAAGCACTGTATAGGTATAAGACAAATAAAGCGATAGTAGGAGGTCTCGGAATCTGCGGGCCCACCTCGGACCAACTCGAGGCGGCATTCGTAAATTATAGATAATAGACCTTATGAGGTCGTCCATAATCATTTAGAAGTATTCCGACTCCGTTTAGGAAAGTTGCAAACTTAAAGTTCACTTTAAGGACAAGTTAGAAGGAAATTGATTCAATCTTACTGAAGGAATTGGAGCGGATTTCAATCTCGAATGCCGAGGGACGGAGTCGTATTTAAGGCTCACGGCCGAGCCTATTACGTTTAGAACATGCCTAAGAATGAAGGGGTAGGCTTTACATACCTTGGCTGCATCCTACGCTCGTCCAAACTCGATTCCTGTTTCGCCCAAAAACTGCAAATGGTCACATTTACCAATTACTATTCATGAGACTTAAAAATTCTAACCTTAACCGATACTTGTCTATAAAAATTTGGGCAGCACCTCCCCTATGCATATAGCCTCCCCGAGATTCAACTCGGCTCAAAACAACCAACAACAACCCAACAACAACATCAACCACATCAACAATTATCATAATTCACAATATGCGCAATTAGTCTACTTTACGACATAATGCAAAAATCCTCATTTCGACTTCACACTTCCAAATCAATACCAACATACTCTCATTTATTACTAATCAAGGTTATTACAATACCATTCGGAAGCATATCATAACATTTCTACAATATATACACGAGATATACACAAGATATACAAAACATGCAAACTTTCCATCAAAGCCATAATTTATCCCATTCTCCTAATCTTTAACATACAAGTTCATAACACATTTCCATCTTCCAAGTTCATCAACATTAATCATTATTTGCACCTTAACCACTTCATTTTCTTAATTTCATAAGATTATACTAAAACGACATACTTTCCGACAACAACTTAACAACAAATTCTTCATGTTAGCTTAACCCATTATTCTTCCATCTACTTCACAAAGCCATAACAACACAATTAACATATAAAACAAAATTAACTCATTTTCATCTCAACTCCATGTCACACGGCCAACACCTACTTTCTCCAAGTTCCATTAAATTCATTCAACTTTCATTTCCAATGTGAATTACACCATATCCACAACTAGAATACAACATAAAAATTTAACTCATCACACTTATACATTTACATACACACACGGCCACAACACAACACACACCACACGGCTTGCACTTGCACACCACAACTCCACAATTCTCATCTAACTCTAATCATTATAACATATATACTTATTCCATAGCATGAAACATAGAATCCATACCTTTCCTTCAAATTTCAACTTTCCGCAACCGTGGTTCTTTCGCCAAACCAATTATACCACGTTGAAGAGCGTCTTGAGCTTGTTACTAATTCAAGAAAAACAAGATTTTTGGATTGAGATTGAAGGCTAGAATTTTTTTTTTCTTTCTTTCCTCTTCTTTCTTTCCTTGGAGCCGAATGGCTCTTCTTTTTTTTTCTTGATTTTTCCTTTGTTTTCTTGAAACTTCTAAGGCTAATGATCCTTTTATAGTTAATTGGCATATGACAATTTAATTAAAACATGGGTTTGGGCCTTGTAGTTGGCCGGCCACCCCCTTAACACTTGGGCCTCAATTTCATTTTTTTTTAGCCCAATTTGGTCATAGATCTTATTTGTAATTCCCGAACTAATTTCCAAAATTCCAATTTTGCCCTTGGCCTCCTCTCGTATTTCCACACCAATGTTATCATAGCCGGCACATTCATACTAAGTAAAGTCCAAATATAGCCTCATTCATTACAAGTCAAGTTATCTCGAATTTTCCGAATATGCAAAAATGCCGAATATAACACTCTCCTTGCATTTGATGCATACATGATGCTTGATACGAGTTCTGGTGCCACAGTATTGCATATCCATGAAAGTACCACATCATTACACCTCTCCCATTTCATTGCTTGATCTCCTTTGTATGCACTTTTTAAGTATGTTCCATCTATGAACCCTATCTTGTTCTTTACTAACAGTGCTAATCTCATAGATCTGCTCCATAATGCGTAGTTTTCTGGTCCTGTAAGTCGAATTGAATGCAAAGCAACTCCAAGAGTATCTGATGACGGTAAATACAATGGATGATTGTGATCTAAATCACTACCAGCTCCATTTCTTGTTTCTGTGGTTTCTAATGTGTCTCCCATGGCTATCTAACACCAATTTCGATCGAACAATGTCAAATTATGAGAGATTTATATCACCTGCTCTGATACCATATAGAAATCTGAATCTAACAGTACGAACTAACAACATTCATCTGTAATATACACGCAATATATATGGAATATACTGCAAAGCAGTTACTCAAATATTAGAAGCATGAGAGCTTTATTCTAGAGAGAAGAAAACTTTATTGATTGAGGAAAGAAAATGTCTACATTACATTTCAATTCTGAATCCTCTCATGTATATGTAGAGGAGTAAGGAGAGGCGAGTATATGACAGCTGTATACAGCTGCCAGAACCACCACCACTACACCACTGCTACAGTCGGTTACTTTCACTAACAGCCTGTCAACTAATCTGCTAGCTCAGGTAACTAACTTAGGCTACTAACTACTTGCCACTTAACACACACTCACACTCACATACGAAAATACTACTCCATTAGAGTTCCAATTGAGTTTTTTTTTTTTTTTTTTTTTTTTTAACATATTGGACCCAAAATAAAAATGGTACACAATTAAAGTTCAAATAAAACAAAATATACTACTGAAACTTCATTGCTTTGGCTAAAGTTTTTTTTACTTGGCTATATTGAGAAAATTATATCATAAGTCAACCTTTTAGAGTTAGGCACGTAAATAACACAACTTTTAAAGTTCTTCAAAAATAACAGATTTATACCTTTAAGGAAAATATTATACGAAAAAGAATCCCTCTAAATTAGGGATTCAATAATATTTACTCATTATTTATTATTATTTATCTCCCTACTTTAGGGGATAATTAACCCATCTCTATTATATCATTTATCTCTGTTCTTCAACGGATAAACATTTATTTTTCTCATGTCTCTTTCTTATACACTCCTCAACTGCTGCTGCCTCTTCTTATTCATTTCCATTTTTCGTGATGGCGGTTGAGAGTTTTCAAGGATTTGGGCCAGACTAAGGTTAGAAAAAAATAGATTGACTTACGTTGAAATACTTAATAAAAAAAATTAATATGTATTTATTAAAAAATATCCAACAAATACATTTCAAAACAATATATTCGAAAGACAATTATTATATGAGGTATAACTGCATATGTAAATATTATTTGATTCATACAAATTATACGAGGTATAAAAATTTATCATACAATGTATAATAAAATTATACGTGGTATATGAAATGTATACAAGGTTTAATAAAATGTATACAATGTATAACAAAATTATACAAGGTATATAAAATTTATTATACAAGGTATAGTAAAATGTATATAAGATATAAAAACAGTTACAGAGGAATTCACATATTCATGATATATATTTTGTATAAGTTTATTTCTGATATAAATTTAATTTCAAAATATTACTTATATGATATTTGTATAATAAAAAAGAATTGCGGTCATGTGTATTCTCAAAATTTTGTATAGTTTTCAACTACAGTACTGCCTATGCTTAAAATATTATTTATCATACATTTACACAATATACATAAGATCAAATTTTGCTTTTTATATATATTAATGCTTTGTATACCTTTTATATGCATTTAATAAGAATGAAGAAGTTATGGTATTGAAGTTAGATATAATCGTTTTGGAAGATATAAAAGTAGGAACGTAGGTTTCCTTATATATAGGAAGTTGCTTTGGCTAAAAAGTAGGATCGTATGGAGGTTTTCCTTATACATAGGAAGTTGTTTTACCATAGAACTCTTAATTAAACTGCTACAAAATGTTTACTGCATTTATTACCTGCTAACAATATGTAAATATTTATATATTCTTGTCTACTTACGTTTTTTCCCCCTAAAAATAATGAAGTTTTAGCCATGTTCTTCTATAGTTTTGGGCCGTAAAGAAAAAATACATAATTGGAATAAATAGTCACTTCTAGGGTTGTCAAATGGATGGTTTGGCTAAATTTTAATGAGTTAAAATGAGTTGAATTAATATATAGGTTGGGTGTAGTCAATCGGATCTTGCGCGTGGGCGGATAGAAACACCTATAGATGAGGTAGGCGAGGATAGCTTGCCGGCAACATGTATGGTAGTCTTTTGTTTGATGATAATGGGAAGGGTAATTGACTGCAACATTTTTCAGCCTATAGACTATTGGGTGGGGGCAATTGGAGGAAGACAATACGTGGCAAGAAAAGGGCAGAGGACCAACACAAAAATTGCTTGGACAGAAATGAGTTGGCCTGAAATGGGCTGGGTCATGACCCACCCACCAAGCTTGACCCAATTACTTTTTCTTTGCTTCAAACAAATCATTTAGTTTCTCGTCGTATTTCTTAATTATTATGTCATCATAAACATTAGAAAAAACTATAAGATTAACTGAACAAGAACAAACACAATCAACTGTTTAGGTTATTTTTCAATCATAGGCATTGTTAAATCAGTTAGCATTTCTTAAAACATTTAAATTTCTCACTATTAATATATTTTTTTTATTAAAATTAGGATATATTTATGAGAATAATTTGTTATGTTTAACCTGGAAGGTATAAAATTCTTTGAGTAGTGATTATAAAATTTCTAATTGATACCTAATTTATCATGACATAATTTTGAGGTTGTCAGTTTTGCTCAATTGGTATACAATTGTCATGAATAACTTCAACTTGGTTCATTTTTGTTTGAGGAACATTTTTGACAAACTCTGAAAATTCGGAATATACATATACTGATCTTTATCCAAAGTCTACGTGTTACGCCTATTAGTTTACACAGAAGAGAAAACAAATGGACAATTTGCACGATTATCCTTCGTAGAGACCGGTCTTTAATTTTTGTCCCTCAATTTGCTTGTCTTTAATTTTTGCCCTTCGCAAAAAAAGTGGCCAAAAATACCCTGATGTTCTGGTTTCGAAACTCAGCAGAGTAAAAATAATAATAATTTCGGATGAAGTTACATAAAACCTATGCCGGAGATGACATACTTATCCTTAAGGCATAACTAAAAGTGTACCAGAGTCGGCAGACTTGCCTTACAAGGCAAGTCTGCCTTGTAGTTATGCCTTAAGCAATGTCTGATTGTCTGCCGCATAAGGCAGCCTTCTTGCAAAAGCCTTCCCTTGTGATTTTTTTTTGACTGAGCAGGAGTTCGAATATAGAACCTCGGGGTATTTTTGGCCACCTTTTTTAGCGAAGGGTAAAAATTAAAGACCAACGATTTGAGGGGAAAAAATTAAAGATCACCCCAAAGGAAGGGAAATCCACGCAAAAAAATGAAAACGAATGAGTTTAAAATGGGAAATTTGCATGATTGCCCTTTGGGAGTGGTCTTTAATTTTTGCCCCTTAAATTGCTGGTCTTTAACTTTTGCCCTTCGCTTAAAACCCCGAGGTTCTGGGTTCGAATCCCGACTCAACAAAAAAAAAAAAAAAAGAATCGCAAGGCAGAGTTTTGTAGCAAAATTAGGCCTTAAGGCCTAATTTATGACCGAATAGGCCTAATTTTGGGCAAATGTTAGGCCTTAAGGCCGAGGTTTCGCGAAAGCCTTGCCTTGCAAAATTTATTTTTTTCTTTGACAGAGCGGGGGTTCGAACCCAGAAACTCAGGGTATTTTCGGCCACTTTTTTAAGCGAAGGACAAAAATTAAAGACTAGCGCCTTTGAAGGGAAATCCACGCAAAAAAAAAAGGATTTAAAGTTGGGCGATTCTTTAGGTTATTTACGGGTTAGAATAGTATTAGGCTAACATTGAGATCATTTAAAAACGGGTTGTGTTGCGAGCTAAAATTCAACCCAATACAAAATTATCTTGTGCCCAATCATAAGATTTTGGGCGGGTTGGGCACCATCAATTTTTGGGTCATATTTGACAGGGCAATTCGCAGAATTGCCCTTCTTTTGGGGTGGTCTTTAAATTTTGCCCCTCATATTTGCAGTCTTTAAATTTTGCCCCTCATATTTGTGGTCTTTAAGTTTTGCCCTTAGCTTGGATACCTGAGGTTCTGGGTTCGAACCCCCGCTCAGGCATAAAATAAAAAAATAATTTCGCAAGGCAGGGCTGGAGGGAGTGTATGCCGGATCCGGCATAAAGTCCTTAAGGAAAAACTAAAGTTATGCCGGAGGGGGCATAACTTTTCCTCAAGGCATAGTTTAGTTATGCCTTATGGGGCAAAACTTTTCCTTAAGGAACTATGTCTTATGGGGCAGACTTTTAATTAATGCATAACCAAAAGTATGTCTCATAAGGCAGAACTTTTCCTTAAGGAAAACTTTTAGTTATGCCTTAAGGAAAAGTTCCGCCTTACGGGGCATACTTTTAGTTGTATTTTATGGGGCACACTTTTAGTTAAGGCATAACTAAAAGTATGCCCCATAAGACGGAACTTTTCCTTAAGGCATAATTAAAAGTTTACTTTGAAAAGTAAAAAAAATATATATATATGTCTCAAGGCAAAGTCTGCCCCCTCCGGCATAACTTTACTTTTTCCTTAAGGACTTTATGCCTTCCTTAAGGATTGTATGCCGGATCCGGCATAAAGTCCTTAAGGAAAAACTAAAGTTATGCCGGAGGGGGCATAACTTTTCCTCAAGGCATAGTTTAGTTATGCCTTATGGGGCAAAACTTTTCCTTAAGGAACTATGCCTTATGGAGCCGACTTTTAATTAAGGCATAACCAAAAGTATGCCTCATAAGACAGAACTTTTAATTAAGGCATAACCAAAAGTATGTCTCATAAGGCAGAACTTTTAGTTATATTTTATGGGGCACATTTTTAGTTAAGGCATAACTAAAAGTATGCCCCATAAGACGGAACTTTTCCTTAAGGCATAATTAAAAGTTTGCCTTGAAAAGTAAAAAATAAAAATAAAAATAAAATATATATATATATATATATATATATATATATATATATATATATATGTCTCAAGGCAAAGTCTGCCCCCTCCGGCATAACTTTAGTTTTTCCTTCAGGATTGTATGCCGGATCCGGCATACACTCCCCCCAGCCCTGTCTTGTGAAATTATTTTTTTATTTTATGCCTGGGCGGGGGTTCGAACCCAGAACCTCAGGTATCCAAGCGAAGGGCAAAACTTAAAGAACATAAATATGAGGGGCAAAATTTAAAGACCACCCCAAAAGAAGGGTAATCCGTACAAAAAAATGTATTTGACACCCCTAGTCAATGTATCTAAAGAATCTAAAGAAATAAAAACAAATACACAGCTGTAACTCCATCGTTTTGGCTAAAATCTTATTTATGCAGCTAAAAGTATAACAACAGCCCAGTGAAATCTCACATCTTGGGGTCTGGGGAGGGTATAATGTACGCAGACCTTACTCCTACCAAGGTAGGATGACTGTTTCCGAATGCAGCTAAAAGTATCACGACCCAAAATTCTACCTTGACCGTGATGACACCTAACTTACTCCGGTAGGGTAACCAATAATGTAACCACAATATCGATATATTAAAGCAAAAATAAAAAATAGCAGAATAATCATAAATAAAGAGTTTCCAAGTTAGAACAATACGAAATACTACTCTACAACCCCTAATAAATGGTATCACAAGTCAAAAGCTACTAAGAATAGGAAATACACGCGGTTACTGAAGATACAACATCTGGTTAAGAATACAAGTATTCAAATTTGATTTTGTTTCTCAACTTTAAAAGGCTTCTCTGAACTGCACAATGACGGCTTGTCATTTTTTTTTTCCAGGTGTGGATTTGACCACGTTAAAATTACTTTTTGCCTTAACCCACTTTGAGCTATAAGACCCTTTTTTCAAAGTCATAACACAACTTCTCGTTAAGACTGAGTACAGAGATAAAGACTCTAAGCTACCACAGACTAGCTGACAACTCAACCTTGAAACACTGGAATAATCTCCAATGCTCTTTCACGAACCCACAACATGGCGGCTTAACCTGCACACAAAGGTGAAGCAAGTGTAGCATGAGTAAAAAAAAATAAGACATGCTCAGCAAGTATCATTGACCGACCCAACAAGGTACTGGGGAAGATTGGTCTTTTAAAATAATTATGAGTTCCTTGGGTTGAGTTAAACTCTTTGCCCAGATTCTTGATTTGACTGTGAGAAGTCTTGAGCTTTTGTTGATTTCGTACAAAGGTAGAAGTGGTTATAATCTTAGATGGGATTAAATGAAACTTATGAGCAAGCACGAGGTCAGATCTGGATGATGGTTCCAGTTCCTTCTTTATATTCGATGTTGATCAAAAGGAAGAGTCAGAGAAGCATCACCAATACATGTTTCAACAGAGATAATAGAGATGACTGCATTGACGTCTACTAGACATGCAAAGGAACTATAACCTAAAGTGTGACTTTTGTTAATTAAAGGGGCATACTCGAGCAGGATGTTATAGAGTTGTTGCTTAAATTTCAAAAGAAGTTTGGCAAGACTGCTGCTCATAATGTAACAATGAAGACAAATAGGAGACATGAGAAGAAGATCATGGACAGTTCAGTAATAAGCGTGTTATGGACTCAACTCAATCTTTATATTTCATCCCAGATCAGTATAATCAAATTCTAAGGTTGTTGACCAAAGATAACATTAAGGAATGCTCATCTAATATGGCAGGTACTCTACATGCATGTTTAGTTAATTCTGATAAATGAGAAAGAATTGTGTATACAGGATCCACCAATCACATGATCTTTGACTTGAACATGCTGGAGAATAAGGTTAGTGTCACGACCCAGCCCCGTGGGCCGCAACTGGTGCCCTACTTGGGCACCCAAACGGACATACAAACTAAATCATCATTTTTAAATAGAGTTGAGAACGAATATTATCAAACGCATTCAAGTATATAGCAGAAGCCGACAAGGCTATATTTCAATATTTAGATAATTTCCAGAAAAATTTCGGCAGAGTTTCCTTTGTTTTACAGACTATCCAAATTAACCCTGCGCACAGATAATACCAACAATGACCACCCAGGGCCAACAAAGCAACATTTAAACATATGCGGACCGGCCGCCGCGGCGAATGGGATCGCCCAAACACAACATATACACGCATCCGTACAGAAGACCCTAACCCACAAACATGTCTACAGACCTCTAAACAGACCGACGAAATCATATAACGGGACAGGGCCCCGCCGTACCCATGAACGAGAATATATATATATACAGTAGTGACAGACTGTACCAAAAGATGGGCTCTGAATAAAAGAGCGCTCCAAATGGCAGAAAAGATATCCTAGACGGACGGATCAGCAAACCTGTCGTCGGTACCTGCGCGGCATGAAAACGCAGCCCCCGAAGAAAGGGGGTCAGTACGAAATATGTACTGAATATGTAAAGCCTGAATTACAGAACCAAAATCATAACTGGTACAGAGCGTACAGAAAAAGTGAGTAGAAAATCCAAAGTATCAAATACATATCTTCAAAACATGCGGAGTGTGTACAGAAACATATGTCATATCAAATCCGGCCCCTGCCAAGGGACTCGGCAAACAGAACGTGGCCACCCTCCCGACGCTGGTGCCACAACACAGAAGAATCAGAATAAGGGCATAACCCCGTAACATAGTATATCATATCAGATGGCCATGGCAAATCATATCAGAACATGTGTACATGGCACAGCATACTCCACAAACCCATGTACACGTATACCTGCCCCCTCACATCGAGGCACGACGAACAATGCAGAGGATTACGCTTGACAACATATCCTGGCCCGGGCTCAGTGTGGGAAACATTGGGGCATCCACGAATAGAGTAGTGAGAAACTAAATGCAGTTAAAATATCATAAATATTTTCAGAGACTCGATGAGGCATATCAATGACAAACCAATTCAATGAAGTAAGACAGGATCATAATAAGTGAGTTTCGGATGTCATAATGAATTACAGAAGCATACCTTTCTGAAGTCGTTCCGAGTGCCAAAACAATTTATAAGACTTAATGAATTATTTAAAACAATTTTTGTTTAGTAGTTAATAGAGTAGTCATATGCATAAAATCATTATCATAAATTCAAACATAAGTAAAATGATAATATTTGAAATTCGAAATGATAATCATACCAAATTCTTTCAAAAGTCGTCCGAATTACATAAAGGAAAGTCGCGAGACCCACGAACGGGTATCGACCCGAATCGGGCCCGCTCATGGAAAACATACGATACATCATGCAAACTCTTATGAAAATATTGGAGCAATCCGAGCCTTTATGCAAAAGATATGGCATTTCGTAGTTACGGAATTCTTTAAAACAACTTTTTGTACAAAGTTTGAAAATCAATGCTTTCGAAGACATAATTGTTCATACTTCATCACAACATACATAAGAATGCCAAGAAATATATATAAGGATCATAACGTGCTCGGATTTCGAATTTGGAATTTCCTCGAGGCTCGTGATATAGCCTATTGAAAACTAAGGCATGCCAAAAGAAAGAAGGGTTGCGCTTTACATACCTCGTACGCACTCCAAGATAGCCAATCTAAAGTAAATTCCAATCTACGCCTCAGGCTCCCCAAGGTCTACAAATATGCCAACGAATATCCAATATTAAACATAGGCACTTAAGCCATTCATTCCAAACTAACATTAAATTCTACAGAAAATTCGGCAGCACTTCCCCTGTAAATAGGCCATCCCGAGAATTTAACTCGCTCAAAATCAACAGCAACAACCACAATAACCAACCTAGCAACTCCAATAACCAATCTGAAAGACAATATTACATTAATACTCTCTTTTTCATCATTCGACAACTTTCCAAATATTCAATTCAACGGCTTACCTTCAAGCCAACATCAACGCCTATACATTCAAATACTAACCCAAACCCATACTAACAACATTCAAGAACATTCTAAACAATTCACATAATATTTCCAACGATCCAACAATTTCTCCAAATTGGGCCGAAAACAGCCCCTAAACTATAACATAACGATGCCCGAAATTCTAACGAACACTTACAACACACCAAGCAGCCCATATACACTTCTTACGACTTATTTCATGCCATCTTTTCAGCAAATTTCAGGGAAATACAACAGCAGTCACACGACACCACATCATCTATCCATATGCAAGTAAATCACATTATTATCTCTATAATCCTTACAACAACCCACAACAATTTTAACTCCAACTCTAACCATTAAATTCCTTCATTCTCATCACATAATCTATGATTACAACAACCAATATATTAATTCAAATCAGTCCATCAAATTTCAATTAAAAACAGCCCCTACGGCATTCAACAACATTCCAACATTCGTGCAATTCATGTTACCAAGTTACAACTATGCTTCAACATCAAGATACATAATTTCACACATACAATTTACATTTGCATATTCCCCACACGTCCAACTTCATCATCAAACACATAGAAAAATGATCAACTCTTACCTTAACAAGTTGGCTTTTTCCACTTAGCTAGAATTTGTGAAATGCACTAATACTTGTTCTTGTTGCTCCAAATGAATTCTCCACGTTATTATCACCTTCCTAAGGGCTGAAATACCTAGAAAATCTGATTTTTGGATCAACAAATTTGAGCTCCAATTTTGCTAGCCATGGCCGAATGCCATGGCTTATGCTCTCTCTCTCTCTAGCTTGTATATCAACGTTTCCTTCACGTATACACCATATTAAACCTTTAATCCAAATTGATAACATGAGTGGGAGGTTGAAATTACCTTTAGCAATCAGAATCTTCAAGAATCTTGTTCCTCTTTCCAGCTGCTTGCTTAACAACACAAAAAAAAAACTTAAGCTACAACTTCTCTTTAACTAATATCATGTCAAGGGTCTAGGATTTAGCTTATATGATGGCTCAATTAGAAAGGGGGTTTGGGAGAGAAAATAAGGGTTTTGGATCTGTTTTAGGTCGTGTGAAATGATATAAGGCAAAGTGGTGACTTATCTATTGAGTTTAATGGGCCTCATGGGCCGAAATGTGAGTGTTTGGGTCGGGTCCAAACTTGCTGCCCTGCCAGCCCAACTTACATCGTCCATATCTCCTTATCCCGATATCATTTTGACGAGAGGTTTGTTGCATTACAAACTAGACTCGATGAACTTCATTTTAGGCTTTTGAAACACCTTAAAACTCCTCATATTCAAGGAGATATGCCTCCTACAATATAGACTAAAATCGGGTCCGAAATTTTACTGAAGTTGTTCCGATTCATTTCGTTTAACTTCTAATCCTCTTCCAACCTTATGTAACCTCTTATGCATACATATACACACTTATATACATCAATAAAAAATCCATATACACATCTTGAAGGGTCCAAAGACTCACAATAACCTTAAACATAACTAGAGAACTCACAAAGCTTTGACGAAACTCCAATCGCAAAAGTATATTCATATCTTTTGTCCACCCTCTATATCATTACTAATAATCTCAAATACTTTAAAAGGTCACTCGCATTACTTCATATACATACTCATAGCGCGATTCCACACCCTTTAGGTAACCGTGTCGCCTTGGGATACTTAAGGAAACCATGTATATATAACGATATTCTTACTAACTCGATTAACTTTCCTTGAACCTTCTTAACTCATTCTTTCTTGTTTTAATACAAGTAGCACAGATTATTATGGAGTGTAACAGTTAGACTCAATAGTACAAAGGTATAGAAAGTTCATCTATCAATTGGTAATGTCACTAAGATGTCTCAGGTTAGATCTTGTAGAATTACAGGTGGGAGAAAAATTGAGTATGTTTTGTATATTCCATGTTTCAAATATAATTTGTTGTTAGTTTCTAAAATCACTAGGGAGTTAAATGTTCTGTCCCTTTTTCTCCTGATTTTTGTGTGTTTTAGGACCTTTACAGTAGGAAGGTCAAAGAGACTGGTAGGGAATGAGCGATGGGCTCTACTTGCTATCTCAAACTCCTGCCGCAATCACCAATTTAACAAACATAGGAATGCACACAAGGTCAAAAAAAGAAGATGTTGGCCTTCAGCAGAGAAAGATGAGACACTCCCAGTTGGAGTAATCAGACAAATCTTTGGCTTGGCACATCTTAATAGTCTAAATGCGTTAGAGAATTGTTCTATTTATCTCTTAGCTAGGCATACTAGGTTGCCATTTACTAGAAGTACAAATATCGCATTAGAAGATTTAGTTGTTACATATTGATGTGTGAGGTCCTTACAATAATGTACAAACCTTTGATGGAAATAAAATGTTTCTTGCTATAGTGTTGATGATCACTCCAGATTACTTGGTTGTTTTTACTCAAGTTAAAATCTAATAATATAGTAGTGCCGAGACAATTTCTCAAACGGTGCACAATCATTTTAATAAATTAGTGAAGGTCATTATATTAGATAATGAGAAAGAGTTTGTGAACACAAGATATAGTGACCTTTTCCATTCTCGTGGGATGCTACAGCAGAGGACTTATGTGTACACACCCCAGCAGAATAGGTAAATAATGAGGACTTATGTGTACACACCCCAGGAAATCAATAACATGTTTCATAGTGAGGCTAAGCCTGGAAAGTCAATCACATCATGGAAGTCAAAGAAACAGAACATTGTCGCAAGCAGTACACCAAAATCAGAACAGGAGCATGACTTCAACATTGTGAGAACAGGTGTGGTAAATAGGACTGCTCAAAGAATTGGGAGTTGAAATAAAGGAACCCATTTATCTGTATTGTGATAGCAAAACAACCTTGCAGATAGAGACAAAATCTGTAACATCAGAGGACAAAGTACATAGATATTGACTGCCATTTGATAAGAGAAAATGTACAGCAAGCCTAGTTCAGACACACCACATCAGTTCTAAGGAACAACAAACAGATATCCTGACTAAGGCATTGTTGAGAGCACACCATGAGTATTTGTTGTCCAAGCTGGGAGAGCTAAATGTTTTTGCATCTACTATCTTTAGGGAGAATGTGTTGAGACTGGAATTACTTGATCAAAAGAATGGTAAGTACGTAGTTATTAGTTAAGGAGTTAATTGTTCGCAAGTTAGTTAAGAGGTTGATGAGCTCTTAATGAGCTGCCAAAGTAGTTAGTGGAGTAGGAGTTTGTTATTAGATATTTTTGTATACACGTGTAGATACATATATAGCCTAAACACTGTAGTAATTCATTCAGCCATTTTTCATTTTGATCAACACAACGTTGAGTTCATTCTCTACATGTCTTCTTCTTTCTTCTCAAGCTAAGCTTCTAAGTTACGTTCATCATCAATGGATTCTTATATTAGGTTCACAGTTTTCAAAGCTATGGGTAGCAGGGAATGGTAGTTGATAATAGTGGGCAGCGGCGGTAGTTAATAGATAATGAGGTGGGTGAAACAATTAGCGGTCAAAGTGGATGGAGTAGTGATGAACTGTCATCTTAGTAGAAACTCTTGAATAAACATCCTAATAATATTAAGACTTTGTTATAGCTCTTAATCATTCCGATCTATTCAGACTCATTAAGTGATTGTAAAATGAAAAAAAAATGCACTAAATGGAAATAAACAAACTTAACAACTGAGATCTGAATAATTAAAACTTTCATTAAGTGAAAACAAATGAGGTACTTAGAGATTTGAAAAACCATTAAATTTCCACTTCGTACCATTTTATTAAAAGTTTACAATGACCCCGGCCCACATTTATGTATATTATTAAGAGCGGTATTATAGAAAGTCAAAATTATTTCTTAACCTTAACCTTGAATCTAGACATAATGTTTGGACATGACTCAACAAGTATGTGTGGAAATAAACTATTATGAGATGGCCGGGAGGAGTAGTAAATATATACTACTTGTTATTTGTTAAGAGTAGGTAGTAGCTTTAGCATTAAGACTAATAGACTAATTAATGAGTCTCTTGGTTCGTAGATAAGTTGGGTAGAAATTAATAAAACAGGAATTAGTACCGTAGAAGTTAGTAATGCAGAGTTTATAAAATAGTGATTAATTAGTAATGTAAGATTAATTAGTTGCGCGGATATATTTTCTTACTGGATATTTTCAAGGAAATAAGAATAAATGTGAAGAGTATGGGGAATTTTTACCAATGTTATTTCAGTCCGTATATTACTAAACATTAATACATGTATTGTTATTCCGCATTACATCTCTACATAAAATAATACATAGATTCTCGCATAACTTATGCGAATATTATTTTATGTGAAAGATAAAAGAAGCAACCAAACAATGAAACCTCTTCTACTAACCAAACGTGCTCTTAAGATATATATATATTTTTTTTTGGACAAATGATCCCGCATATATACAAGACATGGATTGTTTAGTGATCGTCTTGGAAGTGGAAAACAAGAAGTCCTTTTTTTTTTTAATTAACCATTTGCTATTTAAAATTTGTGGGTACCGTCTAATCAAGTTTCGAGTAGTGTGGGCCATGTCCTATTAAGAAAGAAAACACTTCCAATTAAAGAATTTCTCCATTCGAAACTTTTTATTAAGGGCCTGTTTGGAAAGCCACCTGGTAATTGGAATTGGTATAATTACTAGGGTAGTAATTACACAGCGTAGTAATTACACAGTAGTATAATTACAACGATCTGTTTGTTTGTCATAACGTAATTACAGTGTAATTACAAGCGTGCTGTTTGGTTGCACAAGTGTAATTACACAGTCAGTTTAATTTAAAAATAAAATTTAATTATAAAAAATTTAAAATTAATATTTAAAATGTATTGCCTTTATAAATGATATTAAATTAGTTATTTAATAACACATTGTTTCTTGAAAATATATTAATTAATAATCATATATTTGTAACTAATATTGTAACAAAAATAATTGATATATATTTTTCAAATTAATATTTAATTTTAATTAATTATAAAACTTAAAAGAAGACTTTTTTTGTGAGAACGTCATGGATTGGATGTTTGACAAAAAATAATATTAATAAATATAATGCCATAACATTATTCAGATGTTTGACACAAAAAATCCATCAAATGTAAGTGAAAAATAAACAACATGCAATGTGAAAGCAAATAACTTAAAATTGAAAATATAACCTAAATTCAAAATCCAAAAGAAAAAGTTCAACATAATACTCTTATGTCAAATTCCAACATTACATAAGTAAGTTCCAACGTAACTTAAGTAAATAATTCAAAAGAAAGGAAAAATATAAGTCTATAACCCCATTCACAATGAAATTATACTTTAATAATGTCACCTGTTATATGTCAAGTTTGTTAATAACTCATTCTTTCCAATATTAAGAGGTGTAGTTTCAAATATTAGAATAATAACACGGTTATGCTAAATGAATAAAATAAAAAAAATACGAGCAATTACATGGAATCACAAGAAGTAAAGGTTGGGAATGAAAAGAAAGAAAATGAAAAATAAATAATATAAAAAGAAAAATACATTTTAAAAAATAAAAATAAAAAAAAAGTAAAAATAAAAAAGAAATTAAAATAATAGAAATAAAAAAATATTTAAAATCAAAAAAATTAAAATAATAGAAATAAATTAAATTAAAAATAAAAATGAATTAAAGTAAAAAAATAAACAGACTAAAAAGTAACCCTGTAATTACAGGGTGTAATTACACCCAATTCTCAGCCTCCCCTTGAGAATTGGAGAGTGTAATTACACCCTGTCAATTACACCCAATTCCCACCTAACTGTGTAATTATCTGGTCAATAAACAAGTCAAACTGTGTAATTACACCCAATTATACCCAATTCCAATTACCTGGGTGGCTTTCCAAACAGGCCTTAAACGTGGAGGGATTCCTGATTTTTTTAAGCCTAGTCTATATATGAACCCTACAACGTTACTTGTTCTTAATTTCATGGCAGTATGTACCAAATTATATAATAGAGGCAGAAGACGGTAAAGTACAAGATGTGTGGAGTAAGAATAGGCCTAATTATAACGAAAGGAGAATAGAATATCCTTGTTTCCGCAAGAAACAAAGGAGCTGGATATGCTAGAGCCATGAACTATTTTTTTTCCACACATCCATTAAGATAATGTTTTGGTGGGTAGCTTCTGAAAAGTATCTTTTATCTCTATTTTGTTAGGTTTGGAGTAGAGTCTTATCTTGGAAGTTAATAAGAAATCTACATATATATAACTTTAGTAATATTCATAATCGTTTGAGATTTTTAGAAAAATCGCATGGACTTTATCTAAAGTGAACAATATTATCATGTTAAGAGTCACTTCTCAAATGACTTAGCCCAACACATTCATCTATCTTTTTCTATGTCTTGGTAATCAAGATCAATGCTACATTGAGAAGTTTTAAGCGCAAATGTGAAACTCCGCGACAAATATTTGGTTAAGTACTCATGAATTGGAGGTGGAATTTTTGGTTGATTAATTTATTTTTAGTGCCTAATATGGATTGTGAAAAATTAATGACATATTTTCAGAAAACCATGTGCTGTATATAACATCATTACATAAGTTGTCATTAACATCAATTATCTCTCTAAATTGACAGGTTTTGCAGTTGTCACTATCGTTTAGTACACGGAGTAAAGGATCATGTGGACGTACCATAAAGATAGATAATCATATCGAACAACGTATTCTCAATTTTAACTCTTGATCAATAGATAATGTGGTTTAGAATAATGACTATATATTCTGAAGAGATTGTCCAAAGAGATTGAGGGTATGCCCTTAATAAGTCTCAATTATATTTAATTTGTAGAGAGATTTTGGTCTAGGCCGCCTCTGCATATGTTTTGAATAAGTAGTAAATAATGATCACCTCTTTCTGCTTTATTGAAAAAATGTTCTATCATATGAAATTCCAAATTTGTACTTATATTATAATTATACTACGTTCAGAATGAAATAAAAGAAAGGATTTAAGTTATATATATGTAAAAGCATAGTTCTTTTTTACACTATTATTCCCCCGTCACAATTTAGGAGTCTTAGTTTGACTTGGCATGCACAGAGTTTAAGAAATAAAGAGAGACTTTTGAATCTTGTAGTCCTAAACTAAAGATGTGTATAATGTACTAAAATATCTTTTGAATCTTGTGGTAATAAATTTGTCATGTATGATGTTTGAATTGTCAATTACTAAATATAAAAGAAGACACTCTTTTACGGACCAAAAAGGAAAGTAAAACACTTAAATTGAGACGGGAATAATTACAAGAATCTACATTTGAGTGAATCTAGATTTGAGTATCGTGTCTTAAGAAAAAAAAAACGAATCGGAAAGAAAGATTTAGCTAGCTTTTGGCCATAGATTCCCAAAAATAATTGAAAAACTTGATTTGGGTGAAGTTTTCCAAGTTTTGAAAATGCGTTTGGCCATAGTTTTTCAAAACATATTTCACTTTTTGTTTTGGAAAACATGAAACATTACTTATAACTATAAGTTCTACAAACTATCAAGAATACTCAACCATACAAAACATACATACTTGTTAATCCCAAAATATGCAGAATATGATATTTTAATAACAACTACTAATAACACACTTAATTACTAGCTACTACAGTTCAAATTACAATACAAAGATGCATTTTTATCTTCGCAACAGATCAATTTTCCCTATGGTTTCTTCTTCTTCTACTGTTTGGGCACACCTTAGCTTATTCACTTTATATAAAAGACTGTTTTAATTGTGGAAACATGGTAGACAGCTTTAATGGAGGAACATCATAGATAGAATTAGTTGGGTCATAAATAGATGGTTTTTTTTTTTTATAAAATACAAAAGTTTGGGATAGTTTTTTAAAGGCCAAAACATAGATCTTGGCCCAAAAACATATTTGAGCCAGAATTTGAGATTTGAAGATTTGTTTTCAAAATCTATCAAAATTTTATGGCCAAACAAAGATTTGAAACAAATCTTCAAAATAGCTCCCAAAAGCTATAGTTTAATGAGCAGGTACGTAATTGGGTACCGTTTTTATGAGGTGATCATGACCACTTGATGGTTTTACTTGCACTTACCTTAAGTTGACCTGACTGTGTACTAGAGGTACTATATTTATCTACGGCATCAATGCATAAAACTAAAATTCTTATTAAAGAAAATAAATTACATGAACTGAATTGATACCTTGCAAACAAATGACAAAGGGAACTAGAATCCAGAAACCAAATTCAACTCTGAAAATTGACACTCGAACAAGACACGCCAGAACAAGACATCAAAGGCATGAAATTTTCGGACACAACTAAAATAAACCTAAACAAAAAGACCCCAATTAAAGATTCATCGAAATTATTCCAATTAAAAAAGCAAAAACAAGTTTTCTTCATTAGTTGGTGCCACCAAGAACTCCCTTCAACTTCTTGATTGTAGCAGCATCAAGGAACGTAGTAGCTGCCACAATTTCAGTAGGTAAATCATTAGCAAATAGAGCAAAGTCTGTAATTTGAAGACCTGGTGTTGGGCTACTGAGTGAAATAATAGCCAAAGCTGGAGTTTTCCCTGAATTAATCTGGAAATGCAACAACCCTTGTGGGAAAACCATAATGTCTCCAGGTTTAAGGGTCTTGAAAAAAACTTTGTTGTCTGAGGACGAAACGAATCCAGCACAAATATTTCCTTGGACAACATAAAGCACTTCGGATCCTCCAGGGTGTGTGTGCATTGGGATAACTCCACCTATAGCCAAATCAAGCCTAGCCATTGATATGCCAAGGCCATTGACTCCTGGAAATTGTGAAGCAAATGCAGGAGTTACCCCGGCTTTGATGATAGGGTTTAGCTTAACTGGAGTTGCTAAGCCGGAAAATACAAAGTCATCAGCAGTTACTTTGGAAGGTTTTTTGCAAGCGTAACCACCGGGACCGTCAGGCAAGTTCAAGTCCCCGACACAGAAATCGAGGACAGCGGCTTCAGAGGAGGAGATGAAGATAAGGGAGAAGATGAAGAAGGCTTGGAAATACATTTTGTGAAGATGGTTTGTTTTGGTTGATGAGGAGTGTTTGTTATCTTGATAGGGTTTTATAGAGGTTGAATTTGCATGGATGTTATTTTTTGCGTTACTTCTATTGGTTGATAGAGATATGGCAGGCCATGCTGATGAGGGTTTCACGTGCATGCTTTTAGGGTATGAAGGAAGCGACATATTTTGGGCTGTGATTGCATGTGAAGGATATTTTTTTTTTTTTTTGTCAAATTAAGAAGAATACAAGAACTCTCTTTTATGAGATTTTGTTGGAATTTGTTCGAAGGAGCAGGTATATTAAAATAATTCAACAAAAATATTCCAATTACTTAGGAGTTACTATAAGGGAAGTATTTTGGTGAAAACATGTCAACAAGTTCAATGACTGGGCACTAATTATATTTTACCTATTTTAAGTTTTTAGCATTCTACAGTATCATTGAATTGTTGATTTTTTTCTTCTGCTAAATGATTTCTTAAAGACAAAGATATAGTGCTATTTTCTTTTCATAACTATCAGCGTCATTGATACACTATGCCAACATCTAGTTTTGCAAAACAATTGTTTTTATCTTTTTGTCAAGAACTGCATTTGTACTCTGAGGGAAAAAATATCTTCTTTACAGGAAAGCACTGAAAGAAGAAGGAAAGGTGAACGAAAAAATATCTTTGGATATGGTCGAGGTGACGAGGTCCATAGGAGCACATGGACAAAAAACAATTTGAAGGGCACAAGAGACATTTGCTTTTTCACCCACAAAGAGACATTTGCCAACTAAAAAGGGGTATCTGAAAGTCTTCTGACACAAAAAAATGGGTGGCCCTTAATTCAAATGTGTGGATATTATAAGTTCCCCATCTTGTACGCAGTTTTGATTGTACTAAAGTTAATTGATTAGTTGCAGTAATCTTGTAGGGCGTTTTGATTTTACTAAGGTTAATTTATTAGTTGCGGTATCTTGTAATCCTTCTATAGTTATGTTATACTAATAGTTTCTTAATAAGATAGGTATATAAAGGTAAAACAGGCTTCTTTATATATTTTAATAAAGGGTTTAACCTTGTGCACACGATCGATGTATACACTAGTCATTTTGCATCATCTAAGTTAAGTGTTAGGCCAAGTCATCTTAAAAATTAGGAGTGTCAAATTTGGCGGGAAACATTTTTCATGAAAATATGTTTAATATGAAGGAAAATATTTTTCACGAAAAATGTTTTTCTCGAAAATATTTACCACGGAAAATGTTTTCCTCAAAAATATTTTTCACAAAAAATCCGCGAAAATAATTTTCAAGAAAAATATTCTTCGCGAAAAATGTTTTTCTAGAAATAGACCCTTCAAAAAATGGGTCAAGTTGGGCGGGTCATGACCAAGCCCATTTTTAGCCCAATTCAGCCCAACCCAAGTAACTTTTGGGCCAATATTAGCCCAACCCATTTATTACCTCAGCCCATTTTAATTGGGTCAATTTCAGCCTAACCGCCCATTTGACACCCCTACTAAAAATATTAAGTGTTAGGCTGAGTCATCCTAAAAATATTCTTATTATAGTTTGATATATATTATCCTTCTTCACCAAGCTTGCATGATATTTCCGAAAAAGCCTTAGTACACCAATTAGTAGAGTAGTGTGGATTCCATTTCTTATCAATTATCAATGTGAGACTTTGTTTCTACACTCAACAATTTCTACCTCAAAGTAATATCCACCTGCCAATCACTATATGTTCTACGAGTCTCCCCCTCTAGATCCCATTACCACGATCCAAGGTTCAATTTTTTTCATTCATGGTGTATCACCCACATGACCAAGCATTCACGACCATCGAAGGCCTGAGCTAGCTTCTTCTTGTGTGCATGTGTCTTCAAACTACCTTGGCCGTTTGGCATGGTAAAGATAGTAAACTGAGTTCCATGTCATCACTCTAGCCATGTTGCGGAACCATCAACTCGGATACTAGTTGTTGGGTTAAGTTATCCAAAGATATTTTTAACATATTGTGATATTGTCTGCTCTGTATCTGAAACAGGGGTGATTTTTTTCAGCGTCACCACTGCTCGGCAGTCAGCGTCACAGCCAACTTCAGCCTTCGCACACACGCACACTTTTTGACACTTAGATTTAATTTCGGGTCAAACACAATGAAAGGAACACACAATGTTTACAGGCAATGCCCAACCTTTTTATTATCTCTCAGATATACAAAAGGACTCACGAATTTGGAGGCTTACAAAACTGAATAATGCCTTAGCCAAATTCTGTCTACTTTACAAACCTGCCAGGGGCAGTTACAAGGGGAGGGGCGTGCATGGCATGTGCCATCAGTTACATTGGGATAATGGCATACAGATCCTAAGCCTAACATTTCGCCCAATGTGGGTAAAGCCTTCAAAAACCGACCCTAACCGTCGCATATGCCGCGCACACTGTGTAACCGACGTATGTGCCGCGAGCATGCCTCGCTCATATGCCGTGCACCTGCCTCGCTTATATGTCTCGCGCATGCCTTAGCCTGATTTTCGCCTCATAGCTTCGCCCAACACTTAGAATATTTTTCGCCCATCTTTATGTCAATGCCATGCCAACCCTTTACCTTTCCCATCTGCCTTGGCCCCAGCTAGCCCATGTCTGCCTTTGCCAACCTACTGCCTGCACGCATGCCCGTCTGGTGCCATGCGCCTGTCCGTGCCACTGACATTCGTCAAGCTGCTTTGCCAACACCCAAACACCTTGACTTAGGTGCACACCATGTCATAGGCATGCAACCCCGCACATTGCTTCCAACAACCACATAGGCCCATGTCAAGGGGCAACGTACAAGCCCTTGACACTGCCCTCGCCCGCATGCGTCTAAGTCCGAACTTGGGGGTCTAACAAACCACCCCCACCAGTTGAACTCGACGTCCTCGTCGAGGCTGTTTTCAGATAGTCCTCCAATTGTTTGTCGAACTGCCAAAGTGACTTAGTCTTTTCCCAAGTAGCATCAGCTTCTTGCTTACCCTTCCACTGAATCAGAAATTATGTCCGCCTATTCTTCTTGACACCAAGTACCCGGTGATCCAATATCTTTTCAATCTCAGCGTCGAACTGTGTGCGCACCACAGCCGGTGCTCTCTTTGACTGGTTCCTGTCCGGATCATCAGCATTTTCATAATAAGGCTTCAGAAAACTTACATGGAAGGTTGGGTGTAATTTTAACCTTTCAGGTAGTTTCAACCTATAAGCAACTTCACCAACCGTCTGAACTACTTCAAATGGTCCATCATATTTTGGGATTAAACTGCGGTGCCTAAACTTACTTGTAATCTGTTTCCAGATTTGGGGAGTAGGCTTGAGCAGCACCCTATCACCAACATTAAATTCCAACGCTCTTCTACACTGGTCTGTATACTTTTTCATCAGTTTCTGGGCCTTGCGTAAACTGTCTTGCGGTTCTGCAAGCACTTCTTGCTTGTCCCTGACATAACGATAGGCAGCAGGGCATTTCCTTTGAGTCTTCTGCTTAGCAACATCAAGTGGAGTCATAGGCTGTCTGCCTAGGACTAACTCAAACAGGCTCATCTCCGTTGCCGACGACTTATGCAAATTATAGCAAAATTGTGCACTGTCCAATAAGTCCACCCAATTCCGCTGACTTGCTGTCACAAAGTGCCTCAGATATTCTTCCAATAAATGATTAATTCTTTCTGTTTGCCCATCAGTTTGAGGATGGTTCGCCGTAGAAAATTTCAAATCAGTTCCCATCATATTAAACAAAGCAGTCCAGAACCGACTCGTGAACCAAGTATCCCTATCACTGATGATATCAGCTAGTACACCAAAGAACTTAACCACATTTTTGTAAAACAAATCTGCAGCAACATCCGACGAACACACAACTGGGGCAGCAATAAAAACAACATACTTTGAGAACCTGTCCACCACCACCATGACTGATGCCATACCGTTTACCTTCGGAAACCCACTAATAAAGTCAGTCGAACAGACATCCAAGGCTTTTCAGGAATAGGAAGAGGCTGCAGCAAACCCGCTTCCTTCTTGCGCTCAGTTTTATCTAGTTGACAAACCAGAAAAGTTTTCACATAAGCTTCAACATCATCTTCTATCTTTGGCCAGAAATACACCCTTGACAGCAATGCCAACATCTGTTCAAAACCCGCATGTCCAGCCCAAGTAGTGTCATGCGCCTCTTTCATTAGTTCTTTACGCAATCCACCACCTTGAGGTACCACGATTCTCCCCCCATTGAAATAGAGCAGATCGTCCTCGATCCAATACCTCCGCACTGTCCCCTCTTTAACTTGACTCATTAACTGTTACACCCCGGAAAATTTTCGTTCGCGCACAGTGGATCGACTGGCGAAGGACAATTTCGAGTATCGAACTAGCGATGTCTTAAAGATATTTAGGAGAAGAATTATAATGCCCCTTATGTTGGTAATTAGGATCCAAGTGAGTTTCAAGAAGTACCCACAAGCCAAATATGGGCACAAGCCATCCAAAAAGGGCGAGTTAAGGAAACACTTTCGGAGGATCTGGTTTGTAGGGACCAAAACTCCATTTTTAAGTCGGAATTTGGGAAAAACACCACAGTATAAAAGTTGTAGATAATTGAAATATATTTCCAACCATAGGTGGTGTGCCCTTACAGCACATCGGGATCAAAAGTTATGGCCACCTTACGGCAGATAGTTCACCACGTTCTGGCATGACCTGCGACGACAACATGCGACTCGCATGTTCGACATGCGACTCGCACATAGTGTCGCATGTTGTGCCAGTGAGAGTTGATCAACTGGCATGACCTGCGACACAACATGCGACTCGCATGTTCTACATGCGACTCGCACATAGTGTCGCATGTTGTGCCAGTCCAGAATCTTCTGGACAATTATATATAGACCCAATTTCGTTCCAACTCATTTTTTTCCCCCACCATTTTAGTCCTAAAACCTCTGGAACCCTCTCCAAACTTTCATCCACAAGAAAAATCAAGGTAAACCAAGATTAACAACATCAAATCCATGAATCAAAGTGTATGAAACCCAAGTAAGGTTCATCTTCCTCAAGGAAATCCAAAGAGGGAAAGTAGGGTTTTGGTGCTAGAAGTGAAAACTCCACTCAAGGCTTGTCCAACCATCAGCCAAGGTAAGTTTCATGAATATTACATGTTGTTTAAAGATATTGGAAGGTTAAGGTACTCGACTTGTAGAGAAGCATAGCAAATGGGTCATTCAAGAGTGAATAGTGTCATGTTTGGTTAGTAGTTGAATTGAATCATGGATTATAGGGTGTTGTGAGTATGAATAGGTTATAAAGGACTTGTAAACCCTGAGATAAATGTGATACGTGGGAAAATACGATATCGAACCTATAACCATAAATGTGATGAAATTGGAGAGAAATGGTGGATTTTGCTAAATGCACATAGATGATGATTGTTGATTGTGATATTGTGAGTAGCATTGGGAATGTTGGGAGTTGATATAGAACATGGGAAAAGTAGTATAAACAAAGGAAGTGCTGCCCAATTTTTTCTAGATAAAACGACGTGTTCTCATAGTTATTTAGCTAATGTACCTCGCATTCTTTAATGAAGGTGACGACGTAACATCGGAGGTGAATGAGAGACCGATAGCTTAGATAAACGACAAAGGTATGTGAGGCTAGTCCTTTCTTTCCAATGGCATGAATCCTATAGTATAAGTTCTTTTCCTCTTCATGAGTTCCTATTTTCCGGAAAGCTAGAAGTCTATATTCATAAATGTCTATATAAGATAAGAGATATGATATGATGATGCCATATTGATAGTGATGTTATTTATTGCTTACACTCACCTTATGTTCTAATTCCTTCAAGGTGAGGCAGAATGTCAATAATTGCTCCATAATGAAATCGGAGAAATCATGACCTTACGTCACCCCGATAGAGTATAGTTGATCTCGAGTCTTATGCATGTATTATGATAAGCATATTATAATAAGTATATTATTACAAGTATTTTTTATGAGCATGTCATGATCATATTACACCGCGCCTAGTTGGCCGGGCAGTCACCGCCAAGGCGGGCAGCTATACGGATACACCATGACCTTTTGGCATGGGCAGACACCACTAGTGGGCGGCATGAGATGGTACCCCGGACGCGGGAGGCCTGGACGTGGGCTAATGTTATTGATTATCACACCGTTCCGATATGGACGGGCAGCTTGCATATTATGCATATATGAGATTATGATGAGTATGAGTAAGACAACATGCAATACTCCTTTTATGATTGCCATTCAGATTCAGATGTTTCATATTGACGTTCACATTATATTATCATTGTCTTTCTTCATTGTTTATGCCTCTCATACTCAGTACAATGTTCGTACTGACGTCCTTTTTCTTTGGACGCTGTGTTCATGCCCACAGGTAAGCAGGGAGGAGACGTTGCTCCAGATTCCTAGAGTTGCCAGCCGATTAAAAGCCCTCCATTGCTTCGGAGGTGCCTATGACAATCTTTTGTGTACAGTTGTATATGTGTCAGTTCATAGAGGCTCGTAGATACTCGATGTGGGTTGTATGGTCTCATGGAAGGGTCATTTTGTATGTATGAACGTATATGTATTATTTTGCTAGCCTATAGGGCTCAAGTATATACAATGCTTTTGTTTCCAAATGAAAATGGTTTTCTTATAAATTAACTATGAAGTGGATAATCGATTGATAAAGAGGCTAAGGAGTAGTAAAACGAGTGGTGCTCGGTGGTTAGCACGGGTACCCGTCGCGGCCCCTAGCCGGGTCGTGACATTAACTTAGTGTATAATTAATCATTTGCAGCACACAATCTAATCTTATCAATAAAATCAGACTCCAATCGAGAAATTGAATATATAGCAGCGAATACCTCTTTTCTACTCAAAACATCAACAACCTGGTTGTGTTTCCCCGGCTTATGCTCTCACATGAAGTCATATTCAGCCAAGAACTCTTGCCAACGGACCTGCTTGGGACTCAGCTTGTGTTGCGTTTTAAAGTAAGTATTAGCAACGTTGTCCGTCCGCACCACAAACTTTGTCCCTAGCAGATATACATGCCAAGTCTGCGAGCAATGTACTACAACAACCATCTCCTTTTCATGAGTAGAGTATCGTTGTTCCGCTTCATTCAACCTCCTGCTTTCAAAGGCCACGGGGTGACCTTCTTGCACCAACACGCCTCCCACAGCCTTGTCAAAAGCATCAGTATGCACTTCGAAGGGCAATTCGAAATCAGGCAGCCTTAGTATGGGTTCTGAAGCAATGGCCTCCTTTAACAAGTTGAATGCACCATCACATTTTTCAGTCCACGCCCACACCACGTTCTTTTTCGGCAAATCAGTCAAAACAGTAGCCTTCCTTGAATACCCTGCAATGAACTTGCGATAATAATTTGCCAACCCATGGAATGACCTCAAGTCCTTCACACTCTGCGGCGCCTGCCAATCAACAATAGCCTGCACCTTCTTTGGGTCCATCCTCACTTGGTTCTAGCTGACCAAGTGCCCAAGAAACTTGATTTCTTGTTGAGAAAACTCGCATTTCTCCATCTTTACATAAAGCTTGTACTCCCGCAACCGAGACAGTACCATCTTCAAATGGCTTACATGTTCTTCCAACGAGCAGCTATAGATTATAATGTCATCTAAGTACACCACAACAAAATCATCTAGGTACTCAAATAAAACATTGTTCATCAAATTACATAAAGTAGTCGGGGCGTTAGTCAGCCCAAACGACATTACAAGAAATTCATATAAGCCATATCTAGTTACACACGTTGTTTTTGACTCATCACCCTCTGCTATTCTTACTTGCCAATATCCAGACTTGAGAGGTCTAGCTTAGTGAACCAGCTTGCCTTGCACAATCTGTGCATGAGGTCCTGCACCAATGGAACAGGATACTTGTTCTTCACAGTCACCTTGTTCAGCGCCCGATAGTCCACACACATTCTCATTGACCCATCCTGTTTCCTTTGGAATAAAACAGGTGCACCATACGGAGCCTTTGAGGGATGAATCAGACCCGCATCTAGCAACTCATCAATTGTTTCCGCAATTCAGCCAACTCCTTAGGAGCCATACGATAAGGAGCTTGTGCAGGAGCCACAGAACCCGGCAGCAACTCAATCTTATGATCAATATCCCTCCTTGGTGGCAACGTTTTAGGGAGTTCAGGTGGCATAACATCTTTAAATCCCCCCAAAACCTGTGCCACACAATCAGGCACCCCTACCTTTACATCAGGTTTTATCTCAACCAAAGCAGCAAGGAAAGTTTCTTCACCTTTCTTTAAGCATTTCTCAACCGAAATAGCAGAAATAATGGGGCTCTTGTACTTACTCAATTTTTCTGCCTCGCCATATGGATGAACAGCCTGTATGAACCCCGCCATCTTTTCTTGCATCACCATAACTCCGTCCAAGTGGGGCATTGGAACGAAGCAGTTCTTCCTCAAGAAATCGATTCCAAGTATCATATCGAAATCTCCCTACAGAATCACCATCAAACTGTGTTTTCCAGCCCAAGGTCCCGCAAGTACCCTCACGTCATATGCCATACCTTCAATCAGTTGGGCCACCTGGTTCACAGTTTTTATATAATTCGGGCTCTTTGTTAATTTGAGTCCGAATCTTGCAGCAAGTTTGACATCAATAAAAGTGTGAGTAGCTCCAGTATCCACCATCGCCACTAACATTTTATCGTCAACCTGCATCTCAATGTCCAGCAACGAAGAATGAGGATTTGTAGATGACTCCCCCACCGTGTTCACTAATAAAATTTGATTGTTCAAGAGTAAACCAAGTGGGTTTGCCAAAGCAGCAACTACAGCACCTTCCTCGTTTGCATTTACATTCCCCGCAAGCATAGCATTCACTCTTTCACGATTTGGACAATTCTTGGCCAAGTGAGACCCTCCACAGGTCCAGCAACCTTTGTCACTCGCTGAATTTTTCTTGTTCTTTGAATTTCCAACGTCCGCAACAGCCTTTCCTTTGTCAGCACCTTCTTTCCGCCCTTCCTTCTTCCACTCCCCCTTCTTTTCAGTCTTTTTCTTGGACTTAGAAGAAGTGGGAATTTCAGATGGAACACGTGTTGAGCAAAAATCTACCAACGAATCTGCCGCTGCAATTGCACTTGGGAGATCTTTCACGTTCTGTCTCCTAAGTTCGTTTTGGGCCCATGCTTGCATCCCATAAATGAAGTTATGCAACTTATCTTCGTCCAACATATTTTGGATGTCTAACATCAAAGAAGTAAATTCCTTGATATAGTCACGAACAGAACCTATTTGCCTCAATCTTTTCAAGCGATCCCTAGCAATCCAAGATGCATTGCTAGGAAAGAACTGGTCACGCATTTCCTTCTTCAATTTGGCCCAAGTATCGATCCTTGGCCTTCCAGCATCATATCATCCGCATCCCTGGTCCTCCACCACAATTTTGCATCACCAGTCAAGTACTTAGTGGTGATACTTAACTTGTCGTTCTCAGAAATAGGGGCAGTTGTGAAGTATTGTTCCATATCCCACAGAAAATTTTTCAATTCCTTTGCAGATCTTGAACCAGTAAAGGCTTTAGGTTCAGGGATCTTCACCTTGGAACGTTCTGCCTCATGGCCTGTGTTAGAGCCAGCCATTGCCCTCCACAACACTACCACTTCCAAGTTCAGAGTTTCGTTTGCCTTTTTCAGATCCTCGATCTGAACCAAGGCTTTTTCACGAAATTCATCATATCCCGTTGTTCTTATTGTCATAATCACACGAAACTGAGTGAGTTCCGTGTTCAAGCCATGAATGCGACTGATTATAGACGTCACATCATCAGCGTTTTCAGCCATTCCCACCAGCGCCTCCAAGGCAGCCACTCTGTCCCTCAGTTCATTGTACGTACTACTTCCGCCAGCCATCGTGCCACGAACGTAGCCAGGCTCTGATACCAGTTGAAACAGGGGTAATTTTTTTTTCAGCGTCACCACTGCTCGGCAGTCAGCGTCACAGCCAATTTCAGCCTTCCCACACACGCACACTTTTGACACTTAGATTTAATTTCGGGTCAAACACAATGAAAGGAACACACAATGTTTACATGCAATGCCCAACCTTTTTATTATCTCTCAGATATACAAAAGGACTCACGAATTTGGAGGCTTACAAAACTGAATAATGCCTTAGCCAAATTCTGTCTACTTTACAAACCTGCCAGGGGCAGTTACAAGCAGTTAGAAGGGGAGGGGCGTGCATGGCATGTGCCAGCAGTTACATTGGGATAATGGCATACAGATCCTAAGCCTAACATTTCTCCCATGTGGGCAAAGCCTTCAAAAACCGACCCTAACCGTCGCACATGCCGCGCACACTGTGTAACCGACGCATGTGCCGCGCGCATGGTCCCTCTGCATGTGCCACGGGCATGCCTCGCTCATGTGCCGTGCACCTGCCTCGCGCATGCCTTAGCCTGATTTTCGCCTCATAGCTTCGCCCAACACTTAGAATATTTTTCGCCCATCTTCATGCCAATGTCATGCCAACACCATGCCAACCCTTTACCTTTCCCATCTGCCTTGGCCCCAGCCAGCCCATGGCAATGCCCATGTCTGCCTGTGCCAACCTACTGCCTGCACGCATGCCCGTCTGGTGCCATGCGCCTGTCCGTGCCACTGACATTCGTCAAGCTGCTTTGCCAACACCCAAACACCTTGACTCAGCTGCACACCATGTCATAGGCATGCAACCCCGCACATTGCTTCCAACAACCACATAGGCCCATGTCAAGGGTCAATGTACAAGCCCTTGACACTGCCCTCGCCCGCATGCGTCTAAGTCCGAACTTGGGGGTCTAACAGTATCAAACCAGGGAAAGATCTACTTTGAGTGAAGTTGTGTTCGTCGGAAAATTTCATTAGATACATATACACACTTACGTACAAAATTGAACATACAGAATAAAAATGACACTGCTTTACAACTAGCACTTCATAGCTTGGTGGTCAGGCGCCTTGTCAATCGACGTCGAGTATTTGATCCTCTTGCGACGTATTAAAATTTTTAAACTAGCTTTTTTGTTATAGGAAAAATAGTTGTCAGGGGGTATCCTCTGACCTTTTAAACGGTAAAGATTAACTAAACTAATAGGATATAACTATTTACGTCTTTTGAAATAAAATAGTACTCCCTCCATCTCAATTTAAGTGTCATAGTTTGACTTGGGATGAAGTTTAAGAAAGACTTTTAAATCTTGTAGTCTTGAATTAAAGATGTGTGTAGTCTTCTAAATCTTGTGGTCCTAAACTTGCCAAAAATTACTAAATATAAAAAGAGATACTCTTTTTGAAACAGACAAAAAAGAAAAATAAGACACTTAAATTGGGACAGAGGGAGTAGTATCTCATATGATATGATAATTATTTCAGCAAAAAGGTCTCATACTATTAATAGTATGACAACACCTTATATGTAGATTTTTTTTTTAATCATTATCAACGTGAACTTTATTCGCACTAGAAATAATGATAATATACAATAACTTTTTTTTATAAGAATAACGTAAGATACTCTAATTTTCAACAGGTTTATACCATGTTTAATTTGTAGGTAGAAACGTACAAAAGCTCTGCAAAATGTTATGGATCATCTGTTCATGGACCTATAGCCTATGGCAAATTTAAAAGTTGAACAAGGTGCTGCCAAAGAAAAGGATAAGTTTTGCAGCCAGAAATGGACTATTTAATCAATATAATAGCACAGTTGATCCAGCCCAATAAGAAGATACAAAGACAATAATGAATAGGAATGGTCGGCCTGCTCGCTACTGTGACAAAAATCCGAAGAAAAATTGAAGTTGGTTTGTCCTGTCTTTTATCCAACTGCATATTTGAGTCCATTGGTTCTAATTTAGTGCTTAATTCTATGGTATTATTTGACTATTTAAGTTACCAAAAAAAAAAAAAAAATCTATGGTATTTGAATGGGATAGGTGAAATAAGAAGTCGTATTCCATTGTACATGTTTAAATGACATGGATCTAAAAAGAGAAGATACACTTAACTTCTAAAAGTTTGAACGAACTCCGTAAATATTGACTAAATGTTGATATAGTGAGATTCTTCTTTACAATTTTCCCTTCTGCAAACGGGGAGACAATTTAGGGCAGTAAATCAGAATAGTCAGCATATGACGGGAAAAATTACTTGTTACTTCCGTTGCTTCGGCTAATTCAAATTCACGTGATAATATGCTAAAAGAAAAAAATAAAGATGTTTTTTAACGCGAGACCGAATATAATATATATGTCTGAGAAAGAATATGAATGTCTAGTCCAAAACCTTAAGACGATGGGTAGAGGACTATAAAGTCATTTAAATTCCTTTGGAATCTTTACAATTGATGAGGTACAACTGTATTTTCTAACACCTCCTACACGTGTAACCGATTTTGATTTTACAAATGGATTGAAGGTTTATTTTCCACCAAAGATAATTCTTTTAGTTTACCCTTTTTTTTAGTAAAAAGAGATGAGGCTCAACAGGACCGGGCCTGAAATAGAGGGAGGCAAATTAGATTCAATAGGCTAACAAGTGGGCGTAAATCAATGTCATGAGTGGCTCAACGAGTCTGATGGAGAGAGAGAGAACAAAGCCCAGAGCAGCTTGCAAGGTATAAATATAACTTAGGTGAGATAATCACAAGCTTTCACATGAGAGAGAAGCTTGACATCATGTGAAAGCATGTGTGTTCTAGAATGAAAAAACTCACACTGATGTTTAATGAGATGGGTAGATTCATTATATGAATTTTGGCAACCCTTTCTCTCATGAGCTAGCTTTTGAGGTTGAGTTAGGCCCATCTATTTTTTTATATGGTATTAAAATAGGGGCAATTCGCAGAATTGCCCTTCTTTTGGGGTGGTCTTTAAATTTTGCCCTTCGGCTAAAACCCATGGGTTCCAGGTTCGAACCCACACACAGTCAAAATTTTAAAAAAAAATCGCAAGGCAGAGTTTAAATTTCGGTATGCCCCCACCGGCATACACTTGTAAAGGAATTACCAAAGTTATGCCGGACCCGACATACTTATGCCTTATGGGCAGACTTAGCATAAGTATGTCGGGTCCGGCATAACTTTGATAATTCTTTCACAAGTTTATGCTGGGTCTGGCATAAAAGTTTGCCCATTAAAAGTATGCCCCCACCGGCATAAACTTGTGAAGGAATTACCAAAGTTATGCCGGACCCAGCATACTTATGCCAAGTCTGCCCATAAGGCATGAGTATGCCGGGTCCGGCATAAATTTGGTAATTCCTTAACAAGAGTATGCCGGGTTCGACATACACGCGACCCAAACCTTGCCTTGCAATTTTTTTTTTTAATTTATGCTTGAGCGGGGGTTCGAACTCAGAACCTCATGATTTCTACGTGAACGCTCAAAGTTGCAATGCGAAGGGCAAAAATTAAAGACTAGCAATATGAGGGGCATAATTTAAAGACCACAAATATGAGGGGCAAAATTTAAAGACCACCCCAAAAGAAGGGCAATCCGCGCAAAAAAATGTCAAAATAGGACCCATCTCACCCGATAGTGGGTCCCCAAATAAAATTGTCCACGCACCAAATTTCAGTCCTAGGCGTGAGGTGGGGTGTTAAAAAATGAAAAAACTTTCACATCGATGGTTAATGAGATGGGTGGTATCCTTATATGGACTTGAACAATCTTTCCCCTGATAAACTAGATTTTGAGATTAAATTGAACCCAAGATCCATTTTCTTACACGGTTATTATCTCGCCTAAAAGCTCAAAGTAATAAATGAAGTAATCCGGGACCTATCAAACTCCTTTGGAATCTTTACGCAACCGATTGAAGGATAAATGTGCGTATACATTTTTAATATCTCGAGAAGTGTAGCTTCTATAACACTTTGTCTAACGAGATTGTGATTTTGTAAATATTTTATTGAAACTTATAATTCCCCTTTGTCCTTTCCTTTCTGGAATAACTATTGCTCCTACTAGTAGGAGTAGTACCATTTTAAATGAAATTGTGTCTACTACTTCAAGGACGGCTTCTCTCGTCTCGAAGAAGAAAGAGTAGGAATTTATCATCATTTCACAAAATAGAATCCAATCATTTCATTAAGCATTTTTATGCTTTCTTTGTTGCACGAGATATGACGGATGCTCTCATTAGCATGCCCTCTTTAGATCATCATTAAGCTTTACCCAAAAGCACGCATGCTTTCCTCCCTTTTCCCCTTTCCTTTTCAGATTACTAGAAAGTATTAAAAATGATATAGTACTGTGAATGAGAAAATCTGCCACGTCGCTGGAATAATTTTTTCATATATATTGGGAACTTTTATGTGTCGTTTGATATGCTGAATAAACATAGATAGTTTTGGAATAAGAAAAATAGTATTATCTTATTCTTCTTTGGTTAATATTCTGAGGATAAGTTACATCAAGAATAGAAATAGTATCGACATAAGTTATTCCTGTCTAATGATAGAATAATAGTATCAATATTAGTTATATCTGGATAAAATAATGAAAATGACAAAAATATCCCCAAGGTCCCTAAACCCTTTTTTTACTAAATAAGTGGAGGCTATTTTTGTAAACAAACAACTTCTTCTTAAATTATGCAATCCATAATATTTTTAATACAACAAACCAAATAGTCAATAAGAAATAATAGGATAACTAATCTCAACATAACTAATCCCAGTATAAGTAAACTTTTAACCAAACAACCCCTTAAAAGTTTTATTTTTCTTTCCTTTTTCTAGGAGAGTGCCCCTTTTCATATGAGGTTTCTTCTGCTTGGAAAAGCCATTGCCAATTATGGGGGGTTCTCATTTTTTTTTTTTGGGGTAACAGGTGTCTGTTTAACCTAAAATTTGAGATTCATGTTAACAATAAAAATTTTATTTGAGGTCAGGCGAAAGTAGATTATACTGATCAGGACCATCTATCTTTGGTTTATGGAATTCGGGGCAAAATAGAAGCAGACCCAGAGAATGCTACCCGAGTATAATCTTGGACTCTAGCCGAAGTAGTTCTTGCTGAGTTGTATTCAACTAGACTCGTATGACACGCGTCACACCCTGAGTCGTTCACACGTTGAACTTGTATTTTGACCAATACAGATAGTCCCTCACTTTTTGGGTTGTCCCCAAAATCTGCCCGGGAAGTTCAAAAGTTTACTTATGGCAAGAGAAAAACCGAAAACCATCTGACATTCAATGAAGTGACATACACCCCTAAATATTAAATGTCGTGGACACGTGTCAAGCGGCAATTGGACAAGATTTTACTGCTGGTTACTGAGGCAACGATGCACTTTTTATCCTCCAATATATATAAACACTTTACTTGTCCATTTTCATATTTCATCTTTCTCTTCAACTTCTATCTGTAACACTTCACCTTTCCATTGATGTTGAACTTGATCACCGCTAATGTCATGCCCCAAACCCCACTAGGATGGACCATGCGCTATATGCAACTACTATGAACCTGTAACAGACTACATAACGTAACTTGAGAGACAAATGCGGAATGCAAATGACTTTTGCACGTAACTGTGGCCACTGGCCTATGGCATACAACTATTGTACAACTGAATACAAATAACCCACCAACAGTGTCTATGAAGCCTCTACGAATATCTATAACTGGACAACTGATACAAGCGTTGGGACAGGACCCTGACCTACCCTTAATCTCCAACATCAATGAGAAAACGTAACCTTTCCGTTGAACATCTGCACTATCTAGCAGGAAAGTCTACGAACCTGCAAAATCTGAACCTGCAATATGGAAAATAACAAATGCAGCGTCCCAAGCAAAAGGACTTTAGTGCAGAAAAATTGTACCGAATACGTAAGGCAGATTGAATAATCATATGAAAGTACACCAAGTGTAAAGATGAGTACTGGAAACAGCATGCGGGTGCAATCTGGATATATGCCATTTAGGGCTACCACTTAGGGTTATCCTGTGTATATCCATATGTATATGCCTTTTAAGGCTATCCACTGTGTATATCCATATGTATATGCCACTTAGAGCTATCCACTATGTATATCCATATGTATATGTATGCATATTTATATAAGAATGTATATGGAAGAAATACCAAGGAACGTACAAAGGACTCAAAGATAACATGACTTGTAACTTGTGATAGGAACTTAGGGATAACACAAATGACATATGTACAATCAACCAAGTCGTTTGAATGAAAACATGTGAAGCTCTTGAATAATATAGATAGAGTAGTTATGGCGGGACGTTCGTTTAAGTTCCTATATACGCGGATTCATGCCAAAAAAAGTAGGGAAATAGCCTTATCATACGATTCCTATGGGGTCGTTCACGTGTTGTATTCGATACACATATAACATATGGGTTGCTCAAGTAGCGAAATCTAAACTTCTTACTAAATCAGGAGAGTTCCATACAACCTTATGATGGCTCGAACAAATGTTGTTACGTGGAAAAAATAACTATATCTGAATGGATGACTCGCAATACCTCATTCTTTGGAACTCATCTAGAGAAGGAACAAATGATAAGACTTCATGTTGCTGGATACGATAGAGACGTACCTATCGTTCTATGATCTTGTTATAATAGCCTCGAAAGCCATTTTCTAATCTTATGGACCTTCCTATTTTGGAAAGACTAGATCGTCTACATTGATGTTTTATCTTAAAAGAGGTTTTATACCCCAACAATGGTAATCTGGATGCTTACGACATAATTCCTCTTACGTTACGCTCTATAACCCGTTAATGATCATTTGAATGCTAACCATATAATGGCTTGCTACCGTACAACTGACATCATACGAAACAAATATCTGGCCATGAACAAGAGAGTCACGATACTTCGCTTCTAAGAACTCAAATAGGAAATGGACATTTGATAGGATTATATCTTGTTGTATGCGTGATAGACACACACACTTACTTCACCTCAATCCTTATTGATGCTTCCTGAACCAATATTCTAACCCTCTAGGTTGTCTTATCCCCATGAAGGCTATAACATTCATATCAACTTAGCTCACCTTAAGTGAGTTCTACACCCCAATTCGGTTCACATAAAGACTACAGACATCGTGACCATGTTAGGTAATGACCTATAACCCCTTTAGCATTGCTTCGCAACATGTCAATCTCCACACACATTAGGACACATACTATTTTATGATCCTCATTTGGTACCTTCCAACCTTATACTCTAGTCCTCTGAATCATCTTACCCTCGTGAAAGACTATGTTCATCTATGTCGATGTGGTTCATCTTAAGGGACGTTCTAGAACCCAATAATGATGATCTGAATATCATCAACATGTTTCACCTTAAGTTGAGAACTATAGATCCATAATGATTACCTAACATCGTCGATACAATTTACCTTTGGTAATGACCTAGAATCCACTAGCGAGACTCCGAAACTCATCCATCAACAAAGCCTCAATAGAATCTAATTACATGATTGATCTTATCTCCCCTTATATTCTATATCCCTTTAACAATTACACTAGCCATATGATTTAACTTAAGCAGCAATTATCTATGTGTTATTCGTATAATATATCCCAAGTATTATCGCATCGCCCATTAACGATCTTAAGGAGCCATCACGTGATTTATCTTAAGTAACAATCTATCATCCATTAATGATACTTTGGAAGCTATCAACATAATTCATCTTAAAGTAAGATACTACAACCCAGTAATAGTAATCTCGACACTGTCAATATGATTTATCTTAGGTAGGAACTATACACCGATAATGATCACCTGAAGACTATCCATATGATTTATCTTATATAAGGCATAATAATCTGAAAGCTCTATCATAAAAGTATAACGACTATATGAAGTGTCGGCTCGTACTTACATAACATAACTCTTATTCGACTCATAAACCTCAATGACGGTAATCATTGGAAGCTTTATCCTATGAATAGCACAACCACATGAAGTACTGACTCATACACACAAACATATCTCTTATTCGACTTATGGTCCACCATTGACACTCCTCTTAATTGAATGTCGCCACCACCTTATTCATTTAATACAATATATATATATATATATATATATATATATATATATATATATATATATCACTAGCTGCCTAAATAAAAAGGCCCCATGTGGATCATATTTGACTTATCCACTAATTTAGTTAATCCCTTTTGTCCCGCACGATACTCCAAAATTTAACCAATAACACAGATAATTAATTTCTTGATCTCAATTTACTTTAATAATAATCAGTTTCAACACACTTCATATACTCATTATCATGATCATGTGATATAACATTAGTCCATAGCCTCTTTTGTCACACAAAAAAAAATCCAATTACTGTCGTCCTACTTGTTAAGTCCTAAATTAATTCTGGGCCTCATCCTTTTATACACTGAGCTCTTTCGTACATGAGTATGCCCAAAATTGCAAACGATTCGTATAACTTGTTCAACATTCTGAACTTCGACAAAACCTATTTTCTCTGATGCGTTTAACCTCTAATCCCCACGTAACCTCTTTAACATTGTTATAAACCTTGTATAACCTCATGAATGACCTTAACCTCTTCAAGCTAATATGGATTTACTATGACACATCCTAACGCTAAGGTATGGGCTGTTACAACTAACTTTTTCTTCACTCAATGTTTTTCGTTTACAACTTTACTACCATGGACCTATCAAGTCCTACTACTCAAGTTGAATAAATTGCCAACATTATCGGATGTTTTTCCGGTGTAGTTAGATTTCCAATGACCACCTCTGTCATTGAGGAGTCTTTATCCTTTTCTTGAAGGAAAAAATCAGAAATTGTTCTGAATAAGTGGAATTTTACTTGTGATTGCACTCTTCGATTTCAATCAGAGAAACAACTTAGTGGACATAATACCCTGGTGAAGGATTTACCATTCCTTCATTCACCTCGAGCACCTCTCAACTATCTGGGTTGATTTCTGTCGTGGAAGAAAAAAAAATATAATCAGTTACCTGGAAGGGTTCTCCTTCATATACACCCTGGGGTTTACACAAACTATAGATCCGATGATTATTGAATTTTGTAGATTATACCAAATCTGTCTGGCCAAGGTAGGGCCCATGGTTTGGAGGGTTGTAAGACGTCTGGTACTTGATCAAGGATAACTACTTGACCACCTTATTCGACTATATGCCCAAAAACTTCATGGGGATGGTGTACCCACACAAGCGGTCTGGAAAGCGTGACTTTCTCTCTAATACAGACAATGACCACGATAGGGGTGGTTTGAAAGGTTTGTTCTTGTCGCGACTATCAACATCATCCATCCAGAAAGTCTGCCTTTTACAAAGCTTAGAATGAAAATTGTAAGTATCTTTCCTTTTCATTGACATGACTTATGCCTACCTCTCTTATATATTAATCCTTTCATTATTACCTTATTCTACAGCCATTGTGAGATCTTTAGGTTCAGGTTCTGGTCTTGTAAGTTGGGACGAGAAGATCTTAGGTACAACCAACACCAAAACTTGAACCTGAAAGTTTTTCCCAACTTTCACAGAGTAGAAACCAAGAATCATGGTACTGAATTATTTGATTTCTTTTGATTTTCAATCCAAGTTTTTCCTTGTTATATGTTTTAACTTACCCTATTTAATCAAGTCGTTAGGTGAAGAAGCCTTTAGCTCCCAAGATCTAGCTGGGGCTCCCCGACGTGGACGTCATAGAGAGGAATCGACATGCTGATCGCGTCAACGAGGAAAATCATTGGCTCCTCAGGTACTACTTCAGGTGGGGGCCTTGTTAGTCCTCAAAAGAAAAGGAGAAGGATGGAAAAAAAAAAAAGGCGAGCATTCCGGGATGGTTAAATCCATCCCCAAGCCGATGTCCCCACTGTTTAATTTTAACTCCAGGATGATTCGGAGAATATTATAATTCAGTCCCACAATAAGGATCTTGTTACTGTTAAAACTACTTAAGATGTGTTGGGTATGTATACCCCTATGTTATATCCATATTCGATGCATTGACCATCTGTCTGATCCGCCTTGCGTGGTGCAACAGTAACATGTCTTACCTTGATAGCAAAACAATGTCAAATAAGTGTAATAAATCATCCACTGCTAAAACATATTTCTCGTATATCATTCTTTTGCTAATAATATCAACTAAATAGTGCAAGAACATAATGTATCAACTCAAATATTTGATTTTATTTATGATTTAGTCCATTTTTCTTATAGAAATGTTATAAACTCTTGTGATCAGTTTAACATCAATCATTGTATAAGTAATGATGCCATAGTACAAAGTACCAAACCTTTTGACAACTCCCCAATCATTGGTCACGTATGTCACAACTCAATTTTGAAGGGCGTGATTGCGACTTGGCGATCAACTACCCATAGCAAGTGAACCAGTATTCATCTTAGTCAAGTACCAAATATCAATAAAAATTTTGTCAAAATTTTACCTATAATAGAGCATCCGAATAATCTTTGTAGTCTATCAAGCAACAATCTACCTAATACAGAATATACACAACTATTAACAATATCAAGATAATAACTTGAATAAGCCTAAAAATATCCAAGTATCAAAATTTACCTCTCACAAGCTAGTCAAGGAGCATCTAATATAAATTATAATACAAGAGTCTAGGGACATAATCCGATAATAATAATAATTAAAAAAATGAATAGAGTAAAGGTGTCACCACGATCAGAATGTGATTGTCTTACCTTAAATGAACACAACAACTTCCTCAAAACAGATGAAAGAGGACCCACTACGATATTAGAGCTAAGATCTGTATAAAACAAAAACAAAAACAAGGTGAGCATAAAGTCTAACAATATCATTGACCCACCCCGCTATCACACTGTATGGAGAAAGTCTCCAAAAATAGTATGCATGCTATGAGTAGCATACAAAATATACAATAATATCACGACCCAACTTGTGAGTCATGCGGGCACCCACATTATCCTCGCTGGTTGGCGAACCTTCCCTTAACTACACCATTTTAATCTACATACAAAAAGTAAAGACTGAAATATAAATGGTAACAGAATAACATAAGTGCGAAAGTAAATACAACTACATCCCAAAACCTGGTCTAGACTCGTACAAGAGCTCTAATACATAACAATATCCGAAAAACTAAACATAAATCTCAAAATACAAAGGTAATAACTATCTGAGAGTCAATAGACAGATATAGAAGGAAGGATATCCGGGTTGCAGGATCTAGCAGTGGCTCATCCTGAATCTCCAACAAGAAGGCCTTGGAATCACTCGCGAGGTCGGGAAGTAGAACTTGTGACGAACTCTGCACTCAAAAGAAAAGTGCAGCAAGAGTGGTATGAGTACAAACACACATACTCGTAGGTATCATAGGCCGACAACTATTAGTTCACGCATATAAATAGACAGAAATCAACAAGGTAAAGCAAATAAGCAATCAGTTACAGTCACGAAATCATGTTTCAAATAAAATCTCACAGTACTAGAAATGACAAATAAACTCGCTCATCTCAGGCCATAAGCCTAGGTGAAAGTCTCTAATCCACAAGTCCGTCGAGATACAAAGTAAGCACCTTATAAGTAGGCAACATCTCAAGTGAATCACCAATCAATAAATTGATAAATGGATATGCTACGCTATGATATGAAGTGCAAGACAAATGAACTGCAATGTCGTGCTATGCAAATGCTATGAGGGACCTGCGAAGTCCATGTACCCTCTTTCTGGCAAATGACCTCGGACACGAGCACTCTCCCGCTCCAATAACAATCTCGGATCACGGGTACTCGCCCGCTCCAGTAAAGACCTCGGATCACGAGCACTCTCTCACTTATCCTCATTTCAAACCAATATCATATCATATCATATAAAATATGAAATATGGAATGCATGCCCTACATGAAATCAACCTCAACAATATCGCATAACATAGGATCCACGGATATTTGCTATGAAATACAAATCAAACTCAATTCATCCATATTATTCTTCCTCTTTCATGAGATAATGAGATAATGAGATAAGTGAGATATCAAGAGACAGAGATAATCACATCAAATACATGAGTATAGCAAATATTGCGACAAGCCCACATAACAGCTGACAATACCAACCTAGTTGGAATTCACCTCCACACCATGCTCGAAGGCCTATCATGCTTTCCTCGTCAATAACTACCATCTACATATGTTCGCTAATCAGAGTCTAGACATAAGTAAGCCGTAACCTACCTCGAAGCCGAGCAGGTGCCACGAACTGATCCACTTGAGCCTTCCCATTTCGGATTGCCTCGGAATGGTCAAAGTCTATCAATTTAGTATTCTACGTTAGTATACAAGTCTAATGAACACCCATATCGAAATACTTCTAAACGAATCCAAAAATGACCCCGGACACACAAGGAAAAAATCGGGCATTCATTGGAAATTAGATTACCCAAAGTTTAAGTAGTCATATCTCAAGTTTCATGCAAATTTAATCCCAAAAGAGCTTTAATTTCATCAATAATAATTTTTTGAAAAATCCAATTTTGGAGAAAACCCTCAATTTCCATAACAAGATTCTTGAATAAAAAAGGAGATTCAAGCTTAGGGACTAATTGCCCTTTGATTAAATACTTAGATTCTAGGAAATTTCTCAATAAAAGCCATATTAGATTGAAGAAGGTTCAAAAGTCATATTAGGGTTCATAACCCAAATCCCCCAACTAAACATATGATTCCTACCATAGATTCCTTAATTTAATCATGATAAAAGCATAAAAGGAGTGTAAGAAGCATACCCCAAAGATGAATCTCAAGATCCTCCACAAAATCGCCCCACCAAGCTCTCTAGGTCTCAAATTTGTGAATGAAATGAAATAACTCGAATTGGGAAAATCTAATGATTCTGATTCAGCGATTTCCGCACCTGCGGACCATTCCTCACAGGTGTGGCCTCGCATCTGCGGAGAAATGTCTGCAGATGCTCCCTTACTTAAAACACTACTTTTGCAGATGCGGGGAGAATTTCGCAGATGGGGCCTCCCTAGATTTCCCATTTTCTTGCACCAGCGGACCAAACACCGCAGAGGTGGGCCCGCAGGTGCGGCACTATGCCCGCAGGTACGGCACCATGTCCGCAGATGTGGCACACCAGAAACCAGCAAAATCTGGTTTTTCACCAAGTTCAACCTGAAATCCAAAACTCATTGGAGACCTCCCGGATACAAACCAAACATGCAACCCACTATAAAAACATACTATGAACCCATCCGCGCCCTCAGAATTCCCAAACGAGGTCATCTTGAACTAGTCAACCCCCAAACGCCCAAAAGCAAGGTTAACAAAACGCCTCCCGAGTGTCTCAAAAATTGAAGCAACCACCCTACCAAGTTATAATCGACCCTTCCCAAAAAGACTCGTTTACCCGAAAGTCAACTATTGGTCAACACTTTTTCACTTATTCAACTTAAAAACTTCTAAATTCCTCAAATTCAACCATGACTCACCCGACTACTTTGGGAACCACTCGACCCATCCCCGCAGGTCAAATACACTATAATGAAGCTAGGGGAAGGGTCAACAGGGATAAACGGGTAAAAATACCTGGTTTGGTCGTTACAAATAAGAATGCAAACATATGTATAATTGAATGACATCAGATATACATGTTCAGCTCAAAAGAACAACACAGCGTCACATATGTGTTTCATCAGACCGTTCATAGAGAACATTTTACATGTGTTTAACTATGTCTTTCACCAGTCCATCCATATTCAACTTCATTCCATCAACGACCCAACTAGCTATGCATAACACGAGACTGTCCATGGTGATGACTATTTTGAATTTGCATGAACTAGGTACTTCCCATAATCGATAAGTCATTGTTACCATCTTAACTTATAGATCATAGCACATCAGACAAGCAGTTCAATCATGATTATCTAATTCCTAAAGATGAAATCATGTTATGCATTTCAACATGTAGAGAGATACAATATGCATCATAACATGCTTCCTAATCAAAATCTAATATGCCATGCTCAATTTAACAAATCAACAAATAAATTATGTCAAGATATCATGGAGTTTATCACATTAAGCTTTTAAAGTAATTAGTATGGTTCCATAGAAGAAACAAATCACAATTACAGTAATATTTGACATGAAAATAGTATACATCACCTAGTATGAGCTCTCCCTACAACGCACTAGGTGTTTGAAATTTGAACGATACAATTTTTGAATCATGATATCGAAAAAGCAAGTATTCAAGAAGTTAAAGTCTCAATGTCCGTATAGTCAGTACATAAACTTTTTTTTAAAATGCTGAAATCCCATCAAACGACGCTCAATAGCCTCAATTTATTCAAAAATATAAATAACAGGTTCAAATTAGTCTACAGAGACTAATCTCATAATTTAAGGATGCCTTAGGATCAAGTCAACTCAAACTTCCCTTGAGTCGATAGTTCGAAATCCAAAAGTAATTCCATAGACGCGCTACTCATAAGATATGGAGTCCATTAATCAAAATCAAAATTTGATATCGATCAATTGATAGGTAAGATCTAAATTTCCTAAATTTTATGTTTAGGGCTAAATTTTACTAGTCTATACCTCAAGTCATGAATTGAAAGGATAAAATATACCCCAATATCACAATTCAAATCTGACACCTAGGCCGCAACAGAAAACCTGGCGATGGATCTAGATCGTAATAGCTATGGTGATCGGTTAGCTGGACACTTGCATTTGTGAAGTGGGTTCTGCAATTATGATAATACATCAAATATAAATAATCAGAGATTCGGGAAAACAATCATTTTGGCCAATTTCCTGAGAAAATCTCTCAATTTTTGAATCTCAATTGGTGGATTTTCACCCAACTATTCTATGTAATGAATTTTATATCAATCAAGTGATTACGTGTTAATTTCATTGATTATAGATCATCGAATCATGATAATCAAGAGGCTAAAATTGGGGATTTTAAACCTAAACTTAAAATTAGAAAATTATTAATTTAACCTAGCAATTGATGTTAAAATATAATTTTTATTGTTGAATAGGATTCCATAGCTTATGGCTAACACGCTCTGATCAATGTCGAACAGTTGACCCAAAGAGGCTGGTTTGAGTTGACAAAGGATTGACTTTGACCCCGAGGCATCCCAAAATTATGAATTTGATTTTTCTAGACTAATTTGGACCCACTATTAATAATTTGCTAACACTCTCCGATCAATTTCGTACAGTTGACTTGAGGGGCTGGTTTGACTTGACAAAGGATTGACTTTGACCCCGAGGCGTCCAAAAATTATGGAATTGATTTTTCTAGACTAATTTGGACCCATTATTAATAATTTGAATAGATTGAGGTCGTCGAGGTTGTTTGAGGGGATTTTAGCGCTTTAAGTAAGGTTTGACTAATGAATTCCGAGCAAGTGAGACTTTAACTTTTAGTTTGTTTGTTTTTCCTTAAAATCATGATATATGAGCTAGTTGTATGCATTTAAACCACTTAGTCATATGAGTGAGCAAGCATGAGCTAGACTGACTAGTTTGGGAGTATCTAGTTTAGTTCGTAAGGGTCTAGTTTGTGTTATTACATTGTTTGATGCGTCTCATAGATTTCTTTAAATATTGTGATACTGCTTAGCTGATTAGCGTGCATATCTCTCAGTTAGTACCAGCAATTGGTAATAGTTCTGTGTGATATATGTTTAGTTGTTTAACATACATTATCACACTTCATTGAGCATACATAGTCTGAGCACGATGATGTCATAGGACCTGATAATGGATATAGATGGTAGCGAGTAAGACATGAGATTGATGCATTGTACTAGACATGTCGAACAGGCACCTACGCACCGAAGACAGGTAAGTCATATAATTGATGAACTACTCCACTCGTGTCCGACATACCTATGCTCCATAGTGAGTCTAGCAGATATAGCAGATTGTATATTGTAACTGCATGCATTATTTATATTCATGATTCCAGCCCAGTCGCTTTACTTTTATTTTATACATGCATTCATTTAATATGAGGTTGTTCCCAAATCTTGTCCCTGTTGTGTGTTACCATGACAATTTGAAGTCAAATCTAAGGGTGTGTTTGGCATGAAAGAAATAAGTGTAGGCAAAGGGATTGGAATGTGTCAAGAAGAGAGCTTATTTTTGTCTACCACGTGGTAGTTCCATATGTTGCTTATGTAAAATCTGCAAGATCATCGACTAGTATAAAAAGACAACATAAACCTGATTTCAAGTGTATGTTTGAAGATTGCAGAGCGCAAGCTAGCAATAAAAGCATGCATACTTATTTTTGAGTGTATGAGGGACTCGTTATTTAAGGAAGCAAGTACTAAGGGACTAAATCAACGAGAAAAAGTTAAGGGTGTGTTGGCGTGAAGGAAATAAGTAAGTGTAGGTAAAGGGATTGGAACGTGTCAAGAAGAGAGCTTGTTTGGTGTCTACCAGGTGGTAGTTCCGTATGTTGCTTATGTAACATCTGTAAGATCATTGACTAGTACAGAAAGACAATGTAAACCTGATTTTAAGTGTCTGTTTGAAGATTACAAAGCGCAAGCAAGCAATAAAAGCATACATACACATTTCTGAGTGTACAAGGGACTCATTATTTAAGGAAGAAAGTACCAAGGGACTAAATAAATGATAAAAAGTTAGGGAAGTAATTACTGGAGATTTTCAATCAAGTGCCAAACGAAGTCGTCTCATAAGGAAAACTGCTTAGAAGATATTGAATATCAGACGACAATGAATGCTCTTGATTGTTTGTACACGTTGTAACCCTAGCTTGGTGTTTTTCTTTGTTAAACTTATTTTAGAGTTAAAGATGCTATTTGAACAAGGTCATGCATGTGTAGGGTCAAGCCAACATTAGTAGTAAGAATAAATACCTCTCCAGTTCTTCATGGCCCCTATTGTATCACTGATTTTGTTTAATAGTGAGAACTAATCATTTTTATGGGGGTCGATCTACGAAGTTATAAATAAATATTTGTACAATTAGGAAAAAGTTCAAAAATATTTGTAGTAACATCACTATATGAAAAAAACTATTAGATGTAACAATAGTTCATTCCTCTGAACAACATTGTGATATATGTATTAATATACATATATGCACTACTACCGATCTCTTGATATCCATTTGAAACTACTACTATACATATACATACATATATATAAGCATACATACTACTATTCTACTGTATTGTATGCACTATTAGCGATTTCTAAATACTTTCCCTAGATATACGCTACAGGAGCAAGTCAATGATCTTTTTGGGTTCTTTAGATTCATATTTAGTCCTTGTTCACATGTCCTCACGAGGATGATCCGACTGTAGATCAGTGACTTCAGATTCAATTCAATCGTAATCAAGAGAGATAAGCCACTATTAGACCATTGAAGCAACTTCTTCTAGCAAACTTTAGTACATTTCCATTTCGAATTGCATCTCACACTTTGTATTCGAATATAGTAGCTCTATGATTTAGTCTGTTTTCGTTGTATGGGATGATTCTATTGTCATGTTTTATAATAGATTATCTATTGATACAATTTTATTAGTAGTTCTTTCTTCTTTATTCCGTGTATATGTATGGCTTAGCCTAGAGAGTTTGCCTTTGTATAGTGGCGGTAGGTGTTCTGTCGCAGCCTAGTACTAGATTCGTATTGTGACAACCCATTAGCTAAGCATTAAAAATCAAAATCCAATTTTGACTTAGTTTGCTAACCCAATTGCTCAAATTTTCCTTTGTTAACCTAGATCTAAATTATCCAATTCAGACTATGAAAACTCAAGATTTATGGTTCAAATGGTATGTAATATTAAAGGCTATTAGGAAATGATTAGCTTGAATTGTAGGTTGAATGTCCTCTTTTTGAAATCCCAAATCCAAGAGCATCTCATTCAAAAACTCAATAAAAAGTTGATGGTTCGCAAAAATATATTATTTATATATGACTGGATTTTTATGCTATCACACTCGTGCACCACATTCGCGGTCCATTGGTCCTTCAACAAAGTGCAATCACGCTCTCTCTACCGTAATCGTGGAAGCAATCGAGTGGTAGGGCATCATTTGCGCCTTTCAATTGTGATGGTGCTAAAGTTGAACTCTCTTCACCGCGATCACGTAATGGACCAGATATAAGAACATCTGCAAATTGAGTTTTAATGGTGCTGAATCACCCTGAAGCCCTTCAGGTTTCAACTTAAATCATATCAATAACTTTCAAATGATATTTATCAACTTATATGAGGTTTCAAATAATGATTTGTTACATAAATATTTAAAAAGAGAGATTGAGTTGTTACAATATAAAAGAATAAACAGAGTATAAAGAGTGACTCTTATCAGTTGTAAATTAATTTAAATCTTTTCACGGTTTAAAATTAGTTAACTATGTTTAAAAAAAATACAAGAGACAAACTTGTTATTAATTTGTCTAATTTATAAAATAGTATTTTCTTTGTTCTGCTGGCCTCTTTTTGGCCCTTAATGAAGGTTTGAATCTTTTTCATTAAAGTTTTCGTTATTAATCATTTATTTTTTTAGGTTTGAATTTTAATTATTCATATTTCAATTACTAAGTGTGTTTTTTAATTTTACAACCACTTAATGCATCTGAACAAAACTAAATTAAGATCTAGAGCAAAGTTAACATCATTAAGATATTAGGCATTTAAGAATTCTGGAAAGATGATTTTATCACTATGTCACGCTCCGAATCATGGCCTGGGCGTAACACGGCACTCGGTGCCTGACTGCATGTGACCGAGCGAACCACATGGCTTGCTGAATTATCATGAGGCATACATGAGCGGAATTATAAAGTGAAGTGCATGATGAGCTTTTGTAAAATATAGTAAGTCATAATATTAAACACGAGCGAACCACATGGCTTGCTGAATTATCATGAGGCATACATGAGCGGAATTATAAAGTGAAGTGCATGATGAGCTTTTGTAAAATATAGTAAGTCATAATATTAACTCCGCCTGTGTGAGCTCGCTCACATTGCCGGTCCCAAGCCCGGATAAAGGAGGAGGGTTGCTGAGGGTCAATCGGAAACAGCCTCCCTACCCAGGTAGGGGTAAGGCTGCGTACATCTTACCCTCCCCAGACCCCACTATTGTGGGATTACACTGGGTAGTGACCAAGACCAAGACCAATAATATTAAACACGAGTACTTGGTTAAGTCATGAATGCGGACAATATCATAAATGAGCCAAACCAGCTAACCAACTCTAAAGTCTAGCATGACACTTGTCTTGTCTATGAAACCTCTAACATGAGTCTGAAACACGTAACATACTTGATGGGATAAGGCCCCCAGCATACCTTTAAATGTAAAACTAAATAAAGAAAGACAATGCCTAAACCCCGAATGAGATGAGGCTCACTAATAAGCTGGTACGTGCAAATCCTACTAAGCAGATGTGGCGTCTTGTAAATCTGTACCTGCATTGTGAAATGCAGGCCCCCGGGCAATAAAAGGGGACGTCAGCACATTGAATGTGCTGGTATGTAAAGCAACTGAATGAAATAACATGGGACATGAAAATAACATAACAGAGATTGAGCTGATACATGATCATGAACATGAGTACATATACATATATAACATGTGTAAAGCATCGTGAGTAGGGAGAGTAGTAAATATAATCGACAACATGGTCTGGTACTTGCGTCCTACCAGCAGAACACTCATACCTTCCCAGGGACATGAGATTTAATAATATTATGACAGGATCCAGTCATTATGAGAGATCGTCCTAAGCATGGATGGAGCAATCCTCATCCTACGGTGGCTACGTAGTTTCAGGCTATTTGAAGCCTTCTCGGTAATTAATGCAACTCCCAAAAACATGAACATGTAAAAATAAGTGGCACTTGCTGCCCATGGTTTCATGAATCATAACTTGCCTATACGTGGATATCATGAATTATAACTTGCTTGCATGAACTTGTAAAACATAGTATTTTCTTGAAAAATATCATAGCATATCATAACTTGCGTGTAAGAACTCATGGAATGAGATATATGGGTTTTCATGGATTACGGACTGATTCTCAATAATCATATGGAGTTATTAAGAACACAATGATAGAATAATAGGAATTCATACATAATATAATCATGGACATGGACCCAGGGTTGTTATGAGCATAGTATAGAAACCCTAGTTTTCGTAAAGATTCATACTTTATGGATTAAGAGACGTAGGGAAGAACAATGATGTTCCCACACGTAGATAGTAACTCCACATACCTGGTAATGCTCCAAACTTGAATTAAAGACTTTAACTTTGAAGAAGATTTCCAAAATCTTGAATCTTGAACCTTGAGATGGGTTTTCTTGAAAACCCTAGGTTAGGAATGATGATTTCTTGTTTAGATTACAAGGATATATATTAGAATTGACTTGGAATGATTAGAATAGGATTACCTTGGTGTTCTTAATGATGGGAGAGAATAGAAGGTCGTTCTAGGGCTTGGGGGTGTGAAGAATGAAGTGAAAAAAGCCTTAAAACGGAGTTTTAAAATTGCTGTCGGACCCATTTTACGCCCTATTTTACGGCCCATAAAATTTTTATGGACCATATATCCTACCGTAAATCAATTACAGTGATTTGGGCTTTCTGGACCAATTTTACAGCCTAAATCTATGGCCCGTATAATTTTCACGGCCCGTAGATTCCACCTTAAATCGGCAGAACACTATTTTAGTAAAATGGGCATAACTTTTTGTAAAATTGTCTGTTTGACCTCCATAATGTACCGTTGGAAAGGTATTTCAAAGATCTACAACTTTCAAGAAGGACATTTTCCCAAATTCCTTACAGATCTTTCCGTATACTCATTTTAATTGAGACATGGTGCAAACTCACTTGAAAACACGCTCCGTAGGGTAGCTTCCGACTTTCCTTTGCTTAAGGACTCTTCTCATGTCTTTATTGGGTTTCAAACACCATTTATACACTACTCAAATTGAGCTCATTATACCCCGTCTTACGAGTCAAATCTTAGCCCGAATGCACGAGGTGTTACACACTACTCCATTCATTTTCACGGCTAATAATCACCGCCGCTCATCATATCAACTACCACCACCTAGCACTTAGCACCCACTAACCAACCAATCACAACCATCATTCTTAGTCAAAACCACCATCACCAGCATTAGCCACCATTACCAATGATCATAATCAACCATCAACCACCACTGTATATCGTTAACCAACACTACTACTATCATCCACCGCAATTATATATCAACCACCACCAACAAGCACTGTTACCACTAGATACTACGTATTTACAATAATCACTATTAGCTAACATCACAACTAACCAGCACCCCCGTCAGCATAGTCACCACCCCCATTAGGTATAGTCACCACCAACCATCATATAATTTTCTTAAAATATTTTATTTATATAGTATTAGAATAATTCATATTTATATGACTTTTATATATATTAATTTTTAAATAAAGACAACTTTTATGCATTTAGATGTTGAGAAAATAAATATTCTTAAATTTAGTATTCAAATCTTAATACATCATCTTAATATTCATATGTTATTCAAATTCAAATATCTTAATTTTAATACACATTTTAATATTCAGATTCAGAAATCTTAATAAAAATAAAAATAAAAGTAATGAGGCGTAAGTATAGAAGAAGGAATGCTTATCTGTTTACCGAAACTATCCCTTCTCTAGATTGCTTTTTGAAAATTGTGTGTTTTACTGGGCATCTCTCAATTATTCGATCTGAATGTGTCCCAGTTCATTGCGACATTAAGATATTTTTAAATTTAACAACTAAATGGAGTAATAAAACGAAAATGCTTGCTCATCAAAAGAATACGACAAGGTTACATGCATGGAGATGTGTCATCGATCCTAGCCATATGTAACAGCCAAAAACATGCACCTACCTTAACTTCATTAGTTGAGATTGTTAAGCTGATTGGATTTTATGCAGATAATCAAGCTGATTACTAATGAACTATATTATTTAAAGCTATGACTACAATGTCAATTTATGCCAGACACGTGTTCAAAATTCTTTCCTAAAATGATTAAGATTACTAGGAAACAAAACTTTGGATAACAAGCAACCTCTTCCATGCTTTATTGGCCACCAACCCCTAAACTAATAAAATAAAGTGTGAAATTAAATGGTTGGAGTATCCAGATTCGTTCTTAAGAGGTACTACTTTTCTCCAAATAAACCGAGGCTACTTTCTATGATTAATGTTATGAAGTTTATCGAATAATGGTTCTTGCGTGATTTGCACAATAAAACTATTTAAGATTGTTTGTTTGTCCTTACGTTGAGGGTCTACTGGAAACAACTTCTCTACCTCTCAACTCTCAAGTTAGGATAAGGTCTACGTGTACTCTACCCTCCTCAGATTTCACTTTGTGAAATTTTACTAGATATGTTGTTGTTTTATTTAAATTTTGTCCTTATTTAAAATTGTGCAAAAATAATAACTTTGTGTGTCATTATAACTATCACAAGCGAGTCATAATTTTTTCACATATTATCCCGTAAAAGAATAGAAATTAACAAATTAAGCTGCTCGAGCATAATTTTGGTACTTTCTTCCTTTTTTTTATCTTGTTAATTTTTTTTACAAGTCTTGCCGGATTGGCAGAGCTTGTTTGTATTTAATTGTTCACAAGTTATGACAGAGGAACATAACTTTAATACAGTCGAGTCGTATAAAAATGTTCATAAGTCTTGATTGGCAAGAAATTGCTCGCGTTCAATTGTTCAAAAATGGTCATAACCTATTCTTCAAACACAAATTAAACTATGAGAATTTCAAGTATTTTATCTCTAACGCAAACTTGTTAAATTTTCATAAATCTTGCTGAATTGATAGAGCTTGCATGTGTTTAATTATTGGCTTCGTCATGACGGACAAATAAGATTTTGAAATATATATATCTGCTTTCAACCTATCCTATTAATTAAATTGTTCAAGAATTCTGTTGAATTTGAAACACTTATCTGTATTACTCAAAGACATCTTGACTGTCAATATATGGCCACTTTCCAGGTCAAGTTCTCTATGTTCAATACGGGAGATAAACTGGTTGGCAAATGAAGCCAAAATATAACAAACCACAGTAAACATAACTCTTCTTCAATTAATGTGTATTTCAGATACATATTGATACTTTTTTTCTTTAGCAAATTGATATTGTTAAATTAACGAAATATATAAACTAATGGATATATTGAGAGAGGAATCAGAGAAATAGGGAGTGCAAGAAGTAGTAGCAACGGAATGGAAGACGAAAAAAGAGAAGTTTTGCCGTTGGACCTATATTTGTACAAATTTCTTATACTAGAACAATTTTTAAGCGCATGTTTCTTAAAAGAGAGGCCCAGTAAAATCTTCTGATGGTTCGTTAATTACTTGAACCCAAATCCCAAATCATAGGTAATTTGCACAAATGGGGATATTTCGTACAGACCTTAATAGGTAAACAGACCCTTAAACTTACTAGCAAATTCTATTTAAACACTCCAATTAAGGTTTTTTCTAATTGAGCACTTGAACACATAATAAAGCATTTCAACTAGACAATTTTAGTTCAAATTTTGAAAGAGCTTTTGCGATTCTCAAGCGTCTATTAGGTAGCTAAGTTAACCACATAAAATATGTCATATCCTTTAAGTATACTCATCAGTCTCAATTGGAATAGGCCTGAGGTTTTACGTTTTATTGGGACAAATGCATATAATTAACGAAGCTAACATATTTTCAGTGTTTAACTTGTTTACGTAATGAACGCTTTGAGAAACCGTACAAAAAAATTTAAAAAAAAAAAATTATACTGAAAGTGTCAAATAGAAACATGTTGATTGTGTGTTCAGGTGCTCAATCGAAACAAGCATTAGTTCGAGTACTTAAATGAAATTTGCTGGCAAGTTTAAAGTGTCTTTAAATTTTAACCTTGTTAAAAATATTGTGAGAAAAACAATGGAGCAGGAGACTTGCCTTTTAAATTCGCCAACATGACACGTTATGGTGATCACCGGGATTTGACACAAATGCTGATGGATTGTCAAGATTTTTTCAATATTTGTGTTCAAAATCTTAACGATTACCATAGCTAGTAGTGTAGAAATTTAAACACGTTTTGCTTCAAAATTGATCTAAATTGTTCACAATCAACTTTGAATTTGATTTCCAGCCTTCTAATGTTAGTCCCAATAAATTTCAATGGTTAGATTTAATTCAAACCTTCAAAAATTGATAGACTCAGTCTTCTGCAAACAAGCTCAATGAAATCCAATAATAGTATTATTATTTTTTTAAGGTTTTTCAATCAAAACCAATTCAAAATAATCACAAATAACAAGTCTTAAATTTTTTATTGCTCGTCAGAAAAGAAATTCTGGCGACCCTGCGTAAAATCATGCAAAATATATATTTTGACGGAAAAAAAAATTCGGAACTTATCTTTAGAAAAGCTTTTATATTTTTTTTTTTCCCTCAAATCTTTTCTAATGTGATATTTGATGAGCATAAATATTAAGATATATAAATTATCATCATACGATTGGATGGAAACTTTGGACATTATTCATCAAGTTTAGGAAAAATGAAAGATTATACTCTTTGAATGGAATGGTAAATCTAAACATCGAAATTCAGAAATTCAAACCAAAATTTATATCTAAATGAAAATACAAGTAAACTTGTTGAGTCTACGTTGTTTTTGAGGTTGAGTTAGGTCTAATATTCATTTTTTTTTATTAAAAGTTGACAACTTGTAGAATATGAAAAGAAAGAAAAGTAAAAACATATATTTTTGTAAGAGTGAGAACGAGCCAACATCAGTTCTTTAAAATTCGACGAGATCTGAACTTATAGACAAACAATAAAAAGTATAATTTTTGTATAAAGCTGGCTTCAATTTTACCAAACATATCCAAGTTTGGACAAAAAAATTAGAACTTATTTTGAAATACTAAAATTGCTTTTAATTTTTCAAGTTATAGCTTCTTTTAGAAATTACATGAAAAAATCAGAGAGAGTGGATGATAGCATGTCACAATGGGCTCATTTATTCTCTAAGCTACTGCTGACGTGGCCACTGCTTTGCTCTCCTTCTCCTTTGCCTGACAGTTTTAAGCTTGTTTTCTTGCCTATGTTATTTGACGGTCCTTCACCCCAAATTAATTTCCCGATTGCTTATTGTAGAGTAACGTAACGTGACTTTTTATGTCCATGAAAAACTTTACAAGTACGTTTAATCTAAGATTGGTCGCTTAAGACGGTCCTAACGTAGTTTTACATTAGTGGTAAGCTTCTCCGCAAGAAATGGATGCTTAATTCATATACGCGAGCTAAGATTTTAAATTTTACGGGTTTTGAATTTTAAAATAATGACTTCAAGTGCTAATATTTGATTTTTATATTTAATGTAACACTATTGAGCGACAGAGCAAAACCTACTCGGTGTAGTCAAAATCATATCTGGGCTTCTATCTCTATCCTGATGCTCATGATCTCATCCAGAGAGAGCATGAGTGTTACTTCTTTATGTCATGCTTAAACTCCTTGACCCCAATTCGACTTTGCCTTAAATTGACTTATTGATCTCTGAATTTGCACCAAATTATATATTTCAGTCACTGTATTCTAAAATTTTATCATTTTGTGAAGTCATGAATTTTTTTCTTACAAAAGAAGCATCACAGAGACTAAGAGGGATTTGAATTAATGCATCATATGACCTTCCACACTACCCAAATGTTAGGTATTATTGGACTTTCTATACGAGCGGAAGGACCTAATAGGTCAATTTTCATATTATATAAACCAATAAAATAAGGCAAGTCAAATTGCATACTAATTGATTGTGATCATAGAAGTAATTTATTTAATGGCATGCTCTTTGTTCAAAGTAAAGAGCTAAAGAGGCCAGGAACAATCCTTGCTCTTCTTTTAAAAATGATCGGATGTTGCCCAAGGGACGGCACACATCCTACTAGAATTGTACTTTCTCCGTCATTTTTTATACGTCCATGTTTGACTTAATATGAAAGAGTAATTAATAAAATGATAAGCTTACTATCTTGGAAAATGTATTGGGAGATGATTATAGTTAATAATAATGATAAATTAGGAACTAAGTTATAAATTTTATCTTGATTTTCCAAACCAAACAAGTAAAAGTTGACATCTATTTTTAATAAAGTGGACAAGTAAAAGTGGACGGAGGGAGTATAATTTTTCAACGTTAGGGGTCGTTTAGTACGCAGGATAAAGTCGGATATCTCAAGATTGAGTTTGTTGATAAATTTATACTGTCAATCAAACACAGTATAAATCTAACCTCAAACTTAATCTTTGGATATGCAGCCTTATCTCATCAAACTTGAAATTATTTTATACAAGAATTATAATCCCGTGATAATTTAATATGCGAACCAAGCGACTGCTTAGAGTTAGAATGGCACGTGATTGGATTACAAGTAATGTCAGACTACCAAGGAAGCAAGGCGCAATCCATGCGATAGAAGCCACTTCCCCCCCGGTAATTGAACCCCTTCTTTTTACTTATTCACGTTAGGTCCCATATATAAATATATAAAATGTTAGGCCCCATATATTTCTAACTAACAATATATGCCCGTGCGATGCACTGATCGAACATAGTTATTCACTTTAATTAGCCAGTTTTTAAGGTTTGTATTTTAAAAATAACTTTTAAAAACATTTTAATTGTTATTACATATAGCAACATGTACAAAATGTATTTTATGTACCATCACTTTAGTTATAATTAGAAAATGGAGTTTAAAATTAGAAATATATGATTGAATTAAGTCTCTGAGGTGGAAAGAGTCGGAATTTTTTCTCATTGTTATGACAATGAAAGTTGTTCATCGATGTAAAAAAAAATTAGTAAGAATATGAGGGAAAATTAATATTTTGATTCTATATTTTTTCTTTTAAATTCTTTAATATCTTATATGTATACTGACAGGTTGATATCCATATCAATTAACTAACTGTTCAGATCAAACATAAGAACCATTGTTGTGTATATTGGATTTTTTAAAAGCAAAACTAATAAAATATTTTTATTAAATTAATTAAAAAATATAGTATATTTTTTTATATTAACAATTATAGATAAAAAGAATTGTTACAAAGAAATCAAAATTAGAAAGATATATGTTATATCAAAATAACCAAATTTTAATTCCGAAATAAAAATATAAAGTAATACATTTTATAAATGTAAAGAAACAATAATCAGAGAATGCAAAGAAGAGTAAAATAATTAAATTATTGAGAAAGAAGGAAAACGGGGATAAAAGTCCCTCCCTCCCTTCACTTTTACTTGTGCACGTTGACATATCAGGAGAAAAAAAGAATCTTCTTCTTATTTTACCCTTCACATTAATTACTCATTTTCAAATCATTTTCTAAGGCTATTGAGACTATACACCAATAAATATGGATATTATGGTAAAATATATACTTCATTTATTAATTCTAAAAGAACGTGAAAAGTCAAAAATGGACAAGTAAAAGTGCATGAAGGGAATAAATATGTGTAGGAGATTTAAAATTAAAATGCATATGTGTATACATGAGAAGAGAATAAATACTCAGTACTATGACATATGTCCAAGTGGGATAAAAAAGTAGTTGGTTAAAGTGTACAATGTACATAACTTCTGGTACAAATTTGCATTACTATTGTTCGTCCTGTCTTCACGTTTAAAGTATTGACAAAGAAGGAAAATGGGGAAATAAGTCACTCCCTCCGTTCACTTTTACTTATCCATGTTAACATATCGAGAGAAAGAAATTTTTGTTATTATTATTAATTTTACCCTTCACATTAATTACTCATTTTCAAATCATTTTCCAAGGATATTGAGACTTACACCAATAAATAGGAATATTATGGTAAAATATACTCCCTCCGTCCCATATTACTTGCCACTTTTCCTTTTGCATGCCCCTCAAGAAATCATAAATAAAATATATATTTTACTATCTTACCCCTATCCATCTCCAATAAACACATTCTAATCAAAAGTGACTATTTTCAAGAACATTTATTACTAAGGGTAAGATAGAAAAGATTTAATTAATTTTATCTTAGTTTTGTAAATAAACAAGTAATTTGGACATATATTTTTTATAATGTGACCAAGTAATATGGGACGGAGGAAGTACTTCATTTATTAATTCTTAAAGAACGTGAAAAGTCAAAAGGGAACAAGTAAAAGTGCACGGAGGAAATAAATATGTGTCGGAGGATTAAAATTGAAGGACATACGTGTATACATGAGAAGAGAATAAATATTCGATAGTATGACATATGTCCATGTGGGATAAAAAAGTAGTTTAGTAATGTGGCCAAGTAATATGGGACGGAGGGAGTACTTCATTTATTAATTCTTAAAGAACTTGAAAAGTCCAAAGTGAACAAGTAAAAGTGCACGGAGGAAATATATTTGTCGGAGAATTAAAATTGAAGTGCATACGTGTATACATGAGAAGAGAATAAATATTCAGTACTATGACATATGTCCACACGCGATAAAAAAATAGTTGGTTAAAGTGTACAATTTATATAACTTTTGATACAAACATTCATTGTTGTGTTAGTCCCTCTTGGACACTTATATAAAACTAGCAATACATGCCCGTGAGATGCACAGGCCGAACATGTCTATTCACTTTAATTAGTCAGTCTTTAAGGTTTGTATTTTGAAAAAAAACTTTTAAAAACATTCTAATTGTTATTATATATACAAAATGTATTTTATGTACCATCACTTTAGTTGTAATTAAAAGTCTTTGAGATGGAAAGAGTTGGACTTTTTTATCATTATCATGACAATGAAAGTTGTTAATTGATGTAAAAGAAAATTAGTAACAATATGAGGGAAATTAATATTTTGATTCTAATTTTTTTATTTTAAATTCTTTAATATTTTATATGTATACCGACAGGTTGATATCAATTTCAATTAAGTAACTATTCAGATCCAAACATAAAAACCATTTTGTTGTATATATTGGATTAAAATATTTTTATTAAATTAATTAAAAATATATTATAATTTTTTATATTCATTGTTACAAAAAAATCAAAATTAGAAAGATATATGTTATATCATTAATCACCAAATTTTAATTCTGAAATGAAAATATAAAGTAATACATTTTATAAATGTAAAGAAACAATAATCAGAGACTGTAAAGGAGAGTAAATAAGTAAAGTATGGACAATGAAGGAAAACAGGGATAAATGTCACTCCCTCCCTTTACTTTTACTTGTCGATATTAACATATCAAGGAAAAAAAATTCTTCTTCTTATTTTACCCTTCACATTAATTATTCATTTTCAAATCATTTTCTGAAGCTATTGAGACTATATACCAATAAATATGGATATTATGATAAAATATATACTTGATTTATTAATTTTCAAAGAACGTGAAAAGTCAAAAGTGAACAAGTTATGTGTAGGAGCATTAAAATAACTTTTGGTGCAAATTTGCATTGTTATTGTTCATCCTCTCTTCACGTTTAAAGTATTGACAAAGAAGAAAAACAGGGATAACAGAAATAGAAAAGAAGATAAATATAGAATTAAAAAAATAGACATATATTTTTAGTAATGTGGCCAAGTAATATGGACGAAGCGAGTACTTCATTTTTATTAATTCTTAAAGAACGTAAAAAGCCAAGTATAGTAATGTGGCCAAGTAATATGGGACAGAAGGAGTACTTCATTTATTAATTCTTAAATAACGTGAAAAGTCAAAAATGAACAAGTAAAAGTGCACGGAGGAAATAAATATGTGTCGAAGAATTAAAATAGAAGTGCACACGTGTATACACGAGAAGAGAATAAATATTCAGTACTATGGCATATATCCACGTGAGATTTATTAATTCTCAAAGAATGCGAAACGTAAAAAATGAACAAATTAACGTGCACGGAGGAAATAAATTTGTGTAGGAGAATTAAAATTGAATTGCATATGTCTATACATGAGAAGAGAATAAATATTTAGCTAGAACACGAAAATCAAAAGTGAACAAGTAAAAGCGCACGAAGGAAATAAATGTGTTGGAGAATAAAATTTAAAGTGCATACGTCTATACATGAGAAGAGAATAAATATTTAGCTAGAACGCGAAAATCAAAAGTGAACAAGTAAAAGTGCACGGAGGAAATAAATGTGTCGGAGAATAAAATTTAAAGTGCATACGTCTATACATGAGAAGGGAATTAAATATTAAGTACTATGACACATGTCTACGTTAATATGGACGAAGGGAGTACTTCATTTTTATTAATTCTTAAAGAACGTGAAAAGTTAAGTATAGTAATGTGGTCAAGTAATATGGGACGGAAGGAGTACTTCATTTATTAATTCTTAAATAACGTGAAAAGTCAAAATGAACAAGTAAAAGTGCACGGAGGAAATAAATATGTGTCGGAGAATTAAAATAGAAGCGCACACATTTATACACGAGAAGAGAATAAATATTCAGTACTATGACATATATCCACTTGGGATTTATTAATTCTCAAAGAATGTGAAAAGTCAAAAGTGAACAAATTAAAGTGCATGGAGGAAATAAATATGTGTCGGAGAATTAAAATAGAAGTGCACACTTGTATACATGAGAAGAGAATATATTCAGTACTATGACATATATCCACATGAGATTTATTAATTCTCAAATAATGTGAAAAGTAAAAAATGAACAAATTAAAGTGCACGGAGGAAATAAATTTGTGTAGGAGAATTAAAATTGAATTGCATATGTCTATATATGAGAAGAGAATAAATATTTAGCTAGAACACAAAAATCAAAAGTGAACAAGTAAAAGTACACAGAAGAAATAAATGTGTCGGAGAATTAAATTTAAAGTGCATACGTCTTTACATGAGAAGGAAATAAATATTAAGTACTATGACACATGTCTACATGGGATATAAAATCAGTTGGATAAAGTGTACAAATTATATAGCTCATGGTACAAAAATTTAATGCGAGTATAATTCGTGAAGCAGTGGGTACAAGAAGGGACGGTTGTGTTCGTCCCTCCTTGGCACTTATTATATATAGAATATAATAGTAATAGAAATAAAAGAAGAAGAAAGTAATATCTACAAGGTAAGAAATAACACCTGTCACCTGGTGGTCCTTAAGAGCCCGTTTGGATTGGTTTATAAGTTACTTATAAGCTGTTTTTAACTTTTTTGAGTATTTGGCTGGCCAGCTTAAAGTCATTTTGTGCTTAAAATAAGCTCAAAAAAATAATTGGGCCCATTTGACTTAGCTTATCTAAAGCAGCTTATAAGCTGTTACAGCTTATAAGCCAAAAAAAAAAAAGTTAGACTACCCAACTTATTTTTTTTAGCTTATAAGCTGTTTGACATAAGCCCATCAAAACAGGCTCTAAAAATATTTTACCAAATTAGTACATCTCATAATCAACGTTTTTGACAAAGGCATTAAAGAACTTCAAATGGAAGAAAATGTTGGGCACAAAAAGACTAGGTCCATTGAACCTGTTCAGCCGAAATGGCTATCAAACCAATGAGGAAAACATGAGTGATTGATATTTGGAGTAGGTACTATGTCTATTTATTGATTTTAGATCTTAAAGTTGTTCCCATTTTGGAGGAAAGTGTATTAACTACCATTAGGATAATATAGATACAACAAAAATGTTAGAGTCCTTTTATAGGGATCGAAATAATCAGGGTGTCATGCGGAAACTAATCATTGCAAAACTTGAACAACGATAAATCAGATCACAAAGAAAACTATATTCAAAGAAGCATATTATTCTAATATGGTTTGGCCAATTGGCTTACATATGGGAAAACTAATAGAAAAACATAAAATCCTATTGAGAGAATAATTTTCCCCTAATCAAGACTCTTTAATGACTACATTGTGGATGCTATTGTGTTATGTCGTATGAGAGGGATTCTTCAATTTATAGAGGTCCAAAACTTTTTCCTTCAAGAAAGGACTAGCCAAATATGAAAGAGAATTATATTTTTCTTTCAAGAAAAGTAAAATAATTATGTTTATAATTTGACTTTTCTTCAAGAGAAAAGTAAAACTCAAATATTGTAAGAAAATTAGGACAAAACCCTAACAAATCTCCTCTTTTGGCCTGGATTTTCTTGACAAAAGTTGATCTGTCTTCTTCACATAATCTTCATCACTGCTGCTTGCTATGGTTAAAAGTAGGCATGGGTTAAATATTTGATCCTTCTGCATTAAAAGTGAGCACAGGTTGAAAGTGGAGCCCATGTGTTAAAAGTGAACATGGGTTGAAATTGGCCCAAGCATTTAAAGTAATAATCAGGGATTCTTCAATTTTGGACCTCTATAAATTGAAGAATTCTTCTCATACAACACAACACAAGAGCATCCACAATACAGTCGTTTAAAGAGTTTTGTTTAGGGGGAGATTTTTCTCTCAAATAGGTTTATGCTTTTTTCTTATTAGTCTTCCCAATATGTAGTCCAATTGGCTAAACGATATTATAATATTATGCCTTTTTTAGTCTATTTTCTTTGTCATCTGATTTATCGTGTTTAAGGTTTGCAATTATAACCTTCCGCATGACGCCTTATTATTTCGATCCCAACAAGTGGTATCAGATCCAATGATTTAACCAATGGTTTAATGAGGTTGTAGACAGGTTCAAGGCGGGTTCAAATCAAGAGCAACCAATTTGGCTGCAATGAAGAGTTTTGTAACCAAAAAAAAAAAAAGTCTGAAGTGCTACATGCGGAGACGAAGTTTCAAGCATATTTTCAACATTCCTGCTGCATCTTTAAAAATAAAAACAAAATATTTTTAACATATTTTTAACCATGGCAAGCAGCAGTGATGAAGATTATGTGAAAAAGATGGATCAGTTTTGTCAAGAAAATCTGGTCCAAAAGGGAAGATTTGTTAGGGTTTTGCCCTGATTGTCTTACCATATTTGAGTTTTATTTTTCTCTGGAAGGAAAGTCAAAGTATGACCATAATTACTTTACTTTTTCTGAAAGAAAAATATAATTCTCTTCCATATTAACTAGTCCTTTTTTTGGAGGAAAAGGTTTTAGACCTCTATAAATTGAAGAATCCTTCTCATACAACACTACACAAGAGCATCCACAATTTAGTCATTTAAAGAGTTTTGTTTAAGGGGAGATTTTTCTCTCAAATAGGTTTATGCTTTTTTCTTCTTAGTTTCTTCCCAATATGTAGTCCAATTGCCTAAACCATGTTATAATATTATGCCTTTTTCTATTTTCTTTGTCATCTGATTTATCGTGTTTAAAGTTTATAATTATTAGCTTCCGCATGACATCCTGTTATTTCTATCCCAACATTTTGCCTCGAGTGTGTAACGTTTATGAAAGGGGTGCAAATTTAGTAAATGTGTACCTGCACTTTTACATCAAATTAATATATTTTTACAACAACTTCACCCCTCATTTTGAATATTTGTGTTCACATCATATATATTTGAGACATTTATAGGTTGGCATTATATTTTGAGACTTGTTGGTAGGTCGAGGTTAGACCCAAGGGCTCGCGAACGATTCAGAACATATCATATCCAAAACAAAGTCGCAGATTCTTGTAGTTTTATGGTGTATCGTTATTACGGGACACACGCCACAATCGCGGTGAACTAGGTGATAAGCCTTTGCGAACACGAAGCACCTTTCGCGATTGAGATGTGTTAAATAGAGTCAGGTTGGCTAGAGAGAATTGTTATTGGCGAACGCGAGATACAGGTCGCAAACATGGAGGATTAGCTGAGTTCACTCCCATGATCATGTGAGTCGGTCGCGATCGTAATTTTTACTAGTCAAGGGGAGAATTACTATATGTGATTGCCTGAGTAGGCCCGTGATCGTGATGAACATGATTGAGGTATAAAATAAACAGTGAAGAATCTTAGGTTAGATGTCACTAGTTTGAAAATTGAGGAGCTCGTGGGTGTCATCCCCCCCCCCCCCTTCCTTTTTTTCTTAATTCCCAATCCAACGTAATTGTTATGACCCAATGTAGTACCTCGTAGATTGAGTTAGGTTTGAATTCATTAAATGCTTGTGGTTGGACCCAAACTTTGGAAACTAAGGTGTATTTATGTGTGAAAGTCAAGATCTAACACTACTAAAAATAGAGGTTTTTCCCGCTAACATTCAATGGGATATTTGTGCTATGAAACATGATTTTTCCACCTCATTCCCAGCGAACCAACTCACTGGGAAAACGCATGGTGTGAAATGGGTTCCCATTGAAATGGTGGAAAACTTCTTAATATTTCCGTGTGAAAACACTTATCTTTATATTATTCCCATCGACATTAAGTGGGAATAGCCACAAAACATTTTTCAGTGGAAAATAATTGGAAAAATAAAGATTTTTTTAGTAGTGTAACCATGTACCAATTAGTGTACAGAAAGATGGAGTCGAAAAGAATCGAAAGAAACAAAGTTGAAAATCTGGATCAAGATGCCACCGGGAGACATACTTCATATTCCACATACTGCCGCATGTCCAATCACATGTGAGGTCTTCGGAAAGTACTGAAAGTCGGAAATTTTAAGTCTTTGTACTTGACATACAGAAGCAACATGCAGACCACATGTTGGACATATGAACCGCATGTTCTACCATTTGTTGAACCAAAAAAGATGTTAATTAAGAAGGATATTTATTTGAAAATTGTTATTGTTTTCCTTATATATACAGAATAGTGCATCCAATGTAAATTTGATTTGTACTCTTCTAACATGTTAGAATTACCACCGTAAAAGATGATGGTATTATAGAAATTGAAATTTCGGGTGATATTGAACCCAGAGTAATTAGAGCTGCATCTGGAAGTGTGTATATTGCAGTCGATGATGAACTTAATGCTACAGAACTTGAGTATTCTTCACTTAAAGAGATTATAATCTAATGATATTTTATTGAAAGACATGGTGATACACAGTTCTTTTATTTCAATAGGAAAACGTTTACGAGTACTTAAAGATCATTTACAAAGAGATAGAATATGTACAAGAGTATCACTAGATGATAGATACGTATGCATCTGCACTTTGTATATTAAATTTGCTGAAGCGGATTTGCAACTTTGTCAATAGGTACATACTTACTACATAAAGAGGCAAGATATTTTCACAATGGAGATGCCAAAACAGGCCTCTTGGATGATTAGGAAGATTATTAATATGAGGAAATATTGGCAGGTGAATCAGAATACCAATTTCATACAAAGAGGGGTCTTTCACATAGCTAGTGCTTACAAGATCTTGAGAGGTGTTGTACCCAATGTTCCCTGGAGGGAGCTGATCTGCCAGAATGTAGCTGAACCCAAACATTTCTTTATGTTATGGCTTTGTCTTCACGGTACACTTAGAACCAAAGACGTTTTACTTTCATAAGGAATGAGTGTGGATGCTACGTGTGTATTGTGCCAAGCTGTGCCAGAAACTAAAGCACATCTATTTTTTGGCTGTGACTGTACTTACAAAACCTAGAGAAGCATCTTGGAGTGGCAAAAGTGGCAAGGAGGATCACAAGATTGGGGTACAATGTGGAACTGGATAACGTAGTAGGCTAGAGGCAAACATCCTAGAGGGATTATCTTGAAGGCCAATTTTGCAGCAGTAATACATGGTATTTGGATTGAAAGGAACTTGAAGATTTTTCAGCAAAAAGCTACACCAGAGAAGCAACTGCTCCACCAACTGGAGCTTGCTATTTGTACTAGAGTTAGAGCTAGTAGTAGGCTGTTTGAATACATTAGTACTCTATAGGTGTATTCGTATTGTTTGGTTTTTTCCTAGGTGTTGTGGTTTCTAGGTGTAGAGGAAGTAACTAAGAAGGGATTGAGTTGGTTAAGCTCTCCCCTGGTATGTAATTCTCAATTTGGTGATTTAATAAAGTTCTCTTTTAATTGTCAAAAAAAAAAAAAAATCTTGTCAATATATGCATGTTTCTATAAGTATTAGGGGTCGTTTGGTGTGAAGGATAAGCAAAAATAGTTCCGGGATAAAATTTTAGTGTCTCCTTATTCCATGTTTGGTTGGAATAAAAATCCGGTATAACTAATCCCGGAATTAGTTATTCCGGGATTGTAGCCTTATTTTATCCCACCTTGATAGTGGAATAACTAATCCCAAAATAACTTATCGATAAGTTGTTTCCTAACCAAAGGAGCTTTAGAGTTCTACAAGGGAAAGGAACATGCCACATTTTGTTTTCCTGCTTTCCAGTTTGAATGATATATATGAGATTTTTACCACGTGCATTACATGTGTAGTCATGTTGTACACGGACTTATAAAAAAATATCAGTATTATTAAAATAAAATTTTAAATAAATAATTATATGTAAAAGAGTAAAGTACTTTCTATAAAACGATCAATATGGATCATTGTAAAGTGACTTGTTTGTAATTTTAATATGTTTTTCCGAATTTTCTTGTTTTATAGAATTTTGCACTTTTATGAAATGATGCTATAAAATAGATAGTGAATTTTTATAATTTATTAACATAATTTATGCAATTTATAATTTTAAAATATAGGCATGATCGTACAATTTTGTGTACGTTTATGTCATGCAATGACCATATATATAGCACAAGATATAATAATTCTCAAATATTAGATTGTATCTACCGTAATATGTTTTCTTACATGATCAATTTATTTTGTTCAATCGATTAAGATATCCATGCGGACAACAAGAACCTTGGTAATGACTGAGCAATCAAAATAGATGAAAGGAACATACTCCCGAAATATCGTTTTAAAAAAAATATTAGGTGAAATATGTTTTATTGTATGTTTGTAGCTCATAAAATAAAATAAAATAAATTGCATGTATCCAATTAAAGTTTAATTATATTTCCTCTAGGTTCCAGATGATATCCAGTTATCTTGTCCCCGACAAATAAGACACCATGCATCAATCCATATGAATTTCGCATTGGTTATTCACATAAATTGTACTCTACTTTTTGATGAATAATTTACTTAAAATGTTATTTTAAAACTCAATATTGTGTTACAAAAACATATATCACATAATCGTTCGCACGTGGCAAAAAACCAACTTTTCCAAAATAATGCACATAACTTATGTAACCTAATATTTTTAGGTATAAAAGATACAATTTCAAACATATTTGCAACGCGTCTTCAAATAGGTCAGCGCTACAATGTTTTATAGAAATTATTTTTTTTAGTAATAGTAGTAATAAACAATTCCTAGTAATTTAATTAAGCATATGTCCATTTGTGAGTAAAAAATAAAATTTCATTTCTCCCCCACCACCCTTAATGTACTGCCAGAGTTTAAGTTAAGAATAAAATAATTACAACTTCACTTAAAAGATATAAACTATAAAGTGAAAACAACTGAAAAGATAAGATTCTTGTACACAATTAGATATCCCCAAAGTCAAATGATTCTAAGCTGCCACCAACCTCCCGACCCCCACCCCAAAAGAAATATAATGGAAAAAAAGAAATTAGTGTGTCAAAAAAGACGAGGTCGTACAATCCAGAATAATTAGTCTAATTCCTAAGTTTCAATATCAATATCTAATAAACAAACAGTGCTTAAACAGAAAACGACCAGCCTCATGTCGTTGTACCATTCGTCATACACGAGGGTTCACTTTTTTATCCTTGCTCCTGACACTACTTTTCAACAAAGTATAATAATCTTAGGGGTCTGTTTGGTTTGATTCTCTTCTATGCTGAGATTAATTATATTTGGTTTAGTTATTGTAGGAAATCAATCCGTGATTTGTATTGATGTATGAAAGTCATTATATACAAAGTAGATATTCCTATCAGAATGATACTAGGCTAAATTATAGGACCTAATTACTATACATAAGGAAGAGAATATTTACAATATTTTAGACTATTACATAGTCTATCACACCCCCGCAGTCGAAGCGGGAGGTTGTCGTACGCTTAGACTGTCCCTGAAATCATCAAAGAGCACGCGCGGAAGACCTTTAGTGAAGATATCTGCGATCTGGTGACGGGACGTGAAGAACACGAACTTCTCTACGGGCAACTTTCTCACGTACGAAATGTATGTCCATCTCAATATATTTAGTGTGTTGGTGCTGAACTAGATTACCTGATAGGTATATGGCACTAACATTATCACAATAAACAAATGTAGTTGTCCGGATGGGACAACGGAGCTCCAAAAGAAGGTTGCGAAGCCAACAGGACTCAGAGACGACATTAGCGACGCCACGGTATTCGGCCTCGGCACTCGACTTAGACATAGTAGGTTGCCGTTTGGATGACCATGAGAGGAGATTATCGCCAAGGAAGACACAGTAACCTGATGTGGATCGGCGAGTGTCTGGACAACCACCCCAATCTGCATCTGCATAAGAAACAAGAGAGGCAATGGAGGATTTGTACAGATGGAGACCAAACTCAATAGTACCTTGAATGTATCGGACTATGCGTTTAAGAGCATGCATATGTGCAACCTTTGGATCATGCATGTAAAGGCATACTTGTTGAACCGCATATGAGATGTCTAGTCTTGTGAATGTAAGGTACTGCAACGCGCCGGCCAACTTACGATATTGGGTGGGATCATCACAAGGAGGTCCGGCCGTGGCACCAAGTTTGGCTTTGGTGTCGACCGGTGTCTGACTTGGCTTACAGGCAGTCATGCCCGCACGCTCTATAATATCTGTTGCATAATTTTTCTGAGAGAGAAACATGCCGTGTGAAGTCCGGGTAACAGCGATACCCAGAAAATAGCTTAGAGGGCCCAAATCCTTCATAGCAAATTCGGCACTAAGCAGAGACATGATGGATTTTCTGAGAGCATCTGAGGAAGCTGTAAGAATAATATCATCAACATATAGCAGAATGTAAGCAATGTCAGAACCTCGACAATAAATAAAGAGAGAGTGATCAGATCGGCTATGTGAAAAACCAATAGTGGAGACATAGTCTGCAAAGCGTTGGAACCATGCACGGGGAGCTTGCTTAAGTCCGTACTACGATTTCTTCAAGAGACAGACATGATGTGGATGCTTTGGATCCTTAAACCCAATAGGCTGATGCATATAAACAGTCTCATTAAGATTACCGTGTAGGAAAGCATTCTTGACGTCCAACTGATGAATGGGCCAAGAGTGTGTAAGTGCAATGCTCAAGACAACGCGAATAGTAGCCGGTTTGACAATCGGACTGAAAGTCTCGTCGCAGTCAACTCCAACCTGTTGAGACCTGCCATCACAGACAAGACGGGTTTTGTGCCTCTCAAAAGAACCATCAGATTTCTTTTTGTGACGAAAAATCCACATAGAACGAATAAGATTCACATCAGTGGGACATGGAACCAACTCCCACGTCTTATTACTAATTAGAGCATTATATTCATCAACCATGGCAGCTTTCCAATTGTGGTCATTTAGAGCACTGACAGGATTTCGTGGGATAGGCGAGATGGAGGGAGTGCTAGAAGTATTTAAGTTGAACGGTTGTTTGGGCTTAAAAATCCCATGTTGGCTTCTAGTGACCATGCGGGTGGGCTGCTGGGTAGTCACGGGTGGGGCAGTGGAGGGTAGGGGCTGTGGGGCAGTGACCATGGGGTTGGACTGCTGGGCAGTGGGGGGGGGCTGGACCGAGGGAACGACTGGTGGAGGAGGCTGTGACAGAAAATGCAGGGTATATGGAGAAATCCCATGGTCCAAAAAATCATAAGAAGTTGGGGTTGGTGAGTGTAATTTGGAAAAGGCATATTGAGTTTCCTCAAAGATGACATGCCTTGAGATGATGATTTTGTTGGTGGATAAATCATAACATTTATATCCTCTATGATTCAACGGATAGCTTAAAAATACACACGGGGTGGATCTTGCTTGTAACTTATGAATAGTTGTAGATGGGAAAAGTGGATAGCATAGACACCCAAAAACCCGGAGATGAGAATAGGAGGGGGTTCGTTGATAGAGAACTTGCGTTGGTGATTGATACCCAAGGACTTTGGTGAGAAGTACATTAAGGAGGTATGTGGCCATTTGGAGAGCATGATGCCAAAAAGAGGGGGGCATGGAAGAGTGGACAAGAAGAGTGCGCATTATGTTGTTAATGGATTTAATTTTTCTTTCCGCTTTGCCGTTTTGAGGAGAGGTATGAGGGCAAGAAAATCGGAAATTTAAACCATTTGAGGCGCAAAAAGATTGAAAATGCCCATTGGCGAACTCCCGCCCATTATCACATTGAATGTTTTTAATGTCTCTTTTGAATTGAGTCAGTATTGATGCCTTAAAAGATAGAAAAGTGGAATAGACTTGGGACTTGTTAGAGATTGGAAAAGTCCAAAGAAAATTACTATAATCATCAAGAAAGAAAACATAATAGCGGTGCCCGTTAGAACTTAAAACAGGAGATGTCCATAAATCACTATGAATGATATCAAACGGCATAGTAGTAAATGACAATGAATCATAAAATGGCAATTTAACATGTTTCCCCAAAGGACAAGAGGTACAAAAAGAAGTTCGGGCCCTATTACATTCAATTAATGCATTACTACGAAGAGAACTAAGGATAGCATTTCCCGGATGGCCGAGTCGGGAATGTCACAAGCTAGGTGATGCGGCTATGAAGGTGGATGGTGGAGTGGTCCATTTTGTGGCAATGATAGGATACAATTCCCCGGTGCTCTCACATCTCATTAGGCGGCTCCCCGTCGGTAAATCCTTCACAGAAAACCCAAGAGGATCAAACTCAACAGAAACATTATTGTCCTTAGTGAATTTACGTACGGAAATAAGGTTTTTGATGAGTTTTGGAGCATGCAAGACATTTCAGAGACGTAATTGAGGATTAGGTGGGGGTAGGGATGTATGACCATAGCCTCGAATTGGAATAGTGCTACCATTACCAACAATGATTCCAGAATTATTGCTCAAATTAAAATAAGACGTGAGAGTACCTGAGTTGACAGTCATGTGGGAAGTCGCTCCGGTGTCCATGTACCAATTATTATCCGGTTGATGCATGGACAGAGTGTGCATGACTGCCTCCACGTCTGTCGGAGTGTACCCAGAATAGGTCGGACTAGGGGTGTTCAAACGAGACCGAAATACCGATCCGAACCGATAAACCAAGTCAAACCGATTTAATAAACCGAAAACCGGCTCGGTTTGGTTTGGTTTGGTTTTAGATTTTTAAAAACCGATAACATTTGGTTTGGTTTGGTGTTACCCATAAAAAAAACCGAACTAAACCGAACCGAACCGATAAATATGTACATATTTAAAATATTATATATATTTATATATGTTAATTAAAATTTATCTATTTTTTAAATTCTTCATAATTTAGGACCATTCCAAGAGAAAAGTCTAGCCCATGTTCCCCAAACCTATTTAAGTTTAAAGTAAAATAAAAATCATTTTATTTTATTTTAATGCCACTAAGTAGAACTTAGTGGGTGTTATTTTATTGAACTAAATAATACAACTTACAAAGCAAAAGAAAAGCACAAAACGTAAAGTACACCAAATGAAATGAAAAGCCACTTTTCCTAATCTGCACTTTCCTATTCCTCTTCTACGCCATTCCCTCGTTAGATTTTAGTTCCCTCCTCTTATTTCCTCCCAAACCCTACCTCTATTCTCCTCTCACAATAACAATTAAGTACAAGAAGCTTTAATCATGTAAGTCTGTAACTTTTTCTTCCCTTTTCTTTTTTGGTTACTTTTTGTATGCTCCCTACTCTTTGTTTGTGTAATTATTTTTGTGTCTTTGAAGTTTTATTTGAATGAATTGCTTCTCTAGTCTTTCATCTTGTATGTGTTTTTTATTTTATTTCTCTGTTATTTTAGATTTTCTCCACTGATTTAGGTTTTTTCTGTTGATTTAGTTTTTATCTAATGATTTTGGATTTCTCTATTTATTTAGATTTTTGGATACTTTTTTTCAGATGGAAACTACAACTACTCAAAAAGAGGTGGAGCCAGTGGAGGTAACCAACAAAGTATCTCCAACTATGTTGCGGGAACCTGAGCTTGACGGTGATAAAACTCGTGATATTACTCCCAATCATGATAAAAAGCGGAAACAAACAACTCTTTGCGACCCTGATCGTAGCCTTGTGAGTAGTGACAGGAGAACATCTGGCGTTTGGAACCACTATTCTGAATATCTTGATAAATGGGGTAAGAAAAGGGCGAAATGTAAATACTGTACTAGTAACTTTGCTTCTGAAAGTACGAATGGGACCTCAACGCTATGGAGACATTTAAATGAGGTTTGTCCTAATTCCCCTCTTAGAATTATTGATAGAAATCAATCAAGAATCAAGGTAGTTAAAAAGGGGGAACAAGCATATAGTACATGTACTGTAGAAAAGGTTGTGATTAACGTCAATGAGATTAGGAGAGCCATTGCTGAGTTTGTCATTATTGACGAACAACCTTTTAAAGTTGTTGAAGGGGAAGGTTTTAGGAGATTAATGGCAGTTGCTTTGCCTAATTTTCAATTACCTTCTCGCTTGACTGTTGCTAGACAATGTTTGAAAATATATCAAGAGGAGAAAGAAAAGCTTAAAAAGCTTATTCATAATCAACGTGTATGTGTTACTAGTGATACGTGGACATCACTTCAAAATCTAACTTATATGGTTGTCACTGCCCATTGGATCGATGATGAGTGGAATCTGAAAAAAAAAAATTCTCAACTTTTTCCAAACATCAGATCATAAGGGTGAGACAATTGCTAAGGGGATTGAGGCGTGCTTATTTGATTGGGAAATTGAGAACATATTCACAGTGACCTTAGATAATGCAACTGCTAATGATTCTGCAATTAAACACTTGAAGAAAAGAATTGAGGATTGGAAAGGAGGCATCTTAGGAAATGAGTTCTTACATGTTAGATGTAATGCTCATATTCTAAATTTGATCGTGAAAGAAGGACTCAGTGAACAAAATGAGTCTATTTCTCGAGTAAGAAATGCTATCAAATATGTTAAGTCCTCAGCTGGAAGGTTTGATTCCTTTAAGTCGTTTGTCGAGAAGGTTAAGATTGACACTCATGGTCTTTTGACTTTAGATATTGAGACTAGGTGGAACTCCACATATATGATGCTAGATACAGCTGTAAAATTTGAAAAGGCATTTTCAAGAATGTATGATGATGATCACAAGTACCTCAAGTATTGTTTAGAAACAAATAATGTGGGAAGGCATCCATCGATAGATGATTGGAAGAATGTTAAAGTTTTCATTAAGTTCCTTGAGATTTTCTACCAGGTAACTTTGAAATTCTCAGGAACTTCATATGTTACTTCCAATTCTTCCTTCCATGAGATCTTTAATCTTCAAAAGATAATTTGCAAATATGTTCGTAGTGAAGATTCTATTTTGAGTGGCATGGCTAAAAAGATGGAGCTTAAATTTAACAAATACTGGGGTACTTTTGAAAGTATGAACAAGTTATTATTCATTGCTGTTGTTTTGGATCCTCGATACAAGTTAAAATATGTGGAATATCTGTTTAAAAACTCTTATGGTTGTTTGGTGGGAGCCGAAAAATCGAAAAAGGTGATGGATACTTTGAGTCGCTTGTATGATTACTACATGAGCTCTTTTTGTGGGACTCATACCGATAAAATTGGTGGTCAAACAAGATTGAATGATGAAATTGATACCATGCATAGTGACGAGATGTGGCAATCACAATGGGAGAAATATTTGGCAGATGAAGACAATACTGAAAATAAATCAGAACTTGAGAAGTACTTGGTAGATGATTTGGAAAAGACCAAAGAGTTAGATATTTTGGCTTGGTGGAAAGTTTCTTCGGCTAGATATCCAATTATTTCTAGGATGGCAAGAGATGTTCTTTCTATTCCTATTTCTACTGTTGCTTCTGAATCAGCTTTTAGCACCGGTGGTCGGATTCTTGACTCTTATCGAAGTTCTTTATCTCCAAAGACAGTAGAAGCTCTTATTTGCACTCAACAATGGTTAAGATCAACTTCCAAAGATGCAAGCTTGAAGATCTTTTAGAAGAAATTCAGAAACTTGAGATAGTTGAAAAAGGTAAATTTACACATTTAACTCTTTATGAATATGTCTTTTATGTTTTAAAAAGTTTTAGCGCCTACTTTGTTAAACTTTCTTCTTTCTTTTTTTCAGAATATGCTGGCACAACCTTGAGCATTGATTAGTTTGGATGTTGCAATTGAAATTCGTAGTGCAACTGTTTTGCTCTTTGGTAGTTAATTTTCAGGTTTTTGCTGCTGCTTCACCAGAAGTACTTTTGGATTATGCTATTGACTTGTTTTTTGTATTTAATCACACTTTTATGCAAGCAATTAAGTGATCTTTCTCTGGTGACAGTTGGGTATGTGGTTCTTTTGTGTTGATCATTCGGAGGACTGTTTAAAGACCTTGTTATTTTTCTCAACTTGATTAATGAAAAAGTAATGTATATAATTAACCATTTTTGGGCTAGCCTTCTTAATTTTGTTGCTGTGGAGATTGTACTACTATGTAGTAGTTGCTATCTTCCTCGTGGTGGAAATTTTGTAATTTCTTTCGAGGCTATTTTTGCATATGCTGCTGTGCTGATCCCTGCTTTCAGTTTTCTTTCAAATAGTTTCATCTTGGAGGAAGGTAAAGTAGCAAGCTTATCATTTTAGCTTATATACTTTACTAGAACATCAGACATAGTTCCAGTGGACATATTCATGTTTGTTATTATTGGAACCATATTTGCTTCTTCTCTTATAGCTCTAGCTTGGGCTTTAGATAGTAACTTATAAGGATTCATATATCCGATCCCAACATGGGCAAATAACAAGTGCAAGTTTGTAAATAAGTTTGTCAATTTTTTTGCATTATAAAATATATTATTACAACCCGGAAAAACCGAACCAAACCGATAAAACCGATAAAACCGAAACCGATAGAATTTATACTATAATGGTTTGGTTTGGTTTGAATATTAAAAAAAACCGCCTTAACTGGTTTGGTTTGGTTTTAGCCAAAAACCGAGTCAAACCGGACCATGAACACCTCTAGGTCGGACCATGCATGGAATAGGCTGCTGAGGTCGTGGACCCGCACTGAGAATGCCGCTGCCGGGCCGCGGTGTGGTGGGACGCTGCTGCCACTGTCTCGTCGGATACGGGCAGGGGGGCATTGGCCACTGCTGGGGCGGCCAGGCAGGCCAGTAGTAGCCCCCTGCCGGTGGCTGTCCCGTCGGCCACTGGCCGTTGCTGGTCTGTCCGCCGCCGCCACGGCCGAATTTACCGCGGTTGTTGTTGTTGTTGTTGTTGTTCCCCTTTCCCTTGTTCTGTTAGAATTCCTGCCACAATTATTATCACGACGGTTAGTTGAATTATTGTTGCCGCCAGGTGGCGGGAAGGGAGTATCATTATCAACAAGTAGAGCCGCGGGACTGGAATCGCGGGCACGTTCCTTGGCTGCTGCGTCTTCGAGCTTGAGTCTGGAGCACACTTCAGAGAAAGAGGGCAGCACATCCTTCTGCTGGATGGTGGTGACAAAGTGTGCATATGTCTCCGGTAAGCCTGCAAGGAGGCGTAAGACCATACGTTGGTCGGACACTGGCGACCCCACATTGGCAAGCTGATCCGCGAGAGACTTGAGCCTATTATAATAGGCCATAACCGAGCCGAAGTCGGCCATTTTTGTGGTGGTGAATTCAGTTTCAAGGTACGCTGCCCTTGAGTGCTTGTTATCTTGGAAAAGTTGAGCAACTCGATTCCAAGCCTTCTCTGCAACATCATCCGCCACGAGAATAGAGGTAAGAATATCATGGGATACGGTGAAAGGTTAGTCGCCTTTGTTGCGTTGTACGCGGTGAGTTCAGTGGTGTCAGTTGGTGGTATGATGTGTTCAAGTACGGAGTGGACGCGGGCTAGAACTTTGAATAGTGTCGCCCATTCGTGATAATGGCCGGTTTCCATGTCTAGAGTGATTGGGATTAAAGATTTCACATTCATGACGGTAAAAGCAGAATGGAAATTTTTGTTGTCAGCCATTGAAGAGAGAAGAAGGAGGAGGAAGGGGTGGCGGCTACGGCTAAGGTTAGGAGAGAAGAGGGAGGTGGATGGCTAGGGTTTAGGAAGCTAGGGTTTTTAGGAGAAACCTAGTCTAATACCATGTAGGAAATCAATCCGTGATTTGTATTGATGTATGAAAGTCATTATATACAAAGTAGGTATCTCCTATCAGAATGATACTAGGCTAAATTATAGGACCTAATTACTATATATAAGGAAGAGAATATTTACAATATTTACATAGTCTATCAGTTATGACTAGATTAGTTCGTGGTATTATTTTTTATTGACTATTTGATTTGTTGTACTCCCTCAGATTTAAAATAAGTGTCCAATTAACTTTAAATTTGGTTCAAATTAAGTGTCCACTTATAAATTAAGAAAAGATTAACTTTATTTTTTTTAGATTTATCCCTATTAACTCACGACAATAAATTAGCAAGAATCTTATTAATTAAGAGTAATTTAGTCAAAATACCTATTCTTTCCAAGAGTTAGTGTTTTCTTAAGGAGTGTGAAAAAGGTTAAGCGAACACTTATTTTGAACCAAACGAAATATTAAAAATAACAAGCATTGCATAATTTTTAAGAAGAAGAAGTCTATGTTTACAAAAATAACCTCCTTCTTATTTAGTAGAAAAAAATTTGAGGGACCTCAGGATATTTTTGTCATTTTCATTGTTTTATTCAGGAATAGCTAATCCCCGTAATATTATTCCACCATCTGACAAGAAGGCTTGTTCCGGTCCTATTTCTTATCCTGATATAACTTATTCCATAATTAATAACCAAACAAGGAATAAGACGATATTAAATTTTAATCCATGACTTTTATGCTTGTCACATGCCAAACGACCCCTTAATACCTTTCCTCGGAAAATCTTCAAGAAATAAATTAAGAAATGGTATTTAATGTAATTAATTTGTGTTACTTCATTTCTAACTCTTTAATTAAACATAAACACATACATGCTTTCCCTTTCTCTTTGGGGGTTTCTTCCTTTCCACAGAATCTAAAAATCAAAGAATTATGGCCGCCTTTAACTCTTTTTCATTTCTCTAAATCTTTCTTTCTCTTATCTCATAAATACCTAAATATCTAAAAAATAACATTTAACTCTTTCTTGATTTTTCCCAATTTGACCATAATTTAAAGGTGAGATTTTTATCTTCTTTTTCTCTTTATTTACATTTCTGTCAGATATTTTCATGTGGGTATTTCTTGATTTTTGATCTCTCTGATGTACACAACTTGTTTCCTATTTTGGTAAAATCTTTTTTTAATTTTTTTCTCATGGTTTGATTTGGATTGTTAAAGGAAAGTTCATGTTTATGGGGCTTTATATTTTGAAATTTAGTGAAAAGTTGTGATCTTTTGCACCTTAACTAATTGAATTAGTTCACACAAGTGGCCAATTTTATGTGCCTTTTTCAGCTTGGATATACTTGTAATTGTTTATGGGGCTTTATATGTTGAAATTTAGTGGCTATTGGTGAAAAGTTGTGATCTTTTTGCACCTTTACTGAGAATTAGTTCACACAAGTGGCCAACTTTATTTGCCTTTTTCAGCTTGGATTTGATACTTGATTGATCATAAGTAAAACTAGAGCTATATGTGGAATTTTCTCTGCTCAACGCGCATAGTGAAAAAGAACTAGACTAAAATAATTAGTGATTAGTCCTGAGGACAACTTTTATGATCTATACTATGATAAAGATCTTTTTTTTTTTAGAGGAAAAAAGTGTTTTGATATTAGAAATTATCATAGGTATGTACTTTCTACTGTTGGGTTTCTATGAAGTATTTGTCAATTTTATATTAACATTGATTTGCCATTGTTTTGATGATACATAGCCATATCTTTACTACTCATTTACTTTTTAACTGCTTGTTTATTCAGTAGATTTTTGCATGGACTTGGGAATTTCCTTTAAAAAGAGAACAATTCTTCTCCTTAGTTATCAAAATGAAGAAAGAAAAAGCTGTTGTTCTCCTTGTTAGGATGCAGATGTTGGTGATACTTGAAATGCGTAATGTTGTAAGGACTAACTTACACTGGTTGGGCTGTTACATGCAATCTGCACCAACAATGCAAGCATTTTGTAGTTTTTATTATTGAAATCACATCTTCTGAGTTTATTTATGGTTTTCTTTGTAGAAGAGAGAAGCTTAGAATGGAGAAAATTGAAGAGTCAGGTAGCCCTAGTTGGGGTGCATCGTTTTTTCAAACAACGGAAGATGTTGCAAGAGCTGTAGCTGCTGCTGCAGCTGCCGTTCGGTCGCCACGACCTTCTGTGGTATATTCATCTAAAGATGACAGCGGTAGTCAGCTTCAGAAACTTCAGCGTTCAGTAACTAGATTAATGAAAGGCTTATCCAGTCCCCCTGAAGTTAAAAGTGGAGCCTACAACCCAGAAATACTAACTAGCCAAAAGCGTCAGTGGGCTAGGTTTCAGTTGCAATCCCTGGTATGCTATATGCCTAACGCTGGAGCTTTCTGCTGTATGCTAAAATGCAGGAAACTAAGTTATCCATTTAAAGTTTCCCTCAAGAGCTAAGGTTTTAATAGCATTTGCTCCAAATGCTACTTTCTTCCTATGATTTTTTCCAAATTAATTACTAATTCCAGCTTGAAGTTTTGATGATGGTGAATGATAGACATTAAACTCCTGGATTTGATGGTTAAATTTAGTTTTCAATTTATACTACGAGTGCAGAGTCCTTTTGGTTTTGTTAGATAATTATATTATGTAAGCTTGTAGGATCATAGAGTTTGGAAAGAGCCATCAAGGTGTTTTGAGAGCATGGTGGTTGTTGGACTCCATCCTAGCTGTGATATTCAAGCACTTCAAAGGCTTTATTTTTCAAGAAAGCTAGATGGTCCAGGGAGACTTAGAAGCGCACTTGGAAGTCAAAGTCAATCACGCGTGGAACCTAACCTTGAGCCTCAGGTGTCGATTCTTGTAGGGTTTAATTTGCATGGAGTTAGAACTGTATAATTGTCATGGACTATAAGATGTTGTTACTTCTTTGGATTTCAGGTCTTGTTTGTTTACCCTCCAGAGAAGCAATTGCCACTCAAATACAAGGATCTTCTCTCATTCTGCTTTCCAGCAGGAGTAGAGGTTGGGTTCCCCTTTTCCCTTTTATTTGACATGTATATCTGATGGTGTCATGGAGTTTTTAGGTAGTTTCCTCTGTAAGGTTGAGATATAGGAGAGGTTTATTTTGAAGTATTTCAAACTTTAAATGCGGTGGCATTTGGTCAACTTCTGTAAAGAGTTTGACGTAGAAAGCAAGAAACTTTTGGTTTGAAGCATACAGCATATTATAGGTGATGGGTCACGCATCATGCAATTACATTCACCTGTTCCTACCTTAGGTAAGTAAAAAAGAAGGAAAAAGAAACATAAAGAAAAGGACTAGTTGATTTAAGGTAAAAGCAACTGAGGCATCAATCTCCTTTCTGTATCAAGGGGAAAAAAGATACAACTAATTATAGATTGAACTTGGAATGTATTTTATACCAGGCTAAAGAATAATGTCTCTCCTATTGCATATCTACCTTCTATGTTCAGCCATGCCTGCAGTGGATCTTTTCTGATGGTTCAAAAATGGTGCATCTGATTACAGGTTCATGCTGTTGAGAGAACTCCATCAATGAGTGAGTTAAACGAAATACTTCTGGGACAGGTATTGATGCTTCCCTTCTATAATGACCTCCGAAGTGATAGCTGTGGTTTGTGACCAAATTCCTGTAAGAAAGCCAAATTGTAGTGAAGTTTACTGCAAGGAAGAAGCTGATTAAATTACTCTCTCGAAAAAGAAAAAAACAGGGGTTTAATACGCTATTTGACAATTTGATATTCATAGAGGAATGATTGAGGCTTTATGCAGACGCAAGGATATGCTTTTCAGAAACTTTTTAAAGCATGTATGAGTTTGTGCAGTGGCTATTCTGAACTAGAATAAGCTGGATCTTCTAGGTTCCATTAATGGACCATATTTCTGTGGTTCTATTGTTGGACCAGATTTAAGTTTATTGTAGAAACGAGTAGGTAAAAATTAATGCGGGCATGCTTTATTATCTGCTATTTGGCGTATTTCAAATATTAGGGACTTCCTCTTATGACACATGGGATGAATTCCCCTTTTGGTTTGCCTATGGCATCAAGTAACAGTAAATGGTTAGCTCTTTTATATCTGCAATGCAGTTGGAGGTATTCTCCCCCCTCCCAAGAATAACCCTTAAATGAACATGTTACTCCTCCAATTATTTCCTGAGCTAGAGACTAGAGTAGTGTATTCCCTGTTTAAAAGAAGTTGTCTTTCCATACCAAGAGCCTCTCTACCTTCACAAGGTAGGGGTAAACCCTCCCCAGATCCCACTTGTGGAATTACGCTGGGTATGTTTTTATTGTTGTACCAAGAGAATAACATGATAACATTAAGGAAATTACTTTTCTGTCCCATTGTTTATTTTCCATTAGAAAGACTGCTATATATTTGTAAGTTGTCGTCTGTCTGATAATTATCAACTATACTTCAGTGTTTTGGTATGTAAATTTAGTTTTGTGGTGTAATACAGAGTTTACTTTATTCCGATATACATGTTAATGTGCTGCGACTTTTCCAGGAACACCTTAAACAAAATGATCTATCCTTTGTCTTCCGGCTTCAGGTATCATCATATGACCCTTCACAGCTCTGACCAGTCAATTTCTAATTGGTTTCTTTTGTTATTGAGCATAACATGAATTTGCACATGGAACTGATTTAAATTTTGTTTTCTATCTACGCCAACATTTTTAAATTACACAACGTTCCGATTGTTTTGGTTTTTAGTATTCTCCTCTTTATTGTTAAATAGGTTACTGTAGTTTGTAGGTATGTGCAATGAGAATATGCAACATACTTGAAAATACAACAGTAAGAAGTGCTCCACTTTCAGGTGTAGCCTATATTTTTGTCACCAACATTAAATCTTTTTTAATCAATAAATCAAGTAACTTTTTAGAAGGAAACAACGGTAAGGGTGTGTTTGGTGTGAAGGAAAATGTTTTCCTAGAGAACAAGTTGGTTTTTACTTCTTTTCTGGTTTTTGGTATATAAGCAGAAAATATTATCCCAACAGCATTTTATATAATCTAGGCAAACATTATGGGGGTAGGGTTGAGGGTAGGAGTGTGGGGGATGGTGGGGATGGGGAGCTATGGAGGTGGGGTGTGTGGATGGTGAGGAGGAAACAATTAATGTGGAACACTACTTATGGAACTTGTTTTTTTCGGGAAGTGACTTTCCTCAATTTTTAAGGAGAGGATATTTTTCAAAATATTTGACCAACCAAACATGAGAAAATTAAAAAACATTTTCCGGCAAATGTTAGCCATACCAAACACACCCTATAGCTTTCAACTTCCATGTCTACTCTGTGCATAGATGTGCCAGCTTTGGCTTTATAAACAGGACAATTTCTTTTCACTTTTTCTTCCCCTTTTCTCATCCTAGTTTGAAAAGATAGGAGAATTAGACAAAGAAATTGTGCTGATCAATTGGAGTATGTATTTGAAACTCAAGTTTCTTAATGTAGGTTGCTGATAATTCAACTCTATACGGTTGCTGTGTTTTAGTTGAGGAAATGGTTCAGAAACCCTCTGGACTGCTTTCCATGATTTCAGATGTACAAAACACCAGCTTGGGTATTAGCCGCCAAATTTTAACAACACGCCGCTGTTATTGCATTCTTTCCAGACTTCCATTTTTTGATCTTCACTTTGGTGTATTAAATAGGTTCGTTTCTCTTTCAGTTGAATTTTCTAGATTGTCCGGATCTTTTTATATCGTTGTTGTTAAAACTTAAAACTTGATGGGCTTAATTTAGGGAATCTTGTTGAACAATAGTCCCTTAGTGTTCAATTACTTGAATGCTTTTATTGTGCGGTTATTAACTAGCAGCAAACTTTGAGAGATCTATTTTATTGATAGTGCTTTCTCTGAAGCAATGAGTGTCCCAACCCGGTAACCCCCACTTCTCTCTGGCAATATAGGCAAGACCAATGTTTCTGTTAACAATGTGATAGTACTGATACCTTCCAAGGTTTCTCTCGCTGATATGCTGGACTTCCTATCCGCTTTCTCAAAAAAAACAAAAAAATAAATAAATGATGAACTTCCTTTCAGTTTCATTTCTTGTGAATCTTATTAGTGGTTTCCAGCATGTACAAAGATGAGCAACATTTCAAATAAACAACAAACCTAGGGAGTAAGGTGACCCTTGAAGCAGAATGCAAAGTTGGCTACTTTTTCAGCTGATATTCATTTGGGAAATAGGCTGGCTTTATCAAACATTTGAGCAACATCTTAAATAGTTCAACTGCACAGATATTATTCAATTTGCCTACCTAGATACTTAAAGGAATTAGAAGCATAATACAATTAGTAGATTTCAGCTCTTTGGCCATTGTTTTGAGAACTTAATAAAAGAGAACTCTTGAGTGGAAGTCTATAAAGGAAGTATTGGTTTGGTGCTTGCCTACATTAACATTTTCTTGTAAAAATAATCATGAGCAAGAAGAAGCATTATGCCAGCTTTCGGTGCTTGCTATTACTGGTCTATGTATGTGCAGAATAGGTAAATGTATGGTTTAACTTTGGGAGATTCTTCGCAAGTCATTGCTGATATTGCTTTGTTGCTAGTGCCTACTGAGACACTGTTTGATATTTTGTCCCTTTTCTAGCATTTTCACTGAAGAAAGATTGGAGCGGTTAACGAAGCAAGTTGGTGATCTTGATTTTGATTCACTTGTGATTGACGATGAGGAAGAAAATTTGGGAGAAAATACTCCCAGCAGATCATTGGAAGAAACAAATCAGTACGTCCTGAACGGCATTGTAGAAAGCCCGCAACCAATCACTGCTGATTCTGTTATTAGTGGAACTGTGGATGACAAGTCTCAGCTGGAGTATAGAGTTGCAGAAGGGGATGTACTCTCAAAGAAAGATGGAACTGATAACAAGGCATGCACTGCTGATAACGACATAGATTTTGCTAATAAAGAATCTATACTTGGAAGGCAAGTCCCTGAAGCTTCTGATAATTCCACTGATGATAACAAACAACTGGTAGAAAAGGGTGTACCAAATGCTGTTTTGCCACTTTTAAGATATCATCAGTGTGAAAGTTCTGAATCTTCCTCTAGGTATGTTACTTCTTATTTGGCTCTTAGTACAATTTTTTCTTTCCGATCTGTCTCATAAATTTGTGACCCTTTTGCTCTGCGCTTTATCTATTGTGTCCAAAATATTGAGAGAACATCTTACTGGAAGTTGGTGCTTTTTATCCGCAAATCCTACCTCTATGAAGTGCTTTTAGTTTTGGATACAGTTTCCAGGGCTCTCCTAGTGAAGATAGACATTTTAGAAGTGATTTTGATGAAACCGAAACTGAGGAAGCATCCTTTTCTGGGCAAGATGATTCAAGCCAGCATAGTGATATAGTAGAATGGGCGAAGGTTTGAATCTTTTTTGGCACTTACCCAGTTAAAATTTTCAAGTTATGGCTTGTCATTAGTGGGTTATCCTGGTCTTTTCTGACCCCTTCATTCTCCTTCACCTTTCAGGCCAATAAGCATGGATCTTTGCAGATACTATGCGAATATTACAAGCTAAAATGTCCCGCAAGGGGCTCAACAATTAAATTCCATCCTCTGGATCACCTTCATCCTTTAGAATATTATAGACCTGATGAAGAACTTTTACATTTTGCTGGATCGACAATTGACTTAAAATCATGCAGTACAAGTTTGGAATTAGCAGAGGTAAATTCTGTTTTTTGGCGAGTGCTGGCCTTATTATATTTTCATCCTTGAAGAGTGAAGTAGAGGGGGTGGGGGTGAGAGATGTCATGTTAAATGGTTGAGAAATTGTTTATCCAGCTAGCTACACCTTCCAATAGTTGGTATTCTATGTATTAGCAGCTTATGCTAATTTGGTTTCCATAATACAGGCTCACAATGCACTCATGGTGGAAGAGGAAGCAACTGCGTTGTCAATCTGGGCTATTGCATGCTTATGTGGCTCATTGCGGCTTGAGCATGTGCGTGGTGATATAGGCCATCTATACAACCTAAATATAACCATTCAATTGAATGATTGACGTACTAATTTGTCTACTTGACTATAATAAGTGACAAGTGTTCTGAAACTACTAGAAAGCTTTTTGACTTATCTCAGATATGATTGCCTTTGTCATCATTAGTCATCTTTGCCTCTGTCATCAAAACAAAAATCAGTCATTTTACCCTTTTAAACATGTTCAGCCTTAATTTCAATAATATTCTGGTAAATTCGTCTTCGTGCTGCAAACCAGTTTTCTGTAGTGGTTTTCCACTTCAAACCCATTACATTAAGTCAAACCAGTTTTTATTTTTTATAGCTTGATAATTTTCTTTTCTCTGCCCTTTTTAAAAATTAATATTATCCTATTTCTGAGCTGCTATGGTAGCAACCTCTTGTGTAGGCCTCCACATTACTGCATGGACTGCTTAAAAAATGGAAAAGAAATTTAAGGGAAGACATATTTCTTAGCAACAGAATGCGGGATGGGTTTGTCTTTTAGATTTTGGAGAATCTCTCAAGCTCTATAAAGTTTTGATGTACCTAAATCTCCAGTGTATTTCATGGCGAGTATTGGAATAATCAGTTCATTCACACTCCTATATCGAGTTATATGCTTGATTCTATTTAATTTCTCAATGTTGTCTATGAAGATTCTTGCATGCTCATCAAAGTCTTTTGACACTATTGTTCCTACTTGCGTTCTATAGGTGCTGACACTGTTTGCGGGAGCTTTACTGGAGAAGCAAATTGTAGTGGCCTGTTCAAATTTGGTAAGTATCAGTCTGCGGCGTCTTTTCTGTGGTATATATTCAGTTAGGTTTGGCATCATATGATGCTGTTTTGATTTCACATACTGAATGCTTTCTTGATTAGTCTGTTCTGCTTAGGAAGCATCGTTTATTGTTGCAAAGATTAATGCAGAGTCTTAAGTTTTAGTTACTTAATTGCAGGGAATATTGTCTGCATGCATTCTGTCCATTATCCCTTTGATTCGTCCTTATCAGTGGCAAAGCTTGTTGATGCCGGTAAGTTTCAGTTGGCAATGAATGTTTTCCTCAGGGAATAGATCTATTGCATTTCTGATTTATCTAACTTTCTTGACGTGTGAATTGTCCAGGTTTTGCCTAATGACATGCTGGATTTTCTGGATGCACCTGTTCCCTATATAGTGAGTATATCCACGTCTTAGGATTTTCCTTGTCTTTCATAATTGGCTCCCAAAGAAATGTATAAGCAAAGAGGTTTTGTTGGAAGTTAGATGAGGCTATTCTTAAAACGATTGGAGTACTTGAATGAGTGGTTTGTTTCATTTTGACTGAAAGTTGATGGGTTTGTAGATGTTCTTGTCGTCAATTAAGAATGTGTACCATTTTGCCAGCTTTTTCTCTTATATATCTTGCACTATTGGGTTATCATTCAGTATGTTTTTGTCCTGTATTTAGCTGATCTCATCTGCGCTAGAATGTATTGTTTCCTGCATATTCTCAAAATGTATCTATCTTTCCTGGGATTTGTGTCGCCAATTAATCAAATTATTCCTGTTTGAGTGCTGTCTGTGATGATGTGGTGTATTATTTTCGATAAATTATTTTTAGGTCACAAGGGGCCATTTCTGGTGCATTAACTTTTATTTTGCTTTTTTGTTTTCCTTACCTTTGAGTAGGTAGGTGTGAAGAATAAAACCTCTGAGGTTCAGTCAAAGTTAACAAATGCCATCCTTGTAGACGCAAACAAGAATCAGGTTTGTGAACTGGTCATTTCTATTGCATGAGCTGCAAGTAACCGTTTGCATGACTCTTCAGCAGACTGTCGTCTTAGTTTTGTTTTATCAAAACTTCATTACTGAGTACTGCATACAATTTTGTGAATTTTGTTGCCTGTTATTAAGTTTTCTAAGAGGGATATTCTTTTCTTGTGTATTACATTGAATATCAGGTGAAGTCACCAACTTTACCACAACTTCCGCAGCAAAAGGAGTTATACTCTTGCTTAAGTCCTTACCATGCAAAGCTGGTGGGAGAAAGTTACCTGGCAAGGAAGAGGCCAGTTTATGAGTGCACAGATGTTCAGGTATTGCTGGACGTCTCATTGCTCCCCTTCCATTCCCTCATTTGTCCCTTGCCACAGAGGCAAGCCATGATTTATTTTTGACTCATCTAACTTAGCTGGTTTCGTCCAACTAAGGTGACAGATTACTTGTTTTTCCTGGAAATAGCATGGATGAGGCATTTCTAATTATACGTTTGGCGTTTGATTATAGTGTGTGAGTTTGTTAACTTCTAGTCTATTGTATCATAAAAGGAAAAAAAAAAAAAAAGATATAGAAGGACAAATGAATCTCACCAACAAAAAAAAAAAAAAAGGAGGACAAATGAATCTGATTATGCCTGCAGTTGGAATTAGATAAGTGGGTCAAGTTAAATGTTGTGAGGGCTAGTCCTTTCATTTGGGAGCCTCATGAACTAGAACTCAACCTTAGTATGTTCTCCTCTTTTTTTTATTGGTTTAATGATGTTGGTGTTTGGGAGCTTGCGCGCATTTCGACTATTCCACCAGTTCTTAGGCAGATGGGAAGAAATCACTTAGTGTTTTTTGCTTCCATGGGACTTGAACCTGAGACTTCGTGGTTCTCCTCCCACTTTATTGACCACTAGGCCAGACCCTTGGGTAGTTGGGTGCAAGTATTTGTCCTCTCCTTGTTACGAGGATTCTTAATTTTCCTTTCCTTCTGAGTGTGTAATCACTTACTTACCGTCTCAAGCTCTATCCCTTTGCAAATGCTCATATTCCTTTCCTTCTGAATGGGTAATCACTTATTTGACCATTCTAACCCTTATCCTTTGTGGAGATGTTCATGCTGTCTTAACAGCTTATTAATAAGATAAACGAAATGAAAGAAACAAGCAGGTAGCCCTAGAGAACTAAGAATAAGCAAAGTATGTAATCCAAATGAAGTCATAGCTCCACCAGCGGACCATCTTTGCGAATTGAATTGTGAATTGGTAGAAATGATATTGAGATATGGTACACTTCATTTGTAACTGTAGACCTGAATACTTGTTCTTTTATATGAAACATTTAAAATGTAAACTGAAGGTATATGGAGTAGCTGGTGGAGTTTATTGAAGATATTGTGCTGGTCCTGTCTTTGTTTCCTTCAGCTCTCCTACGGATCATTTACTTTGTAGCCTCGTATGTATATATGATCTTTCAGTTGAGTTCAAACAAATGATGACCTATTTGGGATGGTTGACAATGTTAGGTGGTGTTTTGTGCATATTGTTTTTGAAATCTTGCAAATGAATTTTCAAAAATGTGTTTGTTTAAGTTATTCAAAAAACAGTTTTCTGAAAAAATGGTTTCAGGGTAGAACACTCAAGTTATTCAAAAAACAGTTTTCTGAAAAAATGGTTCCAGGGTAGAACACTCAACAAATCTTCAAAAAGAATGCGACTATCCAAACATGTCTCTTGTTACACCTTTTTTTTTTCGAAAATGTTTTTTTCCAGAAGTTCTTCAGGGCCTTATATTAATTCAGCTCTGCAGGATATCTTTATAGCTCTCTTGCAACTCTGACATCACAGATATCATATAGCTGTCTTTGTCATTTTGGTCACTGGCTCTTCTTCCTTTATGATATTTATGACCTCAATAGAGTGCTAACTCACCCAGAATGTTGTTCTTCAATGTAATTTCTTTACAGTATGCTGTTATATTCTAGCTGTTTAAGCTATCTACTCAGTGTTTATTACTAGCTGTTTAAGCTATCTACTCAGTGTTTATTACTGTTTAACCATGACATTATGTTTAGGTTGAAGCTGCAAAGTGTTTCCTGGCAGTGTTGCGGTCTTACCTGGATTCACTGTGCTCAAACATTCGTTCACACACAATTACTAATGTCCAATCAAATGATGATAAGGTTTGTAACTTCTTTTGGAGCATTGATTTGTCTGATTACTTGTGTGAAAAAGCCCTCTGTCTGGTTTTTTAATGCTCTGGAATGTTCTGAGGAAATCAAAAGAAAGAAACAACAGAATACAATAGAATATTGGCTCAGTAAACCTGGACAGAGTGACTGTACTTGTATCACTTTCGGAAGGTATCTTTAACTTAATTATTCAGAATCAGATATTGTCTACACTCTTTGGCAAAACCTGTTCCGAATGGGGTATCCAATACAGAAGTAGTTTGAAACAGTATTTTGATATTTGAGCAATTTTACACACTAAGACCTGTACTTAAAGAAAAAGCAGTTTACTTGAACAAACATCCATTTGTTTTTCCACCCCTGGAAAAGTAGATGATGATAGTAGATATATTTTGGTGCTGCATGATGACGTTTGTAACTTTTAGAAACTTCTTGCACTGGGAAAATGAATTCAACAATTCATGTGCAGTAAAGCTTGTTCCTGTTGAAGCTCCTAGCTTCTGAATTTATCACTCTAAATTCTTCAAATTTACTGATTACTTGAGCTGTTGCAGAATTATCTACTGATTACTTGAGCTATTGCAGAATTATGTTTTGCTCAGTCCTTTATGTGCATAAGTTGTATTAACATGAATACTAATATTTGATGAAAACCTTTCCAAAATATATCTTTGTATTTATGAAACTTACACCAGAGTATGTTAACCTGGAGACACTGTTTTGTTATAGTAGAGCTTTATCATCAACACTTGAAAGTAAAATATGCATGTGTCACAGAGTTGCATAATTTCAGATTGTAAAAGGTAATTTATCTGAAAATCATTCTTTTCTGCTCCACTTGCTGATGGATATAAGCATCATTTTTATGTAGTTTCGCATTGTTAAAATCTCAGTCTTGCTTCAGTGTGAACTCTTATGCTTAGCTGTTAAGACTAGTTGTAGTTTCTTTTACTTTTTGCTGTAACAATATCTACAGTTTGACAAACATCCGCTTTTATGAAGAAATCCTTATGCATTTCATTCTTACACCGATTGGCAAAAGTGACTTCCTCTTAACTAAGAAATCTTATCCTGCTCTTTGGTTATTAGGTATCTCTGCTCTTGAAGGAGAGCTTTATCGAGTCATTCCCTAGTCGAGATCGGCCCTTTATGAAGGTGTGTGCTTAAGCTTCCCAACTTTATTCAGTTGTTATCTTAAGCCTTATAGTTTCACTATACTGCACCCTGCTAATGTCATGACTGTGCTATGCAAAATGATTTGTGAGCTGGACTGGTTCATCTATGGTTTGCTTGCAAAACTGAATCTGCATTTATGGGAGCGCTACAAACATTTCGTATTGTTATTTTGGGGTATCAATTGATGTGATGCAAGTCCATTTTAGATTGTAACAAAAATCTTCTCTTGCCACTTCTTCCTTTTTTTTTTGTTTAAATTTTACCCTTCATTTGATGGTGAAGCCGCCACTTTGGTTTTCCTCATGCAAACACGAAAAACGTGCTAATCTGTTACTTCTTGCTCTTGGTGAAACAGCTTTTCCTGGACACACAGCTCTTCTCTGTACATACAGATTTTGTACTTTCTTTCTTCCAGAAGGAATAGAGCCGCCATGCATAGATCCAGTTCGTGATGTAATAGTGGAACGCAAGTTCCTGTATTTTTAGCGTATAGTTTATTGCTCAAAAGTCTAATATAAGGGTAATTTTATGTATCATAATTCATAGAAGATACACATTTAATCTCTTGTTCTGATTTCTAGCATCAGTCTAGTGTTTTTTTTCTTTTTTTTTTTTCCAAAAAAACTCTATCGATTGTTCAACTCAGGCATGCCAAGTAGCCAATGCATTGGAGAACATAAAGTATTGTAGGATAGAATCATAAACTTGTACAGCGAGTGAAATTCTAGCAAAAGCTAAAATATCTATACTGGTCTGAGTTCCATTCTTGTTTTTGCATGGTACCAATTCTTATATATATGTAGCGCAATTGCTAGTTCCCTATTATTATTTTTTACCCACCAAAGGTTGTGGTGGTTGGTAAGTACTCCTTTATCCTTAACAAATCTCAGGTTTGAGCTCTGGGGATGGAGTCACCTTTGGTAGGGAGTATTTTACCTTCAAAGTAGAACTTCCTGGCGTGAATTGGATTAATCGGCCCACAATGAATAACGTACACCGGCTGTAAAACAAAAAGAAATTCCCTCTTTTTAATTTCTAGAGGTGCTTACTAGCTGAAAGCTCAGAAAGTTTTTTCTGTAAATTATAAACATTACCATCAACAAACAAAAACCAATACACCTATGGAAAGTTGCTATCCATGATTTCTTGAACTGGGGTTGTTATTTCAAGCGCCCCAAAAATATCTTTTCCTTAGGCTAGTACGTTTCCCCACTCGGTCAAATATGTAGACCCCATGAGTATTAGTAGCATTGTCATTCAATTCCATAACGAGTACTGTTTTACTCGCTCCAATTGCCCGGGACAGTCTGATTTACTTTTCTTCCACAATAATAAGGGCTCGTTTGGTGCAAGGGATAAGGATAAATAATTTTGAGATTATATTTGAGATGAATTTATCCCACGTTTGGTTGGGATAAAGTAGTGTTATAATTAATCCTGGGATTAGTTATTTCGGGATTGTAGTGTTATTTATCCTTGTGGGAGGGTGGAATAACTAATCTCGGGAGTTTATCCTGGGATAACTTGTTTCCAACCAAACGACCCCTAAGGGTTTAAAATATCTACTACTTCATTTCATGTCGTATCTAACTATTTAAAGGCGGGTACAAATCTATGAATAGGTGATATTGTGCGAGTATCTACATATCCTAAATTATCAATAGACTCTCCGACCACGTTAGCAACTCCTATGTTAATCGCTATCATTTCCTCAAATTAGACCGTTTATATCACTTAAAACCACCAATAATGCTGTTTAAGGCCTGTCCGAGACGGATTTGAGTATCAGCAACATGCAAAGTTGCTACAGAAATAAGGTCATACTTGTAAGACATGTTAAGGATGCTGGTATGACAATGTTAATAATGGGAAAAGAGTCAATTCTCAGGTAAAGAAAAACCTTAATGAAGCAAGGAGCTGGAGTCAGATAAATGGTCCTGCTTTGTCAGACCAGTCTTAAAGTTGATAGGGCCATTGCTTTTTGTATACTGTTTTGCCAGCTAATACTACTTGTGCTTTCAGGAAATTTGACAAGGAAATTTATGATCAAGAAAATATGACTGCCTTTATTGTGCATGTGTGTGTGAGATAGAGCTGTGTTTGTCAGCCTTTTTGGATGCTTCACTAATGATAGTCTATGGGGTCCTGTAATAGGGGTTAACCTCTGTTAGTAAAGTGCAATTTGGAGTACACTACATATAGTCCTTATTTCTGGCACCCTGCAAATCACTAAAAGGAATCCTCTCACATGTATCAAGTTGCTTCTCTAGTTTTTTCAGTCCATCTGTACGAATTAGTTTGATCAACATAGAATTTAAGAATTCATTTACATTTTTTTAAAATGTCATGAGAGTTCTGTGATTATAAAATGTGGAGTATGTTATTAGAGAAGTTTAAAATTTAATTATTTTCAAATATAGCAACAAAATACCATTCTTTTCGTACTGGAATAACAAGAAGATATGCCAGATGGAATATTACTCCTATATGGAGTGAGGGGAAAGAGAAAAGGGTAAGGGTATGTTACTAAAAATATTTAAGGGTGTGTTTGGTATTGAAAGAAAATGTTTTCTAGAGGATAAGTAATTTTCTTACTTACTTTTTGACCTTTAGTAATTAAGCAAAAAATATTATTCCAAGACTATTTATATATAATCTAGATAAATACTATGTGAGATGGGGTGGTGGTGGGGAGGTGTGGGGGTGGGGGAGGAGGGTGACAGGAGTTGAGAGGAGACAATCAACGTGAAATGACACTTATGAAACTTGTTTTTCCTACTCTCATCAATGAAGTCATTTTCATGATTTTTGCAAAAGACTATTTTCCTAATGATTGAGCAACCAAAGATGAGAAAATTGAAAACTACTAAATAGTATCTTTTTGTTTTTCATCCGGTGTTCGATACTCGTTTTGCAGTTCAACTAATTCGAATCCACTTCGGGAAATCCGACTTTGGGGGGTAAAACCCTCTCTATCAAAGGCAATCTTATTTCCAAGGCTCGAACCCCAAACTTCTTATAACAAATGAAAATATATTTATCGCCACACCACAATTAATAACATTAAAGAATATTTTCCTCTATACCAGGCTCACCACAATATAATATGAAATGAGAGGAAGGAAGTATGATTTTGCGCACTCTAAATTAGATCGTATTCGGAAGGGTGTCAAAAATAGGGTACCTCCGCTGGTTACGATTTTTGAACTGCACATCATTTAAGATAGTTTGATGGTTAAACATTTTTATTTACGGCTGGTTTGGTATCCTGCACGAAAACAATTTATAATAAAGTGCATTATTAATATAACTTTTGATTACCATTTTCATTTCTGGCATACTTACGCGAAAAATTACTTTTGTTTCGTTTGAAATAGAAGTTATAATAAGAATATTCGTATAAGTAATTCCTGGATTATAAGGACATTTAAATACCTCCTTAAAAAACTAATGATCGTTAGTATCCTATACTTACTAAGTAAGAACTCTTAATAATTTTTCTAAAATTTAAAACTTGTACATGTAAACTAGTTAGTAAAGCCAATTCTGAGTCGCTCCATAACAATTTACAAATTATTACTTATCGTATAAAATCACCGTATCACAGTTTTTGCAGAACTATTTCGAGTACTAAAATGACCCTTAGCAGCTTAGCACTTTGTTCACGATCTTGTGTTCCAATATTAGAGCAATATTAAATTTCTTTTGTATCCAGAAAGTTGAAATTTTTATCCAAAACTATGAAACCTCCAATAGTCGCAAAAAATAATGTACTAACAACAATAAATTCTGAACTACACTACAAAATTTTTAAGGTTTTACTGAAATACTTATAATTAAGTTAATATCATACTGAATCTGCTGTCCATCATATTTTTTACTATGTACAGTAAGATTTTGCAAATGGTAACTAAAGAATCAAACTACATGTACTATATTTTTTCCTTGGTCCAATTAAAGTTGGTAGTAGGGACATTTTGTAGTGGTCAGACTGGTCAGAGTGATTATCCGGGATGCATTTGCATTTACTGAACCCAAAATGACACAACAACTCACCCGTATGCATGTCGGAACTGTACACAACACTTTGTACTCCTCAGCATACTATGCCCACACTACCCCCCCCCCCCCCTCCGCCCCCCCCAAAACCAACTAAAATAAAGACAACCAAAAACTGTACTTAACAGAGTTTTGGCTTGTCAAATTCTCCACTGTTTTTGGGGACACTCTAAAACTAGATTTGTATGTGTTTTGGCAAAATTTGAGTTGAAGTTGAATAATGAAACAACTTATTTGAAGTTGCAGTTATGATTGGACATAAACTTCACTTGGAACATCTTTTGTTTTTGTAAAAGTTGAACATACGTGAGTGAAGAACATTTGAAAAAACTTCACTTGACATACGTATGAGGTACGCCTTTAAACTACTTTCTAGTTCTAGAGGCGGAATCAAGATTTTCATTTATAGATTTTAAATCATGATTTTTTTTTTTTTTTTTTGCTTATTGGGTTCATAGATAGTTTGAGTCAAAACTACTAATTTCTACTGAATCTGTAGCTAGCACAGTGTTTTCGCCACTGACTATCGACTTAATTATATTTCACTTAATGCTCAAATACTGTAACTTAAAATTTTATGGTCAAACTTCAACTTGCAAATACTGGTTTTGTGTTGTATCCTAATTTAATAAGAGTTGAAAATCTTGTATTAAGAGGTTATTTTTGGGCCAGATCCTTAAAAGATTGTTGGGCTTATTTTAGTTTTGACTTTAGGCCCAAATACACTTTATACATGTAATTTAAATTGAAAAATTTACTTGCCATAACTACCTCTAAGATCTATTTATGAATAACTGCCTTATTTTTTATTTAATTTTCGTAGCTTTATTTTTTCAAAATTACATTCTATAACTAGTCCGATAACTTTCAAAATACATATACTCTCTTATTCTCCCTCACTACACATTTAAGATTTTTCATCTTCTCTAAACCCTAAAAACAATTCTCTCTCCTCTCCTCTCCTTCCCCTCACTGTCGCCTCTCTCCCTTCTTTTCTCTATATCCGGCCTCTCCTCTCCTCCCCCTCACTTACACCTCCTCCATCTCCACCACCAACGCCGTCGTCAGCACCACCACTGTAACCACCACCACCGTATCTGTATAACCACTCCAAAAGTTTTGACTTTAAGCAATTAATGTGTTTGAGCCGTTGCCTGAATAGGAGGCTCAAAATGTCAGAAGGAAATCAAGAACGGGCTGATGCCATAGCAGAAACTTTTGGTAGAAAAATGAATAAACCTAAAGAAGAGTAGGGTGTTAATTTCTTGTTAAATACTCATCACATACATGTTTGTATTGGCTCTAGTCAAAAGGCATCAGCTTTTAATTGGTAGGACTCTTTACTTTATACAAATCTTCAATCTTCTTGTGCTCAACCCTTTTTCCCCCTTATTTGTAGATAATTTCTCTTTTTTTTTTAGTTGATTTAACAACATTGGAGCAACCCCTTTTTACGTGTGTGTGTGTGAGGTTTAGTGTCGCCCCGAACTATGGCCTAGGCGAAACACGGCACTCGGTGCCATACTGCATGTGACCGAGCGAACCACATGGCTTGCTGAATCATCATGAGACATATATAAGCAGAAATATAGCATGAATGTGATGAGCTTTTATAAAACATGAGATGTCATAATAATTTAATGAAATACTTATTTAAATCATAAATGCGGAAATAACATGAGTTGAGCCAAAGATGGCTAAACACCTTGCATGTCTAACATAACTAAACTGACTAGTCTATGAAACCTCTAATTATAAGTCCTGACTGGAAAAAAGTACTTACTGGGACAAGGCCCCTAGCATACCTTTAAATGCATAACTAATAAAATAAAGATCACTGACTAAAACCCCGAATAAGATGGGGCTCACCAATAAGCTGATACGAGCAAATCCTACTGAGCAGATGTGGCGTCCTGTAAATCCGTACCTGCATCGTGAAATGCAGGACCCCGGGCAATAAGGGGACGTCAGCACATTGAATGTACTAGTATATAAAACAACTGAATGAGATAACATGGGACATGAAAATAACATAACAGAGACTGAGCTGAAACATGATCATGAACATGAGTACATATACATATATAACATGTGTAAAGTATCGTGAGTAGGGAGAGCAGTAAATATAACCGACAACATGGTCTGGTACTTGCGTCCTACTAGCAGAACACTCATACCTTGCCAGGGACATGAGATTTAATAATATTATGAAAGGATCCAATCATTATGAGAGATCGTCCTAAGCATGGATGGAGCAATCCTCATCCTACGGTGGCTACGTAGTTTCAGGCTGTTTGAAGCCTTCTCGGTAATTAATGCAACTCCTAAAACATGAACATGTAAAAATAAGTGGCACTTGCTGCCCATGGTTTTCATGAATATACCTTGCTTGTACATGGATATCATGAATTATAACTTGCTTGCATGAACTTGTAAAACATGTATAGTATTTTCTTGAAAATAGCATAATATATCATAAACTAGCATGCATGAACCCATGGAATGAGATATATGAGTTTTTCATAGATTACAGACAGATTCTTAATAATCATAAATAAATATTAAGAACTCAATGATGGAATTATAACAATTCATACATAATATAATCATGGACATGGACCTAGGGTTATCACGAGCATGGTATAAAAACCCTAGTTTTCGTAGAGAATCATAATTTATGGATTATGAGGCGTGGGGAAGAACAATGATGTTCTCACTCGTAGATAGTAACTCTACATACCTGATAATGCTCCAAAACTTGAATTAATGACTTGAACTTTGAAGAAAATTTTCAAAATCTTGAATTCTTGAACCTTGAGATGGGTTTTCTTGAAAACCCTAGGTTAGGAATGATGATTTCTTGTTTAGATTACAAGGATATATATTAGAATTGACTTGGAATGGTTAGAGTAGGCTTACCTTGGTGTTCTTGATGATGGGAGAGGGTAGGAGGTCGTTCTAGGGCATAGGGATGTGAAGAATGAAGTGAAAAAGCCTTAAAACGAAGTTTTAAAATTGCTGTTGGACCTGTTTTACGCCTCATTTTACGGCCTGTAAAAGTTTTACGGTCCTTAGATCCCACCGTAAATCAATTACAGTGATTTGGGCTTTCTGGACCAGTTTTACAGCCCAAATCTACGACCCGTATAATTTTTACGGCCCGCAGATTCCACCGTAAATCGGCAGAACACTATTTTAGTAAAATGGGCATAACCTTTTGTAAAATTGTCTGTTTGACCTCCATAATGTACCGTTGGAAAGGTATTTCAAAGATCTACAACTTTCAAGAAGGACATTTTCCCAAATTCCTTACAGATCTTTCCGTATACTCATTTTAATTGAGACATAGTGCAAACTCACTTGAAAACACGCTCCGTAGGGTAGCTTCCGACTTTCCTTTGCTTAAGGACTCTTCTCATGTCTTTATTGGGTTTCAAAAACCATTTATACACTACTCAAATTGGGTTCATTATACCCCGTCTTACGAGTCAAATCTTAGCCCGAATGCACGAGGTGTTACAATATCTCCCCCTTGGGATCATTCGTCCTCGAATGATGGGTCATGGTTAAGAATGCGACTAGACATGACTTGAATATATGAATGTGAAGAAACATGACATGGAGCATGGGAAACTGATATGACATGGTTTCATGAAAATTGAGTCCTAAAACATGAGACATGAATAGAGAATACATGAACGTGAACGTGAAACGTGAGGCATGAATACGTAAGGGACATGACATGAATACTGAAGGTATTTACCTTGAACTTTATCTGCTTGCTCTTCAAACAAGTTAGGATATCTGGATTTCATGTCTTCTTCGGCTTCCCATGTAGCCTCTTCAACTTTCTGGCTCCTCCATAAGACCTTTACTGAGGCTACTTCCTTAGTTCTCAACTTGCGAACTTGATGATCAAGAATGGCTACGGGGATCTCCTTATAGGTGAGGCCATCCTTAACTGTTATAGTATCAGCAGGAACAACCAACGAAGGGTCTCCCACACACTTCCTCAGTATGGATACATGAAACACTGGGTGAACAGCAACCAACTCTTGTGGCAACTCAAGTTCATAAGCTACTAGACCGACATTTCGTGAAATTCTATAAGGTCCAATATATCTGGGACTAAGCTTCCCTTTCTTCCCAAATCTCATAACACCCTTCATGGGTGAGACTTTAAGGAACACCCAATCATTAACTTGAATTTTTAAGTCCCTTCGCCTCACATCTGTGTAAGACTTTTGGCGATTCTGAGCCGTTTTCAAACGCTCTTGAATCAACTTGACTTTCTCCATCGCCTGATAGACCAAATTTGGCCCTAACAATTTTGCTTCACCAACTTCAAACCAACCAATCGGTGACCTACAACTTTTCCCATACAGTCTTCAAACGGTGCCATCCTAATGCTAGCATGATAATTATTATTATAAGAAAACTCAATAAGAGGTAAGTGATCATCCCAATTACCTGTGAAATCTAGGACACATGCTCTCAATATGTCCTCAAGAGTCTGAATAGTACGCTCTGCCTGGCCATCTGTCTGCGGATGAAAAGCTGTGCTGAGATTCACCTTGGTACCCAATCCTTTCTGAAAGGATTTCCAGAAGTTCGCTGTGAACTAAGCACCACGATCTGAAATAATAGACACTGGGGTCCCATGCAATATGATGATTTCATTAACATATAACTTGGCGTAATCTTCTGCTGAATCTGTGGTCTTGACTGGAAAAAAGTGCGCCGACTTAGTAAGTCGGTCAAGGATCACCCAAATAGAGTCATGTCTCCTATCTGAACGAGGTAGACCTGATACAAAGTCTATATTGATCATTTCCCATTTCCAGACAGGAATATCAACATTCTGAGCCAAGCCACCTGGCCTCTGGTGTTCGGCTTTCACTTGCTGACAATTCAAACACTTAGCTACAAAGTCAGCTACATTTTTCTTCATATCATTCCACCAATAAATCTTCTTAAGATCATGGGACATCTTAGTGGAACCTGGGTGAATGGAATACCTGGAGTTGTGAGCTTCTGACATGATTCGCTCTCTGAGCCCATCTTGAACACATAATTTGCCTCGGTACCTCAAGGTACCATCATCTCCCCCTTGTTCAAAAGCCGTCATCTTATGCTTGTGAATCCCCTCCTTCAGCTGCAACAAATAGGGATCCCTAAACTGTTTCTCCTTGACTTCAGTGACTAAAGAGGAAAGAGCTCTATTCTGAACAACCACACCACCATCCTCGGAGTCCAAAAGTCGAACCCCAAGACTGGCCAAACGGTGAACTTCCTTGGACATAACTCTCTTATCTGAATCTATATGGGCTAAAATCCCTATGGAACGCCGACTAAGAGCATCAGCTACAACATTCGCTTTCCCCGGATGATAGAGAATATCCACATCATAATCCTTAAGCAATTCGAGCCATCTCCTCTGCCTAAGATTTAGCTTCCTTTGCTTTAAGATATACTGCAGACTTTTATGATCCGTGAAAATGTCAACATGCACTCCATACAAATAATGACGCCATATCTTAAGTGCAAAAACTATAGCTGCCAACTCTAGGTCATGAGTCGGATAATTCTTTTCGTGAACCTTGAGCTGACGAGATGCATAAGAGACAATCTTACCATGCTGCATTAAGACACATATGAGACCCACTCCCGAAGCATCACAATAAACTACGAACCCTTCAGTTCCTTCTGGCAGCGTCAAAACTGGAGCACAAGTCAATCTCTTCTTCAACTCTTCAAAGCTTCACTCACAAGCATCTGACCATTGGAACTTAACCTTCTTCTGAGTCAACTTAGTCAACGGAGCAGAGATAGAAGAAAATCCCTTTACGAAGCGTCTATAATAGCCTGCCAGACCCAATAAACTTCTTATATCAGAAATCGAGGTGGGTCTGGGCCAACTCCTTACGGCATCAATCTTCTGAGAATCAACTTTAACACCTTCACCTGAGATCACATGGCCTAAGAATGCCGCTGACTTAAGCCAAAACTCACACTTTGAGAATTTTGCAAAAAGCTCGCGATCTTTAAGAGTCTGCAACACTATTCTGAGATGTTCTGCATGATCAGCCTCATTACGGGAATACACCAAAATATCATCAATGAAGACAATGATGAATAAGTCGAGATAAGGCTTGAAGACCCTGTTCATAAGATCCATGAAAGTAGCTGGTGCATTTGTCAACCCAAATGACATAACAAGAAATTCGAAATGCCCATAGCGAGTTCTGAAAGCGGTCTTCGGAATATCAACTTCCTTAACCTTTAACTGATGGTAGCCTGATCTAAGATCAATCTTGGAATAACATTGGGCACCCTGAAGTTGGTCAAATGAGTCATCTATTCTAGGAAGAGGGTACTTGTTCTTAATGGTGACCTTGTTCAACTGACGGTAGTCTATACACATACGTAAGGAACCATCCTTCTTTAGTTTAAATAGGACTGGCGTACCCCAAGGTGAAACACTAGGCCTAATAACCCCTTGTCAAGAAGATCTTTCAACTGGGCTTTTAACTCTTTTAACTCTGCTGGAGCCATTTGTATGGCGGAATAGATATTGGCTGAGTATCGGGAAGTAGATCAATTCCAAATTCAATCTCCCTGTCAGGAGGGGCTGCTGGAAGATCTTCGAGAAAGACCTCTGGAATTCATTTACAATTGGGACGGACTGGAGAGTTGGTGTCTGGGCATTTGAATCCTTGACTCGAACTAGGTGGTAGATATAACCTTTGGAAATCATTTTTCTGGGTTTTAGGTAAGACATAAATCTACCCCTGGGTACTACTGAATTACCCTCCCATTCTATGACTGGCTTATTAGGAAACTCGAATCTTACAACTTTAGTTCTACAACATACTGTGGAATAACATGAAGCTAACCAGTCTATACCCATGATCACATCAAAGTCTACCATCTCTAACTATGCTAAGTCAGCTATAGTTCTATAGTGATGGACTAAAACTGGGCAACCCCTATAAATACGCCTAGCTATGACTGACTCTCCTACTGGGGTGGACACTTCAAAGGGTTCATGCAACTTTTCCGGTTCAAACCCAAATTTCTTAGCAACAAAAGGGGTTACATAAGATAAGGTGGATCCTGGGTTAATAAGGGCATATACTTCAAAAGTGAAAATTGTGAGTGTACCTGTGACAACATCTGCTATAGCCTTTGTATCCTGTCGACCTGTCAATGCATACAAACGGTTCTGACCACCGCCTGTATTGCCGGACCTTGCTGTTCCATGCCCCTGCTGGGCCTTATTATGACGAGGAGCTGTTGAATTTGTGGACTGCGCCACATTACCTCCAGTACCTTGCCTAGCTGACGAACAATCTCTCTAAATGTGGCCTTTCTGGCCGCAACCATAGCACGCATCTGTACCCATACGACACTCACCTAAGTGTCTCTTGCTACACTTGCTGCAAACTGGAATAGTATAGGCTGACTGACCCACACTAGCTTGAGAATAAGAACTCGATGGTCTGAAGTTTTGCTTCTTGTCATTTCGGAACTTAGGGACTGGGACACTAGCTGTAGATGGAGCGGGTCCTGCTGACCTGTTTTTAAAGAACTGTCTACCTCCTCCCTGACTAAAGTTACCTGGAGATTTAGCCCTCTTGTTGAATTCTTTATCCTTTTGTTTCTGTAGAGCTTTCTCTTCCTTCAGTTCAGCTTTATTACCTTGCACAATGCCAAGATCTTAGAGATAGTCATCTTATTATTCTGAGCAGCAGTCTTGGCATCTCTATACAATTCGAGTTTCAACCCCAGTACAAATCTTCTAATCGTTGCCCTCATGTCGAGAACCATGTGAGGAGCATATCTGGACAACGAAATAAATTTGAGATAGTACTCTTGAACGGTCAAGTTACCCTACCTCAACCTCTGAAATTCCATAGCCTTTGCTTCCCGGACCTTGATAGGCATGAAGTGGTCAAGGAAAGCGTCAACAAACTCGTCCCAAGTAGCAGAAAATGCATCCTCCCCTCGAGATTGTTCCCATGTCTCATACCAAATATGAGCAACATCCTGCAGCTGAAAAGCACCAAACTCTATTGCCTCTGTCTCAGTGACATGCATAATACGAAACACTTTCTGCAGGCCATCAATACAGTTCTGTGGATCCTTGTCATACATAATATAATCATGGACATGGACCTAGGGTTATCATGAGCATGGTATAAAAACCCTAGTTTTCGTAGAGAATCATAATTTATGGATTATGAGGCGTGGGGAAGAACAATGATGTTCTCACTCGTAGATAGTAACTCTACATACCTGATAATGCTCCAAAACTTGAATTAAAGACTTGAACGTTGAATTTTTTTTTCAAAATCTTGAATTCTTGAACCTTGAGATGGGTTTTCTTGAAAACCCTAGGTTAGGAATGATGATTTCTTGTTTAGATTACAAGAATATATATTAGAATTGACTTGGAATGATTAGAGTAGGCTTACCTTGGTGTTCTTGATGATGGGAGAGGGTAGGAGGTCGTTCTAGGGCTTAGGGATGTGAAGAATGAAGTGAAAAAGCCTTAAAACGAAGTTTTAAAATTGTTGTTGGACCTGTTTTACGCCTCATTTTACAGCCTGTAAAAGTTTTACGGTCCTTAGATCCCACCGTAAATCAATTACAGTGATTTGGGCTTTCTGGACCAATTTTACGGCCCAAATCTACGGCCCGTATAATTTTTACGGCCCAAATCTACGGCCCGTATAATTTTTACGGCCCGTAGATTCCACCGTAAATCGGCAGAACACTGTTTTAGTAAAACGGGCATAACTCTTTGTAAAGATGTCTGTTTGACCTTCATAATATACTGTTGGAAAGGTATTTCAAAGATCTACAACTTTCAAGAAGGAAACTTTTCCAAATTCCTTACAGATGTTTCCGTATACTCATTTTAAATGAGACATGGTGCAAACTCACTTGAAAACACGCTCCGTAGGGTAGTTTCCGACTTTCCTTTGCTCAAGGACTCTTCTCATGTCTTTATTGGGTTTCAAACACCATTTATACACTACTCAAATTTGGATCATTATACCCCGCTCTTAAGAGTCAAATCTTAGCCCGAATGCACGAGGTGTTACATTTAGGTTCAATGTTGACTTTCTTGGTTCTTAACAACAACAACGGCTTTTAGTTGCTAAACTATTTGATTGTTTACAGCTCTAATTAACATTTTAATAACTACACAGGCACTTAAAATTTATGGTGGCGGCTGAAACCAGAGAGAAAATCCATTTGAGTTCACCATTTTCAGATTTGAAACGGTGGCAGTTACAGGGGTCCGATTGTTGTGGTGTTTTTTTTTGGATATAGTGTAATTTTTTGTATTTGCTTGTTTTTCGAAGGTGAAAATGTGTATTCGTCATTTTTTTAGTGTATTATTTTGCATTTCACCGAAGATTTGACTGGAATCCATGGTTTCTTCTCCTTCTTCTATGTCTGTATCTTAGATGTTGAGTGGATTTCGTCCTTTTTTGAATGTAAATATAAGTTTAATATATTTGACTGATTGTATTTTTGGAAAAAATAGATGTATTTGACTGTATGTGTAGTTTAAATGATCTATATACAACTGAATAATGTATCCAAATACATTGAAATACAGTTGAAAAGCGTAAACAAAAGGATTATCAGTATATAAATATAATGAAATAGACAACTCGTTCGTGTATTTAAAGGATTTACTCCACTCTATTTTGATGAATCATGTATTTCGTTGTATTTAAAAGTACGGAAATACAGCCAAAACAACATAAAAGATAGCTACGATCTATGTTTTAGATTTTTGTATTTCGCTGTATTTCAAAATGATGAAATGCAGCCGATGGGACATTTGTAAATAATGAACTACCGGGAGTAAACTTCAAGATCATTAGGAATCCAGGAGAACAGATGGGCGACTATTTAACATGGCCCATTCTAAAACAACCGGCGGGGAGCACCTCAGTATACGATCGCGCGCAGTAACTGGGAGTCCTATGAGACCTAAGGCCAACTTCAATTCACCAAACCAAGGTTCATCTCGTGTAGACCGAAATGAACGACTAAAATCCTCTAGAAGAAAGGAGAGAGAAAGAACAACCAATTTTATGAAACAATATCTTAAATACGTCAATCGGTTGCTACTAGTCCGGGTTACCTCAGAGATAGAGCCATTAGGCGAGAAAAAACCAAAGGGGGGAAATAATTCTTCAACATAGTCACAAGAAGGTGGTCTACGACCATTAGATCCCTAGAAAGAGGAGCAACTAAGAAGAGAGGGGTATAAAAGAATGAAAGGAATGTCTTCGATCTGGCTCTTGTTCCCTGTAGGTTTATAGCACGCTAGGCTAGCTAAGAAAGGTATTTTATCTTTCACTTTTTGTTGTTCGGCTCTATAGAATATGTCCGATAACGGCGCTAAAGTAGTGAATCTATCGGCACCATAGCAGTCCTATACAACTTTGGACCTAACGGCCGGCCTAGTAACCTTTCGGAATGGGGGATCCCCGTTGGCAACAACCACGACAGTAGTTGCGGAACTACTGGGCTGTGAGAGGAGCTGAAAGCCACTTGACTGTAAGGAGAGGACAACCTCGGAGATCCATGGATCACAGACGGTATCTCCCCATGGCCTTTCGCCTCTGAAAGTGTCCTTCCTTCTCAATGCCCGGGCATCCATCCAATGCATTCTTTTCGATCTTGTACCCTATGTAGTCTTCCAATGCATAGGCTAGACAAGCGTTACATTGAACACCAACCCAATCTCGACGAAAAAAAGGAAAAGCAAGTGTATCCTTAACAGCCTCTATTCCTGACATGAACGACCGCTTTCTTGGTTTTGAGTTGGTATATGGATGGGCCAACTCTTTGGGTCGTAATAGTGCATATGAAAGATTGATAAAGCTAGCGATGACAACGTTATTGTATCAACGATGTCTATTTTGTACAGATTCCAATAAATCTCTGATGCCTTCAACATAGAAATCTTTTTTTGAAAAAATTCTTCATTCTTGGAAAGAGGAAGAAGCAGATAGGACAAACGCCTTCTCTTTCCGTTCGCTCTTGCCGAGATGGAGTACTTGGGATTAGCAGAATTCTAAAACAATGGAACCAACTGGTTTCACACCGAGAGAACAAGATTTGGAGCAACGACCCCAACAGTTTGGAAGATATCTTGAGATAGTGGTGATGCTCTTTGATTGCATCCGCTTGCTTGATCTTTTTGATCGCCTAGATGTCCCCTAAGCCCCTCTCGCCTATGTTGTCTCAGTCTTGGATAGAGTCCATTACCTATCTTTCTTTGTTTGAATGAGACTATCTAATGTCCTTTCATCTATCTTTCCCATTGCTCTTTGACTTGGTAACTCTCGTTTTTTCCTGTCATTTTTTCAAACTCGTTTATCTATCTATTCTGATACGGCATAGTACAATACGAGACGATGGAATGCATTGGGATAGATGGTAGATGGCTGCCTAGAACTAGAACTAATTCTACAAAACAGAAAGGAACAAATAAAGTTAGCTTACAAAATAAAGCAAGGGGGGCACAACATAAACCTCTTCCAGAGAAGGAAGCAGACAAAAATTGCAAATGATGGAAGGATTGAAAAGGGGACTCTAAGACCATATATACTAATTACTTTGGGACATGCCAAAAAGAGGGAGAAAATCAAACCCCAGCAAATCGAACAAACTGTAAGAAAGGCGATCAGAATGGTACTCGAATCCATTTACGATCTCGAGTTTCCAGACACATCGCACTTCCACTCGGGTCGAGGCTTCCACTCCGTCCTAAGATGGATCAAAGAAGAGTACCTCTCGCTAGTTTTTGGAATTCGACATCAAATCCTATTCAGTTTGATTAGATATGTCACTGAAACAAAGTGATTCCGTTCTCTCTCTCTCTCTCTTTTCTTTTCGGATTTATAGGATGAGCCGGCCGATCCTAACATCATTTATGAGGAGCCGGACGACGAAGCTTCCTTCTCAGATAAAGATGTCTCCGACGCTACTCTCCCGGCAAGAAGCACTGTTTCTATTGTGATTTTTTTGGCGAGTTCGGTCAGGAGGGACAAAAGAGAGATGCTTTCTATCAGTCAAAAGCAGATATCGCCCCCCATGCTCCCACGGTCCGCTTACCGAGGAATATAAAGGAAGAACCCGGGGCCAGAGCAAGTTGGGTTGGGGTATAGAGCCGTAAGCGCGGGGGGGGGTGACAGAGGACGTGCTCGTATGGTTCATATAAGGATATGAAAAAGTACAGAGCTGAGGGATGATCTACGACCACCCTCTCACTTATGGCACACATGTTATATGTGTGATGCTGACACCCTGATCTAGACATCCACTCCCCCTGCTAGAATGGGAAGGGGCTGAAAGATGAGGATAAACGAAAACAACGGTCAAGATAATCATCGAACAAGAAAGAGCGAAATGTCAACACTCAAGTATGCGGGAATTCCGATGCAAAAAAGCATTGCCTTGGGCATGCAACCCAAAAAGATAGAAAGATCGCTCGCTCGAAGAAAACTCTTTTAGAGCCTGGTACCAGCCAAGCCCTCTCTTCTTACAGACTGGATTGCCTGTAACCTCATTTATCAAAGACCCTTAAAAACAAAGCAGCTACTCTTATATGGACCACCATCTACCCAGAAGACCTTGATCTTTGGTTCTTCTCCACGGGTGATCCAGGAATTTGCCTATTATTTTTTTAACTGAGATTTCGATATAGAAGGATTTCGTTATTTCTTCACCACGGGTTCTTGCATCATTTTTTTGAAAATATATTTATCACCGTGGGAGAGTTTAAAATGAGTAATGTTAACCATTCCATTAACTGATACCTTCTTCCCTTGGTCTGGGAGGTAGGTTATGTAGGCGAAACTGTTCATAGGTTGCTCGATCCGGCCAAATAACCGATTTGGAGTGTGCTTGAGATTGCCATAAGACTTTCTCCCTCTTGGAAACTGGCTAATCAAAAGGGGGCAATCCATTTGACTTTTTTGAATTTTTCCTCTTTCTTGCCTTATTATATTATGGGAGTACAATGGTTTTCTGGAGCTCATCCAGGATATGTCTGCCGACTTCACAAAGCTCTAAGCCATACGTATGGGGAGAATTTTCAAAGGAAGAAATCTTAAGGAAAAATTTTTGCAATGTAAGCGGCGAAACTGCAGCACAGCAACAGCCCCTCTCCTTACAGTCAAGTGGCTGAACGCCCCTCGAATCTCTAATTCTTGTCAAGTAGGCTTATTCTATTTCTGAAGTTAGATTGAAGATTGAAAAAGCCGGCTAGTAGTGCCTTTAGCGAATGCGTTCACGAGGCCGGTCCCCGGTGGCTAAGAAGCTTGATCACTTTGTTGAATAAAGTAAGTTGACGTGATGATCGAATCTGGGTGAAGTGTCGCTACTTGGCCCAGCATTATCGAGAAAAGGTTTTGTTTGGGCGGAACGAGAAGAGGGCCCGGCAATCATACCACGACGGTCAGAAAAGCGTGTTCCTTTTAGATAAGACGCACCGTAGGCCATCCTCGGCCTTCTTCGTTTTTGATGAAAGGGAAAGCACAGTCACATCGTCGTCCATCAACCTACAAAAAGAAAGAGCACGTCCGGTGCCTGCCCCAAAGGAAGTAGCTTCCCCTGCCCCTGTCGTCCATTTTCCATATCAAGAAGATGAGATCATAAACTCTTGGAAATCATGGTAGGCAGAATCCAGTCTCCATTGAATCAAGTCATTCATCTATAGCTGAAAGTGGTACGCATGGAGTAATAGAAAGGTGGATCTTCTATTGATATTGCCTCTTTTCTTCCCAAGATGTAAGCGAACGAATGAAACCAAAGGAATGATTGTTGACTATACTTATACGGATTCCTCGCGGCTGGGCCGGCTTGGAAGCAAGCTATATCTTGCCTATCTCACCCTTTCCTTCAGCTGGGTGAGCCTTCACTTTTTGGATTGTCTTCTGCCTAATGCGGTACCCCCCGGATGCTAGACCGCTGCTCAATACTGGATAATCCACGTTCATCGGTCTGCAACAAGCACTGACTTTTAGGGGGCGGCAACTAAAGAGGTAGCGAGACTAAGCGCAATTTCAGGAAGAGTTGGGCCCTTTCCAACCAATCAAGTGGATCTTTGCCGGTGCTGACTTGGATCTCGGGTGACGGAATAAGGCGGCCAGAAGCGACGAGCAGTCACAGTACAGCGAAGCGCTTACCAAGCGCGAAGGAAAGGGCCTCCGCCACTTGAGCCTATGCGGGGAAACTCGCACGTGCGGTTCTTAGGGGTCCGTTCAAGAGCAAATTGGCCTTCTTCGTTTTCGGCATTTCCATATTCTGAAATAGTTCGCCAATTCAATGCTTTATTTGTCGAGTCAATATTCCTAGAGAAGACTTGAAAAGGATTTCCCGAGCATGGTTAAGATCAATGTGAAAATAAGAATGCCATATGAAGACTATAAAACGTCGATTAGAGAGCAGGGTTGTTCTAAGATATAGAAGTAGTCAAGGGCTTGACTGAGTAGTAGATATGGGATTGAGGGGCGCAGGAGTAGGGTTGTACTCTAGAGGTAATGCTATACTCCATTCAGCTCTTTCAGTACAACTCTATCGTTATAACCAAGGAAGAACACCAAAACGAAGGGTGGCATATACACATCGCAATAAAGAAGTGGACTGGGTTTATGGGTTTAAACTGACTACGACCAAATTCGTGGCTACTTCAACCAAAAAAAGGACGACCTATGAGGCAGAAGATTATGCGAAGCTTTATCTTAAAGAGATAGTAAAACTCCATGGCGTCCCAGTATCTATTATCTCCGATAGAGGGACTCAGTTTACAGCTAAGTTTTGGAGGTCTTTCCAAGAGGGTTTAGGGACCCGAGTTAGCCTTAGCACGACATTTCATCCCCAAACCGATGGACAAGCTGAACGTACTATTCAGACTCTTGAGGATATGTTACGAGCATGTATGATAGATTTTGGAGAAAATTGGGATGATCATTTGCCACTCATTGAATTTGCTTACAATAATAGTTATCATTTCAGCATTCAAATGGCACCATATGGAGCTTTATATGGGCGAAAGTGTAGATCCCCAATTGGGTGGTTTGAAACCGGAGAAACTAAATTGATAGGGCCAGACTTGGTCTAGCAAGCTATAGAGAAGGTCAAGCTTATACAAGATCGGTTGTTAGCATCCCAAAGTCGTCAGAAATCCTATGTGGATAATCGCCGAAGAGACTTGGAGTTCAAAGTGAAGGATTGGGTATTCTTGAAAGTGTCGCCAATGAAAGGCGTTACGAGATTTGGCAAAAAGGTAAAGCTTAGTCCCCGGTATATTGGACCATATGAGATTGTGCGCAAAATAGGCAAAGTGGCCTATGAGTTAGATCTACCTCCGGAATTGGAGTCAGTCCATCCAGTATTTCATGTCTCGATACTTCAAAAATGTGTTGGAGATCCCACTAGGATCGTCCCAGTAAATGATGTGCAAGTGACAGAGAAATTGACTTATGAAGAGGTACCCATTGCCATATTAGACAAGCAAGTACGGAGGCTTAGAAACAAAGAGGTGGCCTCGGTTAAGGTTCTATGGAGAAGCAGTAAACGGGAGGAGATGGCATGGGAAGCAGAAGAAAGTATGCGATCTAAATACCCACATTTATTTCAGCCCTTGGAAGAAGCCCAAGATGAGACGTCAAGATCATAAGGTATGTATATTTTCCTTTTATACTTTTGGGTTATGTGTTACCAAAATTTTATGTTGTTATGTTGTGGCCCTATGTGGCATTGATATTATGGGTTGTTGTGGCAGGATGGTAGCGCCATATTATAAGGGAAACTCTGGCGAAATTTTTGTATAATTCCTGAGCACTTTAACATTCGGGGACGAATGTTCTTAAGGGGGGAAGAATGTTACACCTCGGAAAAATTTTCCGTTGGTACGTAAGTGAACGAACTAGTGATAAGTATGAGTGCATGATGTCCATGAGCGAGAAACGACGTTTGATGACCTTAGGCGAGATTTCAAAGGTATCGAATGTGAGATGAGAAAGTTGGCTAAATTAAGATGAGATATAAGGTGAGCAATGCATGTGTATGGACGTGGGTGATTAAATTGAGAAGTCTAAGAAATATGGGAAGTTGCAGAATTGCAACTGCCCAGTGGTCGTAAAGTGCTAGGATAGATCGTAAACTGGTATACGGTCCGTAAACTAGCAGGTCGTAAACTGCCATGCAAGGCTTCAACTTTCTGCCAGCCGAGAAATGGTAAAATACGACCTGGAGGACGGACCGTAAAGTGATTTACGACCCGTAAACCATGGTCGTAAATAACCATGCAAGCAGCCAAAGCTTCTGGTTCTGGAAATGGTTAAAGACTGTTATATCCCGTGTTTTCGCACATTTGGAAAATTAGAAATAATTTTGATTTGCAAGAAATAAGGTCATATGTTGATTTGAATTGACATATGTGTGTTGTTCATGAAGGAATATTGATGTGGAAGCATTAACGAAGGCTAGGGGAAAAATTGGAATTTTGAAAATTTGTTTCGGAAATTACAAAATATGGCCCATAATTAATTGGGCTAGAAAAAAAAAAGAAATGGAAGGCCCAATTTCAAGGGGTGGCCGGTTATGGCCTTGCAAAAATGGGCCAAGCCCATGTGTTATTAGTATGAATGAATAAATAATAGAAAGGGCTTATCATTTTCTTTCATCTTTAGAAACTTCAAGAAAGAAAAAGAGTGAGAGAGGAGAGCAAGAGAGGGCACAGCTAAGAAAGGAAAAAAAAAAAAAAGAGAAAATTATGGGGCTCAATCCTTTGGTCCAAAAATCCACCTCTTTTTGAATTACTACTAAGCTCAAGACCCTCTCCAACATGATATAAATTTTGAGGTAAGAAAGTGCTTCTTGTGGCAAGTGGAAAAAATTGAAAAAGGTAAGAATTTGTTTTGTTCATATGATAAGAGACATGTATATATGTTATAGTGTGTGAAAATAAATGGAAAGCATGAAAATTTGTTGTGTTGTGAATGTGTGTGTGTGGCCGTGTATTATATGGAAGGGGGAGGAACATGGATTAAATTATTTAGTATGTTAATTGTGTTGTTGTAGTCTTGTGATGAAATTGAAAGCATAATGGTTCAAGATTGGCATGAAAATTTGTTGTAAGTTGTTGTGGGAAAATTATGTGAATTTATTTAGTTTTATGTAATAATGGAAGTGGAGTTGCTAAAGTGGAATTGTTGTTGTTATGGATGAATTTGGAAGGAGAAAAATGTGTTGTTGTAGTTTTGTCGCACTTGTGGCAATTTCGGGTGAAGTATGTGTTGGTGGAATAGTTTGAATATTTTATGGATTGATTGAAATGCTTATGAATTGTGTTTGGTTGAATTTGAATTAGTTAATGAATATGAAAACGTTGATATGGGCTTGAAAGTGTGAAGATAGAATGGAAGTTGTAACATTATGTAGAAAGGAAGACCATTTATGTTAAAATGTGTTTTGTAGTCATTGTTGATGTTGTTGGATTGTTGGGTTGTTGTTGTTGATTATTCTGGCCAAGTTGAAGTCTCGGGGATGCTATATGTATAGGGGAAATGCTGCCCAAATTTCTGTAGAAAAGTGTTGATTCAAGATTTAAGTCTTAAAGTCTTGTGGTTAACAATTGGTAAACATGACCATTTGTAGATTTTGGGCGAAACGGAAATTGAATCTGGACGAGCGTAAGGCGCAACTAAGGTATGTAAAGCTATCCCTTTCCTTCTCTTGGCATGTCCTAGATGTACTAGGTCTTGATTTGAGCCTCGGGGATCATTCCGTTCATAGGAATCCGGGTTTGATTTTTCGTACTATTCATTCAATGGAATTGAACTTCAAAGGGTACATTTTGTTGGAAAAATGGTTAAATCTCCATAACTTTCACAAACGAGACCGGATTGCCCTGAAACTTTCATGGATGAATTTACAAGGCCTAATGCACGTAATTTATGTACGCCACCTCGACTTGACCCGAGGTGGGCCCACAAGTCCCGAGACCTTTGTATTGCTCCATTTGACTTATTTCCATACGGTAACTAAAGGAAACTTTGGGTTAATCCTTCATGCTAAATTGGACTTATTTGAAACGTGGTTGTGGGTTACTAGTTATTTCAAAAAGAAATTTATTATTAAAATTTTCTGATTATTAGTCTCAAGCTAAAGGAAACATAAGGTTGATTTCAAAACCACTCCGAAGGGGGGTGCGATATTTTATTATTTAGACCTTTTAAAACCACTCCGAAGGGGGTGCGACGCTTTACTATTTGGACTTTCCAAAAACCACTCCGAAGGGGGTGCGAGATTTTATTACTTAGATTTTCCAAAACCACTCCAAAGGGGGTGCGATGGCCTCAGCTTATGTCTGAGCGTGCTATGGCCTCAGCTTATGTCTGAGCGTGCTATGGCCTCGGTTGATCACTGAGTGTGCTATGGCCTCAGTTTACGTCTGAGTGTGCTATGGCCTCAACTTATGTCTGAGTGTGCTATCTTCAAAACCACTCCGAAGGGGGTGCGAGGTTTTACTACTTCATTTCATTTACGACTTATATTTAATTTATATATTATCATTATTATTATGCCCGAAGGGGCCATTATCATTATTATTATGCCCGAAGGGGCCATTATTGATATTGAGCCGGAAACGGCATGCCCGAAGGGGCTATCATTGCTATCATGCCGGAAGCGGCAGTCCGAAGGGACCTTTATGTTATTATGCCGGAAGTGGCTGTCCGAAGGGACTATTATGTTACTATGCCGGAAGCAGCTGTCCGAAGGGACTATTATGTTATTATGTTTATATCGTGTATTCTTGAATTGTCTATGCCGTATTTGTATTGTATAAAGCATTACGGGGCACGGTTTGGAAGCCTTGTGTATATACTTATGCTTTTTCTAGCAAAGGCGGAAGGTATTAAATTTGATCGTGATTTCTCCTCCTCTAAATTAAGCTGGGGTTATGACTAGGTACCGCTTTACATACTCAGTACATATTCCGTACTGACCCCCTCTTTTTCGGGGGCTGCGTTTCATGCCGCGCAGGTACACCCAGATGAGTAGAAGATTTTGCAGCTGAGTTGGTGAGCTCCATTTCTTTCCGGGTGTTGCCAGGTCCAACATTCATGTCATGGTATTCTGTACGTGTTAGAGACTTTGCAGACAGTGTCCTGTGGATAGGGTGTCGGAAAGTGCGAATCATTTGTAGATGTAAAAAAAAAAAAAAAAAAAAAAAAACAAAGTATGTAATTTTAGATGACTTCAGCTGATTTGGAGTACGTAATTGATTGATAGTTTTTCATAATCTGTATAAGGTAGTGACTTCTATTGGAAAAGGTTTCATGCTTTAAAAGTTTTTGTAATGACGGATTTTGGTAAAGAGAACGTTAAGGGTTCGCTCGACTTTGAAGAGAGTCGGGTGCCCATCATGCCCTACCAAGGTTAGGGTGTGACAAAGACGATCGCGAGGGACGGTCCGTAAACTGCAATACGGGCCGTAAACCATGATGGACGACCACTGTTCACCTCAGCACAAATTTTGCTAGTCATTAAATAAAGGGACCAACACTTGTTTTATTTCATTACAACATTACACCACTTCTCTCTAAAACTTCTCTCTACATTTATTATACAAGTTTTCAAGGATATTTGAGGATCAACAACATAAAACAAGGTGAATCAAGAGTAAGAACATCATCAAAGATCATATAGGTCAAGAAATCCAAATGGAGAAAAACTAGGGTTTTGCTCAAAGTGGAGTATTATTAATCAAAGCTTGTTCCTACAACTTCTAAGGTAAGATTCATGATTTTTACACGATGTTTCAGGTATTGAAGAGTTGAAATACATGGATTGTAGAAAATATGGTCAAGTAGGTCATGAATGATGAATAGTGACATTTTGAGGAATAATTTGAATTGAATCATGAATGTTGTCGTGTTGTGATATGAATGCATTATAAATGGTACTAAGATCATGAACTAGACACTTTAGACGAATGGACGAAGTTGGATGTTATGACCACGAATATGGCTGAATTAGAGGCAAATTAAGGAATCTAGATAATGTGGATAATGTGAATGACTAATGGCCATTGTTATGATATTAATGAAGGTATAGACGCTAGCATTGGAAGGAAGTATGCAAGTGTAGAACAGTCCGACGAAAAGGTATGTAAGGCTAACCCTTCTTTCATAAGGCATGGTTCCTTGGCCAAACTCTTAAATCCTCTATATGAGTATGTTGTATTCAAATGATCGACACTCCGAGCTCATAAGCTCACGATCCTCGATATGTGCTACGATTGTACTACGCACCCCATATGACGAGTAAGCATAAGATATAGATGTAGCGAATATGATGATGATAGCGATGACGATGATAATAATAATGATGCTAAAGGTGCCTACGGGCTATTATACTTACATGCGCCTATGAAGGGTTATAATGACACCCCGAGCTTATAACGCCAGGTAGGATATATGTATATGAATATGTATAAAGTATGTATACGATTACGAAACGTGCGCACACCTCTGCAGATGGTACGGATAACCCTGAAGCCTTGGTAGGGCCAGGTATGAGTAACCTTGAGCCTTGGTTGGCCAAGTATGTATGAAACACCGATCCTATGAGGTCGGGTATGCTATGTAAATGCTATGTATATAATATGAATATGAATGTGATAAGACTATGTATAAGAATACGAATAAGGATATGTATACGAATATGAGCACAAGTATGGTACGAGTACTATTATGGAATACGGATGATGACGTAGGTGTACAAAAACGTATGGAAAATGGAAAGTCCTACGAAAGGCAGGTAAGTGCTATGACGATGATATTATTGTCTCCCCCTCCTATGCTATTTCATATGTTGTTCATGATGCTTATTTATTGATGTTGCTCATGCTTTACATACTCAGTACATTCTTCGCACTGACGTCCTTTTGTTTGTGGACGCTGTGCCATGCCCGCAGGTGCACAGGGAGACAGACTTGATCCATAGCTGCCCATTCGGAGATTACATAGAGAGCTCCATTTCCTTCGAAGCCATACCTTTTGGGTACTCATTCTTTTGTGTATATAATTATGGGCATAGCGGGGTCCTGTCCCGCTAATGTGATATGTTATACTCTTAGAGGCTCGTAGACATGTGTGTGTGTGGGTAGATGTGTTTGGCCTTGTCAGCCTATGTTTTGTGTATCATTTTGTCGGCCACGTTGGCCCATGTACATTGATGTGGCATAGATGCCTATGATGATATAAATGCGCTGTTGTCCAAATGGGACTAGTTGACGAATGAATGGAAATGTATGTATAATTATGTGGCTCACCTAGATGTAAGCATAAGTGTAAGCTAAGGGGTGCCCGGGTGGGCTAGCACCGGGTGCTCGTCACGGCCCCCTAGTCGGGTCGTGACATAGGGCCTGAAAGAAATCAACTTCGGGAGAAGGGGTGCTCTCCTATCTTTTGATTAGGAAAACGGCACATACTAGGGGGTAGCGACTGTTTATGCGAAAACTTTCTCTTTTATTGGTGCCCGATAAGTAGGCTATTAGATTGAGTCGAAAGCCTACCAATGCATAAAGGTTCCGATTCGAGCGAGAGCCCATACGGGTGAGACGAGAAGATCTTGATCGAAAGCTCCACTGTTCTGAATAGTGAGAAAGAATGAAATTCGATCAAATCGATCACGGATGTTTTTTTCTCATCGTGTAGCAGGAGAATTCGAATACCACTACATCCTTCCATTCCTCAGAAAAGATGATCTACAAGTTCGCTGCCTCGATGGAGGTGAATTGGATCGGGCGTAAGTGGTTAAGATCCCCTATGAAATATAAAAAATCATTCATACACAACATAGTCCAAGCGAACCCACTTAAAATCTTTATTGAACTATGACCGGCCATCATATTAGCAAATGGAATATGACCTAGGAACTTACAGAATACCGAACTTGGATAATAGGTAGAAGAATGATTGGCTAGATCATTTGCTTCACTGCGGAAGAACCCCTTTCTATGCTACGTTCCCAATAAAAAGCCGTCATCCTTCTGTCACCTGTTAGCCAGACCAGACTG